>NC_087436.1:113353132-113984722 GCF_036321535.1 Camelus dromedarius
ATTTTATGCAACTAGCTGTCTGTATATTTCCCCATCTCCATTTTGACTTTACTTAGGTTTACTAAAGTTTTGCATTCTTTGATAAAATTCATTTGTTAAATATGGGCTTCCTGTGGGTCTTACGTTTGGTGACTGGTTAGCAGTGTGCTGGCCATCTTTGGTTTATAAAGGATGTCTTAACCATGAACTATCAAAGGGGCTAAAACCAACTTTCTTTAAAATTCTAGTATTTTTCTTTTATTCAATCTTTTATCTATACTATATCACCGCACATGAATTAGAACCGCACATCACAGAATTGCACAGGGATTACAAATATTACATCCAGTCTGCATAAAATCGAATTCCACTACCGACCAGATCACAAAATGGCTGCACTCTCTAATCTAAAACTAATTTGCATATTGTACACATGTAGGACATTTTTTTAACTTGACGTCACAATAATGCATGCAAGTTTGCTTTTTTTTAAACAAATTTTCTAATTTGTTCATGCTACCTAGATTCAAGAGAGCTTTTTTTAAACATTTGCAATACCTCACCTCTTGTTAGTTAATAATTCTAGTGCATGCATATGGTGTATACAGGTAAGTAAACATGCATTTTTTTTTCACATTCTAAAACTATGGCAGTTTAGGCCATATTGTGCTGCCTGCATTTTATCTGCAATGCAGTGTGTCTCTAACGTTTTCAATCCCGTATTAATAGGTGGCATTTACACATAACACCTATATAGCAGCAAAGCTAATACAGCTTGTGATTAAAAATGTTTAAAAATAGCTAATAAATCAGATTATCTTGAGGTATTATTTCTTGCAAGTCAAAATGGAGAGCAAAAAAATCAACCCTAATTTTTAGTTTATGTATACACTGAAAATAGCAACAATAAAAATAAGCATTTGTAGCAGACATATTCCATCTTCACTATTATTTTGCTACCTTTGGTAAATTACTGGGGCAGATCTTGAAGTTAAAAACCCACGTTTAGAAATAAGTGCACGCTTCACCCACTATATAGCAGCAGACTGTTTGCCCCTACGCAAAACATTCTCATATCTAATTTTAATTTTACATATAAAAATAACTTGGAGAAAATACAAAAAAACATTTTATTTTAACATGAAAATATCACAAAAATTAGTAAGCCTGAGATGTAGGGTTTTGGTGAAAAACAAGAGGCTTGTAGTGTTTTGGCTGCTGATAAAGATGCATGTATTGAGAGCTGGGGTGAAAGCAGAAGAATGCACTTATTTCTTCTGCATGTCAGTATCTTCAGACACAGTAAGCCACATGCACCCTTTCTTTCCTTGTTAAACAGAGGCCGGTTTGCTATTCTTAGTTCCAGCGGAAGTGGATCTGACGCGGGCGATCAGCGCCTTCCTTTACCAATGGCTTATGGAACTCACGTCCTGCACGAGAGTGGATATTTGCCCAACAAAACTCACAGTAATACTGCAGGCAAGTGACATTGGCACAAAAAAAGGGAGCAAATTTTCCACCACAGCGTGCGCCCTGGCATTCATCACACATCTGGTCATCTAGCACATATGGCTTTACCTCCACCTAGAAAAACAGAGAAAAATGTCTCATTAAGTCTGCTTCAGAAGTCATTTTAGCAATGATTTAAAATGTTCATACAGTATTCTAGAGAAAGTAGGCAGTTTCCCAGGGTAATAGCTTTACCATATAGTAGATTAAAAGAATTAAATCATTTTGTTCTGGTACTAATCTTTTCATACGATCTTTCATTCATAATTGACCATGTGATTAAATGAGCACTTAGTTTGATAATTCTATTGTATTTTAATATGTTTTCTAAAGAGAACTATGTATCTACTGAATATATATACTGGATGGTATTTATTTTTGAAAAACACTTAATAGCTTTGCAAAACATTCCACCCTCACCTTTCTTGAAATAACATCTTTAAAAGCCGGCATGTTACTATTTCCAGAGGTGGAGTGACCATGAGGGGAAATGAGAAGGGCACAGAAGACAGAGTTCACAGCTCTGTTCTCTCACTCCAGTACCACCTGTGAGATGGCACAGCCCCAAAAGCCACTGACCATGGCAACGCTTCTCCACTGCAGGTGAGAGCCATACCCTGCCTGTAAGTAATTGGTACAGACAAACCAGAACTGTGGATAATCTTATTAAGGGCATGTCTAGACTTCTGCAAATTTATAAGATATGAAGTCAAAGTCCCACTGTGCAAGCCTGACTCAGTAGAAGACCTCAGACTCAAGTCAGCTTTGAATGCTAAACCTCTTAGCCTCAGTTTCCACATCTGTGAGATGAGAAAGGCAACAGAACCTGCCTCACAGCTGTGAGTATTAGATTATGCAAGTACAAGCATTTAAGACAGTGTCTGGCACGGGGCAAATACTCTGTAAAAGGTTACTGCCTTTGTCTCAGCCTAAGAGCTCTGCCTTTCTTGAGGAGAGGAGAGAAAAATTGAGTGTTTAAAGGGCTTGACTTGCCCACGGCAAAAAATAATTACTCAACAATCTGTATTTTGAATGTTTTCTACTGAAACACTTGCATGTGTGCAGAAAATGGACAGAGGTATTTTCTTCAGTATTATTTCGAACAAAAACAGTAACAACAAACTAGAAACAACCTAAGACTTGACTGATGAAAAGAACTGTAAAATAAACATTTGACAGGAAGGTAACAGAATTCTGTTGTTTGTATTTGTATTTTATTGATTAGGATTAGGATAAACATATTGTATGCATATTGGACATTATGTTTTCATAAACTGTCTGTATCTTTTGCATATTCCCCTGCTGGTATTTTCTTCTCTCTTTTATTTTTTTAAACTAATTTATAAGTTCTCTTTGTCAGTTAAGGATTTTTAACCTTTTTTTCCATTGGCTTTTCATTAAAAAAAATTCAGTATTTTAAAATTTTGTTTGTTAAGCTTTTGGGGGGGTAATTAAGTATTTTTTTTTAATTTATTTTTTAATGGAGGTACTGGGGATTGAACCTAAGACCTGGAGCATACTAAGCATGCACTCTACCACTGAGCATACCCTCCCCCCGGCTTTTGATTTTTACAATGATCTTTGACACAAATTCTAAAATTTGTATGCTCAATCTTTCTCTCTCAACTTTTTCCTTTATGGATTCTATCCTGATTAGCAGGCTGCCTTTTTGATTCGTTACCTTCATTACAACTACAATTAAGGAAGAGCAATGCCATAATCAAATAATAGATCAAGGCACATGAGAATGACTGGGTTTCACTTCACTAGATGATAAACTCCAGGGCAAGAAGGACCTCGTCTATTTGCTCAACACTCAGTACCAACTACTTGGCAGCACATCTAGCACAAAGTAGAAACTATAAAAATGTTTGCATAAATGTACATTTTATACATCCTTTCCGGGTTTCTCTCTCATGGTTATTTCTTGCCTTTATCATAAGATTTTAAGCAAAACTGAAAACAGTGTCTGTGCTGTTTACTTCATTTCCATAACACTTCATGAAATGCCACATGCTCAGGAGTGACTTAAATGTACAATTGTTAAATAAATTTTACAAATGCAATGATTTCAATTATTTTTTAAATTATAGATATTATTTTATAAAGCTAATCTACTTAACTCAAAATAATAACTTCAAAGATGAAAAATTAATTTCAAATTTATGGTTGTATAATATAATCAAAATCTATTTTGTGATTAATAATAATCTCTCACAACTCTTGAGTGTGTGAAAGTTTCACTGATTCTTCACTATTTGTATTTTCTATTATGATGTGTTTCCCTTCTTCACTTCAGAGGATCTATCTGTGATACTTTGTCACCTGGATTAATAACTAATAAAATAATTAATAATTAGCCAACTTGAAGTATAACCCAGTTCACTGCAGTAACTACTGGAAGTCACAGTGAATGATACTACTCATGGAATAACATACAAAACTTAAAATGATTTATACATTTGTGGTAAATCTCAATTTACAGCTATCAGGGAGATTAAACTAAACTTCCAAGTGTTCATGAGCCCAAAAAGTGAGTTGAATAAACAATTCCCTCCAAATAAATATCCTGTATATCTTTAGATT
Organism: Camelus dromedarius; assembly: GCF_036321535.1. NCBI lineage: Eukaryota > Metazoa > Chordata > Mammalia > Artiodactyla > Camelidae > Camelus > Camelus dromedarius. The sequence goes on from NC_087436.1 coordinate 113,357,207, forward strand.
ATCAGTTATAAATTTAATCTGTTTTTATGGTTTAATAACTGTTCATATTAGAGAGATGAAAGGTATAAAGATGAATGGTTTAATTTTTTTTTTGTATAAGCAAAACTAATGACTTGTAAAATATTTAAGTTTCAAATTCTTTCAAATAAAGTTCAAAACATACTTTAATAGCACATATCTTGAAAAAAAATTTTTTTTCTCAGGTAGTTAATGACTTTTTAAGAAAGCATGTGTTTATCAATTCACTTGCTTAGCATTGGAGTTTCTCTTTAAGAATCAATCTCTGCCCCACATAACTGGTCCTTCACTATCATTTTGGAAACCAAGAGGTATAAGGTATGACACTTAACAATCTTTTCCCCTCTGCTTCTGCATATTAAACAGCTGCAATTATATAACTACGGAAATAACGTCCTTCATGACCCTGTCACCTCTCTGCACAAGTAGGAGGTTAGACCTGATCAGTGGCCTAAAGCACGGCTGGACATTAAAATCACCCAGGGAGCTTTACAGACACTGCTGCCCCAGCGACACCCCACACCAATGATAGCGGAGCCTCAGGGGTTGGACCCAGATGTCAAGGCTCTCCTAAGCTCCCAGCTGACTGTGATGTGCAGCAGAGGCTGAAAACCACTGGGTGAGAGGGGTTATAAGGTTCAAATCAGATAATGAATTTTCGTAGCGTATCTGAATAAAAGCAGAGCCCTTCTTCTTAGATACTTTTTTCCTTTCTTTTTTTGGAGGCAACATTTTAAGAACAATACAGACAAAAATGCCACTTTGCATACGTGAACTGAACTTAAGCTGTCTTTTCTAAATGTTCTAAATGGTATGGTTTGGTAATTGAACTGATGACTACTTACAGAGTCCAGGGTCTAGTCAATCAGTCCCAGCTCCCCTGACCCCAAAATAGTCTTTTAATGTGCAAACAGCCTCAGGGAAGAAGCTTCAAAAAACTGTTATACTGGGAAAATAAAAACCCACTCAAGTTCTATCTACAATTTTAGATATAAAACAGTTAATTTACCTCATATTTTTAGTATATCTCATGTGTACTATAAATGTAAACATGATTATTTTAAAATACTGCTTAGCTATGTACAGGAACTAGTCACAGATTGTAGTATGAGGTAGATGTAAGGAAACAATTGAGTTTTGCTCACTCCTTTTTCCTATTTTAGATGGTAATCAGTATTAGAAATTATTCAGTAGGGTAGCGTTCAGTTCATTCATAGGACTTCCTAAAAGTTCTTACTGTGATGACCTAAGCAATGCTACTAAAGAGTAAATGTTTTAAAGTTCAGGATAATCATCATGTGCTTTAGTTTATTTGTATATTTTGTTTATTTACATATTTGTTATTGCTTTTATTTAGGAAAATATACACAATATATTTTTATTTTAATTTTATGATGAATAAAAAATAATAAATGAACACTTAAATAACACTTAGTGCCAAGCTCTGTTCTAAGTGCTTCTACATATGTCAATTTGCTTATTCCTCAGAATAACCAGGAGAGAGATACTATTAATGTTTTCCCTTTTATAAGTGAGGAAAAAGAGTCATAAAGAGAGTTAATTTGCCCAAGGTTACAGAGCAAATGGTGGAAATGGGATCCCAGGTAGTCTGGCTCCAGAGTACAAGCTCTTAAAACAAGCTCAGCCTCCACACTTAGAAGGATATCAAGACTTTACTTACTGACACAAATTTTTGAAATGCCTTTAAATGACATTCATCTTTTGTATATAATACCTAAGTTTAAAGTCCGGTCAAGAATTTTACATTTCAGGGATATTATACTCTTTAAGAGCTAAAGGAGAATAAAAAAATACTCAGTGTTAGAATTACATTATTAACTCTGTAGGGTAGTAAGCTTTGGATCAGCACCTTGTTATAGGACTTAAGTGATTGCCCAAAATGCAACTTACTCGTTTATCAATATCACCGTGCTGAAGCTGAACGAACCGAGCACTAATGGCAGCAATATAGCTCTGCTGATTGGAGAAAGCAACTCGACCAGCACCTTTTGGGTATTTTAGCTCAGGATCTGTGTCAATTCCTGCATAACAAACACCACCATACAGCCGGTCCATGATCATAGCAAGCTCCACTTGAAAAGGAAAAGAAGTTCACATTAAATGGGAGAAACATAGTAAATCAACAATTTTTAAGTATTTTTTTTTTAAGTGAAAGTCAGTAGAATAGTGCTCTTTTCTAAATCCAATCCTTTCTCTTGTATACGACAGCCCAGCTGCTCTCACTACAGAAGAACTGGACAACTCAGCTGTCTACTGGACAAGTCATGTTGATATTTAATAGACACTGTGCATCACTGTGTTCAGAATGGCACTCCGGATCTTCAGCCATCGAATTAAACCTGCTCCAGAGAGTGCCAGCTGACTCAGTAATGGAAAAGATGAAGTTGCCAAATCAAGACCCGTGGCTTCATCCTTTCTATTTTAGTTTTTCCCCACTGCACATGCAATCCCATGAACTTGATTTTCAAGACATATCTAGAATCCAGCCTCTTTGCTTCCATCACTGACATCCTGCTCCAAGGTATCATAATTCTTCATCTAGGTCATGGCAGTAGCCTTATCTCTTTGTTTCTGATCCCTAACCAGTACAGCTCCTACCAACTCAGTTTATTTTCAAAACAGCAGCAAGAGTAATTCTCTTAAAGATGTATCAGATACCAATGGCTTAACTGAAATTTCTACTTAGGAGCTCTGAATGGTGGCACAAACTAGCTTCCAAAAACAAGACCACAGACATAGAGAACAAACTTATGGCTACCAGGGGGTAAAGAGCGTGGAAAGGGATAAACTGGGAGTTTGAAATTTGCACCTCTTGGGGGGTGATGGAATTGTTAGGTATCTTGATTGTGGTGGTGGTTTCATAGGTGTACACATCTATCAAAATGCATCAAATTGTACATCTGAAATACGTGTAGTTTACTGTATAGAAATTATATCACAATAAAGTTAAAAAAAAAAAAGAAAAACCAAGACCACAATCCTCCTTGCAATCTGCTCTTTCTTCAGTGTTTCTTATCTTCTGAGTAATGGTACCACTGTCTACCTAGTGGCTTAAGACTGAAAGCTGAGGTTCGGTTTGCATTTACCTCATAAATATCTATGCCATCTGCTTACTTAGCTCTTCACCACTACCACCACTAATCCGAGCCCCTGCTCTCTGTCTCCTGCACTGCGATAATAGGCTCCTAAGCTCCTAAATTGGTCTACATATATCTACTCTCAACCCAACTCCCCACTCCAATGTCATGAGCTAAACTGGTCTTTCAAAGATGCAAATATGATCACGTCTCTCCTTTACTTAAAAACTCTTTATTGGTTTCCCTTTGCTCTGAGGATAAATACCAAATTAGCCTGTTAGACTTATAGGATCTGACTCCTATTTACCTCTTCCATGTCTTCTTGTGTCTCTCCCCTCACTTTTCATACCCTAGGCAGCGAGTCTGGACTTCCCTCAGTCCCTCCAGTGCACTCTACTTCCCTCCACTGAAGACCTTTCAATATGCTGTTCCCTTTGTCTGAAACACATTCTTCACAACCCTCCCACCCTTCTGTTCAATCACTATGTCAGCTCATACAAGTATCTTTAAAATACCAGACGACGGCACATTGCCTCGTCAAATGTTCTTCTGATCCCTGTAGTCTCTCTCTATACTTGTTCTGTATGTACATGTGTGAATAGTTCTTTAACATGTGTCTCCCATACTGGAAGAGGTATTCTCAGTGATGGAAGGCGCTAACACACTTTACAAGGGTACACAGTATCATAAAACTTGCTTGTATAGTGGGCATTTACGTCTATAATTATGTTCCTACATGACATCTTCTGGTAGATTTCTGTTCCTAGTTACTGATGAAGAGAAGTTTATCATTCACTTATCTAAAGTGCCATTAAAAAAGCTCATATTTCTTCTACAGATATCAGAATCAACCTACATAAAATAAACAGACTCCAAATTCTCATATTTTAGAGAGTTACACTTAAGTCGTAAGTGTTTGAGTGGATTCTTTTTATACACTCTGTATGGAGTTAGTTATTGATAGTGATAGATGAGTGTCCAATCCTCCAATTCCTTGATGGTCTCAAGAATAGTTCTTGGAGTCTGTCTTAGAATTCTGTAGCAAGCGACTACTGGGAACAGGAGAATCTGCCCTTCGCCCACCCATAGTGCCGTGTACACAAAAGGTACCAAATGTTTACTGAATCAATTCATATTTAAATTTTTTAAAACAAAATGTGTTATCATTCTACTTACCAGCTCTTAATGGCCTAGGAACACCTCCAACAAAAATTGTTTTTCGAGGATCCAAAGGCTGAGAACCATCCATCACAAAATCACTGTCACTTAAATTCCAAGGACGGATCTGAACCTATGAAGAAAATGACATTATGGTATCAGGTCTTACTCCCTTAACAGCTGATGAGTTTTGTGCCAACTAACAGCAGTTCTTCTTTGTTGCTGTTCAAAATTTTGGATAGATGGATTTTAAAACAAATTGTTAATATTTTTATCTAGATACTATAAATTATCTGAATTTTAAAAAATTGAACTCTTAACATGGTTGTTTTTTTTTCACTAACAATCATTTCAAAAAAGTTTTTGGAAAACTTGCATTTGTTGCTTAAAGTTCAAGCAGCATTTACTTACAGGTTTGTCCTTGATGGTGGGGCTGGAAACACACAGATAGAGTTTTCCATCTTCTTCAATACAAGCATCAATTAGTGCCTGGACTGAGCTCTCTTCTTGAAAGAGGAGGAATGCATAGCCTGTAATAACCATAAAAAATGAGGCAATATGTCAAGGAAAGTGATTTCACATTTCAGTACTGTTTAGAAAATACATGCCTTTGAAAAAGAAAAAAAAAACCATCAAATAGAACTAGGATTATTATGCTTTACAGGAGAACACAATATCCTACGGAATACACACAAAAACATATTCAGTAAATTAACTAGCTACTTTATATAGAGCACTAACTATCCAATACTGTCCTAAGAGCTTTACATGAATTATTTCTTTTGATTCTCACAATTCAATGAAACATTATTTCCTATTTATAGAAACAACAACAAAAACTGAGGTACCAAGAAGGTAAAATTACTTACCTAAAGTCTGTCACATAAGCAAGTAACTGACTGATTAATTTCAAACCTAGATTAGCCCCAAGGTCTCCCATGATGCTGTTTTCTTAAAGAATTTAGTAGGATTAACCAGTTGAGTGAGCACAGTAGAAGCTAGTTTCCCAAAAATGCCCTCAGGGTAAGACAAGTTCTAGAGCATACTTCTGGACAGTGGAAAGATCCAGGAATTTCCATAAGCAGAGGGAAAATTCTACAATCAACCTGACAACTTCCATAGGATACTAAGAAAACTACCTTAGGGAGGTGAGATTAAAACAGGTTTCTTCAGGATGGTCAGAACTTCTATTTTATTTTATTGTTTTTGTTTTCATTGGGGGGGTAGGTAATTAGGTTTACTTATTTATTTTTAGAGGAGGTACTGGGGATTGAACCCAGGACCTCGTGCATACTAAGCATGTGCTCCATCACTTGAGCTATACCTTCCCACCTGGTCAGAACTTTTAGATCAAGTCTCAGGGTGGATGAGCAGCAGAACATTTTTTTTTTCCAACAGTCTAGAGACAATGTTTGGACTTTGGAACCAAGTTCTTGCTTAGATTCCTGTACCTTTGGGAAATATGCCCTTCCTCCCTTCCTTGTGACAACCAATTGTCAATCTTTAATCAAACATCATGTATCCAGCAGGTAGAATAGATTTTATTATAAAAAGAAGGCATCAAAATTTACACTGCAAGTTTACTATTATGTGATTAATTGTAACTGACCTAAAAATATACGTTTCCTTGACAAGATTTCTATGCAAACAAACCTAGAGCAGTGTATTCTAGTTCCAATATGAAGATGTCATCAAGCAGACCAACCACGTCTGTTCCACTAACAATGGGAAGTGTGAGGTCATGTTTTACACCCAGCTCAAAAAACACAGCTTATTGCCAACAATGGCTTTTAGTGCCACAAAGATCTTATGTGACACAAAAACTACTTCATTTTAATAAAATTACAATACTTGGTTGCATAAATAAGTCATCAAACCAACCTACACAAACTTCCAAAGGTATGCTTATGCAAGAATAAAAAACACATCTCAGACCTTTTTAATAGCTAGAAACAATTTAAATAGACTTGAAGAAATAAAAAAATAAAAAAGTTTTCTTAATGTGAAGGCTTTAATTTTGATACAAGCTAAGGTTTTCAGTGTTATAACTTTTATAATGATTGAGGAGATATAAGACCAATTTACTAAAATAGTATTTTAAATTCAATATTTTAAATGTTGTTTTATGATGCTAATTTTTGATATTAATATTTTAATATTGCTTAATTATTTTTGTGATTATCAGGGAAGAAATGTTTTTATCACAAAAATTTAGCAATATGGCAGGTAAATTATGATCTAGCTAAGGCAAGACATTAAATATTAAAATGCTCTTACCAAAAATACCATCTAATAGTTCTTTGGATCTTATTAGAGCAAGCTGATACTCACACAGGGTGAAACTTACTCACTGCAAAGGACAGATATATGGAAGTGTGGCTCAGTATCCAATGGCTGAAGTCACTGCCTTAATTACAAGGTAGCTTCATCAACTAGATGCTTCTACACCAGTGTTTTCCAAAGCATGAGAAATGATAACTTATAGCAAAGACAAAAATGCTTGAAAGCACAAGGTTTAGGAACACATGTCTTTGGCAATAGCTACAATTAACTATAATTATACTAAAAAAACTATAATTTGTCAGTGCTAATTTTTGTGGGTTTTTTTTCTTATTTTCAGTTTGAGAAAATAAATTAACCACTACCACAAAACCCCAATAACAACAACGGCAGCAATAGCAACAAAGACAGCAAGTGTTCTGTTTCATTAAATTTGTGCCAACCCATCCTTCTAGGTTTAGAGCAGCCCTTTATGTAAATAAGAAGCCCAGGCAGAAAATGTATATCTGTCTCAACAGAAACTAATTTTAATTCCTTTCTAAAATTATATTTCAATACCTGCCTGGAACTCTGTTGGAAAACTTTTTATCTATCTAAATTACCCAGTATCTTTTAGATTTAGTTCAAAACTTCTCAGTGAAACTTTCCTCCACCTACTTCAGGTCAAAGGATATACTATCCTGTCGTGTTTATAGTTATTTATAGCTGTTTATCTTCTTTATGAGGCAACTATAAATCCATGAATTACTGAGAATATAAAGATGAGTAAAGACACAGTTTGAAAGACTATTAGAAGAATCTGATATTGATAAAATAATCACATATTTGTAAAATTGTAAAAATGTAATATTGCAACTGTGAAGAGTGCTATGAAAAGGGACAGTGCTAGGAGGACCTACAATAAGAGGATATGACCTCATTAGGTGGGTCCTGAAAGTACCCTACCAGCAACTGATATTTAAGCTGATATAAGTAGGGGACACACAGATGAAGAGACAGGGAAGAGCCTTCATGCCAAGAGAACACCAAACATAAATGCCCTGAGGCAGGAGAAGCAAGGCCAGTTTGCAGAATCAGAAAGGAACAAGAAGCAATAGTGGGAGATGAAACAGAATGGGAAAGGTGAGGAGGGCGAATGCATTTTTGGCTTTATCCTAACAATAAGAGGAACTACTGATGGGTTTTAAGCAGCAAGCAAGGGTTAGCACCATCAGATGAGTTTTCATAGAGATTACTCTAGCTATACTGTGGGAGGAAAAGGAGACAGTCAGAGATGTGGAGAGACGAGTCGTATGCCTGAAATAGTCCAGACAAGGAATGGTGGTAATTTAGGCAGGAATATTAGAAACCAACAGGCATTTTTATCGAACACTCAGTAAAAAAAAACTTTATAAAAGAACAAGATCATAACATTGTGAACAACAGATTAAAACTAAGCTAACAAATGAACATCTGCATCAATATGGAGCTAATTTTCTCTCTAAAGCAAGGACTGAGGACCTCCAAGTCTAGTAAACTCCAAAATCATATGAAAATTTAGAGTATCTGGAGAGAGATCCATAGCGTTAACTAAATTCTCATAGAGCCCTGGGATCCAGAATCTGTTCTCTGCTTAAAAAATGTTCTTGATTCTGTAAGTATAAGATGTAAAGGTATAAAAAAAAATCACTGCATTATTCCATTTCTCTAAAAAATGACATGAACCAGTAATGGAAGTTCTATAATTCTCACTGACCAAAAACCCTTAGCTAGTTTTTGTATGCCAGTAATTCTAACATGTTTCCTTTCCCAGAGACAAAATTAGATTATTCAATAGATCTATGGAGTCTTTTTTTTCCAGGCTTGAAAATCCACTTAGCCATGAGAATAACAGCGTTTTTTGTTTCTACAATTGTATTTCAATGATACTCAAAGTAAAGTCTTAGTCTTTCAACCTCCCCCTTTCTTTTTTGTTCACTTCAGAGAATCTGCAATTGGCAACCTGACTGACTGGATTCACGTTCCAGTCTCTCCCCTTGCCTCCCCTGCTCGCAGTGGGCAGGGGACTCCTCCTCTCCCACCAACGGCGGCCTTGCTTTGCTCAAAGGAATGTTAGCTCAGTTTGCCACTCCTGTCCTCTGGGGCCCGGTCACAGCAGTACCCTAGTTCTACGTAACTGACACAACCAGATGTTCTCTTCACATCGTGTCTCTTCGTGTAATTGGGTTTTCCCACCGTTCACTTTCTCCTCTATCTAAAATCGCCAGCAGAGTGTATGCTGCTCTGTCCTTGTCTGCTGTTGTCTGGAACACTTATGTACACATCGCAATATTTAAATTATTCATAGGTTTATATTTTAATCTCACATCACACATCTCTTAATTTCACCGAGCAGAGACATTTTTTTGCATGTCTGTACCCAAGTTACTTAGAATGGTACTTCAGACAGAGAAAATACTCAAACATTTGTTGATAAGAGTTTCTGAAATCATTATCAAATCACTTTAGAGAAAGCATAGCAAGTCGCTCATGATTCCTGACTGGCTTCAAGTGACACTGGAATCATTCTCAGACCCTCCCGCCACCCTTGGTACATGCTACTAACCTCTACAATTTACTTTATTAGTTTTTATATGAAGATGTACTCACATTTAGTTCTAAAAGAAAAGAAAACACAAAGTAATTGACACTGTTTTTTTTGCTCTCATATAACTTATTCCCTAGCAAATATTAACAATAAGTTCTCTTACCTTTTGGTGGAAAATAGGACTTGCTTTCTGCTTTATGAGGCCAGTCGACTACCAAAGGCCCGAATCTTCTGAAGCTAGCAGTTATTTCATCTTAAGAAAGTAAAAAATCTGCATCAGAATGAGTTTTAATGATTCATACTAAAAACCCTACATTTTATGTTACTATAAAGATTTTTTATTTATTATTATTATTATTTTTGTATACATATTTTTTATTGAAGTATAATCTGTTTACCATGTTGTGTCAGTTTCTGGTGTACTAAAGATTAAGTATTTAAAAGTACCAAATATCCTAAGAAAAACTAGAATATAAATGCTGGAAACATGTCTAATAATCCTATGAAAATGATACATAAAACTTAATAGCTATTTTAGTCAAAATAGCTTTTAAGTTGCACATTGGTTATAATAATCAATTCACATGACTTCTAAAATTTTATATAATATTGCATGGATATTAATGGATTTATAGTCTACCAAATCATAAATACCACTGGCTTGAAAAACATGTCAGCATTATATCAAGTTAAATAAAGATACCCATTACTGCCTGACAAAGTACAATCTTCTAAGCAAAAAGCTCTGCTGCAACAGGACATGTAAAGCTGCAACGCTCCTAAAATGTACTAGGGTCTGGTTCATGCCAGGTAGTTTCACTGGGTCAAATTCAATGACATGTTCTAAGTTATTTCATCACATGGAAACCTTATTATACTGATTAATACATAGAGTAAGTTCATGGTTATCTGAATCATAACTGGAAAATTTCCCAAAATGTAGCAATATATTCTTTATTAGTACTCTGTAAATAAGAGTGGCAGACTTCCTACAAACTCACAAATATTATAAAGTTTCAGTATTTTCAATCTTTATCTTGAATTATTTTCTTTTGTTATTATTACACATGATAATTTTCACTTTTTTTTCTTAATCTTTTTTTTTTTTTTTTAATGGAGGTACTGGGGATTGAACCCAGGACCTCCTGCATGCTAAACATGCACTCTACCCTGAGCTATACCCTCCCCAACCTCATTTACACATGTTTATTAGTCTTTCTATAACCTGAATTTCCTGTTCATGTTCTGTTTCCATTACTCCCTTTAATAGGTTTAATAGCCTCTTTCTTACCCATTTCTAAGAGCACGTTTATCCTTAAATAAATTGAATTTTTGATTGTCATGAATTGTAGGTAAAGTTTCATGGTTGATTACCTTTAATTCATTGTGTGTGTGTGTACATGCATGGGTGTTATGATCATACAAAAAGTTTTATATAAATGTACAAAAGGTTTAATGTATTCAAATATGTTCTATATTTAAAAATATGAGTGAGTTGGGAACTAGTGTATGAAAACATTATTTGCAAAAATTGCTCACAGTAACAATATGTATTATAAGACAAAGTAAAGAGACAAACTTTAAAAAAGTTATTTGTTCAATTATCTCTACCTTTCATCAGCTGACACAGAGATAAGATACCCATTTTAACTGAAAATCTACAGAGGTAAAAATTCCATTTCCTATTCACATTGTATTTCAGTTTTTTGTTATTATATGCCACCAAATATTTATGAGACATTTTTTAACAGCTTTATTGCGGTATGGTTCCTGTACAGTAAACTACATATATTCCAGATGTACAATTTGATGAATTTTGAGGTTTTTTTTTTAAAGCCCAAATCATCATTTTACCTTCATCAATATCTGGAGGAAGACCACCAACAAAAACTTTTCGAGAGAAACGTTCTATTCGCTCTCCATTTTGATGAGCTGAGTAACATGTGGGTGAATTTAAAACACCAACTTGATCATTATGACCATCATCCAGCAAGCCATCATCTATGGGAAAGAGGGAAGACCGACCTAAAATATAAGAACAAATATGACTTGAGTGTCAGGTCTAAGAAAATGGTAAAGTCAGGCATAAACATAGCAACAACAAATTCAAAGGCTTAAAAATAAAGGTGACATAGGCATAAAAAATTAAGGAAAATTCAGATAGTTTAAAGTTTTAATTACCTGGATTCAAGAAGAGAAGCTGTTTGAAGAATGACTTAGAAATAAACATAGTCATATGACAATTATATCACAAACAAATACTAGATCACTTCAATTTTTTAAGGAAAGCAGCAAGAATCTGATGTATGGGGATGGTTAGACTGGATGTGTAACAGGAGAATCCTTTTAGAAATTGGTGGCAGAAAGAAATGACACGAACTAAACAGACAAGAAGACAATAAAAACCCACTTGCAGACTATAGTAAGGACAAAGGCAACAAGTAATACTTGCACATAAGATCTTGAATTAATTTATTACATGTGTGCCAAGTATACGAAAAGGTAGCCAGGGTTTCTGCACATGTGCAAAACAGAAAAAAGCATCTTCTCTAGGACTTCAGTCCCCATCTGAGCCCACCCTTTAGGGGTGGTACCCCCGTACAGGCACGTCCTGTATAATACTCTGCAGCAATCCTGATGCTAGATTCTGTGGGGGTCAAAAAAATAAAATAAAATAAAACGACCTAGTAAAATGCAGTCCTCTGCTCTCAAGAAATACTCATTTAGAAAAGATAAGATCTATACATTTAACTATGGCACATATCCATACGAAAACTTTATAATGTACTTCAGAGGGAGTATGTTGGAGGAAGTGAGTAATCTAGCTAATAAATGGGTAACTTCTTAAATTCCCAAGTGGAACTGGATAGCATTTGTGGTAAAATGGGAAAGGCAGTGGTACTTATCACTGAGAGTGTTAGAAAGGGTAGGAAATTCCTAAGTAGAAATAAATTTGTAAGAGCATGGTTTTGAATACATTTTTCAAGTGCAAGGAGAAACGTCAGAGAAAGTAGGAAGATGAATAGGGAGTAGCCAAGGTTGGCTGAAACATGTTGGAAGTAAGGAGAATAAAAGCTAGAAAAGCACTCTGAGGCTAGCCAGAATACTTAGCTTCAGATGCAAGACTAAAGGAGACATTTTATTTAGTAGGTGATGGAAAAAAAATGGACACGAGTTCAAGCAAGATTATAATTTTTCTTGTGTTTTGGGAAGATTTATTTTAGCAATACGGTTAAGGTAGCTGGAAATGAACAGATTAGAAGTCTTTCAAAAAATTCAGGAAGGATGGACAACAGAGATAATTGCAGTAATAAAAAGTAGATGGTAAACAAAACAGAAAAAAGAATGGAAAGGAGGAACCAAAAGAAGATTTTAGATCATGAATGACAAGAATCATTAACTAAATTAATATAAGGATAATAAAGACCAGAAACTGCTACAAGAAAGGGAAATATGTTTTAGATGTGAAGTTTCACATGCTGATGGGATATTCAGAAGTAAATGGTAGGAAGTTGCAAATGGAGTGCATTAAGGAAAAAGCCACATTTCTGAGAAAATAATTTGGTGTCAATTTCACAGAGGTGGTAGTTTAAGGTTCTTTGTAATATCACTTACAAAAACTCCAGATATAAATAATAAGGACAGTCCCTTGGGAAACTTACAAGGAAGAAATGGAACAGTCACAGAAATTCTGAAAGTAATGGTAAGAAAAGTTTAAGTGGGATGCCAAAATATTACTGTGATATAACACCAAAGGAAAATAATGTAAAGAAAGGAAAAAAAAAAGCAACAAAGTAATAACGTAAAGTGTGTGAAATGTTAAGAAACTGATTAAAGAAAAATGAAAATTTGTTTGAGGACATACACGATCTTTGAAGGTGGCACTATTAGTAAAGTTGCATGTAGAGTTTCGTGACGTACAGACATCAAAGAAGTTTAGAGACAGAAAAAGAGAAAATAAGAATTTAGACAAGTTCTTTTTCTCAAGATGGAGTGAAGAATTCTTTTTAATGAGGAGACAATGCATGTAATTTATAGCATATGTCTTATTATATACAAGTAATGAATGTTCAACATAAAGTGTCATTAATGTGTTACCATCTTGAAAAGTATGGTATATAATGGTGCAAGTGATAAAAACAAAGACAATCTGAAATGTGACGGCCTGCATAGAATTGGGGTTGGGGTGGGAAGCACGGGACTACATGTCTGTGAACTACAGCTAGCTAGATGTTAGAAATAAGAATTTTAAGTTTATAAGACCAAAAACAGGGAGAAAGATCATATCTGGTATAGGAAACAGAAATTATTCTGCAGATTCAAACTGAAGTTGTTCTGAAAGATACCCATCCATGTTCACTGACTAACTCTGAATATTTACCTTTCCCAATACCTTTGCTATCAGGAATAAGGTCTAGTGAAAAACAAGTGTCAATATTCTTTGTAATTAATAGAAACAAAGCTCTTCAAAATGAAACTATTTTACTTAACAAAATGAACGTCATCAAGATCCATCAAAAGTAGTATTAATTATGAATAACTGGTTCAACTTTCAAAGGTTGGACTTTAGGTAAATAATTCTATATTTAAAGAGGAATTAGATGAGGTAGAGAAACAATATGTATATTAACTAGTCTTTGATTAAAAAATGACAAATCCAAATTTTATACTTATTTCAGACATGCCAGTACTTAAATAGAAATACTGAATGCAGTGACAAAGAAAACCACTATATAAGCAATGTTAGAAAGAGTAATGACCCAAAAGTGACTTAGAAACTTTTTTGTTAATTATAATACTGAGAGTATATTCATACTATAACTATATTTTAATAATTATTCTATATTACTAAATGTAATAATATTCTAACTATAATGAATACTACCGTTAGGAAAGTAACCATCAAAAATCTATAATCTATGTGTCTAAAATCTGTTAAATAAAGTTTACCTGAACAAAGGATGCTATTGAAAGTCTAGGAATATGTTACACACCGCCGTACCAGCAATTTTCATTGCTAGAAAATCATGACCACTTTTTTTCTAAAAGTCATAAAAGCTATAAAGTTAAATACTCATTTAAAAGAGGAGTTAACTAAATGAAATCATCAACAAAAATATTATTTTTCACCTTTCAAATATCCTTCCTTATAACCCAAATTAATGTGACTATAAAAGAACCACTAAATAATTATGTCTTTCATGTACTTTAAGCATACTTCGTAAGAATGATGGATGAAAATGAAGGTCAATAAAGGTAAAATTATGTGTTGAGAAAAATAGAATTTGATCATGAAGTGATTTGAACTAAAATATTTACAACCAAAATTAAACTACCTTTCTCCTTTTTTGCTCTGAAACTAGGATATATTTTCAGGTTTTTACGTCTCAAAAGAATGAAAGGGAACGATAATGAAATCACAATATAAAATCTGTGGTATGTAGCAAAAGCTATACACTTAGAGGAAATTTCTCATACTTAGAGGAAAATTTATAGTTTCAAGTGCATATTAGGAAACAAGAAATGCTTAAAATAAATAATCCTAGTCTTCAGCACAAAAAGATAAATAATAATAAATTAAATACAGAGTAGGATCAAGGAAATAAACTAAAATCAATGACACAGGAAACAAACTAACATGGAAAAAAATCAATAAAGGCAAAAGTTGGCTCTTTGAAAACTTAAAAAATCAATTATATCTCAGAGCAAAGTTCATCAAGTTCACGAATAAAAAAGAAAAGTAAAATTACCAATCTTAAGTATGAAAAGGGAACTATCAATCAACACAGAACGTATGGATACTTAAAGGCTAAATTTCCTAATTTGTTGGGCAAACTTGATACTAAAACCTGACAAGAACATTCAGAAAGCAATACACTACCAATACACCCTCATGAAACAGAGACAAAAATTCTAAAGAAAATACTGATAGATTGAATCCAGAAATAATAAAAATGGGAAATACATCATGATTAAGTGGGATTCATCCCAGGAATGTTAAGACTGATTGACATTTGAAAATTACTATAATTCACCACATTAACAGAAGGAATAGAAATACCATACAAACAATTCCACAGACGTAAGAAATACATTTGACAAAATTCAACATGATTAAAAAAAAAAAAAACTCTCAGCAAACTAGGAATAGATGGGAATTTCCTCAGTCTGATAAAGAGTAAAAAACCAGTGTTTACAATTTTAATGATAAACTATCCAATGTTTTCCTTTTGAAGTTTGGAAGGATGTTCACCTCTCACTGTTTTTATTCAACATTATACTGAAGGTAGAACAAGTACACAATAGGACGAGAAAAAGTTTCAAATATTTGAAAGGAAGAAAGTAAAACTGTCTTTATTGCTAAGAACATGATTGTATATGGAAAATTCAGAATCAAACTAACGGAAATAAGTACATTTAGCTAGGGAACAAATGCAGAGTCAACTTACAAAAATCAGTTTATTTCTAAACAACACTAATAAACAATTGGGAAAAAATAAAAATATCACCATTCCCATGTCATCAAAACTCGAAACACTTAGTAATAAAACTGAACAGAAGATAGGTAAAGACCTCCTGACAAAATTTCCTGGGAAATTTGACAAATGACAAAAATTTCCTGAGAACTTTTAAAAAATCAAAATAAATGGATAGAAAGAAGAAATCAACGAGTGAGATGTAAATTCTCTCCAGATTATTTTATCTATAGATTTAATACAATCTCATTAAAACCCCCAGCACATTCTGTCTTACAGAAATTCACAAGCAAGTTCTAAAGCTTATGGTAAATCAAAGGATTCAAAATATTTTTTTAAAAAATCGCATAAAAAACCATGTTGGAGGATATAAATGGAACAAAATGGAGTCCAGAAATAGAATCACACATATATATCACTTGCTGTTTTTCAAAAATACCAATGCAATTCAATATGGAAAGGAAGATTTTTTTTTTTCTTTTCACCTTTTAGATGGTGGTGGAGCAATGGATATCCAATTGGGGGAAGGGAAAGAGCTTTGATCCCTATTATTACACAGTACACAAGAACAAATTCAAGAAGGATGATAGACTTAAATGTGAAAGCTAAAACAACACAGCTCCTAAGGATTTCTCCATGATATTTGGGGATAGGCAATTTCTTAGGACCAAAATGCACTGATGATGAAAGAAAACTGGACCTCCATTAGGATTAAGTATTTTTCTGCTTATCAAGAGATACTGTTAATAAAATGAAAAGACAAGCAACTAATAGAAAATAGGACAAAATACATAAAGAACTGTCATAAATGAATACAAATAACTGAATTAAACAAATGGACAAAAGACTGCACTGCCACTTTATAAAGACTGTAATAGAATGGGTGATAAGCATGTGAAAAGGTGCTTTAACATCATCCTTAGCCATCAGGAAGATACAGATTAGAACCGTAACAAGACATCATCTACACATCAGTAAGATTAAAAAGCTAACAACCCAAAGTCAGTCCTACACTCTGTTGGCGTATAAAATTGGGAAACTGCTTGGTAGTTTCTAAAAAGTTAAACATATACTTACTCTATGAACCAAATATTCCACTCTTAGTTATATGTACAAAAAAAAAATCAGTGCTTATGTACACACACACACACACATACACACACCCTCTCAGAAAAGAAAAAGAGAACAAAAATGTTCATGGCAGTTTTATCCACAATAGGCCCCAGATAGAAAACAACTTAAATGTCCATTGATAGGGAAATGGATAAACAAATTGTGATATAATTTCATACAATGAGTCTGGTTATCAATAAAAAGAATAACTACAGATATTAATTTCTCTTTTCTATGATTTCTATACAAAAAACAGTCATCTTACAATTTCTCTTAATCTGAGACTGAAATTTATAAATATGTAGAGGGAATTACTTATGAAATTTAAAAAATGTTTTCTTCTTTTAAAAGAAGAGCTGATAAGGTTGTTCCTGAGGCTCTTACCACAAGTATTAGGGTGTTTTCATCCCTCCAGAAAAGTAATTTCTTTAAATAAAACAAAATTTGAATAACATATATACATGGGAGAGACCCAGAACAACTGAGTGACTTGCCAAAACGGCTGAAGCCCCACCTTCCAGAAAATAATCTTAAACCTGAGATTTCCATGCTGTTAAAATCAGCAACAGACAAAACCTAAGGATACTGATTAGCAAGCTCCATGGTCAAAACAATTTTAAAATGTAATTGGAGTTGCACCGTTTGAATTGATAAGTTTTTTATTTTAGAAATTATCACTTGATCTTGACACCAAACACTTCATTTATATTCTCTATATATTATTGTGAAATAAACTAAAAATGTATGCACATGGACTCTTGTCTATATAACAAGTATATATACATATATATACACACACACACATGCATATAAATATATATACATACAAATGAAAGGCAAATTAAAGTTTTATAATAGGATAAGGTACAAATAGAAAATATGAGAATTAATAACAATGTAATATGAGATCAGTCAACAAAGATTAGAGTGGGATTCTAATTTAGGGTTCTTTAAGAGATTTAAAACAAACTGAATAATTTTAGACAGAAAAGGGTAGAGGAGGAAAGAGGGAAAAAGTGTCGTAGGTAGAAGGTATTTGTTTGAGCAAAAGCACAGAAACATTTCAAAGGCCATATTAAGGTAAAATGTAGAAGAAATGAGGTGTTAACTATGCTCACAAGCCCTACTCACAAACACAAATTCAAGTAAATTGGCTTACATTAAGTTAGCCATCAAAAATGTACAATAAAATTTTTAAAGATAAAATGGTAGTTACAATAAAGATTATAGACAGAGGAATAAAAAGAGGTGAAAGAGCAAAAAAGGAACATGCAATACTGTCCAGTCATTGCTAATCAGTCTGAGATGGCAGCCATGCAGCCAGGGCTCTAACAGGTCACCAAGATCCTTCCAAGATGAAGGCAAAATGACAGAATGTGTGTTCCTGTAACAGGACTAAAAATATACCTTCTCCCAAAACAGAAAATTGGCAAAGATCTTGTAGTGAGAAAAACAGCAACCACTGTAAATATGAGCCTCATTTGTGATGGTTAATCATGATTTAAATAACTCACTTCAAAATACAATAAAATGATTAGAGAAGGTTTGGAACTTTTCTATATCTCTATAAAAACTGCTGCTCTATACAATCAATAACAAAAACTATATTGTGAGCATTCTAAACTGAAGACGGAGCTAGAGACGAACTTATGAATATGCTTGTATGACAGACTGGTGGTTACAGCCCCCACATCTGGTCTCCTTGTATGTGCAGGACACACAGATGCAGCCGGAGAAGTAATGGGCAATCACTACTCTGACTCTGGTGGCTATGCTAATATGCCCAAACATTAATAATCATACTTGGCTTTTCAGATTTTAGCCTTATTCTGGAAGTCCAAAATAAAGACATTTCCCAACATATCAGAGGGAGGAGGCAGGAGAGGAAAATAAAACATTTCTGCAAAATTAGTCAATTTGTAGCTTAAAGGTAAGCACGATTCTTTGATCTCAATGTACAACCTGCACTTTCATTTGCTGATTGTTTTAAAAATAAAAGCATATACAAAACTATTATTAATTAAAGATAAATATGAATATTCTTCCCATCTTCCAGGATCCCAGCAGCCACTCTATAGGGTTAAATAACTCACCAGTGTGATGGCATGATTTTTATTTCATATGCAAGGATTAAAAAAAACTATCAAAACAACAGAAGTAGGTCCAATATTGACCTCTTTCAAGTACCACCTGTTTAATCACATAGAATAACTATCGGTGTGTTTTTCCAAGGAACTGAGACAGGAGCAATAAAGTATATTTATTACTTAAAACATTTTGCTCCAATAATAGGCTTCTCCTTTTCTCATGAAGAATCAATAGAATATATAAAAAATCAACTAAAACCTAGTAGTCTATATGTCTTTGTAAATTAATTTCTAGATGTTCACTCAAATTTTATTTCTTTTAAAAGTTGGTACAGCTAGGTATAGGTATGGAGTAGGTGGAGTTAGTCTCTTCAAGGAGGAGGGGCTGGCAAATTTTTTCTATAAAGGGTCAGATAGTAAATATTTTAGACTTGGAGGCCATAGGTTCTCTGTTGCAACTACTTAACTGTTCATCATTGTAGCTCCAAAGCAACCAGACAAAAAGCAAATAAACAGGCATGGTTGTGTTCTAATAAAACTTTGTTTAAAAAAGTAAGAGGCATGGCTTGCAGGTTATAGTTTCCAGACCCTGTCTTATAGTATTACCCTGGCTTTTTTCATGCTTTGAAGATTTTGCCCATTCTCTGATAGTTCGCAAAAAATTAATACACAAAATCTGTTGCATTTCTACATATTAATAATGAATTATCAGAAAGAGAAAGACAGGAAACTCCCAAGGACAATCACATCAAAAAGAATAAAATACCTAGGAATAAATTTAACCAAAGAGGTGAAAGACCTATACTCTGAAAACTATAAGACTGAGGAAAGAAATTGAAAATGACACAAATAAATGGAAAGATATGCTGTGCTCATGGATTGGAGGAACTAATATTGTTAAAATATCCAAACTACCCAAAGCAAGCTACAGAGTCAATGCAATTCCTATTAAAATACCAATGGCATTTTTCACACAATTAGAACAAATAATCCTAACATTTGTATGGAACCACAAAAGACCCTGAATAGTCAAAGCAATCTTGACAAAGAAGAATAAAGCAGGAAGTATCATGCTCCCTGATTTCAAACTGTACTACAAAGCTACAGTAATCAAAACAGTACAGCACTGGCACAGAAACAGACACAAAGATCAATGGAACAGAACAGAGAGCCCAGAAATAAACCCACGCTTATATGGTCAATTAATCTGTATGACAAAGAAAGCAAAAATATACAAGGGAAAAGACAGCTGCTTCAATAAATGGTGCTCAGAAAATTGAACAGTTACACAAAAAGAATCTAACTGGACTACTTTCTCACACTGTACACTAAAATAAACTCAAAATGACTTAAAGACTTAGTGTAAGACCTAAAACCATAAAACTCCTAGAAGGAAAATAAGCAGTGAGCTCTCTGACATGGGTTTTAGCAATATTTTTTTTTGAATATGTCTCCTCAGGCAAAGACAACAAAAGCAAAAACAAAAGGGACCACATTAAACTAAAAAGCTTTGCACAGTGAAGGAAACCATCAACAAAATAACTGAAAAGGCAATCAACTGAATGGGAGATGATATTTGCAAATGATATATCCAAATAGGGGTTGATAGTTAAAATATATAAAGAACTTATACAACTCAATATACCTCCAAAAAGAATTAAAAAATAAGCAGAGTACCTGAATAGACACTTTTTTCCAGATAAGACATACAGACGGCCAGCTGACACACAAAAAGATACTCAACATCAGTAATCATCAGATAAATGCTGATCAAAACCATGGTGAGATACCAACTCACACCTGTCAGAACGGCTATTATCAAAAACACAGGAAATAACAAATATTGGCATGCATGTGGAGAAAAGGGAACCCTTATGCACTGATGGTGGGAATATAAACTGATGCAACCACTATGGGGAACAGTAAAGAGATTTCCTCAAAAAATTAAAAACAAAACTGCCATACAATCCAGCAATTCTACTTCAGAGTATTAGCTGAAGAAAATGAAAACACAAATTTGAAAAGATATTTATGTACCCCTACGTTTACTGCAGCATTATTTACAATATAAAAGATATGGATGGAAATAACCTAAGTGTCCATCGATGGATGAATGGATAAAGAGGATGTGGTGTGTGTGTATGTATGCATGCATGTATGTATGTATGTATGTATGTATGTATGGAATATTACTCAGCCACAAAAAAGAATGAAATCTTGCCATCTGCGATAACATGGATGACCTAGAAGGTACTACGTTAAGTGAAGTAAGTCAGAGAAAGACAGATGCTGCATGATTTCACTTACAAGTGGAATCTGAAAAAACAACACAAAATACACAAAATGAATAAACAAAACAAAACAGAAACAAACTCATAGATATAGAGAACAAACTGGAGGTTGCCAGGGGGAGGTAAGTTGGGGATGAAAGAAAAGATAAAAGGGATTAAAAGATACCAACTTTCAGTTGTAAAATAAGTAAGTCACAGAGATGTAATGAAGGCATAGGGAGCAGAGTCAATGATACTGTTATAACTTTTCTACGTGATCGATGGTTATTAGACTTATGGTGACCATTTTGTAATGCAAAAAATATTGAATCACTATGTTGTACATATGAAAATAATATAATATTGTATGCAAAGTATAATTCAAAAAAATGTGAAAAAAGTATTTATCAAAGATAAAAAGTTTCAATTTTGATTTTGTCCTAAAAGGATTTGGCAGTGGTGATATTAGGGGGTATACACTTACTCTGGCTACTTCACAAGACTGTTAAAAAGTCAAATGAGTTTGGGGGAGGGAGGGTATA
Source organism: Camelus dromedarius (assembly GCF_036321535.1). Lineage (NCBI taxonomy): Eukaryota > Metazoa > Chordata > Mammalia > Artiodactyla > Camelidae > Camelus > Camelus dromedarius. The sequence continues at coordinate 113,378,815 of NC_087436.1, forward strand.
GCTTAGTGGTAGAGTGCATGCTTAACATGCACAGGGTCCTGGGTTCAATCCTCAGTACCTCAACTAAAAAAAATAATAAGTAAATAAACCTAATTCCCCCCCCCCCCCAAAAAAAAGTCAAATGAGTTCAATTAAATCTAGTCACAGAAAATCTTAGGTCAATTTTTAATTAATACGTGGTATATTATATTATTAATTAGTTCCTTTTCATTATAGCATATGAATCTGAATGACCGCATACACAGTGTGAACAAAATCCAGCCTCTCTAGCTGAACTTCCATAATTTCACTCCTTTTAAAATTATTTCTCTTATCTTCTCATTCCATATATAATCTACTAAAATGGACTAACTAAAGCTTTGGGCTTCCCTGCTAGAAAAGACTTCTTTGTGGTGTTTAGTACCACTAACTAAAATAGGTTCTTTATTTCTAGTATTTAAAATAATCCTATACTTTTACTCCTTTTAGAATATAGCAGTCCTTTAATCTTTTATTAAAAGGATACACTGCAATAATGGAAATAATTTTAGGTTAAGAGATGGAGTTTAAGTTACACTTCATACCTCCCTTTACAACCTCCACCCTACTCCAACCCCAGACCAGTATGTTCATTCTCAGAATGGAATAAACATTGAACAGACAATACATGAAAAAGATAGATGTGAGAGTCCTCCTCCTTTCTAATCCTGGCCCCCAGGCAGCTCTGAAGTAGAACTCTTTATGGCTCCCAGGGTACAGAGATACATAGGAGTAGGGGCAGGTTCCAACTGAAAAGCAGGGAAAGAAATCTTTTTTTCTTAACTACTTTCAGTATAACTAAATTTTGGTTATTTCTAAGGTATATTTCATATATTAATATCTACAGCCAGTTTGGTTTAAAGTTCTTATATTGACATTATTAAGGATACTAAAATACATAAATTCATTTTGGTAGTAATTTGATTTTATTATAGTCATGCAGGAAATCTTTTAAATGAAAACAGCTACTCTGTGCCTGGACTTAAAGTTAAGTCAAAGGTGACAAGAGTAAAAAGAAAAAAACAGTTCTTCCTAAACTGGACTATAAAGTCAAAATGCCTTGGGAAAATAATACTGTCCACCCACCACAAAGAGAAATGTCTTATTTTTTGGCAAAAAATATGTCAACTCAGTGTGACATATCCACATCAACAGATCTGATGTGTATGAGTTTTTTTTTTTTTTTTTTGGAAGAGAAAAATGACTAAATAAATGAATAAATGGACTTTCTTTGACAGACCAAATCTAAAACATGAAACCCATAAAAGGGTCCTTGGCAGTTAAAAGGTTATCAGTGTGGTACTCATAACATCTAGCATAGAAAGAAGAAAAAAATAAGTAGAAAATAGGAGAGCCAGGCTACTTCTAGCCCTTTCTGAGTCATTCCTTTGGTATGTGTGTGTGTGTGTTTTTTAATGTCATTACTTAGTGTGTTAAAGTACTTTCAAATTCAAATAAAATCTCTCAATAGCTATTTCTAATGGGTATACTTTTCATCTGACTATCAAATCCAAAATTTTAAAAGCAGATTCCTACTATTCACAGAGGACCAAACAAAAAGTTACGGATGTCATACAATTTGAGAGGAAAATTCAGGTGTTATCCCCCCATACTGAGCCAAATAAGTGTGACAACTGTCAGTTCTGCCCTAAAGATGGTTTCTACTGAAAGCCTTAAACACGTGTGAGAAGTCTTCTTTCTTTCAATGCTGGGAGGCAGGTCTAAAGTAGAGGAAATCTTAATGGCTCCCAGAGGATAGAGGTATATGAGTAGTAGCAACTTCCTATCTAAAGGCAGAATTTTTCACTTTTTCTTAATGGTATAATCACAGTCTACAATTGGTGAACTGAGATAAAAGAAGATAAACAACATGACTTTCCTATACTTTGCTCCTAAGAACTCCGTAAGTCATGATACTTACATTGGAGTATGTCAAAGCAGATTAAGTATAAATCAATAAGGTTAAAAGATGAAAAGTGTGTAAAAAGAAAAGAATCCTAAATTGCTCTACAGTTACAAAAATACCTAAAAATCACAGACTAGTAAATGGATTTTTTTTCAAGAGAATTGAAGCTCCATATTAAAACAGCAAAATGAAAATTTTAGATCTATGGATTAGATCACTAATGACCCATAGATCTGAAAACAGGCACTAAAATTTTCAACTTACCCCCCCTTTCTCTCATTGCTAATAACAATTTTTGGCAAGTTATTCAGCTTTAGTGTTCTAAGTTTTGAGTTTCTATATCCTCTAATTTTTCAGTTAGAAAACTAAAGAACCAAGAGATTCAGAGAAGTATGTGAAGAAATCAGATTCTAAAAATGAAGTTACATTCCAGCAATGTGAAATACAAAACTGGAAATGCTACTCACAAATATCAAATACTAGTTTCTGTGGTCAATGGTGACAAATGATTTTGCTTGTCTGTTTTCAAAGAAACACACTCACGACAAGATAAAAAGAAACCGAAGCACTGGCCATATATAAGCTTTATCAAAAGGCACTATTATCACTGTCTCTCTTCCACGGCTCAAGGGAGATTTTAGGGGTCAAGGAAAATCCTTTTATTTAGGTTGGCACTTACAACAACTATATAAATAGTATGATCAATGGTCACTTAGAGGGTAAGCTAGTGGTGTGAAGTTACTTTTGCTTCTTCTCATCCCATCATCTCATCTATTTTCCCTACCTCAATTTTTGCATGGAAAAGATAAGTAAAGTTTAAGCCCAGAAAATGTCAGCTGCTTTCCTGAAGCTGAATAGTACAGCGTCACACAGTCCTCGCTTTTTCCTTAAGATCAGAACTCTGAGGGGAAGACTTCTGCGGGAGAGAGAAAGTGTGTGTGTGCGAGTGCACGTGCGTGCGTGGTGTTAGAGGGAGGGAGAAAAGATTATATTCTTGGAAGACAGAGAAATATCAGTAACATGATTTCTATATATCAGTGTTAACAATAATGCTTGGTATTTGTTATTTTTACCTGGGTCAAACACAAAACTAATAAACTAGAATTATAAATTATACACCATAGATAAGACAGTTACAGATTGAGAAAGCAGAAAAATCATATTGCATGTCACTTTCACTAGTATTTATTAAACACATTTCTTAAGCAAACTATAAATAGCAAGTTTATTTTAAAAGATACACAAATAACTTTAAAAAATAGTTAAAATTTGGACAGTTTAAAATGAAAAAAATTAAATAACCATATTAGTATGAAAATGTATTTTAAAGGTTAAGATATTTAGGATTCAGAACTTTGACAAGTGCTCAAATCAAAATGCAATTTTTTTGTGAGTTTCCAAACATTGCATAATAAATCTGGGGTAATTAATTATAACATTGGTCAGTAAAACCCAATTAGAAACAGTTATACCATAGCAAACAGAAATGAATTACCTCGTCTTCGCCCATAACTCCTTGCTGCATGTAAACAAAGGACAAATTGTAAAATGTCAGAACTAAAAATAGGCCCACATATACAAATATTTATGATATGAAAAGCTATGTGGGCATCTGGAAATTAGTGCTACTTTGTTTTACAAGCTACCACAATGTCATCATATAACATCTGCATGGTGTTTAATATTTAAAAAGCACTTCTATTATATATGTATCATCTGAACTTCATAAAAACTGTGAAATTAATAGGAAATACATAATTTATTCTCATTTGTGTTAATAAATATTTGTTTCATCTGATCAGGATAGGAATAGGTAACACTTTATGGTTAAATGGCATCCTGAACAATTTTTCCAATGAATAGAAACCACTTGAATTAAATCCTTATTTTTCTACTTATCACAAAGAGTGACATAGCATGTACTGTTCAACAAGTACCTATTCAGATCCTATTCACCTTATACCAAGCCCTGAATGGAAAACGTAACTGGAAGACATAGAAGTGTGAAAAGATGTAAACGGTATTAAACCTCTGAAGCCCGTAGAGCTTAAATGGATAGAATGCAAAGATATCAACCCATGTTCAAACTTGCTTAGCTGAAGAAATGATTACTGATATACTATAGCTGATAATGCTTTCAGTCTTTTTGGTACATTTTATAACGGCTGTCTAAGTGTTTATAAGTCTCTTCCTCCAGAGTAGGAGGGATTCAGATACAAATTATTAGTATCATCGAAGAATAGTACATTTGTTGAATATTGTAAGAGTATAAAGCAGGAAATATTTCCATCTATGTTACTAGCAGTTTACATAATTCCTTATGGAGAAAAAAATACTGCAATTTATTTTTCATAAGAAAGTACCAGTTTGATAAAATTCACAACTTGTTTTAAAATAACTCCTCCTCCAAATCTGAGTATACAATGAGTATTTCTACTGTAATTAGCATATGAAATCAAGGCAGTAAACCAAAAAACCACTGTCAAAATTAAGATCTTGATTCATGTTACAGAATTTTTTAGGCCTGGGAAAAATTTAATATTGAATAAATCTCAAATCAAAATATGTAATAAAAGTTGTTAGAAATGAAGTCTCTCCAAAAGTATAAAATTTAAAGATCAAAAGAAAACATTTCACATCATTAAATACATTCTATTATAGAGATTTTACAAGATATATTTTTAATTTTATACTAAGGCTTTAATACAGAGAAGTATGCCTACAAGGTGAGGACACAGCATTAGTTACCTGATAATACAAGGGAGGAAAAACAAACTTGCCAACTCTTTACCACCTACATTTAAGGAATAAGTCAATAAATACAAGGGTTACATCAGAGTCTTTTATATAAAATAACTTCATTTGCATCTCTGCCATTCTACTATGTATTAGCTGATATGCTGCTGCGTGTGTGTGTGTGTTTGTGTGTGTGTATAGCTTACCTGACCTTTATTAGTTTAGGGTGAGGGTAGGGGTAGAAGTGGCATTTAGAATTCTGTTGTCTAGGTCTTCTAAGACTTACACAGGCCTTTAAAAAAAACAGTGTCTTAAAGAGATGAGAGATCAGCTGTGGAAAATCAGACAGCAGGAATTTTAAAAGGAGCTATATGAAGAGGCTATAGAAGAATGAATTCCCCTGAAGTCTTAATAGTTGTATTAAGCATAGAAACGGTCAACAGGCCCAGAAACACTTTACAGCACAAGTCTTAGAAGTTGGGCTTCCTGTTTATCCTTAGGCCTGATCTAATGGCATTAATCCAGTATAAATCTGCTTTGGAGAATTTCATTCAAGGGTTTAGAGGGTCGAACATTTATAAAGCAAATGAAACTGCTTTCATCAAACTTAAAGTATGAATTATGATGAAGTAATAATATGCAACATAATTCATGACCTAATGAGAAAATTAATGACTTCATAACCAGTTTACGTTCTTAGCTGAGGCTATTCAATACTAAAATAGTGAAAATATGTACAAATGTTCACAGAATCTTAGGTTTCATCTCATTCCTGGGCTTGAACACATTATTTAAAAAATTTCTCCAACTATCTCATACCTGAGGAATTTTAGAATCCTGCAAAGAGTTATTCTGCTTATTTTTTGGACAACTCTCAGATTCCAAGTCTCTACATAACCAAAAATAGATCTGACTGCAGATGAAGCTAAACCATGTGAAACATTTCCTAGTCCCTGTCATGAAAATAACCAATCTGCTTCCATCATGCTTAACAGTGGTGTGTGTGCTCACTTTTCTACCAGTATTTCTATGTGAATTTCAGGTATATGTTCCACCATAACTATGAATCAGAATTATCAGAAATCCTCAGTGAGAAAAGAAAATCATTAAATTACTAGTATTCATTATGCTTTAATCAAAATTAAATTATTATATAAAAATACTATATTTAGAATATTAAATTTCAGGTACATAAATTTTTTAAAGCATTATAAAAAAGTGAAGAATTGGCTATTTAACATACATATGTAAATATATATATGTGCATGTGTGTTAAAATATATATTATATACATTTATACTTATGTATACATTTTTTTTTTTTTTAATGGAGGAAATAAGAAGAATGTGAGAAAAGCCTGAAAACTTTTCCTATACAACTGACTTTACAGTTTGGTCCTGCGTTACAAATGATCTTATTTAGGTTCCAACTCACAGCTACTAAAAAAGAAATAGGATGATTCTAACATTCTAACATTAAGACCTTTGTGCCCTGAGGTATTGACTCTTAGCTACAGTTGTGGTACCTGAATTACTTCAGCTGTAGGAAGGGATAGGTAAACATATCAAATCAACTAGAAATATTTAAAGGTTAAAGTTCTTTAAAGGTGAAACCAAAGACATTCTTTTCACTCTAAAAAGCCAAAAGTAAGGAGATACGCTCCCCAAATCGTAATTCTTTTCAAGATCCAAAATAAATCTGCTATTATCTACTTCACTTACATCAGGATAAAAAAAGAACTGATTGTATACTCATATTTCCTATTTTCATGACTTTATATACTTAATACAATTTTATTACTGAGTACTGAGTATCTTAATTAAAAGATACACATAACTTCCCCGCAAAGCAGAGCAAGTTCTTGATTACAAACATGGCTGTGTGTGGCTAATCACAACAAATGTGCATTTCAAATCAGCTTGCTAATACTAACCCCCATACTTCTGCTCTGTACCCCTTTTCAAAAAAATTATATGTACTAATTTCCCTTGGGTGACATATGAAGAGAGTACAGTTATCCCTATACAGAAATAGAAACAAATACTCAAATGATACCTCATTTTGTATTCTTCCTTACTATTATGGAAATCTTTGTAATTATTTATTTATTTTTTTATTATTGATAATAAAAAGTTTAAGATTTATACGCTTAGAAATATAAACATTAAAGCTGTCATTCTAACAGACAGTAAAACCTTTGGTTTTCAGACAATCTACTCATTCTTATATAATAACGTGGCTTCCTGAAAGTGCTTCTGGATGTTAAATATGGATTCTTCTACGGCATTAGAATTATTCAAAAGTGGCAGTGTCCCCTAGCCAATTCCACTAGATTTCAAATTGAATTGAAGAACACAATCTGTTCAACAGTAAAAGCTTATCTGCAGTTATATTTTTATGGCATTTTTTTGTTAAAAATTCAAAATAATTTTTTAACAATTTCATGAGACTTAAAAATGTGGGATTATAACTCATTTTTTTTATATCTCAGTAAACAGAGGCTCAGAGTTAAAGCATCTGCCAGAGGTACTTCGTAGTTTTACCTAGTTTAACTAACTTCCTGACCTTTACTCCATTCCTTGTTTATCCCTTAAATAAATATTTACACATTCAACCATAATGCTAATTAACCAGGAAGGTAGATTCACAAAACCTTTACAATGTTTGCCTTATCTTCATGACAACTATACTCATATTTATATATTCTTCTTTTTAAATGGATTCAAGTCTAGCACCACTGTAATATCACAGATTTCTGCCAATTCTGTATTTTCTAAGGAATGTTCTTAAACTGTAATAGTCCTGTGTTTATTTTAATGTGTGTTTGTGCACCATCAAAAATCACCTTGGGTACCAGAAGGGGCAAATGTACCACACGTTAGGAAACGCTGCTTGCGAAGTCAATTTATTTTACTGACTATAATTTTGTCCCTATACAGCTTCTTCCACATGGTTCTAGCTTGGCTTTCTGAAACAATATAAAACAAACCTCCTTTGTTCACTATACAGAGCAGCCTTCATATTTTCAAATAGTTGAAAATATCAGTTATGTCTTTTCTTAATTTTATATTCTCCAAACAGATCCAACTCTTATCAGCTATTGACGGGACATGATTTTTATTCTTTCAGAGTCATTTTAGTCACTGTTCATCACACATTGCCACAACTAACTTTCACTTTCAGGAACTGTTCTAAAGACTTTACATGAATAAATTCACTCACTTCTCACAACGACCTCCGGAGGCAGGTAGCATGCTGTCTCTCTTTTACACATGAGGACTCTGAGTCCAAGGGAAGTTAGGTAAGCTGCCCAAGGTCACACAGCTAGAAATAGCAAACTTGGGTTTAAACCCAGATAACCTTGGTCCATAGTCTGTGGTACCAATCACCATGTACTACTACTAAACCACCACACACACACACAAAAATACTAACGTATAATTTATTACCAATATTGGTTTTCAAAGTTAATATTAGCTATGCTTGTTGGTTAAGTAATAGAACTTAATCAACTGCCTAATAGTCAAATCTGTGACATACTATAAAGCAATTTAAAAAGCAAGTCTATGTACTGAGATGCGACAATTTCTTCAGTCAATATTTAATAATTAGTATAGGCAGAGGTTTTATATAAATATCACTTATTTCCATTTTTGTCTTCAATAACCTTGATGTCTACAAAAAATTATCTAAATCTTTAATATTCAAATATTTCCTTACCCTATAAATATATCTAATTTTCTGCTTCTTGCTTTCCCTCTTAACCAACGATCCCAAATAAGCAACATATTTTTTTTCTCTTTGGATCAAATTCTTTCTACTGACCTAAACACATATTGATGTTCTAGTTTCATTATCATTTCCCCCCCAGTCCTTTGCCAGAAGTTCAGAATTTCTAGGATGGCTTCCATACAGTACTGAGTACGCACTGTAGCACTAAAGTGACAGACTGTGAAAAATGCTCACCTAATAAAAAAAAAAGCAGATTTGTCCACAAGATGCAACTCTTGCCTGAAACAAAATATGCTTGTGTCTACTACGTGATGAATCACTTTCAACCTAACACCTAGATTATTTATAAGGGCTTTAGGCAACTGATGAAATCAATTAGTTTAATAATGTTTAGCGTAACCAAAAGTATAAGCTGTAAAAACAGTGTGGCTACTAAGTTCTTTACTCACACAAAAGACACATTCTATTGTGATTACAATATACTTCTGAATCATCCTACTTTACTATGTATTCAGCAGTCTAAGAACATCTGTGAATGATCTAACAAATTATCTCATACAGTACTTTCCTTCAGATGGATTTTAATAGAATACGTGAAACATGTAAATTCAAATTTTTCAACTGAACTGCTTTTTTTTAGAAGTTAAAATAGAAATGTGAATGATCTATCTTTACCACACAGAATGTTGCAAAAGAAAAGAATCTAAGGAAGTTAGGATCCATATATAAATAACTTATCATTACCCAAAGCTATAATTATTTTATAAATCAAGCCATGAGAATAATAAAACTTACAATCTATTTTGTTTGTAAACTTAATTTCAGCAATATAATTTTTAGTCATAGATTTAGAGTTCAGAGACCAGCTAGCTACTCAAACAATATGGTTTTTTAATTCCATGGTAGAAAAAAAGTTGACGAAGAAGTCCTGGAATGTAATTTCCACTGCCTTTCTGGTTAAGGTCTATGGAAACACTGTAATTCCCTGAATTCATATATGTGGACTACTAGACCACTGTAAGGTCTAGCCTGAACATGGCTTCAGCCATGTATACACAGTCTGGCCCCACTGTTAGCACCCTGACAATTCTACCTCTAACCATCCTTGAAGATCCTCACTAATCGATAATCCACTGCTTAGACTAGGATAGCATGTGGTAGGAAACTCAATACAAAAGAGTCAAATGTTGAATGAACCAATCAATCACCTCACTTAATGCTCTGCTTCAACCTTTCTCTAATTCCAAAATCCCATCTATCTTGACAATCTCCTAGGTAGCCTGGACTTAATTCCTATCTTTTTATCTTTCCTTAATACTAGTTTTTACTTAACACTAGAGTTCACATGGTCTAGCTTTCCACTGGCCTTTTTTTCAGCCTTTGTTCGTCAACTTCATTGCCATCTTTCTTCAACAAAGCTTTAGTTGAATACAATCTTTGTTCAAAAGATAGAAAGGAATTTAATGAAAGTCTATTTTTCACCAGAGTGAAATTCACTGTGTAAACTTTACAGCTAGGAAAAATTAAGTTACTGTGACTCCCATATTTCTACAATCACCAGTATATTCCTTAGTTGAACATAAACACAGGTGCTCTACTAAGTAACACATTCTATGTACTTTGCAAACAGCATCTCATTTAATTCTCATAATGAACTTTGAGATTGTTACTATTTCACAGAAGGGAAACTAAGGCTCACAGAAGTTACTTGACCAAGGTAATAAAGCAAACTAGAAAGCCAATATTCAAACTCAGAACTGTCTCCAAAGTCTATGGTCACTGAATTAAATCATACTGTCACAAATACACTTCAGTGGTTACTCTGCCAGTGAGAATACACTCAAACTTGTAATTCTGCCTTTTGTACAGGAAGAGTTGTAGCTTTGTTTTCCTACTTATAAAATGATTAACTTGTGTGTATGGAGAAGGCTTAGAGAAACATGTATTCAATCATTTTTATTTATATAAATCAATTGGAAACAAAATGTTTTTATAAAACTTACCATTTAACATCAACAGATTGTCAGTTCCTGGATGTGGATAGTTCAATCGACCTTTAAAAAGACAGGAAAGGGAAGTTTGAAAGATTATAGAACTATGTGAAAAGCAAAAAAGGGAAAGGGGATAAGGAGGAGAATATTACTGAGAACAGTTCAGTTCTTAAGGAATAAAAATTACTGTTTAGCACAAAGTATATTTACTAAAACTATCTCTGAAAGTTGAAAACAAAAACAAAAAACAGTTAACTTTAGTCTTAGATTATAAGAGCACAATGTGACATGAGAGCAATGCTTACAGAATAAAGCTTATTTTTTAAAATATGAAAAGAATGTAGGTATCCTAGTCTTTCAAACTTAATATAGGATATATTATAGGATATTATAGGATAACATAGGATGTGAAAGTTTAAAAAGTATTTTCGAAGCTGTTTGTAATTCTCTCTACAGGTATCTAAAATTTGAAGGAAAGACACATCCTTAAATAAAAACCCCACCAAAATATTAAAATAAAAAATAAGCAGCAAAAACTCATCACAACTTGCCACTGAATTCAGTATGATTTTACAAGTTGTACTTAAATAAAGGAGTTTAATAAAAACATCTTAATTGTTTTATTGCAAATGATACTGGAAATTTACGCTCATTCAAAGTCTAGAAATGACTTAAAAATAAAACTATAAAAAATGAAAATAATAAAGCTTAAGAGCATAGTATCTCCTTTGAGTTATTTTTCATTGAAGAGTTTTGTATATACTAAATGCAGAAAGGACAACAGTAGTATATACTGCTGTGGAAGAGAAAAAAGGGATGCACAAACATACTGTGGTTTATCCAGCAGTTTTACATCATAAAATTTGTTTGACTAAATGTCAACAGTGAGGATGATCATTGTTTTTAGTCCATTAAAATATAGGATTTTTCTCTAATGCCTGCCTCTCTGATAGAATATTAGAAAGACACATTAAAATCCACTTAGAAAACTACTAAAAATTAAGTATCTGTGAGACTGCAGTTTAGCAACTTTCAGCATAGCCCTTCAAAAGACACTATGATAGCATATAATGCATTGACAGCAGAAGGGTGACCAATAAATATCTGAATGGATGTGACATAATTAATAAGGAATTCAGATTAACTGCATCTACCTTTACCACTTCATCAAGTACTGTATACTCTAAGGGTCCTTTATTGTATCCAAATATCGCATACAAAAGAGACTGTCTATTGGCTTTAATTATGAAGTTAAAGAATTTGATCATCTACTAGTACAAGAGCAAGTGGCAAAGATAATCCAATTTTGACATTAAAATATAGATGGATAATGTGCATATATACACACACATTATATATATATGTATACACACACACAAAGCATGTATATATACACCTATACATACAAACACACTTCATCTGGGCTCTAATTTAACTATAGCACATTTTATTTTCAGACTCAACATAGTTAAACAAAATAAATGTTTCTGTCCTTCAAAGAACAATTTACCACCACCTACTCCTGAGTTTCATGCAGCATACTGGTTAACTAAATTAGCTCTTAAATATAGCTGTCATACTCTAAAAACATACAAATAAGTTCATTGTCGTGATACTTTAGTATGGAGTGAAAAACAGGAGAGTGTGTACAAAAGGCACAAGATATAAAGAGTTAGGAAGCAGACCTTTCTTAACTGGATCTCAACAGCATGGAACATTACTTTGTTTGAAGGATCATAGTTTATTTTGGAAATGGGCCTATTTTTCTTGTTGCAGATGACCAAATTTAGAGACTGATTTAAGGCTATGAAAAAAAAATCACTGTTACTCATTGAGATTGAAAATTAAAATCCCTACAAAAGTGGCAACCTGCATTGCTCTGTTCAGTGTAACAAGTTCATTACAGCTTGTTTGTATACTGACAGTGTAGGATACAAAGATGAGTGAGATACAATCTCTGCTTATGAAGTGGTAGGGGAGACAGACACAAATACACAATTTCAATAAACTCTGCCAAGTGTGAAAAAGAGTTATGCAGAGTATGCCATATAAAAAGCACAGAGGGGTGTTTAACCAAGTGCAGGGGTTCAAGCAAGACTGCCAAGGGAAGTAAACTACGAAGAGCTGTAAGCCTAGCTCCACTGCAAAGGACCCTCAGCTTTGAATGGCCACATAATGATCCTCCAACAATTTCATTGTTCACTTTATTTATCCCAAGACACAGGTAACAGGAAATTTTCATTACTAATAATCTTTTCACTTCTTGGCTCTGAATGGACTTAAAAGGCACACCTTAGGTGGAAACTTCAAACAACAAATACCTATTTGCAAATATGTTCTAAAATATAATTCTCCAAAGAAGAAAACCTCTCCGTATAACTAATAAAATACTCAGAACTAAATAAGCAATTTAGGCTCATTTTAAAGTTATCCAATTACTTTCCCTCTACCACAGTGAAATATTAGTGCATCTTTACGTGTTAAATTTTACAGTTATATTTTACATGGAATAGTATTAAAATTACTTCATTAAGAATCTGTCAATTGACAGTAACAACACTGGAGGGCTTAACGATGAGCCATTTCTAAGTTCATTTCATTTTCTAAGTTCTTTGAAACCAATTATTTAAACCTCGCAACAGTCCTGTGAGCTAGGTAGTGTTATCCTCCCAGCTGAAGATAACCTTTGCCACAGAAAGTTTAACAGCTTGCCCAAGGTTACACCACCAGCAGGTAGCACTGGTAGGATTCCATGCAGGCAGATTAGCGCCCTACTCTTAGTCACTCTCTTCTATGACTTCCTAGCTAATAACAATCTGGGGAAAAGGATGTATGGTCGGTTGTAAGGTAAATCATCCATTAAAAAAGTTATAGAATGATTACGTAGCATATTAGATAACTTATACTTTAAAAGAGAAAAAAAAAACCCACAAAAAGGCCACACTATAGTAACACCAATTCCTCCCTGTTGTCTAAAAGGCCTGTGGCACCAGCTGGCAGCTGTAGATTAACACCTGTTCCAGTCAATGCTATGACGCCCAAACGGGCAGATGTAGGACTGCCCAGAGTGAAAAAATAAATTTCCGAGCCTTCCTTGTAGTTAAATGTGCCCATGTGTCTAAGATCTGGACAATGGGATGTAAAACAAAACTGGTATGTGAAGTTTCTGCGAAGCATCCTTGGAAGGGAAGATCGTCCCTCTCCTTTACCTCCAGCTTACTGGAATGCAGATGCAACAGCTCAACTGAATCACTCAGCCGTCCCAGATCATGAGGCTGAAGGTGGGTGTTAAAATGACAGCAGAACAACAAAACAGAAGGACTTAGATCCATAAAAATCACAGTACCACTTCCAGGAGTGTTATGTTTATGTAAAAGAAAAAGACATCTGTCTTGTCTAAGCTGCTTATTGAGTTTTCTGTTGTACCAGTTTTCTAACCTTACAAATAAAGTCCTCTAGTAATAGGTTTCGACAAACTGAATTATAGGTAACTGGGCTATTATTTATTGTTGTGAAAACATGATAAAAAACTTCAAGATGGTTTTAACATATCTATAATTAATGTGCATATATTATTTCTTGGTACATTTTCTTTTACATTAAAATACTATAAAATTTAAAACTATTTTGAAAAATGTATATTTATTCTTATGTGTCAGTGAATAACTCAGTATCTTAAAATTGTCTTATTAGTCTATTATGATTTTAATAATATGCATAATAATATCTAAAAAGTCACGTTAACCATTTTAGATGTGTATTAGAGCATCAAAAAACACTGAAATATGACAACTGCACACCAATTACTGCAAGACAATTACCAGTTACTAAAATTTCAACAAAGCAGTATTTCTAAGACATACAAAAGTTTAGTCAATATTGAAGACTATTCATATATATATATATCATATATACATACTTATTGATAAATATTGATATCAATATACAAGTTCTTTCTTCAAACTAATTACTTAATGCCAATAAAAATAACATAAAATAGTGATAAGATTATAACTTTTCTTATTTCATTTTTTCTTGGATTTAAACATATTTTTAAAATTGTAGAAATATGAATTAGAAAGGATAAGATGAAGCAATCACTTCCCCAACATCTCTTAATGTTTGTGTATTCTTAAGTGGAAAGGCCTCTAGTTAACCAGAAGGCATCTGATTGGTGAAGTACCCTCTTATCTTCTTTCCCAGGTACCATACTCTCTTGGTTCTCTATCAGCAGCCATTCCTTAAGTCGTCTCTGCTGTATCCTCTTCCTCGTCTCAACCTTTAAATGTTAAAGCCCCAGTGTTCAACCCTTGGACTTCTCTTCTTATACTGCCTCCCTAGGTGACATTATCTGCTACCAAAACTTCACGTATCACCTCTCAGCATTTCCACATTTATATCTCTAACTGCAACCTCTGTCCCTCAAACCCATATTTCCCCAGATCCATGTATAGCACTTTCTTCGATTAATTTGCTCATCCGAAAACCTTGGGTTACCTTTACTCTTCACTCTGTCTAATCTGTGCATAAATTCGTCAACAAACCTTAACTGTTCGATTATCGACATAGACCTCAATCTGATTGCTCCTCACCAGCTCCTTGACTTTTTCGCTAGCCCATGCCGTCCCCACCTCTGCACAGACTGCTGGAATAACCTGACAGTGTAGTCTCTATTCAGAAGCCTGTGTGATACTTTTAAAACCTAAGTCAGCCCATGCTGCTTTATTGCTCAAAACCCTCCCATACTTAGAATAAGTATCTGGCCCCTTGTCCTCTACCATTCTAGCTACACTGGCCTCTATATTACTCAAATATGCCAGGAGTGGTCCCATTTCAGGATCTGTAGATTTCCTCTTCTTTCTGTCTGAAATGCATTTGCCTACATATGACCAAAGCTTGCACCTCTCACTTCACTTAGGTCTTTAAGAGCTGCCATCACAGACCATCCTATCTAAAACAGCAGCTTCTTTCTTTCTCTGCACCCATGACACTGTGTGTTTTCCTTGTTAGCACTGATTCCTGTTACCCCTATCCTTCATTAAAACAGTCTCATGAGGGCAGGACTTTGTCTTTTTTATTCTCTACTGTATCTGTAGCATCTAAAACAGATCTTAGTACATAACAGGCCCCAAATATTTATGAAATGGATGAATTAAGTATCTCATTCTATTACATGGACCATGAACTTAATCTAAAGCACAATATCTAAATATGTGTTTGCATGTGGGGAATGGAAAGGACATCCTCTCAGTGAATGAAAAAATCACAGAACAAACTTTTATTAGTTCATTTGGAAACCCCTTAAATATGGGGAGGGGAGGGAAGAAGACAAGTCCTGTTTTTTGTTCTTTGTCAAGATAAATTTTTCCCTTCTGCACAACTGTTTTCTTTTTTTTAATGAATACATCCAAAAAATGATTTCCGAAACCCTAATATTCACCGTTAATGATGCCAACCTACTCTTCATTAGTGATGAGAAAATTGCTATAGAACAATGCTACACATTCTGCCAACTCCTTTAAATGGAAAAATTTTAAATTACATACTAGATCATAAAGAGTTTGAGTTAGAATATTAAACCAATTAATAAGAGAGGCAGTATGGTGCAGTGGTTAAAAGCACAAACTCAAGAGCTAGCTATTAAGTTCCACTACTTCCCAGCACTGAAACTTGGATAACTATTATTAGTAAGCCACCACAGTCATCCAACTGCAAAATAAGGGTAAATATCTACCCTTAGTTGTGAGCATTAAATAAATTAATATATACATGTAGAGTCCTCAGAACAGTGCTTAGCATACATCAGGTGCTCAGTAAACAATATGCATGTTACACATTGTGTGTGTGTGTTTAATATATATATATAATATTATACACACATACACCCTTAAATCTAATACTTTCTTCTTATGTTTTAAATAAAGCATTGCTCCCACTGGTTTGGTAGACTCGTCTCACGTTTTTTTCATTATATATACATTTCACTTTTATTTTGAAATCCAATTAGTAAAAAAAAAAATGGTTTATAGGAAGCCTGGTAAAATCCACTCAGAATGTGGTCATTACCAACCTTGAATAACTCCAATCTCTGCTCAGATCCAATGGGCAGGACAGTCATTCCTGACCTCACTCCCAAATCTCAATGCATGCCTCATAAAAGCCTAAGAATAAGATCATACAAACGTAGAAAAGACCCTTAGATCCAGATCCCAAGAAAGCAAGAGAATCATTCCTTACCTACATTTATTAAAAGCCACCAATCTCCTTTAGTTTCCAGGAAAATTAATCTAGTTGACTCACTCTTAAATCAGGATCCCATCATAATTTTTCACCTAAGCAATTATTTAAAACTTTAAAAACTTTTATCCAATCAATTTTAGGAAATATATTAAGAAATACCAAGGAATATAGAATATCAAAAAGTTTGTTCCAAGTAAGGTATAATCACAAAGAAAGACAAAAACAACAAAAGGCAAAACTTAAATTAAGTCACCAATCATCTGGTAAGATAATGTATTATCATAAAATTACTGCAATAAAACTGATAC
This sequence comes from Camelus dromedarius, assembly GCF_036321535.1. Lineage (NCBI taxonomy): Eukaryota > Metazoa > Chordata > Mammalia > Artiodactyla > Camelidae > Camelus > Camelus dromedarius. The sequence continues at coordinate 113,395,746 of NC_087436.1, forward strand.
GAATTGATATAAGCAATTAATATTAAAATCAAGTTGCACTAATGGTCACAAACTTTAAATTGTAAAAGTGTTTTATTAATGAAAATAATATTAAGATAACAGATGGGTAATCAAACATTACCAGTGGCAGTATAAACTGGCATAAAACTTAAAAACAAGTTGGCAATATATATTCAAAACCTCAAATACAAATGTATTAAGTCTACTCAATGGAAATAAACTCAGAAAAAGTTCACCGATTTTTTTGTAAAAACTAAAAAATACCTAACTGTACAACTGTAGGGGAATGGTTATACACTGTTTTACATTCATGTAAGTAATTTTTAATGTTCTAAATAAATATTGATAAAGAATGAATTATTGTGGAAAAATGTTTAATCATTCAACCAATAATTTATTGAGCCCCTTCTATTTGCTTGGCATTAAAACAGATGCTGATTCAAGATAACGCAAAAACAGAAGTGGTCAGTTGCTCCCGTGACACACTATCATGAGAAAAGATACATATACTTAAAAAAAAAAAACTGACTGAATCAAAAATAAATGAGAAAAGTGTCCAGATTAAAAACGAGTATGATTCCTTAACAACCTTTACCACAGTAATCTACGGACTGGGAGTGTTGTGGGGCCTCACTAAGGAGGTAAGCAGACTAGGGGTTACAGAGACTTCCAACTGATGTGCTCATCCCTGCTGCTTCCTGAAATCCCTAAAATGACAGCACAGAAGTTTTAAAGAGGCATAACCCACACTAGGACAAAGAAAATGGGACATGATCACAGAAGGATCAAATTGACATTTTTGGAAGCTGTGAACATAACTGGCTAAGTGGTAACTGACTTTGGAGACCAAATACCACTGACAGCACTGAGACCAGAACCGGTGTGTGTATGGGGAAGACGATCAAGAAACAAGCCATTTACCGTAGCAGAAGCCTGGGAGGGTTCAGAAATAAGCTCTGGTTATCAATGAGAGTAGATATGGGGTAGAATTAAAAACAGGAAGGCTAACAATCACTTGTTAGTTTTTACATCAATCAGAAAGAAACGCAGCCCCTTCTTTGGCTCTTCTAAGAAGGCTAGAAGCCAGGCCTACAGCTCCCAGGCAGAAGGAGGGACATACATCCAGCTCCATTTCCCAAACCAAAAGAAAAAACCTGAATACAGACATTGTGACAGTTCAACTTGGTTGGCTTACAGAAACTCTTGCTAGATTATAAACCCCAACTACATACACAGAGTTACCATCAGAGTTTTTGTCTTGTCTTTAAAATAAATGGACAGCAAAGGATCATAAGATATTTGATGAAAACTCCAGCATGAGAAAAAAAAAAATAAGAGCAAAACTAAACAAATAGAAAAGAGGAACTTAAAAAGAAGCAGAGACAATACAAGGAACTGGAAAAATAATCTTTAAAAACTATAACATGGTGTTTAAAGTTAAACACTCCAGAAATATAAGATCAAAGAAGAAAAATAGGAAAGTACTGAGACATTTTAAAAGAGGGTCTTTAAAGTTGTAGGAGAAAAATTTTTAAATAATAAAATCATTTTTTTAAATTTTAAATTCAGAGATGAGGAAACCACAAAAGATAAAGCAATGGAAATTAGAAAAGCAGATGATGAGTATAGAAGGTTTCGTATCTGAAGAACAGGAACTCCAGAAAGAGGTAACATAAAAAATAGAAGGGGAAAAATCATCAGAGAAACATTCCAAATTTCTAAGAATTGAAAGAAATTAATCTCTGAATTAAAATGACCCAATAAATGTGCAGTGCAGGATATTAAAATAAGGGAAGGGGAAGGGAGAGAAGGGGAGGGGAGGGGAAAGGAGGAAGTAAGAAAGGGAAGGAGGGAAGAAGACAGGTAGGTAAAGTCCCCCACCACCATGCCCTGAGAGACCCATATATCATTATCATGAAATTTCAGGACCACAGACATAAAAACATTCTAAAAGCTTCCAGTAAAAAAAAAAAAAAAAAAATTAAAAAAAAAACAACACAAAACAAGGCAATCAACCATACAAATGAACAGGTTTTAGAATGGTATTACATACAGTAACCCTAGAAGTAATGAAGCTTTGCTTTCAACATTCAATTACTAATACAGAATTCTACACCAACCTATCACCTTATATAGGTAGAATAAACATATTTTCATACATACAGGTCTCAAAATTTATATCCCAACTGAAGGAAGGTACTGTAAGACAGGTCCAATAAAACAAAGGTTCACACCATGAAGAAAGCACATGGAAATCAGGACAAGAACTCCAAAGGAAAAAGGAATTCCAGGGATTAAGGAAGTGCCAAATTGACAGTTATGGTGGGCTACAAGGATATCAACAACAATAGACAAAAAGAAAAAAAAAAAACCTAGATTATTTGATGTTTTTACGTGAATTGAGAGAAACTTCATAGTTCTATAAACATATTCTGGGATGAATCAGTGACAAGTACTTAGAAAACTAAGCAAACAAACCAAAAGAAACAATGATTAATTCCAGGAAAAGCAAAGTTATATGAAAAAGAAAATGTTGTAATACAAAACATATGAGGTTCATCTACAAATAATATTTGCATTATCACAGTAATATTCCCCCTAACTTAAACAAAAGTGGCCCTAAAATAATTTTAAGAGGACAGAGCACAATGTTGGAGGTATGGGTAAATCAAAGTAGATAGTCAACAAATACCTAAAATGTAGGAGATATAAAGCGTAAATATTATTTACAAATCATCATTACAGGAAGAATTGCTAAATAAAGTTCAAAGTAGCTACATCTAAGGAACAGGAATCAAAAGTAGACAGAGAAGAACCAGGAAGAAGACTTCTATTTTTTGCTCTATGAGCCTTATGGCACTATTTCACTTTTTAACGTATGTACATATTTTTTAAACTAATTTTTTATAAGATCACCAGGTTGGAGGGAAGATAAATATTTGAATATTTCAAATATCTTAAACTTATATATTTAAAAAGAAAAGATTAGAAAAATTATATACCAAAAATATCAAATATGGTTATTCTACCTTATGGAACTATTGATGATTTTAAAAACTTTTTTTGCCTAGTTTTTCCAAATTTCTTTTAATGAATACATAATACTTTATGTAATAAGAAAACAAACATTTCAAAAGGATAAAGTTGTATACTCCAGAGGAAAACCTCCATTAGAGATTCTTGGATACTCTTCAAATACCATAAGCAGCTAAAATTCATAGGCCTAATTATCCCATGTACTTGCTTCTATCACTGCAAGTTCTATACAAAAAATACATTTTTTTTATTTTCAATTTAAAAATAAGAATCATAAGCCCACATTTAAAGTTCTAAGAAATATGCTTCGTGGTGAAAAACCGGCTTCTAATAACACGTGTTCTGAATAAATAAAGTGATTTTAAGAAAATTCATTGTCATTTCTGTGTTGATGGGTTTTAGTTTAAAAAAAACTGCAGTCTGTTGTAACTCAAATTGTTTAGTTGAATATTCAGACACCTGAAGAAATAAACTCAACTATGTTCTAAATTTAATAATATTGTTGCTAATTAAGAGATACCTAAAAAGAAATGAAAATAAAACTTTAAAATCTCTATCCATGATACCATATTTCAAATAAATTTTCTAAAACAAGCACTTTTACAACCACATTTTCAAAATTTCCTTTTCAATCTGCAGATAATACTGATGACAGAAGTTAAACTCTTATAAATTGTACTTTCCTGAAGATGAACTGAATTCTGAGTATTTGGGGGGTAAAAGTTATCAAGTATTTCACAATAGTGATCATCTCTCTTAAAGTCAGAATACTTTTAATAAAATATATATGACTTCTATATAAATATAATTTGTTGCAAAGTTAATGATTTTTCTCTTTGTCAATGGTCAGTGATCTACAGGAAAAAGAAAAAAACTGAATGAAGGGGAAAGAATATGTAAATTCTACTAATTCTACTAACTCCTTTTTAAAATAAAAGGAAACTGAAAGCATACACAGCAATCCATCCATAATTACCTTTTTTTTTTTTGAAGATATTCTAATAAAACGATTTTCATCTATACTTTTTTGGGCACTTGTGAAAATTTTGACTCCAGGAAACACAAGTGGCTGAAGAAAAGCAAAATTAGCTCTGAAAAATGCACCCCTCTCTGTCACAGAGAAGCAGCTCGGGCAGTGTAAGAGGGCTATACACCTGCTTTGGCACAGATACTATCAATATCAGTTTCATTTTCACTTTGCTGTTTTTTAATAAATGCCATTAAATTCTTTGCAACTCCCTATAGATCTCTTTGATCTTGTTCTCCTATATGAAAATTTCTCCAAGTGTGTTTTTTACATAAACTGCAATGCACAATCTCTAGAAGTAGGGCCCTGAAACCTGCATGTTAAACATGCTCTCGGAGTTTGAGAACCTCTGTCCAGCTCAGGAGTTCTTAAGTTCCAAACTAAGTTCTCATATCAGACTGTTAGAAATTTATACAAGTTATTTTGTTAACTCTTGTACTTCTAATTTTATAGTAAGGCAAGTAAAGAGAGTCAGAGGGAAAAGAAAAGTGTCTTGAAGAGAAGAGACAAGAATTTACTTGGTACTACCAAGACCACTTGACCACGTAACACCTTACAGAAGTCATTCCTTATTTTCTCAGGGATTATTTTCCTTAAAATAAGCAGAGATTTCTAGTTCAGGAGTCTTAGAAACAGGAGTTTAGTAGTCATGTAATAAAAATGATGCTAGATATACAAAAACACATAGTAAATAAAACATTTGAAAGGCATCCACTTCTAAAAATATGTTGGTATTGTAAAATCATGCTCTAAATCCTTTTTTCTAAATTCCCCTTAATTGTTTAGGGAACATTGGTAAAAACATCGTGACTTGCTGAGACAGATCCTCCCAAGAACTGTTATATAAACTGCATTTCTTCCTACTGTTCTCAAATCTTTTATGAGTTTAAATTAAACTTTTTTGTTTGTCCTTATGCTTTGGGGGAGGGGGGTAAGCAATTTTTGGTAAAAATGCTTACACAGTAAGACCGTTTTTGTAAACTGCTGAAGGCACAGAGGGAAGGGAGTTTAACAAGAATAACTGTCTTGTTCTTTTGTTTAAAGGAGAATGAATTGACCCACACATACATAAAACGATCACAGATTATTTAATATAGGTATGTAAATACAAATCTGCAAAATCACAAAACTGCCCTTGGCATAGCATGATTTACTTTAACCATTAAAAGTAAGTCACAGACAAACCATATTTGTCCTTCCTTTGAAAAGGAAAATAATTGTCAGAAACCAAGACAGTTATCAGAAAATGGGATATTAATGGTGAGAAACCACTGCAGAATAAATAAAACAGACTGGTCAGTGCCACTTGTACTAAGGAAAGCGTAAGACAGTGTGTTAGTGTTCCCAATCCAGAGCATAAGACAGCACAGCCCGCACAGGGGGCTGGGCCGTGTCACACCCAATCAGCACCAGGCAGCCCCAAAGCAGCTATGCCAGGACTAGCCTGCTTTCAGTTCCTCAGTTGTGCCAAGCTCCTAAATACAACCTGGTCCCTCTGTCTAGCTGACACTTCCCCCAATATTTTTTCCATCTTTGTGCTGCTCAGGTTTCAGGTCTCAGCTCTCTTTACTCCACACGTACATAAGGTACCCCCACTTATTACCTCCCTATGCGCTTTATAGTCTCCTACATAGTATTTCTAACACTTGTGGTTATATGTACATATAATCTGTATGTATTATATGTATATATTATTTTAGTATGTTATATGTATCTCTGTATATTACACAAGGTCTCTCTTTCCTCTTTAGGCTGTGCATTTCACAAGAACAGAGACCATGTCTATCTCAAATAGTGCACAGCCAGGATCTTGGACACTGCCTGGTACAAAAGCAGCACACTTAGTGGAATTAAATGCAGTCAGAATTTCATCTTTTGTTGCCAACACTTCACATCTATAAAGCCTCAACAAGACAAGACCAGACCCTTTCACCTGCTATGCTAGACCGGTAAAAACCTTAGCATTAAACAACGGAGGTTCCCTATTGACCTGTAAAACCCAGCAGGCTTGTATTTTGGGCTTAAGAGGGGGTGGGAGGGTCCTTTGTTAGTATAATCAGTCAGTTATCAGTCATGCCAATAACCTGTCATAGACTTTCTTTGGATTCCAGAGATCTGCTTGATTGCTTTTCTGTCTACCGGACATTAACTCTTACCTTAAGTAGTTTGTCTTTTCCGTTAAAAAAGTAGAACCAAATGCAAATTTAGTTTCTGCCTTTCATCTCTGTGGAAGGCAGCCCCCATGATGGCCTCCACTGATCCTTGCCTCCTAGTTTTCAAAGCTCCTGAGTAGCAGACTCCTCCCCAGTGGAGCAGGGCTGGACCTAGGTAGCTAGCAGGATGTCATGGTAGGATGGTGTGAGATTTCTGAAGCTAAATCATAGAAGACACTGGAACATCTCTCTTGAGCTTTATCATTTGCTTTAGGGGGATGCAGCACCATGCTCTGAGGACACTCCAGCAGTCCTGTGGAGAGGTCCGCATGATCAATCAGTTCTCCTGCCAACAGCCTGCACTAACTTGCCAGCCACATGAGGAAGAGGATCCTCCACCCTTAGTCAAGCCTTCAGATGACTGCAGCCTCAGCTGATACCCTGACTGCTCCCTCCTGAGATCCTCACCAGACACAACCAGCTAACGTGCTTCTGAATTCTAACCCACCGAAACTGGACTTGACAATAAATGTTTACTGTTGCTTTAAGCTACCAAATTTGGGGGTAATTAGTTACGTAGCAATAGGTAACTAAGACAATCTTTCATCACTCAAGTTCACACAAAATTGTCTAGAAACTTTCACCGTTAATACAAAGGGAAACAAGAAATTTTTATTATTGTTCACTAGATCCCATAGTGAAAAAGCAAGTGGTTTTTTTTTTTGAAAACATTTTAAAAGGATAAAATAAGATTAGATTCATTCTATTTTTCAGAATAGAGAAAAGAATTTCCTTATATGGAATAGAGGGATGAAAAAATGAGACAGGAGAGGTGGGATAGAAGCTGAAGTGATGCCCTAAAGACCAGGAAAGGAAAGGAGGGGAAACACATTCAGGGATTGGTTTCTTCCATTTGTCACAACTTTGCTTTAGCAGATTTTACTGGCCCAGTGCAAAGAAAACACGTAATGATTAGAGTGTCAGGAGGAAGATATACAATGTGTAATCCCAGAAGGCAGGGAGATTTGTACTAGTAATAAAAGGAAAGAAAACTAAGTGGCAGCACTTGGATATCAAGATCATTTTAAAAAGGTCTATGATAGCTATTTGGCAGAAGTACCAGTCGTATTTCTTTATTCTATGTAGAGAAGTTTTATCAAATGTTTTTTTCTCTATTTCCTGCCATAATAAATGTGGAACATAAAATACTCCAATTAGAAACACAGATTTGTCATCATGATTCCTAAAGATGGTAGTGAGCACGTTTTTCCCCTTCCCACAGCCAAAGATAGTTTTTCTAACAAAAGAATTTTGAAGTCACTTGAGTTTTTTGTTTTTAACTATTCAATTCCTCTTAGCCTTACACTGCTTCCATTTTCTTTTTCAAAGTCTCCTTTCTAGGTTTCCATCCACTTTTATTATAACACAGAAAAACTGAGATAATTAATAGTGAGATAATTGATGTTTTCTCTTAACATGTTCAAAGGGCTATTTCAAGGAAGACTGGAAGAAACAACAAATGAAAAACTTCTAACTATCCACTGGTAACAGTTAATACTAACTTTATCTTGAATTAGAATTTCTAAGAGTTTTCTTTCTAGAGAAGGCAATCAAATAAACAGAGGGAAATTCTTCATAATCACAGGCTGCTTGCCGGCTTCTATTCTTAAACAGTGGATCCAAGACAAATGCCACTGGAACCGTCAGGATAATGGTGGGGAAGAAGAAAAAAAAAACAAGACCTCAACTTCAGATACTCAAAAAACTAGGCTGAATTTTGGTTAGAAGCAACCTTCTCCTTCCCCAAAAAACAAACAAACAAACAAAAAGTATAGCTATCTTTATTAGTTTTTGAGAATTCCACTGCCACACATCGCTGACAATCACTAATGATCCCCTGAGCTTCTCAAACTTCTTAAAAAAAGGAATTAAAAAGATAAGGAACTCCTTTACAAGCAAAATCTAGAGTCAGAACTAATGTTTAGCTATCTGATCAGTATTGCCAACTCAGCCAGAGCTATCACCTTGCTGTCAACTCTGAAGTTCTAGAGTTTGTAGGCTAACTCTTGGAAGGGAACTCCTACCTGGCTCTACAAAATTAAAAACAGAAAGATTACAAAGTAACCCAGGCTTGTGATTCAGTGAGAGATCCTGAGCCAGAACCAACCAGTTGAGCGGCTCCTGAATTCCTGATGCACAGGAACTGCGTGAGGTAATCAATGCCTAGTGCTGTTTTAAGCTGCTACGTTTCAGGCTTATTTGTTATGCAGCAACAGACAACTATTATCTCTCATCACTCAAGTTTACACAGTTTGCCAGATATTCACCATTAATATAAAAAGGCAAGGAGATATACTGTATAAAGAAATGTAAAATAATTACTAACATGTAATGTGCAGACAAATGAAAACAAGTGTGTTAACAGAATTTCTTCAGATACAGTTTACTAACTGTGATAAGACCAATAGTGTAAGATCAGTGGGGCTGATTCTTTTTCCTAACTTGCTCCAATTTTTATGAATAGCTTCTCTGCCTCAAAACCTTTTAAAAACCCCATATGACAAGTAGAAGAAAACTGAGAAAGAAGTTATCAAAGGACAATTATAGGCAGGAACCACTGCAAGCTGTGAATGCAAATATTTCAAGAAAGTTATTTTTTCATATTTCTGTATTTGACAGCATTCTATAATAGTGACTATACTATAATGCCTTTACATCCAATCTTCATCCTTTGGTGAACTAACAAGTATCTCTAAACAGTGGCTTTTCCTTAAATAACAAGTCAAGACACATAGGTTTACATTTCTCTTTGTATAAATCAACATAAAACTGAATAGGCTACAAAGGTTCTGATTAACAAACTTGTAACAGAATTTTATAGAGGAGATAGGTGTTACCTAGCGCTCATTTTCATGTAAAAAGTGGTAAAATAAGCAGACAAATCAGTAGATACAAAACTTTTTTTAAAAAAGTCACCTACCCTTAAGAGGATCATGCTCTGCTCTCATAATGTCAATGAGAGAATTTTCCAGAGAGTGCATGTTCAAACTGTCATACATTCTACTTCGATCCTAGGAGAGAAGAAAAAAAAAGAATATAACCTATGCAATTTTTTCAAAAAGCGATGATTAATACACTATCTAAACACTCTTACAGGACACCTAACTAATACAATACTACCAGTCAGTTTGCATCCCAAGACAATGTCAACAACTGAGGCTCTCATGAGCTGTAGTAGCTCCTGTACTGGAGGACAACACATGTAATACATTTATCTCCAAAATCACATATCAAAAGTAATCTTATTTCACTGGCAGTAGAAATGCAATACAGTAAAATAATTTCTATCATTATCATTCTCAATTTATAAAGATCCTAAAATATTACACACAGAGAAAACATTTTTAGTTGTTATTTAACTTCTAAACTTTTCTTCTATGTCTAGGAATACAGACACTGGTGACACTTGAAAAATAAACACTTGGGAGGAAAGGGCTTAATTCTCCATTGCGCACCATACTTTAAACATCCATCAAACACTGTATGTTATTTAACTTAATAGTCAGAATTTCACAATAATGAATGCATAAACATCTTAAACAGCAAAAATCAAAAGCATGAAATACTAGTATCAGAACAAGAACTAATATCTAGAATACTTATATTTAAATCTTGTTCTCTGAAATTCTCATATTTTGGTCTCCACATTTCTAAACCTTCCCTCTCCTCCACCCATCCCTGCAAAAAAGGAAGGTGGGGGAGAAAAGGGTGAAAGCATTCTCATCAGAGAAAATTTTCTACATCATCAAGTCTCAGAACAAAGTCTTTTGTGTAGCTGGAAGTTTTGTTTGCTGAAATGCTAAATCCCTCAACTTGCTTACTAGAAGGAATTTGATTCTTTAAAGCTCATGAATTTATACTGTATTCTGCTCAACATACACTCAGTATACTTGAACAAATATATATAGGGACCCACCACAGCGAGCCCTGACCTGTGCCCCCTGATAAACAGGTAGTCTACTCCCAAAATATGTCAGTGCCAACTCCCACCCATTTAGGGGTGTGTGTGTATGTGTGCTTGCACAAGTGTATGTAAATGAGGGAGAGGCAGGGCAAACCATTTTTGATTCTTAAAAAATGATTAACACAGAAATAAAAAAGAGAAGAATCAGAAAAGTGGGAAAAAAACTCTCCACAGAAATCAGACTGAGGTACTTCTCAAACTGGGTCCCTGAGCTTCAAGAAGGACCAAGAAACTGTGAGATTATATATAATGTCCTGTACGTGCGTATACATGTAATTTTTTTTTTTTTTCTGAAAGGTTTAGGGCTTTCATCAGGTTTCCAAAGGAGCCCACAATGCAGAGAAGATTCAGAGCCAGTCTCTTAGGAAGCGGAGGGAAAAACAAGAAATTTTCCTGAGACTATGCTGACTTTTCTACTCTACTTCGATGTTTACATGAGTATTGTCAGCTTTTTTAAAGCTAGGGGGCCAGAAACACTACTGCAGACTAAACAAGTCGCTGTCAAGGAATTTGAAAGTGTGAAAAGTTTAACACTCAATGATGGAAAGAATGCTAGACCTGGAGGCTCTTACTGGAGCTTTGTCAATAAATAGCTACACTAGTATTCCTTATTTTTACTTAAAGTCTCCTGAGGTATAACACACCCATCAGTGATAGGTGTTCACTAGAACAATGACCTTAGGGAGGGAGGCACCGAGAATCACTGAGCTGTATGCAACAGTGGTTCTCAAACTTGAGTATGCTTCAGAATCATCTGGAAGGCCTGTTAAACACACATAGCTTGCTGGGACTCATCAAGAGACTGATTCAGTATGTTTGGCGTGGCTCCTGAGAATACGTATTTCAAATAATTTCCCAAGTGATACTGACACTGCTGGTCCAAAAGACCATACTTTAAGAAGAACTGAGCCAAACCTTTCTTAGGTTCTGTTCCATCTTCTAGGAAATAAAATTATCATGTCAAATTAAATGATGCCTAAAGTCCACTTTAAAAATAACAGAAGTAATAGAAAAGCAAAAGACTCAAAGTAGTACATAATAAATGAAAGTGGACTAGAGAAGAGCATGGCCCTCGTACAAAAATGACATACAATTTTAGTAATCTAACCAAATATTTCCATTTTTTTGTGCTTCTACTGTACTTGGTTCATAACTGACTTGGTTTTCCTGACTCTCCCATTAAACTTTAAAGTTAATTTGGGGTAAGGACCTCCTAATTATGGAAAAACTCTCTCTCAAATATTTGTTCAGTGAACAGTATTTTATCTCTAACATAAAAACTCTCCAAAAATGTTTAAGTTTAGCTCAGTTAGGACAAAGACTATACTTTTAACTGGTAATTATAAAGGACTACAAAGACTTCTCAGAATGCTCCACAGAATAGGTACTCAACCGTTAAGTGATAAACTGAGACAAGGATCAGATATAAAGGAAGCCTAACAAACTGCCATTAGTTTAAAAGCTAAATGGAAATCCTCAAACCATTTTAAAGTAACTGTAAATGCACTGATGCTGATTAGCATAAATAACGATGGAAAATCATAGCAATGTAACTTACATTTATTACCATATGGCTATTTGAAAATAGCCAAGATATTTCACAAAAGTAAGAATCTCTAACAGGGAAAGTTTACCCAAATCTATTTTATTTTATTTTACCAATAAAACTGCATTCATTCATTCATTCATTCATTCATTCATTCATTTATTGAGTTATTGAGTTATTTATTGAGTTACTGAGTTACTGGGTTATTGAGTTATTGAGTCATAGTCAGTTTACAATGTTGTGTGCCTAAATCTATTTTAAATATGAAAGGTGTGAGGCAAAGAATCAACTAAACGGGCTTTCAGAAACAGAGATTACAGAATCCCACAACAATGAACAGGCAAAAATTAGAAGAGATTGGTGGAAAAACTATAATCTCTTATATTTTAGCATTTTATTGTTTTCTTAAACCCAGACATATGCCACAAAAACTATGGAAACAACAATGAAGTCCTAGAAAGACCAAAACACACAGGAAGAACAAAGTCATCCTAATTTTAAAAAAAGATGAGCTGAGAAAGATTATAAACTCTGAAAAATAACTAATGAGGTCAACAACAATAGTAAAACACAACAAAGGAACTTAAACTTAATTAAAATGGAACTTTTCATGGGTTATATTTTTGCTTAGATATATTCAAAACCGTGTTCTATTAAAAAAGCAGTAAAGTAAAATTTGTTCCTTTGACAACGATATAGCTTCCCTAAGAAAAAGGAGATGGATTACAGAAAAAGCCTGTATCATCATATTTCAAGTTATACCAGATGCTTGAGCCTATATATTCTTCTGCCTAAGTAGAAAAATCAGCTTTTGTTTTATTTTTGTGTTTAGTTCTCCAATTTTTGATTTAAAATAAAAAAAAGCAAAGTTGTACTAATATTGTTCTCAATTTTAAGTAACTACTGATCACATATTGCTGATTATACTGTCTGCTACTGAACCATAGTGAATCAGCAGCAGACGATGTGCTGCTTTGCCTCCCTGCACAGCGTGGCTCAGTCTCATACTCTCCCACATCATTCTCTAGCTGTTCCACACAGATATCCCTTATTCATCCAACTGGACTTTCACCTTCTCAGAGGCAAAGAACAGTATTTCCTCCCATATATCCCTGAGGGCAATTAAAGCACTACCACCACATACATATATAATGAATATACATTTCTTGAGCTTCCTTTATTATTGTGATCTGCACGAAGTAGAAAAGAAAAAAAAAAGCTATGTGTATGTGTTTGTGTGTATATATATACACATATATGTGTGTGTATATATATATACATATATATATATATATATATATATACATATATATATATATATGTTTAAAGGCCCCAAATGGCCAAAGCCACAATGGTTAAGGAAAACGGAAAGGTAAGTAGAAAACGTCTGGTATAAGAATGGGTTGAGTACCATTAAAGAACTGAACACAGGATAGGAAATATAAAAAGCATCCAATACTTAAATATATATAAGAGATCCCATTCTGTCCCATTTTCAGCAGGTGCGACAGTTTGATAACTACCAATGTCCATAAAACTCATTTAGTTGAAGAACCACAATTTAAGGAGTGCTTTATTAAATGAAAAATTGGTCTGTTACTATATATTGTTTTTTGTGTAAGGTTAATAAAGTCTCCAAATGATGTATTTTTCTGAGACCCTCATGTTATCATTTATCATTTTATCCTAATAGCCTGGATGTTAAAGATTAGTAGAAAATATCTTCTATTAATTCAAGGTGGTTTATGCGACGTGCTAAGGAACTGCAGGCAGAACTTCTGTAAGAACAGAAGTCCACAGCCAAGCACATAGGTAATTCCCCAGCTGGAGAACAGGTCAACACCCACAGGCCTCACGGGCTCTATCAGTTTTAAAGGCATGATACTGCTTCACTTAGAGATCTGAGATGCCAAATGTACATTTGTAAGTAATAACCGCAGCTACTGATATATTACTCTTGGAATTAAAACATTCAATATTAATGAATAAATATACTGTAGCCTTAATATCTACTTGAAAAATCAATTTTAAGGTAACTTAGAACTCATACTGTCGGGTATCACTTCTTGCATGAGTAACCATCTGAGTTTTTTAAAAGAAGTAATTATTAGCCTTAAAAATTAATAGAAATATGTAACATTTGTTTTAAAGTCACAAATGTGTATAACAATTTACATTTGTTTTTTAAAAGTTTTAAATTCGAAGCTATTCCATAAAAAACATGCTATTTTAAATAAGGAAATGCCAACCTGAAAAATTTTACATACAACTGAAATAAAACTAATCTATAAAACTATTTCTTTCTCATTTACTAAATTCAATTACATGTCCAGCTCTTAGTGTAGGTAAGGCCTGAAGTATCCAGGTATTAGAATTAAGATATTAGTTCTAGAATTTAGTATATTTTAGGCCTAAGTCAATTTGAGACTAAAGGAATTAAAAAGTTAAATGTTTTTAAATAATGTATTTGTTAACTAAAATATATTAGTATTAAAATGCTGTATATGATGAAAACAGAGCAGAAATGAAAATAATGTCCCCAGATATTTAAGTCTCTTAAGTATTTTCTATAATTTTAACTTTGCCAAAGACTAAGGAACTACTCAGCTGTTTAAGATACCAATTGCAGTTTCTAGCTGCTGCTGTATTTCTAAGAACCTCAACTTCAAATACCTCAACCTTTTATGGAAAGATAGAAACAGAACAAATTTTGTGTAATAAATACTCTTAGGGTATTCAAAGGAGATAGCAACATTGCTTTTAAGACCAGGTGGGATGGAAGGTCATACAGGACACCTCCACTGCCTAGGACCAATGCCCACCTCTTCCCCCCAATAAACCAAAACCTTCGTATTCTAAAAATAAAGGAATGGGGGGAGGGGAGTGGGGAGCAGGGAGCAAAAGAAATGGCCACAATAGATGAAAGAAAGTATAAGAGTTGACCAAAAAGGCCTTACATGATCTAGTTCAAGGTCCTACTTTTATAAATAAGGAAACCATGACCCAAAGATATGAAAGCCCATAAACTGTGTCATTCAATGTTATAAAGATTGTGAGAGGAAGAATAAGAAGATTCAGGTTTCAGACCTCCTTTGCTTCTAGTTCAGTTCACTTTCCACTATCTTTTTCTTCACCATTCTCTTCAACTTCATCACATCACACTGCTGGCTCAGAGTCCACAAGGAATGCCAATTATCTTAGCAGTTTACAAAAAAAAAAAAAAATCCTTAAGCATTAAAATCCTTTTTTTCTAAAATGAATTTACTTAAAATCCCAGGTTATAAAATTGGTGAGAGCAGAGAGGCTTTGAATGACGTCTAAGTGGGAGGGCTGATGGCCCTCATCCTGTGGCAGCCCCAGGGGCACTCCGCAGAGCCCAGTTTGAAAATTTCCCTTCATTATCACCTCTACCTACTCTGAAGCATTATTCTATCGACTGAAGCCTTCTTAATGACCTAATTTCTCAACATCTGTTCCCCATCCCCCTGGATCCTTCACAGCAGCTCATCTGTCTTCTTTTTCCTCCACAGATACATATTCCTTTCATATATGTATCCTCTTGCTTCTTCCTGCACAAGCTCTTCAAATAATTATGTCCTTTCCTATCTAAAACATGTCCCTTGCCACCTTCAAAATAATTACCATAATTTTCCTCTTCTAACATACCATCTCCTAGGCATTTACGTATTTAATTTGAAAACCATAAAAATGCTACCATAAAAATGTCACTAATAAAGCCTATCTGAGCCAGAGTGGAGAAGAAAGTAGAAATAGATGGATAACATTACAACATTAACAAGACAATCAATTGCAAATTACATGAGATAAATACTGGCAGGAGTATTCTGGCAAATAGGTAGTACTTGTTTAAAACAAGTGCTAATGGTTGATTATTGAAGTTACTGCCAACACTCCATATTTGAATGCTATTTACAAATGTAATATTAATCTATTTATTCAGTCCTTACTTGTAAAATCATCTCAAGTTGATAAAGTAACTAAGGATAACATAGCTCCATTCAGTGGACTCTCACAAAGTCAAGTCTATGCTCATTCAAACTCGGGCTCTGTAGGAAAGGATCTTTATATGTGAGGACTGAGTGTTCTGTTTGTCCTGTAATAATTCTCATCACCTGGGACCCAGTATGCATTCAAATTTCATCTGTAGGAAGAGAGACAGCATTTTGTAACCACAAAGGACTTGAAGGTAATTTGATTAAGACTGACTCTCAGCTTTTTGACTCAGAGCTTTTCCATAGGAAGCTAATTATTTGGAAGAAGACAGTATATAATAGCAGTATCAAAGTTTAGAATAGAGAAATGCTGTAAAGTTTTTTTATAAAGGTGAAAAACTAAACTAACAGGGTTTAGAAAACTCAAGGCAAATACAGCAGATATCATGAAAAAAGTTTATTAAAAATTCTGTAAGACATTTATGAAATGTAAAATTAAATGCTAAGTAAACATATGATTTTGTACCTAATTGCAAATGATTCTGAAAAGAGATAAAATATGTTCAGTTTGACTGATGTTTAAAGTCAGGTGCTCTTGGGTATATGATTCTCTTTTCCAAAAACAAATTTATTATGTTTAGGAAATATAAAATGATTATGAACTACTTTTAAATTTAAAAACAAAACATCTTATATTAAATAGTTAAGTCAAGTGACCCTTTAAAAGTAAATTGCTTTAACACTCTCTGACATATGCTTAAATAGCTATAATTGGAAAGTAAATAATAAATCCTACTTATAATACAAATACTAAACTCCTAGCCAAAATCCTGAGAAATACACACTGTGCAGCCTACCTGGTCTATTCTGGATGTTCCGGCTGCAGTGCACCAACTATCTTGGAGTGAATCTGAGCCCCAAGCTGGCAACTGCAAACTAGATCTCACCTTCAATAGCATAGAAGTTTTCATCAGAAATAAGCAGTTCTCTTACCCGTACCCACCCGCAAAAAAAAAGGGGGGGGGGAGAATGAAAAGAAAAAAAACAATCCAAGTTTTCCCTATTGCATATCTTTGTTCTACCCTCTAATGGTTTCAGGGGAAAAAGTCTCATTTTAAATAATCACAAGGGGACTTTAATATCAACAAAATATTAAAAGCCGTGAAAAAAGTCTAATCATCACAACTATTAGGCCACATACAGAAAAAAATAGTCCCTGAACTAGTGGACAATTTTAATTTGATGTGAAAAGCCCTAATATTATTTTGCCATAATCACAGCTGTACTATCTGAATATACATACAGCTGATCATAGTCAAATATATGTGCAATTACAGAACACTTTAGTTTAGCTATATTGGAAGAGAAACTCATTTTGGTGACCTATTAAAGATTAATGAATGGAGGCATTCTTATGGAGCTGCCAATTAAAAGCTTCAATATGTATTTAAGCAATGCAGCAGGGTTTTCTATATTTTATAAAGCTTATTTTCTATTATGTGTTTAGAGATTTTCTTTTAGTCCCAGTCTTCTCTATATAGGTATTTTATCCTTTGATAATTAAATCATATGCTTAAAAATTAGAACTTTCTCTCCTTTAATCTGCTAATTTTATACTACTACTACTACCACCACCCAATTTCCTACTTTGAAAGATTAACATTAGAAATAAGGCCATTTACATACCATTCTTACCTGTAAGGGTAAGAGTGTATTACTATTGTTGTCTGTTCTGAACACATTATCTTCAATCCAAGATTTTGGAGTCAGTGATGGAGTAGAGCGAGTAAATTTCGGTGGTGCTATGACATTACCAGAAAACGGTTTCTTCAATGGAGATATCTGATTCATAGTTCCTGGAATTCCCATGTTTCCAGTTCTACGATGATCTCTGCCATGCATTGCGCCCCAGGACATACTTCCAGTGCCCCAGCCACTGCTCTGATGGTTGCTCCAGGGAGATTGTTTCAGAAGAGGCTGGGGAAAATACATCTACTTAAATTATAGGCATTTAACCAGCTTATAGTTCAAATTCAAATTTAGGCCTGAGCTAAAAATGTATATGATCTTAAAAAAATGAAAAATATAAAGGCAACAGAATATATCTTAACTAGTTTATAAAAGGTAATAGGCTTGAGATCTTGCTATACGAAAACATATTCATTTAATTCTAGGTGAGTTTATAGACTCTTGTTTACTATAAATATAATGAATGAAGCAAATATTTCATGACAATTACTAAAATAGAAAGTACAGTTACTTTTTTTCCTTCAGAGAGAACTATATACCTTACAAATATGAAGAAAAAATACTTTTAAATTGAAATTAACTTTGAAGATCCTTAAAGACACAAACTACACTATAATTTTAAAGCAACCATACTCTGCTAGGCACACAACTAAAAATATGGTCTTTATTAATTAAAATGTCTCAATTGTATGAGTGTAATATTTAGACTAGGTTTCCAAAACAAGTAGTACCACTATAATAAACATGGATAATGATAACATTTGGTGTTATTCTATTACATGGATTAAAAATGATTTTGGGGATAAGAAAAATACAAGAAATATGTCTTTTATTTCACTGTTTATTCAACTTTCAAGATACTTTATTCCAGTTTTAATGTAGTTTCTTTTAAATTTTCTTTAGGTTTTATTTCACTTACTTATCCATGAACTGTTAAGCAATTTGACGTTACCCATAGGTGAATACACTGAGATATATTAAAGGTAAAGAGCTAGATGCTTTCATCATTCTAATAGAGATTTTAATAATACAAGTCTCCATTAACTTCATTCATTTTCAAAAGTAAATTATATTCCAAACTAGAATCAATGGCAAGAAAAGTTAAGTCATCAAAGAATGAAAAATCCACCAAGGAACTACAACTATAGGTTGTGTTAACTGCTAGTAATTATATTGTCAGTAAGTTTATAATTTAATAATTTTGTGTTAACATTTAGCCAAAGTATGGGCCATGCAGTTACTCTAAGTCAATAAGTTACTGTTAAGTCAAGCACCCTTAAAATTAAACCTGCTTCTTACAGGTTTTTTTAAAACTTGATCTATAGTACCTGTTAAAAAATTGTTTTAAATTCTAATATCTTTATTATATACAACGTTCCCCCCTTGACAGTTCAAAAGCATAGTTAAAGGATCATGGACTGGAACCACTCCATTCTTGAGGGCCTTACTTTCCTCACTGATTGCGTTCAAAGTTCTCTTCCCATGATCTAAAATTCCACATGACAGCTGTGTGACCTCTTACACTCCACTTTGAGACCCGTCTTTTGACAAAAAACAGATTATAGTTAAACATAGATCATGGTATATGGTCTTCTGACCATGTATCACAGCTTGAAGAATAAAAAAATACTTTTAATTTTCTGTGGCAAGTCTCCAGTTAAAACATGAAGACCCTGATACCCACAAGATAGTTGCTCAAGACACGCAAATCACAGAAGAGTGAAATACTATTTCAAAATTAGTATTTTGAATCCTTCTAGGCCACATTCTCCTTTCTCAGAGAGAAACCAGTGACTCTTCAAGAAAAACTGTTAACTATTGTTCTGGTTAATTTAAATAAACTGTTAACTGTCACTTTAGTTAATTTATATAGTATTCACCTTTTAAAATGGTCAACCCTTCAAAACTTTAACTGACCAATGGAAAAAGTTATAAGAGTAAGTCGGCATTGGTTAAGGTCCATTTGTGTTTCTCCCTGTATCTTTAATCATGAAATTGGCCTTAGAATGATCACTATAATAAACGCTGACTAGATCAAAAAAGAACAACAAAATACCCTTTCAGTGTCGATTAACCAACCCAGCGGTCACTCAAACGTTGAACTGAGAGGATAACAAAACAGACCTTGAATCAGAAAGGACCCGGATGAATCAAAAAGCCTGCCCGCAGTGATTTCATAATTACATTACCCGCTGAAAATACACACACCCTATCAGTCAAGAGAAGGTTAAGGCCACCCCCAAAAATGTAAAAGTCTTCTCTTCAAGGTAACACACTGATCTCAAACTCGTTTAGTTTTAAAACCTACAAAATAGTAGCCAAACATTAAAAAGCACAGAAAGTCGAACTGTCTTGGGAGCATCTCCGTCTCAACCAAGTGAGCCGTCACTACCAGTTTCTTTTTCAAAGTCATCTGACAGCTCAGAGGACCGACCCACGCAGCGGGAAAGTCGGCAGGAGGCGCGCAGCCCGGCGGCTCCTCGGACGCCGGGTCCCCGCGGCAGGTTGTGCGGGCCGGCCACCGCCTCGCCGGCAACAGCCCTCGCCGACCAAATAAGAATGAAACAAACTCGAAAGAAAAAAGGGGCCTTTCCGCCCGTTCCCTCATTGGACGACGGGGAAGAGTCACGGGCTCCCCACACGCACCGTCTCCGGTAATCACTCTCCTTCCCCCAGTTTGCTTCCCACGGCCGCTCCTCTTCTGAGGCCGCCGCCCAAGCCCGCCGGTCCCGCGTCCCCCAGTCCCCGAACCCAGGCTCGTCCTAGCTGTGTCTCCGGACTCGAGGAACCCGGACGGCGGACCCCCGGGGCGGGGGTCGCCGGCGAGGCCTGGGTTCGCTAGGGTCGCCCGCTCCGAGGGGCGGGAGGGACGCCATTCCGTCCGTGCCCCAGCCCCCACCGCCGCGCCGGGGCGTTCGAGGGGGCGCCCGGCCCGGGCCGCTTCCAGCCGAACCCGCCTCGGGAGCCCCACAGCCCACGGTGGCCACAGCCCTCCCACCCCACCGGGGACGGTGTCCCGAGTCCCGTCGCCCTTTTCCGCCCTCCGGGTCCCACTCTTACTCGGGCGAGAGCTCCTCGCCAGCGCTCCTCGGGGGGCGCCCCCGCCCGCGGTGTCCCCGGCCCCGCGGCGCAGGCGGACCGCCGCCCGCCGTACCTGGTGGTGGTTGTAGGAGTTCCTCTGCTGCAGGAAGGCGGCGGCCGCCGCCTGGTGCTGCTGCTGGAGCTGCGGGCTGACGGGCGACCTCCGGCTCTGCGGCTGCTGCGGCGCCGCGGGCGGCGGGGGCTGCTGCTGAGGTAAATTCATGGCGGGCGGCGGCGGCGGGGGCACGGCAGCCGCCGAGAAGGGGCCCCCGAAGCCGCCGCCGCTGCCGCCGCCGCCGCTCGCCGGCACGCTGAGCCCTGCGCAGCCGTGCGGGGACACGGGCGAGAAGCTCGGGAAGAAGGCAGGGTTCATGGAAGACGGCAGCCCCGGGTAGAAGCCGTTCTCCGAATCGGGGCTGGGCGGCGGCATGGCGCTGAGCGAGCCGCCGCCGCCGCCGCCGCCGCCGCCGCCACCCGGGGTGGCGGCCGACGAGCCCGGCTGCGGCGGCTGCGGCTGCGGCGGCTGCTGGGGCGGAGGCGGCGGCTGCTGCTGGGGAGGCGGCGGCGGCTGGGGCTGGGGCTGGGGAGGCGGCGATGCGGTCTGCACCGACCAGGGGGTGCCGAAGCCGGGCAGCGGCGGCGGCGGCGACGCGGAGCCGCCTCCCCCTCCGCCTCCGGGGGGTCCCCCGCCCCCGCCGCCGCCGCCGCCCGGGTGCGGAAGGTCTGGGCTCTGCAGGCTGCTGAAGGCGCCCGCGCTGAGCGCCCCGCCGGGCAGGAGGTTACTGGGGCTGTTGAGCAGAGGGTGGTTGGGGGACTCCATAGAGCCCGGCGCGGAGTTCACCGGCGGCGTCGAGGGGGCCAAGCCCGCATTGGGGGGCTCGGCGGCGCTGCCCTCGCCCGCGGCCGGGGTCTTGCGAGGGCTGCCCGCCCCTCCGTGGCGGCGCCGCGGCGCTGAGGGCGGCGAAGGCTGGAGCTGCCGGAGCGGGGGCAGGTCGGCCGGGAGCTGCCGCGGGGCGAAGTCCTGCGGTGGGAGGTGCTGCGGGTGCGGGAGGCTGAACTGCTGCTGTTGCTGCTGCTGGCGCTGGATGAGCTGCGCCGGCTGGAGGAGCGGGCCGGGCGGCGGCGGAGGCGGGCTGAACCGGCCGGGGCAGTGGAACGGCGGCGGTGGCGGCTTCGAGTCCGAAGGGTGGGGAAGGTGGGGAGGGCTGAACTCTTTCCTCTTCTGGCTGCTCAGCTGCTGCTGCTGCCGCTTACTGAAGTCCTGCGGGGAGGAGGTGCGGCAGCAGCAGCAGGAGGAGGCGGAGGAGGAGGAGGGGTGGTGCAGACTCGGTTTGAAGTCCTGGGAGGGGAGGAGGTGGGTCACACCCGCGTTCGTGCCGCCGCCGGGGTGGTGGTTGGGGAGTTTCTCCGCGGCCGCCGCCCCCGAGAGCGGCCGCGCCGGCTGCTGTGTCAGCCCGAGCAGCAGCTCATCCTGCATGGTCTGCTGATGCACCAGGAACGGGGAGGAAGAGGAAGCGGCTGCGGCCGAGCTGTCCGCGCCGCCGCAGCCGAGGGGGATAGAGAAGGGGGAGGCGGCCTCCGAGATGCCGGTGACAGGCAACGGCGGCGGCGAGAGCCGGCCGAAGGGCGTGGCGGAGGGCAGTGGGGCGGCGGCCGTGGCGGGTCCCGCGGCGTAGGGACGGTATGTCCCGCCGCTGAACAGGGACCCAGGGCTGCTGCTTCGGAGCGGGGCTGTCTGCTGCACCCCAAACCCGAAGTCCCGCATTTATCAGGCCGGCGGCAGCGGGAGGAGACGCGCCCCGGCCGCTGCCCCGCCTAAGAAGCCGCCGGATCTGGGGCGGCGCGGCCGTGGTGGAAGGAGGGGGAGTCAGTGAGAGAGAGACACCGTGACTGAGCCAGGGGCACCGACTTCGGCCCTGCCACCCCTCGCGGCGATCACCGCCACCTCCCGAGACCGGCTCGGGCGCCGCCGCCGCCACCGCCTCCGCTGCCGCCCGGGTCGCTTAAGAACCCCGGAACGTGCGTCAGCGCCACCTCACAATCGCACCGCCCCCCGCGGTGCGTCCCGGCACGCGAGGACTCGAGGCCCCGCGCCCGCGCTGCCCCGCCCCGTCCCGCCCCTTATTAATATGCAGGCATGGCCGGGGGCGCGCTCGCGCTCTCGGGAGGGCGGGGGAGCGCGGGCGCGAGCGGCGCGTCTCCTCGGGCTTCTCCTGAGCCTAGGGGAGGGAGAGGCCGGTTGGGGCGTCGGGTCGCTGAGGAGGTCTGAGCGCCGGGCGCGGGCGCGAGGGCGAGTACGCGCGGCGGGCGCGGACGGTTTCTGGGCAACGGCCTCTTCACGCGCGGGGTCCAGGCAAAGCTTGCAGTGGGTCGCACGCGTCACCCCCGCCCCGTCTCCCTCGGGGCCCCGCCTCCTTCCTGTCACCTCGGCCTCGCCCTCGGTCACATGAGCCCAGCCGCAGGGACAGGGGCTTCCCTAGGCGGCGCTGGCCGGGGAAACTGAGGCCTGGGAGCCCCACTGGGAGTGGCCCTCGGTGATCGCGGCCGCGCGTGGCCCGCGGCGCGACGGAGCGGGAATCCTGCCCTCTCCTGGCCTCCGGGCTTGGCGCGGGGGTCCTCTGACCCACTCGCCGGTGCGAGGCTCTGGCCGCCGTGCAGACCGCCGAGCGGGTCGCCCACACCTCGGGCCCCGACTCGGAGCCCTCGGGTCGCGGTACAAAGCGAGTTTTAGCGCTGGTTTCAGTTTTCAGCCTTTCGTGCTGCGCGCTGTCATCTACCTTCCGGCAGCCGCATGAAGGTGTTTTCTGTAGGGTAAACACGAGGCCGCGGCCATATACCAAACATTTTCACTCCAGTAATGAGGAACAAAGTCCCTGGAACCTAACACGGCTCCGTGTGGTTATTTACACACAGATACGCATATAATGGGTTCCGAGGAGAGCTCCCGTGGTAACCCTGGGCCGGCTCCAAGTCCTCCTATTTCAGAAAGCGTTTAAAGTGCCACCATCAGGACTACCGTGTGTGGGACTCCTCCCCACCGCATTCATTCTGGCACCCCCGCGCCTTCCCCCTAGGGAGACTCAACATTTCCAAACCTTTATGAATTTTCAAGGGAGAAAGATTTCTCACATCAGGGAAAAAAAGGAGGTTCTGACTCAGCAGCAGACTTGTTGAGGCTTGCAAAATGGAAGGAGAGAGAGCTTTCCATGGTAGAGGTCTTATTGGAAGCGATGGAAGAGGAAGTAAACCTGTGTTTTTCCTAAAGAAACATTTTACACAGAGAAAAAAAAAAGTAAGGGTCTGGATAAAGGAATAGCAGAGCGATCCACAGAACGTAAGATAAGCATTTCATGTTCCTGTTTCGCAGTTTTAATTCTCTTGGCGTTTAGAGAAGTGAAACTACTGAAAGAATCCTAGAATATAGACTGATAATCCCCAAAGCAATAGAAAGTGGGTTCAGATTCTATTTGGTTTTGATTTACAACTGAACTAAGATTAAATAGTGTTATAAACCAGCACACTCTTACTGATGTAGGCAAACTGTACATTTTTATGAGTCCTCATTGTCATTTCTGCTTTTGTTACTTCAGTGTTTCAACTTTATATGAATCAATAAATACAGTAGAAAAAGAACAACATTGCAAAGGAAAAATACATTCAAGGTATAAAATTTATGTCTAATATCCTGTCTAATGAACTAAGTTTGATATTGCCTTTACAATGAGGAAAAAGTACTTAAAAAGAAACTCATAAATGATTTAGAAATCAATGGGTACATAGAAAATTGATTTGAGTTAATTTCAAAACCATTTTTAACAATCAAAATATAGAACTGGAGAAGTACTTCTATTACTCTAAATTACAATGTCTAGGAAATAACCTGAGATCATTAGAATAAAAAATATAAATGGCCATTTTCACAGCACCTGTTGACATATTTCTTAACTATTATTCATTAACCTGTTTTGCAGGGAAAATATTCAGGAACTGAGGCTTATAAATTCTTTAAAATGAACAAATGTTTTCCTAAATAAAATTATATTTGATTGGACTCATCTGCAGATCCAACGAGAAACCTTGAAAATATAGGCAGGAAAATTAGCTCAATCATCCATTAAATTTTCAGTTAGTGCAATATAAGGAGAGAGAGCATACATTTAAAAACCAGATGGTATTATTCTGGGCTAAAGTTTGAACAAAAACAAGGTTTCTTGGTGTGCTGAGACTGGTTTTGTTGTAGAGTATTTAAAGCTCTCTAAAACTGGGGGGAAAAAAGCCATCAAGTTTAGTATTATATTATAAGGTTAAACTTCATATTAATTACACTGAATTCCAAAGTCCCACTGCCAGACGCTCTACTCACTACTTTAACATCTCAGAGAGTGTTGTGAGGGCCCTGCTTTTTATAGAGAGGAAAGTTATTTTCTGAAATCTAGAACCTTTAAGCTGATGAGTGTCCCATCGAAAATATTCCGACATAAAAGTCTCCTATAGTGGAGGTAGAGGTGAGTGGGAGGTCCAAAGCCAAGATCTTATGAATCTATATTCTAATCTTATTTATGTGAAAATATGTCAATTATATGACCAGTAACTCAGTCCCTGACTTTGACAGTCCCTTCTTGTTCATTTCCTCCCACTGCTCTGGGCCAGTGTTTTTGAAAATACCTTGCTACAACCCAGCACACACACATACGCACATGCACCTGAAATAAAGCTTTCATTAAGCAATTCTCACTTTTAATACATGCAACAAATTCATTTAAAATTTTACTTTTTAAAATCATTAAATTGATCTCAAATCACTACATTGATTTGAAGACTCACAATTAGGTCATGAGCTGAAATTGAAAAACACCGTCCTAGAAGACTGTTTCACACCTTCTCTATCTTAAAACCTCCTTACACCTTCACCTATCCTTACTCTCAACTGCTGACCTGGCTTCCTATTTCACTGGGAAAATAGAAGCAGTCACAGGAGAGCTTCCCAAATCCTCACCTGCTCCCTCTTCCAGTCAGTCACTCTGCATCTGTCCCTGTACACCTCACCTTCCTTCTGGGTCCATGGACGGCCTGTCCACACCCTATACTGCCACCGTCTAAGGCCAGCCCCACTGGGGCACCGAATCCTCTCCCTGCTTGCCCAGGACGTGGCTTCCCAGACATCCCAAATTTAACTCCCATGCCTCAAATTGAACTCCCCTGCCTCATTAATCCTCATCTCCTTAAATGGCACTCCACTGTTCTTAGGCCAAAAACCTTGGGGTGTCCTTCTTGACTTCTGTTTGTCTAACAGTACATCAAACCATCACGCTGCTTATCCTACCTTTAAGTCATATCCAGAATCCAGCCACTTCTCACCACTCCCACCACAAACAACCTGGTCCAGGCCACCAACCTCTCCCCTGGATTGTTGCTCTCAACTCCTAACTAGTTTCCCAGCTTCTGATTTTGTCTACAAGCTATTCTCTATCAAGCAGCCAGAATGCTCCTTTCAGACAGATTACATCAACTCCTCTGACTAAATACTTACACTTATCAGAATAGAAGTCCAAACATTTTCAGTTATCGAAAGATTCTTCCAGGTTACCTCCTGCCACCACTAATCCCTCCCCGACAATTTCTACCCCAGAATAGAATTCTCGTTTCTTTAACACACCAGGCCAAGTCAGCAAAGCCTCAGCCTTTGCTCTCACAGCTCCCACTGCCTGGAATACTTGTCCCCTCCCTGCCAGCAGGAGTCAATAACTCTTTTTCCCTCTTTCTCTTTCACTTCTTTTAGGTCTCTACTCAAGCTTACTTTCTCAGTGATGTCTTCTCTGTTTGACATTGTGAATTAGGAGCCCCCTCCCTCCATTCTAGCCTCCTCCTTCCTCCCAGGTGGTTTGATTTTTCTCCATCTGGCCCACTAGGTACTTAAATTGTTTATCTGTCCCCTCTGTTAGTTAGTTCACAAGCCCTATGAAGGAAGGTACATTGTTTTACTCACCACTGCATCCTCAGCATCTAGAACAATCATGGCACACAGTAGGCACCCAAGAATTGTCAAATACATGCACTAAATGAAGGCATTGTGGAATTAACGAATAGCAGTTTTAGGAAATAATAGCTGTAAGTGTATTGTACTGTAGTAATATGAGAGTCTGTCATTGCTTGTTAGCAAGAGCTACCCAAACACAACCCAGATGCCCCTAGGGATTATAAGCAAGCCCAGAGAGTTCTAGGTATCAACAGGGTATGTGAGTGAGGACAGACGGGGCATCTCAGGATTTTAACACCAGGGAATAAATAAACCTGGATGCCAAGAGGCAAGACTTCTGTCTTAGGAACCTAAGGAAGGACTCAGGCTGCAGGGACTGGGATACTGAGGAAAGAGAATAAAACACGGGTTCATTATAGGAACTTGAGCAAAGACAGGGAATCAAGACTCCAGTTCATAGAAACAGAGAACCAGTCAGGCAGCATGGCAGTGAGGCCAGCTTGATGCTGCGCCTCTGTGGTGCTGGTTTCTTCCTGCTGCCCCGCCTATATGACTGACCCCGCAGATGGGAAGGGATTCATCGTTAGTCCTGGCTTTGGGTTAGTCTTTACATATCCCTTTTCTGTTGGAGTTCCTTCGCTTATATTCTTGGTCCTTTTCTCCACTTATGTATACTTTTTCTAGGTGACTTTATCCACTGTCATGTTTTCAGATATCATCTATCTCAGACACATGAGTTCAGTGTGTCGATACCTGAACTTACCATCTTCCGCCAAACCCACTTGTCCTCTTTTGCTCTCTGCCTACCCGATAGCATCATCACATGACCAGTTTCTCAAGCTGGAAACTTGAGTTATCCTCTTCTTCCCACTCTCTCACCCTTCGAAAACAACTGGTTGCCATACTCTGTCAATTCTCGTGCAGAAATATTACTCAAAGTTAGTCCTCCTTAGTCCCTCGCCCCTCCCCATGTCTTAGCTCTGAATCTTTTCTCTGTCCTGCCCTACTGTACAGCCCCTTAGCTGGCTTCCGTCCCAGTTCCACTTCTGAATCTTCCCTTTAATAATCTCAAAAAAACAGCTGTGATTCTGTTATACTGTCCTTGTCAATAACCGTTCCCTAACTTCCACAGGATCAAATCCAAACTTGCTAACAGACCAGACCCTTCAGAACTTATTTGCAACTTGCCACTTTGGCTTTATCACCTGTCACTCCTCACACTACTAGATTCTCTGAATCAGCCACGTCATTTCCTAACTCTGAGCTTTTGCACATGATGTTTCTACTTCCTGGAATACCTCACCTCTTTTCATCAGCTAATGCTTCCTTTTGTTTCAAGACCCAATTCAAATGCCATAGCCTTTCTTCACTCCTCCTGGACCGTCAGTTGAGCCCTCCTCTATGCTCCTGACATTGTCATAATAAAATTTTTTTATTGTTATAACATGTGTCACGTGGATGTGATTATGTTTCCTTGGCCATTTCCCCCTTTTAAACTGTGAGTTCCTATAAGTCATGGATTTCCTATACATAATTCTGCATCTTTTTTGCTTGTCATATTACCTGGAACACAATTCCCAGTAAGTTTTTATTGATTATTAACTGCCCGATTAATGCTATAGGAAGGAAAGATGAAAAGGAGAGGAAAAAGGAAGGAAGGCAAGGAGGGACAGGAGGAGGGAAAGAGGAAAATGTCTCCAAAGCACTCTGAAAAGGAGATGTGCCATTTTCTAGAGAACTGTAGCATTATTGAGTTATGTTTGCTGGAGGTAAAAAATAAAAATAAAATGAACAGACCATAACCAATTGCGAAAAAAATCTCACTCCCCTTCCCAGCATTTTCTTTGGCAATACCAAACTGAAAGCTGCATCCTTGTTATTACAAACTTCATTCTGCTTATTTTGCGCCCTGTCCAGAATGAACTCACTGACAAAGGAAAGTATCTAAAATCTCCCCCTGCTGATATAGTACAGCCCCCAAGCACAATAAAAGGTCTTCCAGGTGGTGTTACCCTTTGTGAAGCCTGGGAGGTTTGTCATTCAACACCAGTGCTCCCACCGAGGAGAGAAGCCTTCACCCCTCCGGTAATTCCTGCGTGATGCTCTAGGGCATTTATGTAGACTGACTTAACTGTTCCACCGCTTCTGCCTTTTTCTCTTTAGGCCCAGTCAACTTGACTTATATATCATAAATCTTTGGAGGGAGTGGCTATGCCTTGTGTATTTCTTTGTTTTCCTAGTTCTTCTTGACTCATTTTTGTACTCACTGTTTATCGAGTGTCTACTATGGGCCAGACACTGTGCCAGGCACTGGGAATACAACCATGAACAGAACAGAAGACATACACTATTCTGTACATAGTCAGAGAGGCTGCAGATAGATGTTTGCTGCTGATACTAGTTATAATAATTCCCAGCCCTCATTATCTCAACAGATTCATGAACAGTGAGCTTCTAGGCTGAAACTGACCTACTAAATTGGAGTCTCACGTGCTGTAACATAGCCTTGCTCGGCTGGTCATGGGCGGAGCCCTGGGATGCATCTCCTGTACTGAGGTAAGGCAAATTCAGCAGGAAGGCAGGAGAAATCACACACTGAAACACACTGTAATCCTGGCTTGCAAAGCTATTTTCTTTTGTTATCTCCCTTACTTGTCCCAATACATTTTGTGAGTAGATAAAGCAAA
Source organism: Camelus dromedarius (assembly GCF_036321535.1). Taxonomy (NCBI): domain Eukaryota; kingdom Metazoa; phylum Chordata; class Mammalia; order Artiodactyla; family Camelidae; genus Camelus; species Camelus dromedarius. The sequence continues at coordinate 113,424,979 of NC_087436.1, forward strand.
AGCAAATATTATTCCTATTTTACATAAAGTTGGAAAACTAAAACCCAGAAATAAAATAATTTGCCTCAGGTAGTGTGTATAGCCTGGGCTTAATGCCCCTGCCCCCCCTCCCCATTTCTCAGTCTCCTGCCCCATTGGTTGGACATCAGGCTATCACACGAAACATGCAACATATTTGAGCAAAACAGAGCCGCGGTGACAGGCCCTAAAATCATCAGTTGCTATTCTACCAAAGGATAAGTGTTGGAAAGGCTGACCCTTGAAGTGTTCTCAGTAACACCTAATTAAATGAATAACAATTGACAGTCCTGCCCTCAGAGTGAAAGATTCTTATTTTCAAAATTCATATCCCATGAAAATTCAGAAATAGTTCTCAAATGTGCTTAACTCATTTTTCTCCTATTAAAAGAATGTGGCCTGGCAGTATATATTGGAGGCACTGTGTTTAATTCTTTGCTTTCACATTCTAGAAGGCTAACTCTTTCTACTGATAAATTATTCTATGCAGAGAAAAGTAAAGGTGATTTTGACTAAACACTAAATATTTAGCCCATCTATCAAATTTGATATTAATATTTTCAGCATCTTATAAAGAAAATTAAGAGTTATAAATGTTTATTTTGAAGACTGTGAACGTTCAGTAAAAAAGAAAAACAGAAGTTTTACTTGATGGGACTCATTGATACCAGCCTTTGTGCAAAGGATGATTAAATATAAAGACAGTGCTTGGAAAGCATTCTGAGGAAAGGGGGATATTTGATTTTAGTCCAGGTTTGTCCAACAACTTCATTGCTATCAGTTCACTTGTACTCGCTGTCTACCTTGTGCATGGCTCTTTACATAAGAGTCAAGGACTTTATGGTCACCTTGTATCCAAATTTCATTTATAACTTTAGATCATTGTATTAAGTTTGCAAAACATAACCCATAATAATATGAAGAAAAATAGATGTCAACTTTCAATAGAAAAAAATGCATGCAAACTTTTATGGAAAAAAAACTTTAGAAAATTTTCATAAAGGCATAAATCATATATACAAAAATGCTAATGTTTTAGGTTGACCTATATTTAACTCACATTAAGGGACATGGAGGAGGGGTATGATGGACACAGAGGGGTGATGAAGTCAGAGACCTGGCTTTTAGTCCCAGCTCCTTCTGTTACTGTGTAACTTTGCAGTTAAGCTTTGGGAACCTCAGTTTTCTCATCTTTGAAGTGAAGGAAGCAACAACCGTCATCTGTGAGGTGGGGGTTGTTTTGAAGATGATTAGCAATATTTTAAGTGGAAAGCCTTCAATAATGTTTGACACAGAAAAGATGTTTAAACAAACAATCTTAGCTATCACCTGCCATGCAGTTTAAGGTAAACAGTAGACTAGAAGGCCAGTGAGAAGAACACGGAGGTAGTCCTGAGGGGTGGATAACAAAAACAAAAACAAAACAAAACAAAATAAAATATTACCCAAAACATGAAAATAGATGGCAATCATGGTAGTAAAATTCCATTAACAGTAATGGAAGGATAAATCCAAATGAAAAATGAGAAAGGAGAGGAGGCTAAATTCTGCCTACATTTGAAAGGAAGAAAGAAATTCTAGAAGTTAAATATTAAACACCTTCGATGACTGTTTAATCCCTCAGGAAAACCAGTGATGTAAATAGGGCAAACTCTGGCTTTACGGGCAGAGCTGAATTCCAATCCCAGTTCTGACATCTAGGGTGGAGCGTGTTAACCTGGGCAGGTTAACCATTCTCAGTCTCAGTTTTCTCCTCATAAATAACATAAGGAACTATGTGTGAAAAACACCCCATGTCATGAGACCACTGGTCTTGAAACTAGGATACATTCAGACCATCTCAGTCCAGTAGAAGTATAATGTAGCCAGAAATGCAAGCTACATATGTAATGTGAAACCTCCTAGAAGCCACATTTTAAAAAGGAAATAGAAGCAGGTGAAGTTAACTTGAGTAATATGTTTTCTTTAACTCAATATATGCAAAATATTATCATTTCATCATGTAATCGATGGAAAAGTTATTACTGAATTTGCTGCATCTATTGAGATCATTGTGGTTGCTGTGGTTTATTCTATTAATATAGTGTATTGCATTGACTGATTTTCAGATGTTAAACCAATCTTGCATTTCTGGGAAAAAATTCCTCTTGGTCATTGTGTGTAATCATATATATGTGTGTGTGTGTGTGTGTACACATTGCTGGATTTGGATTTTGTTGAGGATATTTGCATCTATATTCACAGGGAATGATCTGTAGTTTTTTTCTCATGTCTTTGTCTGATTTTGGTATCAAGGTAATACTGGTCTCATAGAATGAGTAGAGAAGCATTCCTTCCTCTTCTAATTTTTTGTAGGAGTATGTGAAGGAGTGATATTAATTATTCTTTAAATGTGTGGTAGAATTCACTAGTAAAGCCACCTAGACCTAGACTTTTCTTTGTGGGAAGTTTTAAAATTGCTTACTAAATCTCTTTACTTGTTATAAGTCTATTCAGATTTTTTGAATGTTTTCTTATCTTCAGTTTCAATTGCTAGTATTTTTCTGAGAATTTGTCCATTTCTGCTAGGCTGTCTAATTTGGTGGTGTGTGACTATTCACAGTATTCTCTTACAATCCTTTTTATTTCGGTGAGGGTGGTACCGAGGTCCCCTCTTTTATTCCTGATTTCAGTAATTTGAGTCCTTTCAAGTTACTTGGTCAGCCTAGCTAAAGGTTAATTTTGTTGATCTTTTGATTTCATTGTTGTTCACTATTATTTCTATTCTCTATTTTATTTATTTGCACTCTAATCTTTATTATTTTTTCCATCTGCTAGCTTTCATTTTAGTTTATTATTCTTTTTCTAGTTTCTTAAAGTACAAGTTCAGTTTATTGATTTGAGACCTTTATTATTTTTATAAATATAAGCATTTTAACTATAAGTTCCCCTCTGATTGCCATTTTAGGTGCATCTCGAGAGCTTTGGTTTGTTGTGTTTTTGTTTTCATTTATCTCAAATTATGAAATATTTGTGATTTCTTTATTGACTCATTTTTTATTTAAGAGAGTTCTGTTTAGTTTTCACATATCTGTGAATTTCATTCCATTTCATTATGGCCATAGAACATACTTCGTATAATTTAAATGCCTTCAAATGTATTAAGGTTTGTTTTATGGTCTCCTAACATATACTCCTAACATATCCTGGAAAATGTCCCATGTGCACTTGAGAAGAATGGATATTCTGCCTGTTGTTGTTGGCATGTTCTATAAATGTCTGTTACATTTAGCTGGTTTATAGTGTTTATGTTTTCTGTTTTCTTGTTGATCTTCTGCCTAGTTGCCACATTGTGGGGGATTGAAGTTTTCAAATTCTCCTTTTCATTTACATATTTTACTTCATATTTTGGGGGGCTCTGTTGTTGGATACATTATGCTTATACTTATTTTGTCTTCTTGATGGACTGACCCTTTTATTATTGTGTCCTCTTTTGTTTCCAGTAACAAATGTTGTCTTTAAGTCTATTTTGCCTCATATTAGGATAGCCACTCCAGCTCTCTTTTGGATACTGTTTGTACAGTATATATCTTTCTATTCTTTTACTTTCAACTTTCTAGTGTCTTTGAATCCAGTATGTCTCATGTAGATGGCATACAGTTGGGTCATGTTTGCTTCATTTGATCATTCTTTGCCTTTTGACTAGACAGAGTCACACATCTTATTAGAGGAATGATAACATCATTATTTCATAAACTGTACCTTCATTGCTTTATTACAAATTAGTTAATGAGAACTAGCATATTGATTTATCTTCTTTTTATAATTTATGAAAATGAATTAATTATTCATATTAGATCTATATTATTTTAATCTTGACTACTTTTCATAATGTCTTACAGGATTCATTTTGTAACTTATTTCTCATAGTTTTTATAATATTTCTTATAATGCTTATTAACATATCTATTTGAATTGAAATAATAAAGGCAGAATTTTTTTGAAAAAAAAAATGTAATTTGGCTCATTGGCCTGCCATGGACATTTCCATAAACTGGCCTAAATTTGTAGAACCACAGTTTTGATTTCATATATACATATAAAATCCAGGGAGAAAGTATACTGGAAATGTGAGTTCAAAGAGAGAAAAGAAAGGTCTAAAATTTCCAAATTTTACAAAATACTTTTTCATACATTTTTCAATGCCTGATCATGGGTATTAAATTGTTATAATATTCATATTTCATTACATACATTTAAAATGATGTAGTAACTATATTTAAAGTGACAATATTAAATGCATGTTGAGAATTACATCCTTTGTAACAATTTCAACTTGTGATAAAAATTTTTAGATAGTTCAAAGTGTACAAGACATTTTAAACTTCAGATATTGTGTTTAAATGTTCAAAATATCATCAGATGATTCTCCAGGAAAAATATTTGAAGACCAGATCAAAGAAAAAGGGCACTCAAATTCATCATCTCTGGTTACCTTATTTACTGCTATCTTCCCAGTGCCAATCACATCCCCATACTTGAGTGAATGAATGAAGGTCCTGAATGGTTAACATTGTAAATTACATGCTTGCTGCTTTAAAGAAAAGATTTCCCTATCTAGGTTAGGTAATTGTTAATTGGTGAGTAGAGAGAGTGAGGTCCTGATGGCAATAAAGAAAGGATGCCTACACTCTTGACTTGAGAAGACAGCCCTAGGTGACTAGTTTTACCATTGTCAGACCCCAGAAAAATGAGAGAAAGATTGAGACCTATATTTAAGGGAACTCAGCAAAGTATTAAGATCCATACATAGCGATTATCTTGAATTCTACAAGCATTTTTGAACATCTACTTCTTGTCCATCACTGCTAGGCCCCGGGCATGCAGAGATGAAGAGAACAGGTTACATGAGGAGTACCCTTAAACAAAGAAGTCTACTGAGGCAGGATAAATGGTATAAGAGGAACATACTAAGTTATAGGTTGAATTATTTGAAATTACTATCATTTGACCATGTTTGACCTACCAAAAAATATAGTAAATCATACGGTTCAACCTATAGGGTATGTGTAAATCTAGGTGAAAGAACAAGAAATCCTGATGAATCCTGAGCTATATGCACTCACAGTGCCGCTGGAGCTGGAAACTGAAGGATGAGAAAGAAGGTTCGTGGATGAGGAGGTGGCAGGTAGGACATTTGAGACAACAAGAGCAAAAGTGCAGAGAAGTAGAAGGCACATGTGTGGTCAGGAAAGGTACATGGAGTTTTCTTTTTGTTGAGGTCTGAGAGGTGTGCCTAAAAAGAGAAAGGAGCCTGAGATTTGAGCTGAGTGTCGTGTAGGCCTAAGAAGAGGCTATTGAGTTGGCAATGGGAAGGCACTGGAAGTTTACCAGACGGACTGTTGTGAACAGATATAAGCTTTAGAAGAGCTCAGGGGGCTGAATGGGGAATAAGTGGTGGGTAGGGAGATTTAGACTGGAGGTCCAGAGATGCGTAGGATGCTCCGGCAAGAGTGAAGATGAATGCGGTAGATGTGTATAGGGGTTGAGAAGAGGGGAATAATATTTCTCTTATAGAATTATCATGGTTTGGTCATTGATTAGGTTGAGGAATTAGTTGAAAGAGGTGTAGGTTCAGGAGTGGGGGAAGGGAATAAGCTATGTGGGGAAATCCTACAGTAAGGGTAGAGTTCTGGGCTGTGGGTCTTAGCTCTGTTGGTGCACAGTTGATAGCTGAACAATGAAAGTCGCTGCGGTTATTAGGGAAATTTGTCTGGGAAGAGCAGGGAAGCAGAGGAAGGGCAGAAGGAATGGGAAGGGCGTTAGGAATGGATCTGTGCCCTGTGCTTTACCACATTGTGTCTCCGTCAGAACACTTGTTTACCTCGGCGCCCACCCTTCACAAGTCTGTGTGACTTCCAAAGGTAGGAACTAGATCTTGTCTGTTGCTCAGCATCCTCAAAGCTCATAGTCCAAGAGTGGCCACTTAAAAAAGCCCTTGCTGAATCATCTCCTGACTTTTGTGAATGTTTTCCAGGTTCTAGTCGTTGTTTTAAGTGCCACACAGATACCCCTCCATTTCATAGTTTATGACTGAGGAAATGGAAGCATGAACTTGTTCAAGGTCACAATTAGTGAATGGGAATTTGGATTTGAACTCAGCAGGTCTAACTCCCATGCTTTGGATGAATAGAGTCAGAGTGACATCTGTTTTGTACTTGACAGTCTAAAGTTGCTTTCATAGTCAATTCTAATATCCTCTAAGTGACTTTGTGAGATGGAAGGAGGGCCATCATCATTAAAATAAGATTTAATAATAAAATCTTATTATTGAGTACATGAAAGTTAAAGTTAAACAAATTCACAGGACACACAGCTAGTAAGTGGAAAAACCAAGCAAAATCACCATCTTCTAAGTTATACAACCCTGTGTTCTCTCTCAGTCTTGCTCCCTGTGAGTCCAATTGTCTGTCCTTTTGCTCAAGAAAATAGAATGCTGAGGCTGGTGGCTGGAGAGAGGGGCTGTGGAAAAAGCCAAAAAGTCTTTTTGACTAGTTGGACATGTTTCCTTGAGGGGCTTAAGAACTTCATTCTGGTAAGACTATAAGATGTCTGTGGGTCCAACTTGTGAATGCTAATTTGAATGTGAATGTGAATAGCCTCGTTTAATAATAATCCTGAATCCTCAGCATTTAGGCACAGCTCACATGAAAAAAATGTTTGGTGTATTGATTGTAAGGATAAATGAAAGATAAACTATTGACTTATCTATTCACTCTTGCTGGGGACATACCCTGGAACCTGTCCTTAGGCATAGTGTCAGGGACCAGCCTTTTTACAGCCTTCTGTGGTTCACTCACTAAGGAAGATAAAATTTGCCCTCTTGCCAGGAGAATGGAGAAGAGAAGGATGGATACTGAATTTCTATAAGCATTTGTCTGACCTAATCCCCTACCACACACAGACCCTGTTTTGATGGCTGATGTTCTTAGATAGGAGAGACTCATGAAAGATTTCAAAGGAACTGAAAATAAGATTGATAATAAGCTTTATACTTGTGCTCAGCTCATTTCAGTTTAGATAAAAAAATGTGCCGGTCCCTCCAACAGATACTGCCTTGTTGGAATTGTATGAGTCTTAGGCAAGGTTGGCCTGTCATTTCTCTGCCATTGTACAAGATTGGTTATCTTGCCAAGTTTAACCATTGCTAATGGACTCCGAAGCAGCAAATTCCACAGAGGATTTTTAAGTGAGATTCCCGTGCTTTGTAAGTTAGTTGTAGACATGTTTATTTATATAGAAGGTGAAAGTGTATCCTCAGTGTGACCAATAGATTTAGTCCCTTCTGGAATAAGCAATGTTATGATAATTAAAACAGAAACACCTACATTCTTCCTGTTTAAGGAAGGGAATTTAGTAGTTATTGTCTATAGTATTAACTAATGCATAATAGTAACTATTACAATTTTATGTTAGATATTACCATGTATTTAGTACTCTCTACATGCAAGGTGCTGTTCTAAACATTTAATCCACTTCACAGCTCTATGATAAATGCTATTATTGTCTTCATATTACAGGCAAGTGAACAGAGGCACAGAAGTGTTAAGTAATTTGCCTAAAACCACAGAGTTAATGGTAGAACCAGAATCCCAGGGATCCTGATCTTAATCCACTGTGCTAAAAATGTTGTGTCTCATGACTTTGTCTCCCCAAATTGGAAAAGACTTCCAAGAAGTGGTGGGACTTTAGATAATCTCCCAAAGATGGGAGTAAATTTAGGGAAATGGAGAGCTAGAGAATTAACAATGTTTGTAAATGAGTTAGTTCTCTCTTGTGTAGCTTTGAGAGTTACTTGTCCCTCTTATCTCAGAGCTTAGAGTCTCACTGAATTGGAGCAATGTCTCTCTATGCAGCAGAGATGTGACAGACCCATGGATTTGTGCTTGGGTGGTTTTCCTGTTGCTCTTACTGAAACCAGCAGCCATAGATTCCCATTGCTTCATTCATGCCCACCGATGACACCCCTTTCGCAGTCAACACCACACAAGGGGTTACCATTCCTTCCTTGTTTTCTCTCTCCCTTCCTTCCATTCTCTAAGTCAATGAAGTTAAAGTAGCCAGATTCTATGCCAGGTGTTGATGATTAAATAAATATGCATGTAAATAAGTAAGACCAGTGTTCTTGACCTTTATAAGGAAGATTCAAACATGGCTTTAAAAGTGGCCTTCTGTTCATGGTATAAGCAGCTATGAAAGCGGGAATGCTTGCCTCAATCTGGGGCACTAGGAAAGGCTTACAGAGTAGAGGTTAGTACTTGAACTGAGTCTGAAAAATTGTGTAGGTTTGGGGTGGGACGGTGAGAGTAAAATGAGAAGAATATACCAGGAAGAGGGATCAGCAGCAAGAATAGCAAAGGATTGGAGGAGGAAGCAGTAGGACTTGGAGGAGGTGGAGGGAAGCATGCCCGGATCGGGCAGGGGTATGAGATGAGGCCATTAGAACAAGGCTGGAGAAGGTGGCAAGGTCCAAACTAGGCATGATAAAGAGGAAAATCACTGAAAATCCACCTCCAGGACCTAACCCAACATAGCACCTGTACATGGCAATCTTGTTTAAAAAATTCTCTGCAGTTCATCTGATAATATTTGAGCTTCATGGCTTCAGGGATAGTGGATACACTATTAACATATTCCGTGGTGTTTCATGTGTGTCCTGGCAATATTAGCAATAGCTGGTATGAACTGAGGATCAGTTTGATCTTTGATATGAGATATAAAGAATTTTTTAGCAGTCACCCCAGAACTTTTGTATAGCACCCGTTTACAGTTCTAATTTAATGCAAAAGTATGTTACCAAGATTCAGTATTAATGGTTAGCATTATATCATCCCAAATATTTTCATCCAAGGATTTTTTTAAACAAATACTTAGTGCTTACTATATGCCAGGCATTGTTCTAAGCATTTTACAAGTATTACATCATCCAGTGATCTAGCAACACAATGAGGGGCAGGCGCTGCCATTATCCCTATTTGACAAGTGAGGAAACACGAGTTGAATAGTTTGCCTGAAGTTACAAAGCTACTAAGTGGCGGAGTTGGGAACGGAGTGCAGACAATCTCGCTCCACAGACGCTAGACCGCGTCTTTGTTTTTCATTGTCATTTAACTACTCCTTTCAATTTACTCTTTTTTTTTTTTTCCCCAAACTAAAAGACCAGACAGGTTTTGAAATTCTTTGGGCCACTTGATTAACTGGCATCACACTATATTACACAACCATATTTCAATACAAAAATTATATTCTCATGTACTGTATATGCTGTTGATTTCAGGTTGGTAGTTCTCAACCCTGGCTACACATTAGAATCACCAGGGAGCTTTAAAAAAAAAAAATCGTTGGCCTGAGCCCTACTTTCAGAGATTCTGATTTTATTGTCTTGGGTGAAGCCTGGACATGGTATTTTTAAAACTCCTCAAGTGATTCTAATTTTCATCCGAGGCTGAGAACCACTGATATAGATGGATCATTTATTGATTACTTTAGGCACTGTGCTGTGTATTTTACACATTATTGCCATTTCACTTGACAACCTGCCTAGATAGGTATTATAATTGTGTTTTACAGATGAGGAAATTGAGGAACCAAGAGGTAATACAATTTGCCCAAGATCACACAGCTAGTAAATAGCAGAGACAGGGTGTATGAAGTGAAACCACGTTTTCTTAACCATAACCACATACTTCCCACAGCATAAAAGTAATTAATCTACTGTGTCATAAATTAATTGATCATCATTCTGGAATGTATTTTTTTAATATATATATAGGTACTAGGACTATGAAAATATGAATAATTTAACCATGTTTCCATACAATTTCTTAAAAATATTTTTAAACCAAATTATGTACAGTTATATACTTTACCCTGTTGTATACAATAGACCTTGTATTATATAATATATTGTTATATATGTCATGTATTTTTTATATTAGTAGACTTTTCTCTTTTGTATTTTCTTTTGTATTTCTACCTATAAATACGTAAAACATTCTAAATAAGTCTCCAAATACATAAATACTTTATTAAGGCTACTGAATGTTCTCTATTACTATTGAGAAGAAAATGATAAAAAAGCAGTTTATCCTTAGTAGAAAAGATTTGGGTTACACTGTGTGAAGAATTTTCTAACCATAAGCAGCATCCTATAGTTAATGTATTTTGAACACATTTGCTACATGCCAAGTGATGTTTCTGCTACTTTCCATACATTATTTCAGCAGTACATTTAATGCATTAATTTATCTCCACCCATCTATATATTGAAAACTCTCACACTTACATAACTAGTACAGGACCTCCTTCTGAAGAATGAACTTGTTTATCCAACTGCCTACTTAATAGCTCCACTTGAATGTTTCATAGACATCTCAAACATAAAATTTCCAAAAAAACTCAACTTTGCTTTGTTTTTTTTCTTCCATTCATCTCTTCTATCTTAGCTCCATCATCTATCCTGTTGCTTCAGGCCAGAAACCTAGGAATCATCCTTGATTCTTTTTACTGTTTTCCAAAATGGCCTTGATGGTTTTCAAAGTGTATCTCAAGTCCATCCACTTGCCACACTGCCACTGCCACCAGTATTGGCAGTGTATTTCTCAAATGGACCATTACAGTAGCATTGTAACTGGTCTTCTTGCTTCTTTCCTGCTGTCATATAATTCTTTCTCCACCTTGCACTCTGAAGCCACTGTTGCATTCAGGTTCACCACGCACTTACTTAAAATCTTTCAATGGTTTCCTTGCCTTGGCCCATCAGGTCCTGCATGATCTATTGTCAGTTTCTGTCACCCTCCCCCTCTCTCATTGTTTGCATGCATGCTGGTCTCTCAGTTCTTCAACCACTCCAAAATTCTTCTTTGGCCCAGCAGGCTCTTCTTCCAACTGCATGGCTGGCTCCTCATCTTTTAAGTCTCATCTAAAATGTAATTTCTTCATAGAGGCCTTTGTGGACCACCCTCTCCAAGGTACCTCCCTTCCCACACCATTCTTTATTTCCTTATTAGCACTTGTCACCAACCTATAAGATTCAATTTATTCATTTATTTTATTGTCTATTTAGTTCATTGAATGTAAAATCCATGATAGACTCATATCTGCCTAGTTTTGATTTATCTGACTGGTTCCTTTGCATAAAGCACGGAATATGCTTACAAAAGGATATATTTTACTGCTATGTTAAATGAATATAAATGTCATGAATCTTTTTTTTTTTTGAGTAAAAGTAGATTTATTTAGAGAGGTTTACACTCCATAGGCAGAGTGCAGGCCATCTAAGGTAAGAAAAAGACTGAGAGGTATGAAGTTGACTGCTCAGTTTAAAGTAAAAGTAGATACACACTCCATAGACAGAGTGTGGGCCATCTTGGAAAGCAAGAGAGCAAGAAAGGCCATGAATCTTTGATATGTAGTAAAAATAAAGTGATCTCTTCCTGAGATCTCAAAAGAAAATGCTAGTCCAGTGGTTCCCAGACTGAATTTTATGCAGTGATGAATTAAGAAAAAAAAAATCAGGGGCCAAATTTGTGTTGCCAGGATTTTACTATTACTATTAGGTAAGTCTATATAGAAACAACAACAAAAAAGCCACAGTTTCTGTGTCCACCATTATCTTATCAGACAGAATGATGGGTACGTAAAGGCAATGGCGCTGAGGATAAAGAGGAAGGAACAGGTCTTTGCTATCAGCTTTTCTTGAAATGATTTCTGTGAAACTCCAACAAAGCCATATTTCAGTTATGGCTTATATCATCTATCTAACCTATGGGCTTTAGAATGAATTCCTATATTGTTTATCTGTTGGCTTCATAGCTACCTTTTTTGATGAATATACTGAAAAATCCCTACTAAACTATAGAGCCTTCATTGTGAGAATTAAAAGAAGAAATGGATAAGAAAGCACTTTGCAAAGGAGTGCTATACAAATGGAAACTGTATTTATTGCCACTAAGTCAATTTAGTTTACAAAGAGAAAAATCACTTTCCTACATGTGCGCTCTCATAAGCAAACTCCCCAGGCAGGTTGAATCACTCTTATAACCTAGCACTTTTTCGTACTTCTATCATAACATCTCCATTAATTATAAATTGTTTACACATCGGTTCTTCCTTGTAGGATATAAATCCTTTAGGGGCAGAGAGATAGTCTTATGAATCTTTGCAGCCTGGTTTGTGGTAGACAGTAAGTGCTCAGGAAATGTTAATTGCATGCATGAATGAACAATTAGTTCCCAGGAAAGGATAAAGGCAGGTAGTAGGAAGCTGATGGGGATTTCAAAGGTAAAATGAATAATAGAGTAATGTGTTAAAAACGAAACGATTCAGACTGATTGATGATCATATATTTTAAGTCTAGAAGATATATATATAGACTTACTATATTGCCAAAATACTGCATCAATTTGGTCTGCGTAAAGTTAAATATTTTATAATACTGATAATTAAATATACTTTCACAGTATTGCATTCATTTATCCATTTGTTTAGCAAATCTCTTTCCGATGTCTGATAACTACACAGCACTCTGCTATTGGTTTTGATAAGCATGTCCCCATCCTCATGAAGTTTGCTATCTAGTGGGGGAGGGGCAGAGCTGAGGGAGGGAGCCTGCTCCACGCCAAACACTGTCCTAGGAATTTTACATATTATTATAATAATTACATTTATTGGCTATCTCCTATATTCATAACAACCCTGTAAAGTAAGCATCATTATGCCCATTTTACAAGAAAGAAATCTAATCTAAGAAAATGTTATTAATTTATTTGAGATCACAGAGCTAGGAAGGGACAGAGGCAGGTTGATTGATCACAGGGAAGAGCATAAGGGTTATTTTTTATTTCAGTATCTAGAATCTCTTCCAGTCATTCAAGTTAACTCAACAGATATTAATGGAATGTCAACAAGGACAGATGTATAAAATTATAATGAATTATAGTAATAAAGTCCTCACTCTCATGGAGTTTTTGATTTATGGGAAGGATTTAGAAAAATAAACATAATCATAAGGTGGGATTTTAACCAAAGGTTGACAATCTTTAGGGGGAAGTGGTTCCCAGGAACTAAGCATCATCAAGGTGTGATCGGAAGAGTGTTCTGGGCTCGGGGGTCAGAAGACTGCTGGTTAAGGCTGCTTCTCTTGTTGTGGGAAAGTCACTTAGATTTCTGGGCCCCACTGCCCTCATTTGTTAAGTATGAACAATAACAGCTTATGTGTCTATGTTATATTAAGAACTATGGGTGGAGATAAGGGAAAGCAGTTTCTAAAATACAGTGCAGATTTTTGATAAAGAAAGCTAATTTCCTAGAAATGTCTTTTTGGTATAAGAGCCATCAGATAAGAGAAAGCATAGTGAAGTGATTTGTAAGTTCTTATCCCTAGTATATAATGTGGTGCCTGTCACATACTAAGTGCTGAATAAATACTTCTGGAGCTTAGTTCCTGAATGGCTGAAGGAGAACAGAGGAATCCAGATCTCTTGTGACCTTGTGACCTTGTCAGCACATCAAGCAGTTGTCAATAAACATATTAGTTATCATACAAAGTTCCATTTAAGTTAGGCATTTTATTTGTTCATTTGGTTGTTTGTCAGAGATGTAGATATGTGTGTATCTCAAAAACATATTTGGGGGTGGTGATGGCCTGTCTTCATATCTGTTTCTATTAAGCATCTGTTTGCTCCTTTCTGCTGGTGAGTGCTCACAGCATACAGCCCTCTTGGGGTTAAGAATAGTACCATATATTCTCCATGGATGTTTATATTTCAACAGGTATTACAGACATAAGCTTAGGGATAAAGTTTAAGCCTGGTAATGCTATGCACTAGCCAGAGAGAGGATTTATTTGAGGAGTTCTGGCTTACTTAACACAATCAAACCACATCCCCATAGACAGTTATCTATCTACCTACCAAGACCAGCCTTTAGCTTGGGTCATTGGCTAGACATGTACATGCCTTTGCTACGACATGACAAACAAATACTACCTGAAAATTGTAATCTTGCATGTAAGATATTATGTGTCTTGCGTATAATATTAGTAAACATTATAGGAGTGTTTTTTCTAGCTTTAACGTTTCATTTAATGTCACTCAAAATTGTTTTTATAATAAAATGTTATTAAAAATGAATATTCAGAACTGCTTCTGTGAAGGTAGAATAAATGATATTTCCTATTTCTCCCACTAAGTACTACTAATAAGCCTGGACATTTATATAAAGCAAACACAACATCTGAAAGGTAGAGAGAAGAAGACAAACTGTCTTGGGACCTAGGAACCAAAGGAACACTAAGGCTGTGAGATTGTTGTGTGTTCTTTTTGCCTTTCTATCCCGAAATTAGAGCCAGAGATGCTAGAACCTGAGAATACCACAGGTACAGACTGAAAAAAAAAAAAGCCCCAACAAAAACTTGCTCCCTGTAGCTAAAGGACCACGAAAAGGGGTGCAGTTTCACATCACAGAAAGCTTTTAGACAATAACGACTAAACTCCAGCCAAACACCACAGAAAGAATTGTGGTCCCACCTCCACCCACGCTGGCAAAGGCCTAGAGAGTAACCTGTAGGCCTCACGAGGCTGCAGTAAGGTACCCTCCACCCACGGAGTGGTGTCAGAGAAGGCTGAGTAGGGAGCCAGGACTTTTGTTCCTGCTGAGTAGTCATGAAGCCCCTCACCCCAGCCACAGCGTCAGAGGGACCACGTGTGAAACCTGGACTTTCACCCACACCGTGCAGCAATGAGGTTACCCTCTCCCTCCCTAGTGGGCTGACGTCAGAGGAGACCTGGGGATGAGTCAGGACTTTCCCAGTGGGTTTTACACTCATCACAAGTGTCCGGTGGTCATAGGGCCATACAACCCCTGTGGTGACAGGTGGACATGTGCCCAGCCTTAATGAGGTGCACTTACTACTCCCAACCAGAGTGGTGCTGGGGAGGCCTCATTCCTCTCATTTCCTCCCAGCAGTACTGTGGAGTCCCCTGCCCATCTCAGGTGTCAGGAGAGATCAGGTGAGAACTCGGGCTTCTACCTCTGCCTGGCAGTATTGGGGCAATGTCCTCTCTTCCTCTTCCACAGCAATATCATGAAAGCCAGCTAAAACAAAGTTGAAATAACTTAACAAAGCACCAAAAATACCCAAGTTCCAGCTGAAAATGATTCATCCATCATACCAGGAACCAGGAAAATCTCAACATGGGAGAATAAATACAATCAATGCTAACATGGAGATGACAGTTGTTAGGGTTTGGGAGGTCTTCAGTCATTATTATTATTTTTTATTTCAGCTTTGCCCTCTTTCTCTTCTTCTTTCCATATTCTGGTGACACAAATGTTAGAACTTTTATCATAGTTATACAGATCCATGGGTGTCTGTCTGTCTCTCTCTTTTTAGTTTACTCTCTCTGTTGTTCAGATTGGTAACTTTTTTTTATTGTTCCTTCCTCCAGTTCACTGATTCTATTTTCTGCCCCTCCCATTCAGCTGACAAAATTTTAAAGCAGCCATCATAAAAGTGTTTCAGTGAGCAATTACAGACATGCTTGAAACAAATGAAAAAACAAAAATCTCAGCAAAGAAATAGAAGGTCTAAAGAAACCTAGATTTTAGAACTTCAAACTACAATAACCAAAATGAAAAAAAAAACAAAAAAAAAACCTCAGTGGATAGACTAATAGCTGAATGGAGGGGCCAGAGGAAAGAAGCAGTAAACTGAAAGAAATAACAATAGAAATTACCTAATCTTAACAATAGTGAGAAAGCAGACTAGACAGAGTAAAAATGACCAGAGACTCAGGAACCCACATTACCATAACAAAACACCTAACATTTGTGTCACTAGAATACTAGAAGGAGAGGAAAAGGGATTGTGACTAAAAAGTGTTTAAAGAAAGAGTGACTAAAAACTTCCCAAATTTGGCAAAGGACATAAGCCTATAGGTTCAAAGAAGCTGAGTGAATTCCAAACAGGACAAACTCAAGAAACCCATGCCAAGACATATATACATCTAAAAATTAAAGAGGAAGAAAAATTCTGAAAGCTGTGAGAGGGAAACAAAACCTTACCTATACAGGAAAAAAAACACATTCAAATGACAACAGATTTCTCATCCAAAATCACAGAATGGAAGGAAATGGCACAATATTTTTCAAACGCTGAAAGAAAAGAACTAGTAACCCAGAATTCTAGATCTTTAAAAATATCCTTCAAGAATAAATATCCAGACTTTCTAAGATAAACTAAGGGAATTTGTCACTAGGAGAATTACCCTAAAATAATGGTTAAAGGAAGTTCTCTAAATGAAAGAGAAGCTTGGAACATAGAGAAAGAAGAAAGAAGCAGCTAAACAAAAATACGGTAAATATAATAGACTTTCCTTTGTCCTTTGAGTTTCTAAACTTATGTTTGATAGTTGACACCCAAATTATAACATTGTCTGATATTGTTCTGATGGCATGTAGAGGAAACACTTAAAAGACAATTATATTAGAAATGTAGGAGGGTAGATTGACATAGAGTGAAGTTTCTATACTTCATGCTAACTGGTAAAGTGGTAACACCAATAGATTATGATAAATTATGTATATATCATATGGAACAGTCACTAAAAATCTGAACAAAAAAATATGCTCAAAGACACTATAGATAAATCAGAATTGAATTCTAAAAACTTGCAGTGTCACACAGAAAAATAGGAAAAGGAAAACAAATAAACAAAAACCAGAGAGAACAAACAGAAGACACATAATGAAATGGCAAACTTAGGTCCTAATGTATCAATAATAACATTACATGTAAGTAGTCTAAATACACAAAAGACATAGATTGGCAGAGTGGATTAAAAAGCATGCCTCACCTACATGCTGTCTACAAGAAACTTACTTCAAATATAAAGATATATGTAGGTTGAAAGTAAAAGGATATAAAAAACATTCAAACATTTGTCAAAAGAAAGAATGACTATATTAATATCAGATAAAATAGACTTCAAAGAAAAGAACAATACTAAAGACAGAGGCCAATAATACATGATCATAAAATAGCTAAACTATCTTAAGACATAGCAGTCCCTTAAGGTATATGCCCCAAACAATGGAATAGCAATACATATGAAGCAAAACTCATAAAAAAGAGAAACTGATAAATCCTCAATTGTATTTATAGATTTTAGTATCCCTCTCTCAACAATTGATAGAGCTAGACAGAAAATCATGGTATATAGAAGAACTCAGTAACACAATCAACCAACAAGATTTAATCTACATTTATAGAACACTCCCCCCAACAGTAATAGAATACACATTCTTTTCTAGCACTCATGAGACATACACCAGGTTAGGCTATACACTGGACCATAAAACAAGCTACCACAAATTTATAAGAATTAAAATTATCCAGAGCATGTTCTCTGACCTCATGGAATCAAACTAGAAATAATTAATAGAAAAATAACAGGAAAATATCCAAACACTTAAAAGCTAGACAACATACTTTTAAATAACCCCTGAATTTATAATTTTGAAACTCTCCAAATGGAAATCTCCAGGCCCGGATGACTTCACTGGATTATTCTACCAGACATTTGAAAAGCGATTAACATGAATTCTACACAATGTCTTCCAAAAAAAAAAAAAAAAAGAAAGAAAAAGAAAAGAAAAAGAAAAAGAAAAAAGAAAAGGAGATAGCACTTCCTAATTCATTTTATGAAATTAATAATACTCTGACATGAAAACCCAAAGAAGACAGTTGAGAAAAAGAAAAGAACTATAGATGACTAGCCCTCGTAGATAGAGACACAAAAATCTCTAGCAAAACATTAGCAGGTATTCAACAAAATAGAAAAAGAAT
This sequence comes from Camelus dromedarius, assembly GCF_036321535.1. NCBI lineage: Eukaryota > Metazoa > Chordata > Mammalia > Artiodactyla > Camelidae > Camelus > Camelus dromedarius. The sequence continues at coordinate 113,442,884 of NC_087436.1, forward strand.
TATTCTTTATGATGAAATGGTATTTATTCCAAGAATGCAAGACTTGTTCAATATTAAAAAAATCAGTATAACTCACTATATTACAAGAAAAAAATCATATGATCTTATCAATCAATGCAGAAAAAGCATCTGACAAAACTTAGCACCCATGCATGATAAAAACTCTCAGAAAAATAGGAATACAAGAGAGCTCCCTTAATTTGTTAACAAGCATACAGAAAATATCTATAGTTAGTGTTATATTTAATGGTGAATGAGTGAATGCTTTCCCCTTAAAACTGGGACTAAGACATAGGTGTTAGCTTTCATCATTTTACTAAATATAATACTGAAGTTCTAGCTCATGCAATTAGTGCAAGAAAAGCAAATAAAGATATACAGATCAGGAAGGAAAAAACAAAACTCACTATTTGCAGATGGCATGAGTGTCTGTGTAGAAATCTCAAGGAATCTACCCAAAAAAATCCTTTCTAGCACTCAAAAGTAAGTTCAGAAACATGACAGGATACAAGATGAACAACAGAAATCAATTGCATTTTTTATTTGCCAGCAATGAACACACAGACACCAAAATAAAAAATATAATACCATTAACAATTGCTTAAAAATGAAATTCTTAAGGGTAAATATAACAAATATGTATAAAACTTGATGCTTAAAACTACTAAGTACTAGTGAAAAAATCAAAGAAGATCTAAATAAATGAAGAGGAATGCCATGTTTATGGATTGAAAGATTCAACATAGTAAAAATGTCGATTCTCCCCAGACTGATAGAAGATTTAATGAAATTCCTAACAAAAATCTCAGTAACATTTTTTGGAGATATAGGAAAGATTATTCTAAAATTTATATAGAAAGGCAAGGGAACTAACATAGTGAAAACTATTGTGAAAAAGGGAAATGAAGTGTAAGAAATCACTCTACCCAATTTCAAGACTTACATAGGTGTGGTATTGGAGACTGCATATTATTGGTGGCGGCATGGACACAGATTAATACATAAGAATAGAGGATGGAGCAAAAAGCAGACCACACAAAATTGCCCAACTGATTTTTGACAAAGTTGAGAAGCAGTTCAATGGAGGAATGATAACCTTTTCAACAAATGGTGCTAGAGCAATTATAATCTATAGGCAAAAAAAAAAAAAGGACCTCAACATAAACTTCACACATGATATAAAACTTGACTCAAAATGGATCATAGATTTAAATGCAAGACTAAAACCACTAATCTTTTAGAAAAGCACGTAGATAATTTTTGTGACCTAGGGTCGAGTGAAGGAGTTCTTAGATATGACACTAAAAATTGAAAAAAATGGATAAACTGGACTTCATCAAAATTAGAAACTTTTGCGTTGGGAATGACATTTTAAGGGGATGAAAAGACAAAATACAGACTGAGAGAAAATATTTGCAAATCACTTACCTGACAAAGAACTGATATCTATAGTATATAAGTAATTCTCAAAGCTCAACACCACAGAAACAAACAACCTGCTTAGAAAATGGGCAAAAGGCATGAACAGACATTTCACAAAAAAGGAAAGACAGATGGAAAATAAGCCTGTGAAAATTTATTTAACTTCATTAGCCATTAGGAAAATGCAAATTAAAACCGTAGTGAGAGATCACTACACAGATATCAGAATGGATCAAATGAAAAATAGTGGCAATACCAAATGCTCGTGAGAATGTGAAGAAACTGGATCTCTCATACGTTTGTGGCTGGTGGGAATGTGAAATGGTACGGCCATTCTTGAAAACAGTTTGGCAAATTTTTTGTAACCTAACAGGCAACTACCATATAATCCAGCAATTACACTCTGGGGAACTTGGCTCAGGGAAATGAAAATTTATGTTCACACAAAAACCTGTACATAAATGTTCAAAGGAACTTTATTTGTTACGGGAAAAACTGGAAACAACCCAGATGTCCTTCAGCAGGTGAATGGGTAAACAAACTGGGGTACAGGTATATATTTAGTCAGCATTTATTTCCTGTCAGGACTCTACTAGGGGGCTTAAATACATTTGTGACTTAAATCTTGGAAGGAAAATATTATCCTAATTTTGTGGATTAGAAGCTTAAGGTTGAGAGAGATTAAATGGCTTACTCGAGGTCATTCACAGCAAAGGCTGGAATTTGCGACCAGGGTTTTTGACATTCCAAAGCCCATTTGCTTTTTACTGTCATGAAAAGTAAGTGAGGGACTATGTGTGTTTGTTATTCTTTGTAATCTGGAAGGATGTAACTGATCGTGTTATATCCTGTCTGAGGATTGGTTCTGTCAGCAAACCTTCAGGACAAAGTGATTGCCTAAGAACAGACTTTTCCTTTTCCATAATTCATATCCACTGCCTTTACATCTGCAAATTCATGTCATAGCATTTGTTGAGTCCTATTTCTCCAAGAAAGAGGATGGGACTGAACACACTCTCCCCAGTTGACTCATTTAATCACGTGAAAGAACTAATGCTTACTCTTTGTTGTAATTAAGTTTGCAACTTGTGGAGCCTAAAACAGTGGCTCACAGAACCGCCTGAAATGACTTTGTTTTGCAATGTGTATTCCTGCCCGTCAGAGTAAACTAAAACACAACCCTTGACATCCACAATTACCCAGCAGGTGTGGCTGAGAAAGTTGATGCATCATCACATTTTTGAGCCAGAAGGAGTCAGCTTTTAATTAGAATAATCATCTAATTTTATGTCCAAGTCACACATATATGGTTAGAATTAAAACACAAGTCAGATTTCTCAGCAGGCTCAGATCTGAGTGTTACCAAGACTTCTTTCTACACTCTAAACTGTGAGCTCTATTGCTCTTGGTTTCAGATTTTATGAGAACAGTTCATGTTTTGTAAAGTGACCATTAATAAAATACCTAATTTTCTATTTAAAAACAAAAAAAGCAAGACAACAAGTTTCTTAAACTTAGAAGAATGGCAGCTACAAAGTAAAATGGCGTTACCTAAAATCTTATGATTAGATGATTCTAGAAACTGCAGGCATAGTGTAGCTGGAAAAGTCCAAGAAGCGAAAGTAGCAATCTTGGGTTGGACGACGTGTGATGCTGCCTGGCATCTCCATGCCTCTAACTGTGCCTCTTAACTTTGATTCCTCCAACAAACTCTTATTTGGTGTCTGCTGTATACCTTGCATCTTGCTTGGCTCTGGAGAGTCAATGGTGATCAAAATAATCATTTACCTAAGTCACAGGGTTGGTGCATGAGAAACATGAGATAATAGATGTGAAAGCTCTTTGTAATGTGTTCCATAAAAATCAGTCATAACTTGGTATCATTTTCAATTGCAAGTGTATATGCTATCAGCAGTGGAGCTTTGAGGATAATGAAAACTCCCTGAGCACAAACAGAAAATACATTTATATTGTGTGATTGTGAAGTCTAGAAATTGAAATTGGACAGAATGCTTAACAAATATAAATGCAGGAAACTCTTCTCTTTTTTTTTACTATTATTTCAGCTCATAGAACAGTACACAAGTTTGCACCAAGTATTTGTTGAATAAATTATTTTAGTTAATCTCTTTCTGTGTATATATGTAATTGTTTTAGGGTAAATGACTAGAAGTGGAATTAGTGGATATAAGATTGTATACAGCAGCATGTGAAAGTACCTATTTCCCCATACATTTGCCTGTAAGGGAGGTTATCAATATTTAAATTTTTTGTCAATATGGTGGGTGAAAACAGTGGTATCACCTTATTGTTTAAATCTGTATTCCTTAAGAACTAGCTGGGTGGAGAATGTTTTCAGATCTGCATTGTCCATTTGTAATTCTGTGAATTGCTCATGTATAGTATTTGGTAATTTTCTATGGGGTTGTATTTTTCTTATTAATTTGCAGGAACTCATTAAATGCTTTGGTTGTTAATCTTTGTCAGTGGTATTCATTGTGACTGTTTTTCTGGTCTGTTATATGCTTTTAAAATTTTTTGTTTATGCTGTATATTATCATGTAGAGGTTAATCATTTTCATGTATTTATATCCATTATAACTCTTCTTTGATTTCTGGACTTTTTTGGCTTGTTTAGGAGGACTTTTCCTATCTCTAATTTTAAAATAAATCTAAACTCCCTTTTTGCACTTGTGTAAGTTTATTTTCTACAATTTATTTTACTTTGCCCTAATCAATATACTTTGCCCTTTGCATATGTATGTAATGCATACTTTGCAAGATAAGTGTTTTTATCTCTACTTTTCAGATTATAATGAGGAAAATGAGGTTCAGAAAGTTGTCCAGGTCACATACAGAGTGCTGAGTTTATGACACCAAGCATCATGCTCTTACAATTCTGCAATGTCATCTCTGCAAAATACAGCTGGGGGTGAGGGTCACTTGTAATTACTGGAATTCACCTTCTCTATCCTCCCACTCATTCCCAAAGGGATTTGACTTGGCTGACATTACAAATTAATATAACAAAATATATACTTATTGTGCAAGGGACCTGATGCACTCTGTGCTTAATATATCCCTGATTAAAGATGAATGAATTAATGAGAGCATCAGTCAGGACCTGGGGCTGGTAAAGATCACACTGACCCCATCTGCCCTGGGAGAGCCAAAGTTAAGCTAGAAGCCAAGGTCTTGAGTGAGAGGAGTTAAAAACTGGCTGTCAGATGTGTCTGGAAGTCTCAGCTAATCACCACAGTTCCCATAATTGTTATTTGTGGCTCACTCCTCTGAATTCCCGAAGCATCTCCACACACCTCTTATAGCTCTTTTGTCCTCTTCTGTTTCACCTAATAGGCTGTGTCCTCCCAAGCCTTGGTGCTGAGACTTTGAGTTCTGTGTCCTTTGTGCCCTCACAGTACCAGATACAGAACAGAGATGCTGTCAGTACACAGGCTGAGGGCCAGCTGGGGCTTCTGAGCTTGGGAATGTGGTCTGTGACCTCGTTTCAAGAGGAAAATCTTAGAAAGTTACCTCATTGTTAATGCTTTCCAAAGAAAATTTTATAATTTTGGTGGCTGACAAGCAATGCCAATTTTCCTAATGATATTCTTCTACTCAATAAAGTAGGTAATTCAGGTTCCAAAAAGAGATCTATTTTCTGTGGCACTCAATAAAAATATGTTCTTTTAATAAAAGAAATATGACCTCTAATTAATACCCCCAACACATGCATACACAAACACATTCTTCCAGATACATACATATATACACACGTGCATACATACTTGTATATGTATCATTCCTAAATTTGCGTTCATACAGAAAGAGGTTGTTCAACAATGGAGTCCATGCTCAGCAAACACCTAATCCACAGATGGTTCAGTGCATTAGTTCCCAGGCACATTCAACCAGCCACACTTTCCCTGTCGAGGGAATCACACTAGAGGGCCAGCACTAGCCTTGGCTGTCCCTCCTGGCTGGTCTGTAAAGAACAGTAACATGTACCTTAACGCCTACCAGCTGCCCAGCACAGTGCCCGCCTCCTAGATGTGCTCTTTAAATGATGGCCTGACCAAAAACTGTTCAGCAGATACCGATCACATCATGCGTGCGTTTCACCCTCATGAATGCAGTCACGGGGCTGTGGCAGCCACCGGGGTGTGCCACCTAGAACTTCTCTCAAAAGAATCTGCTTTAGGGATCTCAGCTGATGGCAGCTGTTGGATGCTTCATATCTGAAAGTGCCAAACTTGTGTTTCCCCTGGGCTCCTCCTAGGCAACCCTCCCTGAGCAAGGCTGGGCCATAAAGCCAGGCCTTTTCCGCCTGACATGGGATTCCTTCCATAGCAGTGCTTGGTCGTGACTCCCCACTGTCCTGGCTGAGACTTTCTGAGAACTGCACTGTGGTCTGAGGCTTTTCTCAGCCCAGCCTTCTTCCTTCGCTGTCTCCCTTCACAGGTGTCCAATCTGCATCTCTGCCCACTCCTGTTCTCTTCTGTTTCCCCAGTAAATCCCTTGTATATCTGTCTAACCCATCCTTGGTGCCTGTCTCGCAGAGAGCCTGAGTTGATACAGCAGCTCATTAAAAAAGAGAGGATGAAGAGTGACTTGAATAGAGTGAGCATGTTTGCCTGTTGCCTATTAAGTGGGAACGTGCCCTGAGTAAATGGGAGATTTCTCGAAGTCCTTTTTTCAGTAAATATTTTGTAGCATTTATTCCATGCCTGGCATAGTTCTAAGCATTTTACATATACTGAATCCCATTTAGTCCTTGTGTCAGCCCTCTGGTGAATTATTATTTCCATTCTGCATATGAGAACACTGAGGCACAGAGAGATTATGTAAACTTGTCCAGCGTCACAGAGCTATTAAGTGTCAGGGCTGGAATTTACTTCCACTGCACGATGTTGTCCCTCATGATAGGGGTCCTTTGCTGTACTGAGATGGTAATATCTAAATAAAAGTATTTTTAATTGAAGTATAGTTGATTTACAATATTTATAATATTGTGTTGTGTTAGTTTCACGTGTACAGCAAAGTGATGCAAATATAGATAGACAGACAGACAGACAGACTAATTCTCTGACATTAGAACATCCCTCTACCTTCCTCTGTTACCCTGCAACACCACTGAAAAACCTTACCTGCATGAAACAGATCTGTCAATTGTCATTCTAAACAGTTAATGTACATGTACCTGATAGTTTAAACCTAACAACCACCTGTGAAATCACTGCTCATTTTAGCAAGAAGAAACCTGAACTGGGCATGTTAACATAAATGGCCCAAAGTCAAGAGGTAGTAAGCTGCTGAGTCAAATGAAAACCAAGTCTTACCAGTTAGCCTTATGGTTTTTGTTTTTGTCTTTTTAAAGCTCCCTTTGTCAGCTAACTAGAGTTTATCTTTCTGAGCCCCAAAACTTAAAGAAAAAAATAGCCTTGATTTGATGGTCTGTCTTAACCATGGCAAATCATACCACTTCAATTTTATCATGATGTCACAGGGACATCTTTATGAATCATAATAATTTTAATGCTGACATTTATGATTTTTAGATGAGCACATTTGATAATCATTTTTGTTTTCATTCCACACGTTTGTAGGATGCCCTTTGTGGTAGGCAGATTTCTAAAATGGGCCCCGAGATTCCCTACCCTCTGGTATACATGTTTTATATAGTCCCTAGGACTGTAAATATGATAGATTTTTTTCCTGTGAGTAGGTGATATTACTTGTCAGATTGACCTTGAGATGAGGAGATTATCCAGGTGGGCCTGATTGAATCACATGATTCCTTTGAAAACAGTTTTCCAACTGGTTATAGAAGAGGAAGTCAGATATTCAAAGTACAAGAAGGACTTGACATGCTCTTGCTGGCTTGAAAGATGGAGGGGGACACATGGGAAGAAATGCGGGTGGCCTCTAGTTGCTAAGAACAGCCGCTGGCTGACAGGGAAATGAAGGCCTCAATCTTATAATCTCATGGAGCTGGAGTTTGCCAACGATCTGGACGAGCTTGGAAGCAGATTGTTCACCAGTGCCTCCGTTTAAGAACTCAGCCTGGCTGACACCTTGATTTCGGCTTCTAATGCCCTGACTAGGTTGCAGAATCAATCCCCCCTGAGCCTGGACGCCTGACCTGCAGGGCTGTGAGCTAATAAATAGGTGTTGGTTTAAGCTGCTAGAATGATGACAATTGTTACCTAACAATAAAAAGCTAATACACCCTCTATATGCCAGACACAGTGCTTGGAGTTGGGGATGTAACATGGCTTCTTCACTTGTAGAGTTTATATTCTGGGAGGAGGATAGGGGATAAAGGAGATGCAATGAAGGAAAACCAATACAGAAACACACAGTAAAGATAAGATTGTGTTCAGTGCTGTGGAGAGAATTACAGTGGGGTGATATGGAGAGTGTCTGCGGGGGTCCCTTCAGATCAGTTGGTCAAGGAAAATCTCTTTGAGGTAGCTGTATTTGGAAAGGCTTGCATGACAAGATGGTTCCAGCCAAGTTCACTTCTGGGGAAAAAGCTGTCCAGGCGGAGGAGGGACTAAGGCAAAGGGCTTCCTATGAGAAAGAACCTGTGATTGACAGACAGATTGAAGCGCCGCATAGCTCGGCCTAGATGATTAGGGTGCCAGCATAGGAGGTTGGAGAGGTGGTTAGAGGCCAGGTCCGGTAGGGCTTTGTGTGTCATGGTAAACAAATTTGAATTTGACTCTAAATGTGTTGGGAAGCCACTGGTGGAATTTAAACAGGTTGCCATGATATGATTTACATTTTCAAGATTTTGTACAGTGTGGGGGCACATAGAAATGTTCTAATTAAAATCAGAAATAGAGCAAGACTTTTTTCATGAAATTAAAATATTTTACCAGCTATTTATGCAGGGAATATATTTAAAATTTTTAAGCAATCTTTGGCTCAGGGGTACTTTCCCTTTTATTTTATTTCTCTTTATCTGCCCTTCTCTGTGTTTATTTTCTTTTTATTTTGAGAAAATTAGAGAAAAGAATTTACAGAAAACAATATCCAAATATCCAATTGAGAATTTACATTTTAACATACTTACATGTTCACTTCAAGTTCTTATATTTTTTAGTAAAAAAGGAAGTGAAGTCTACTTTGTCCTTTTTTTCTATCTTATTTTCTTTCCAAGAATTTAAGTGTATCATAGATTTTGTGTATCTTCTTCTAGGCATTTGTTGAATTTTGATTTTTTTAAGTACACATGTATATTTTTATTTTTTGGTGGATTTTTAAATTAAAAACACTATCTTTTATGTATGCATTGTTTATATGTCATTAAATTTATATAAATGTAAAAAAAAAAAAAACAAGCTTGCATAGGCCAATAGGTAAAGAGAACAACCAGTTGGGAGTTGATTGTGGACATTCAGATAAGCAAAGATGGTGGCTTGGACAAAGGCAGTGGTGGTTGAGGTACAGATATAAGTGGACAGATCTGAGGTCTGTTTCAGAGGTAGTGTTGATGAGTCTTGCTGATGGATTAGATGTAAGAGAAGACAGAAAGAGAAGATTGAAGATAATTCCTAGAATTTTTTTTTGACTTGAACAATTGAGTGGATGACATTGACTAAAATAGGGGAGACTAGAGTTGAATGATGGAAAATCAACAGGTCAATTTCAGCCATATGAAATTTGAGATGCTTGTTAGACATTAAGTGGAGATGCCAAGTTTGCAGTTGAGTTTCTAAGTCTGGAGATCAGAAAGGAGGTTAGGACTGGAGACATAAATGTGGGAATGATCAGCAAAATGAATCATACTTAACACTTTGAAATTACCTACAGAGAGCCTGTAGACGGGGAAGAGAAAAAAGAATGAGGACTGAACTCTGGTGTGCTCCAAAATCTAGAGATCAAAGGGCAGAACCAGCACAGGAGGCTGAGCAGGAAGAGCCAATATATTAGGAGGAAATAGGACGGTGTGGAGTACTGGAAACCAAGAGAAGAAGAAAGGGTCCAGTTGTGAAATTAAGTCAGGGACTCTATGCAGCTCTTTTCCTTTTGATTTCCACCACGACCTTGTGCAATAGGCAACGACAGAGTCATTATTTTCATTCTGGAGATGAAGAATGGCTTTGAGAGGTTAAATGACCATTCCCAAATGACCTGGCTAATCAGAGGCCCTTCAGAGTGTGTAGTTCCTGAGCCCCTGCCATTCAAGGAAACCCTGCAGCTGCCATATCTTTTTTGTTGGATTGTATTAGAATGATGTCCTGGGGCCCATGGTACAGTTAACATTCTGTGCCTCTACAAAACATGAATGCTGGGGTTTTATAAATTCATGATTAGTTTTATGGTTTTTCTGCTTCCTCGTTTGTTGTAAGGATGTCAGCTAGCACTCTTCCCTTCCCTAGATGTCCCTATCTATAGTGACCCTGGCTTGCCTTCTCTTATTTTAAATTTGTTGTACAATTCATGATTTATACCTGAATTCCAAATGTATGGCAGTTACCTGAATTCTCCACAGATGATGCTAGGAATAGAGTTCTTTAATTTTTACATCATGTTTGCCCATATTTAATAATTGTTAACACTGGGTCAATAAGTAAAAAAGAATTATTAACCTGGAGTTTTGATACGCTCGTAAAAGTGTTTAGGGCTCAGAGTAAATAATAGTGCTGTATTTTCTCTATTCTTTCATAACAGATGAACTTAAACCAAAACCATCTCTCCATTGCTAGTTCTGGGAAAGTGCTCTGGTTTAAGTTTGGCTTTAATCTCTGGAAAGCCAAAGATCACTAGACTCAAATGACCTCAAACCCATGCTTGAGAATGTTCTTTTTTTTCAATCTTCTCTGCTTGATTTAAGAGGCACTCAGCTACTGAGAAGCAATAAGGGAAAAAAAAAAGTTAAACAATGAAAATCACATAGAGCAAGGAACTAGAAAAAAACACATTTGCAAGGTATGGAGATTGAGTTTACACACACACTGATTTGGTTGACTTGGTAGAATAATGAAATTAAAAATATTTGTTCTAAGTATAAGCCTTAGCCAAAGTTTATAAGTAAACTAAATGGACTGAGATTATTTTTTAATGGAAAACTCTAAGACCCTAATTTTTGTGTTTAGTTCACAATAATTATTCTTTCCAAAATAAAATGCACTTGTCATCTTTTTACTTAAACATGTCATGACATTTCTTCCTTCAGGTGAAGGAACAGAGAGACGTTAATCAACTATCCCCAAATCACACAGCTAGTTAACATCGGAGGTGATCTATAAACAAGGTGGTCTGTGTGGGTTTGTCAGACACAAGGCCCGGAGCGCCAGGAAGAGTCCTGGTTCCTGGGTCCTGGAACACACTTCACTCTCCCAGCACAGGACTGGCCTCTGTCACCACAACAATGGCAACACTACCCTTGCTGTCCTCGCAAAGGACGAAAGACTTGATTTTATCAAATGCCTCTTGGAAGGAACATATTCATGGAGGGGGGGCAGCTATCTGAAGGACCTGAAGATCACTATATTACTTGACTAGAGCTCTGGTGACAAAGTACAGTAAATGGAGTGGCTTAAACAACAGAAATTAATTGTCTCTCAGTTCTGGAGACCAGGAGTCTGAAATCGAGATGTCAGCAGGGTTGGTTCCTTCTAGGGGCTGTGAGGGACTCTTGTCTTACAGACCTTTCTCTTTGGCTCTATCTTGGTATCATCTTCCCTCTATACTTGTCTTTGTGTTCAAATTAGCCTTTTCATAAGGACACCAAGCATATTGGATTAGGGTCTACCCTGATGACCTAATTTTAGTTTGATTAACTCTGTAAACACTATCTTCAAATATGGTCACATTCTGAGGTATATTCTGAGGTCCTGGGGGTTTGGACTTCAACATGTGAAATGGGAGGGGCAGGCACAATTCAACCTCTAAAAATCAGACATCTTTAGCTCATTAGCTTATTAATTCATTGGCCCCTTACAAAAGATCAGACACCGTGGCAGGAATTGAAGCATCAAGGCAGCCAGTTCCTTACTCTCTATCAGAGAAGACAGGTAATAAACCAGTAACTGGAATAAAATGTGAAAAATTATGTGACTGGAGAACTACAAAGAGCTGGAAGAGGTAACTTGGAGTTGGCCAGAGGAGGAAATGCAGGGGCAAGTGTTTTCAAACCTTTCCCCTGAATAAACCCTAAGGGTAGAAAAGTATAATGTTGCCCTTCTGGGGGTTTGGACATAAACCGAAAGCTGTTCACACAAGTGGGACATGCCTTTCATTGAGGTTTCATGCTCTCTCTTTCAAAGCATATATGCATTTTATATTCTATTCTGTATCTATTCATGTTGGTTTAAATGTGTGATTAATGCCCTAAAACCTTTACTACCTAGATAAAGGCAAGGCCAGAATGTTTTCCACCTATCTCTAGGGAGATGGACCATTTTACCTCCTGTTGTGCCCCCTGGGTTACTCATTTTACCCCAGTTTGAGAACCATAGCTTTGACTCAGTCTAGATTTTATCCTTGGATTAATCCAAGGCATTCATAGAGTTGCCTTGATTTGGACTAAATATCTCTGAGTAGCCTAAATTAAGTTTCTTTTGCTGTTGATAGATGTTCTAAAAGACTAATGTATACTATAGGGATGCTAGTGATAGTTTCATAACATCATTTAGTCATCCTTTTATGAAGGCCAATGAGGAAAATATTTTCTCGAAGACTCTGGGCCAGAAATAATTTGCTCTTCCAAAATATACTGTGACTCTTTCAAATGATCATTCTTCCTTCTTTGCTTTGGCTGCTGGGAAACTCAAAACTAAATTAGCATTTCATCTTTAATATCTGGGGATTTATTATAGAAGTGTATTTAGTAAATTTCCCATTTTGTCTTTATTATCTCTTCACCTTTATTTTTAAACTTATGATCTTATAATAGCATTATATATTGTTATATATGATTGCATATATTATAAAATAATATAATACTATTGTATTGCATCATATTGTCCATACGATTCTTAAATGCATTCCAAGTTCAGTGAACATTTCTGTTTAAATGTCCCATATCCATTTTCTTCACCCTTTGTAATCTAAACCAGTGTTCATTCACTGATGCCACCTCTACCATCACAGCCCATGGTTTCAAGGAGGCTGGCTTCACTCTCAGCTCAGGAGGTGGATGTGAGCAGCCTGGGGATAATCCCCCCAGAGCAGGCACAGTGGTTCAGGAATCCAGGCCTAAGGCAGTCAGCACCTGGCAGGTCCCCGTACTCAAGGGCTGATTCATAAATGGGCATGTGACCCAGCTTAGGCCAGAGAGACAAGAGGGGGAATTTCTTGGGGCTCTGAGTCAGATATTTCCTGTCTAAAAATAGGAAACCACTGGATGTTGGAAGGAAGTAAATATACCAAAGAAGGGATGGTCACAAAACTGTAGAGGAGCTGAGCTAGAGTCTCTGGGTGAATAAATCCTGAAGTCTAACTGACCTCACCTGAACCAAATACGGTCCCTTATTATTTAAGCCAGTCAGAACTGTTGTTTTGTTGTTGTTGTTGTTGTTTTTGTTGTCATGTAAACCACCTCAAATCCTTTTGGGAGCAAGGCAGAACATAAATAAACAAAACAAGACTTAATAGTGAGGCCCGGGTCAACAACAGGAGTCATTCATGATTGGATCTCGGTCCACTTCTCCGACCTTATCTCTTGTTCTGTGTGCATCTCCGTCTCCCAGTCCTGTCCCCACTCCAGAAGGACTGACTGTTCTCTGGATGCTTCATGCCTTCTTGACTGTGCACCTGCTGCTATCACCACAATGTCTTGTTTCCATCAATTAATAAGAATCAACCCAAATGGCACTTCTTAAGGAAAACAGATTAGAGTTTGCCTTTTTTTTTAAATGCTTCCTTGGCACCTTGTCCATCATCTCTCCATTACTACAGCCATGACATAGCTTCATAGCTGCTCATGTGCCTCCTCTAGGCAGTAAATTCCTTGAGGGCAGGCACCAGGCCCCTTGGCATCATTACTGCCTGGCATAGTGTCTGACAAATATCAGGTACTCCATCCATTTGTATATAGTTTGTTGTGTTTCAAAGTAAGCAACTGGAAAGTGAGAAACAGAGATTCATTGGGTTCATCAGTAACAGAAGAGGTTTAATCCCAGAGAATAATCTGTTTTGTGCCATAGTATGGGAAGAGCTTAGAAAATCCAGTTTGGATTATGTAATTCAGAGTATTAGAATTGACAGCATTTAAAAATTTTATTTAAAATTTTTATTGAAATATTGTTGACTTACAATATTGTGTTAGTTTCTGGTATACAGCATAATGATTCAGTCATACACATATATTCTTTTTTATAATAGGCTATAACAAGATATTGGATATAGTTCTCTCTGCTATACAGAAGGACCTTGTTGTTTATCTGTTTTGTATATAGTAGTTTGTATCTGCTAATCACAAACTCCTAATTTATCCCTCCCCCTACCTTTCCCCTTTGGTAACTATAAGTTTGTTTTCTATGTCTGAGTCTGTTTCTATTTTGTAAATAAGTTCATTTGTATCATTTTTTAAATTCCACATGTAAGTGATATCATATGATATTTGCCTTTCTCTGACTTACTTCACTTAGTACAACAATCTGTAGATCCATCTGTGTTGCTGCAAATGACATTATTTCATTCTTTTTCATGGCTGAGCAATACTCTATTGTGGATATTTTTACCACATCTTCTTTATCCAGTCATCTGTCTATGGGCATTTGGGTTGCTTCCATCATGTCTTGGCTATTGTAAATAATGCTGCTATGGACATTGGGGTGCATGTATGTTTTTGAGTTAGAGTTTTCTTCAGATATATGCCCAGGAGCAGGATTGATGGATCATATGGTAACTCTATTTTTAGTTTTTTAAGGAATCTTCCTACTGTCTTCCATTATGGCTGCACCAAATTACATTGAATTGGGAGCATTCTTTATTTAACCTTCTCACTTTTCAAATAAGGAACCTGAGACCCAGAAGAATGAGATGTCTTGCCCAAGGTTGCATAGCTTATTAGGCTCAGGGCCAGGAAGGGAACCCAGGTCTCCTTCCCTGACTGCTGCTCATCCCGCTACTTTTCTGCCATTCTGTGTGCTCTCAGCCCCTTGTGTGACGTTGACTTGAGTCACCTAAACCTCGCCGAACCCTTGTTTTTCCATTGTAAGAATGGAACTATTCTCACTGGATCCATTCGCCAGAACTAAATGATATAAACTCATGAAAGTACTTTGAGAACTATAAATGTACCTTCAAAATATGAGATTTCATCATAAGATGCTTCTCAACCCTGGGTATTATGCAGAAAAAGTCACTCATTCCCTTTGGTAACAGGAAACATTGTAGAATCCTGTAATTTGGCAAGTCTACAAAGAGTAAAATTCAAGACATTACAGAAAGCATCTTTCTCCTATTTGTTTTTAACAAGCATTGTTTCATTTTAATAATCTGTGACAAAATGTCTAACTAACAAGAAAAGCATGGAAATGCATGAGGTAAAAAGAAATGCAGTCAGCACTGTAGAATTTTCCCGAAACGCTTTGCTCTCAACCCTTTTGTAAAGTGGGAGAGCAGAGCTGCCAGGTGGGCTCGTGTGGGATTTGCCAGCCTCGGAGATTTGCAAAAAGAGTTTGAGCCATATTGGGTTGTTTATTTTGGTGCTACTCAATGTGCCTAGTTTATGCACAAGAAACTTAAAAATAGAAAGGCTAGATATGAAATATTTTGGGGCTTGTCATACCATGAGCATGAAATGAAAGGTGTGCCAAACCAGCCATTTTCTGTCCATCCTACCACCTCATGCTTGCTCTTAAAAATATTTATGTAGGGGATTTAAACAGTTTCCAGTTACTATAAAAAATACTGTGTGTTGGTTACTGTGCTGGGTGCTGGGAATCTAGAGGACAATTAGACCTGTTGGGTCCTTCCCACTCACAGTTATAGTCTCTAGGGGGAAAAGAGATGAACCGGTAATGAGATACATTAAGGGAAGTGCAAGGCCCTAGTGTAGAACACAGCAGGGCACTTCATTATTCCCAGGGATTGACTGATGGTTCAGAGTGTACCCCTAGGCCAGGTTTTAACCTGACAGTTAATCTCCTTCCCACTTCTGAACTTTCAAGGTGCTTTCTTTGTCCCATTCATATTGCATTTAATAATAATAACAATAGCTACCACTTAATAAGTACTTGTGTGAACAACTCCTAAGTAGCACCTTATACAAATACTAATGTTTAGTTTAGTCCTTCAAATAACTCTGGTTTCTGTCAGGAAGCCAAATCCAGGGAAGGCTTTCAGAACTCCATCACTAACTCTTCATACAATTTTCTTTTCTGCTCGTCTACATTATTTTTGCGAGTCCCTTCAATCAGATTTTCCCTATTAAGATGTATTTGTGCAGTTAGATGATGATGATGATGACGATGATGATGTTTATTTGGTCCTTATTCTTTTGCTAGATATGGTGCTGACCTCTTTACAAAGCATCACATCATCTAATTGGCTCTATAAAGGTAGGAGGTAGGTCCAATTCTTCTCTCTATTTGATAGATGAGGAAATGCTGGCCCAGAGAGGTTACATTTTCCTGATAGAGACACAGCTGCTAAGGAAGCTGCTGCATCCTTCCAGACCTTGAGCTTGAGAATTGAGCACTATGCTACTTCAGTGTCTTTTCTGGAGCAGGCAGAAGATCTGATCCATTTTAGTTTACTTTATATGTCTGCTAGAAGACCGTCATGTAGAACTCCGCCTGGACTGCCCCATCCATTCTCTCCACTTGGCTAACTCCACTGTTCCTCTGAATTTGACATTAGGCTTCAGTTTAATCATAGCAGTGGTTCACACAGGCCTGTCTTGTTTCCCTCCCCAAATCCTTGAAACAGTGGCAAAAGCATAAATATACTGGTCTGCAAGGACAACGAGAACAGAAGGAGAGACAATAGTGAATGAAATGGTTCCACCACTTTTCTGAAGATAGGAAACAGATGCAGGCATGGCAAACAACCTAGCCGAGTGGAGAAAGTTCCCATTTAAGTGCCGGCAGATGGCTTGCCCAAGGGGCCTCTGAGAGGCTCTGCAAGACGAGTATGAGGATCAGTTGTAGCTCGGGAGGTAGAGGCTAAAACGGGGTGACTGGCAGACACCCCCTTAACCCTTCATGGCCAGAAGGTGGTCTCTTCCTTGCCTTTGGAGATTAAACCAACGGTCTCTTGTTTCAGGGACACCCATATCTGGGGAGAGCAAGGTGGTACAAAATGGGACTAAAAGAGGATTAAGAATGATCTGTATAACACACTGTGAGACCGTGAGCACCTTCCCCTATTACCTTCGAAGGCCAGCATCCAAGCATGTATTCCTTTCCTGAAGCTCTCCAGCAGCAGATTAGAGGATCATTTTGTGGAGAAATGAAGTAGCTCCAAAGAAAAGCTTTCCAGAGACAAACAAATGGAGCTTTCCATCCACAAGGATGGCATGCCCTTTCATTACCCAAAGTAAAACCCAGCAATTAAGTCTCTGCCCATGTTCACAGTGCTTTAGATCACATTTGGTGCTTTACTCTTAAAAAGGACAAATGGGCAATCCAGGATAACTAGGTATTTGAGGAAGGCCTTCCACATGAAAGTGATGAAAATGTGCCAAAACCCCTCCCCCCAAAAACCAACCAACGAAATAAACAAACCAACAGAAAATGACAATGAAAAGGAACTCAGTGAAACAGACAATTCTGGAAGCAGGGGAGAACTTCAAAAAATCTGTAACTATTATCTTCATAAAGATAAGAAAATTTGTTACACCAATAAAATATTAATAGGATACTTGGGAAAAGGAAACAGAACAATAAAGAGCTCGGGGTGGGGGGAAGATGATGTTTCTATTTCACTCCCCCCCACAAAAGAGCCTAAAAAGTTCATAAAAATGTTGAAAAGTAACTTTGTTGTCCAGCAAAAGGGAAAAAATGATGGGCAAGAAGGAAGAAAAAATAGGAAACTTAAAAAGTCAATCCAAGGACTCCCACATCTATAAATTAGGAGATTCAGAAAGAGAACTTAGAAAAAATGGAAAGGATTAATTATCAAAGGGCTAATGTAGCAATGTCTCCCCTAACTGAAGTTTGTGAACTTCTACACTGACAGGCTCCTGATGGCTCAACACACTGCATGAAAGAAGACCCTACACCAAGGCACATTATTGTGAAATTTTAGTACACTTGGAATAAAGACAAGTGAGAAAGAGACAGAGATAGAGATCAAGACAGAGACAAGATCAGAATTCAAAATGGCTTCAAACTTAACCATAGCAACGCTGGATAACAGAACAGAGGGCAATATTTTTAAAATTTGAAGAGATAGTTATAGTCAACCTAAGACTCCAGACACAGACAAATTATCCATTAAGGGTATAAGATATTATGTAAACATTTTATGTCATGAAGTCTCAAGCATTTTACCCACTACACATCTATTCTTAGGAAGCTACCAAAGGATGTGCTTTATAAAATGAGGAGTCAATCAAAAAAGAGGAAGACGTGGGTTTAAGAAACCAGGGCATTTCATGCTTGGGGTCCAAGATGGTAGAGAAAAAAATGCCCAGCATGAAAACCTTGTAACAGGCCTGGAGACCAATAGATCCAGATGGGAACAGAGGACTGAGGGCAAAGGGAAAAAGGACACAAATAGGTGGGTGGCAGAGGGGAGAAAAGGAGGCAGAAATAAATGTTTGAAACTGTGGTTGAGTGTTTGTGAAAATTATGATAGATTTTGAAAGACTTGTTGGGGTAGTCGGGAAAAAAGTAGCAGTAAGTACATTTAAAAATGAACACGTAAAAAAGAAATCAGTTAACATCTCTAGGAAAAGCAATAGTTCTATAAGAAAGGATTTGGCATCCCAGTATATTACTTGGTTTAGTAATAAATAACATTTATATAAGTCATAAGGATGCAAACACTGATTATTGGTTAGCTCAGTATTTGATACATAATTAAGAAGTTGAAGATGGTGTAAGAAAGCTCAGTGCTTAACTTATATAGCAGGAAGTCAATATATAAGGTCTTAAATTTTTAAAGCAAGATATAGTGGTTTGAGCATCTTGTTTAGAGATAGGGAGATAATTACCAGAAAAATAGGTAAAATAGTTGAAAGAGGTTGACTTTAGGGAGCAGGACTTAGAATTTGGTGGTGAGTGGCTCAGGAGATTACCATCTTTCAGTATGAACCAGTTTATTTGATTTTAAAAAATCAGAGCATTTATTATTTAGATAAAATAAAATAAACAACCTTAGTAATTATTCTTCCTGTATATTCGTTCTCAATGCCTCCCATACAGCCTACATTACTTGTCTTCCCCTCTTCTCCCACCCCAACTCTTCCTCTCCTCCCTGTGCTTACGTAGATTATATGACTTATTCCTGTAGCTTCATTGATTTTTAATGGTCCAGTTTTGCGTTTTACACTCTGAGTGCAGGGACTAGGTGAGAGGTTTCCAAAAGTCTGTTGGTTCACTTTGCCCTTATTGTCTCAGTAGTTACTTTATGGGATCTCCAGTCTAAAGGAAATACCTAGCAGGTCTTTTTATTGAGAAATTAGGTCCAAAGAACTTAAGATTATCCTTTATAAGTGTAAGTGCTTTGGGAAGGAGCTTACAGTGCATATTTTTTTTCATTTTGGAGAGGCCCCAGCTTGAGTTTCTCAAAGTAGTAGCAGGAACTAACTTTCCCACAACAGGGATTGCTTAAGTAGCTCACCACAACAATAACATAAATCAAAAATTAAAAAGGAAAAAGACTAACTTACCTAGAATTCTGTTCCTCAAAGAATCACCTCTTTTCCTTTTCCTAGGTAGTCCTTGTCCAAATGCAGACATGAGGTTTTTACAATCAGTGAGGATGTAATGTTGTGTTGTGAATTATTCACTCACTTAGGACTTGATCACGCACGGTTTTCCTTGCTGGCACGTGGTTTTCATAATGGTTATCTTAAACAGCTGTCTGTTTCATACATTGTACTTACTGAACCATATCCCGATGAATGGATGTATTGGTTACATCTTTCTTTACTCTACAATTAAGATATTTCTACACATATCTCTGATATTCCTTTTGATTATTTATACAAAATAATTTTCTAGTAAAAGCTAAATATGTATAAATTTTTAGAGTTTTAATATCTTAAAACTGGAAGAGAAGTTGCTATATCAAATCTCAAATTCAAGGCAGGGATGCCTTCTAAAGCAGCATGACTCTTCCTGACTCCTACCAATAAAATTCACTTTCTCACATGGAAGTTCATCCAATTTGTTTAAAAAATAAGAACTTTTAAATCCATGTTGTTTTTTTGAGCCAAGCTCAGCATCATTTACTGCGCTTGTTGGTCCTCATTTTGCCCCCAGGAGCTGCACAAAACCAATGTGTTCGCTCCTTCCACATGGCAGCCCTTCAAATATTTGAAGATGATGATCATGGACAAGTGACCTTTGCACAATCTTTCAACTAAAATATTCCCCGTCCATGACTGCATCCTCCTACTCACTCACCTTTGCCATTTTCTGCCCCAATTACCCAAACCTCCTTCTCTCCCTGCCAATCACCCACAGTTCCCCCAGCACCCTTGATGGGCTTCTTTTCCAGGTCTACGCCACTGTGTTCTGTTAAATTAGAGACGCCGTCAACGATAAGATGCACCGTCTTTTTTATGTATCACTGAGAAACAAATGACAACCTCTGCCAATTAAACTCTGACATGACATCAATTATAAGGCATGCTTCATTTTCAGAGATGTGAAAATAATGTGTGCCTTAGAATCAGTGAAATACAGCAAGGCAGTTGTTTGGGGTCAGCCTCAGACCATCTGTATGCACCATGCAGTGTGGCCCCTGGACTTGGAAATCGTGTTCCCTGGATGGGTGGCTTTCCCTGACAATGGTAGCCGTTGCTGCTCAGGCCTGTCCGAGTTTGTACCCTTGCAGGCAGGCCTGAGGGAGGTTTTCTAGTCACGTGTGATATGGTTTGATACTCTGTGTGCATGCATGCGCGGGTACATCGCAGAGGCATGTTTAATGATTAAATATTAGTGTGTATTGTGAAATGATCACCATGATACAGCATGTAGGCAAATTCACAAACACAGAATCCACAAATAAAGAAAATTGCCTGTATTTCTAATAAAACCTCATTTCACCCTTCTTTCTCCTCTCCTCCCCTTCCTTCCTTCTTTCCAACTACCTACTAGTCCTTATATCTTTTTATCCATACAGAGAGAGATGTCTGGAATTGTTCTCAGAAAGAATTGACAATCACCATTATTAGAAGGTGAAACTTTACATTTTCATTTGAAAACAAATGTATAATAGTACATATTTTTACAAATATAATCATGCCATTATTAAAAATTTATATTAAAATACAACAAATATTATAAAATAAAATATTGGTAAGATTTTTTGTTTGTTTATTTACCACAATGGTGTTTGTGGGTTTTTTTTTCCACAGTACAAGTCAATATCTCATGAGGAAGTGAGGAAACAGGCAATCATATACTGCTGGTTTTAGTGTAAATTAGCACAATTTTTTTTAAGAGAATTTGGCAAAATGCGTCAAAAGCTTCAGTGGTTTTTATCCTCTTTTATCCAGTCATTTCATCTGGAAATTTCATCCATAAAAATAATCACAAAAAATTATTAACAATATCATTGTAATTGTACACATGTCAATCAGTCCAATAGACCATCCATACGAGCATAGAAGAAAGAAATATAGTTTTTATAAGTCATGTGCTTTATGAATTTGTGTGACATTGTTAACATTGTGAAGGACAGAGTAAAATACCATACAATGAAGATAATGTACGTTAAAGAGACTTCACACAACCAAAATGTTAGCAGTGGTTACCTCTAGAATGTAGAATTCTAGGTCAGTTTCATTTAAGAGTTATTTTTATGGACAGTCCACAGTTTCTATAGTAAGTATGTATTTATGATGAGGAGAAAAAGACAATAAATATTATTTTAAAATAATACTTGGCCTGTCAAGAAAGTGTAATGATCAATAGCGTAATTTACATAAATGCAGATACCTGCTTTTTGGTCTTTTTTTTTTTTTAAAGACCTTGTATTTGCTTGGCATGCTCCTAAATTCTGTATCATCTAAAGTTATTTGCATTATAACCTTGTGAGGCAGGTTTAATAATCTTCAGTTTATGGATGAGACTACCTAGATTCAGAGAGATGTACGTATAACGTAAGGGCTCCCAGTTAATAGGGGACAGAGTCAGGACTTAAACCCAGACTTTCTGAATTCCATCCACAAATGCCAATGTCAGAGCTGTTGTGAGGCCATAGCCCCGCAGAGACCAGCAGAGCATCTGCCATTTTGTTGCCAAACAAACAAAAAAAAGACATTTTCTATTATGTATCCTATGTAAACCACAAGCTGATTAGTAAATGACAGCCCTATGAAAGATGGTCCTTTATGTTATTATCAGTGATTTTTTTCAGTCAAGAATCTATGATGTTCAATATATCACTAATTCATCGAGCCAACATATTCCAGGTGCCTATCCCATGCCAAGCCCTGTTCTAGGCACTGGTGACACAGAAATTCATAAAACAAAGGCCCTGCCCTCATGGACTTCCATTCTTTTTTGGAGAGACCGATATAAAGATACTGTATATAACACAGAAAGCAGTGGTCAGTGCTGTGAATAAAAGAGAAAATGGGAAAGGGCCTCCCACATTTTAAGATCCTTTGCTCTTTCTGGGTTTGGGGTTTTAAGCAGAATGTGGTTACCTTGTCCTGAGGTGGAGAAGCTGGGAAAGGAGTGGTGTTAGAGAAGGGAGGGTGTATGGGAAATCAAAATCTTAAATTTGAGATGCCTCTTAGACACCTAATGGAGTTGTCAAGTTTACAGTTGCATAAGTTTAGGTGAGAGGTCAGGTCCGGAGATGTAAATTTGGGAGGCATTGGCTTATAGATGCTACTTAAAATCATGAAATTATGTGCAATTGTCTAGGAAGACACACCCAGGGGCACACCAGCATTTAAAGGAAGAGAGAGGATTGGGAGGCACTAAAGGAGACTGACAGGGAAGGGTAGAAGAAAACCAGGGAGACGTGGTGTTAGAAATCACGTATTGTAGAACCTGGATTAGAATGTGGTTCTGGCTCCGTGTTGTGCCGTTCCCGTTATTGAAGATTTTTATGATCCCTTTTCTCCTTTTTATGCTTATCATTTTTTGTCCCTAAAAGTGTTATTTAAATAATAATTGAAGTGGTAGATTTGCCAGATGGTAATTGCTAAAATGACTTCCTTTGCTCTTTGAGTCTTTTGGGCACCATTCCAGTTTTCTATAACCTTCAAACATATGTGTAAATAGTTCAGTGGGTTCATTATCTAACTCCCTGAACAGCAAAGCATGATATCATCCAAAAGCCAATTCTCACTCCCATAAAATGGAGCAATGAGCCATTTAGCTTAAAGGACCTTCACGGGAGGGTCCATACACTTACGCAGTCCTTCAAAATGCATGCTTTGTTATTTATTTTTATTTTTACATTTTTCACCTTTCTATAGAGGTATAACCTTTATGTAACAAATTGAACTAATTTTAAGCTCAGTGAATTTCTACAACTGTGTATGCCCATCTGCTCACCATGCAGATCAAAATTTAGAAACTTTCCGGCACCCAGAAGCCTGCCTCGTGGCCTTTCCCAGTTAATGCCCACCCCTCCCTTTCCCCATCACTATTCTGAGTTCCATTATCATTGGCTAGTTTTGCCTGCCCTTACACAGTATTTTCTTTGTGCCTGACTTCTTTTATATAACATAATGTCTCTGAGAGGCATCCATGTTGTTGCACATAGTAAATCATTCTTTTTAAAATTTCTCTGTGGTGTTTCCTTTTATGAATATACTCCAGTTGATGTATCCATTCTACTGATGATGGACATTGAGTTGTTTCCAGTATCTGGGTATTATGAACAAAACATGGTATGGAAGACACATTTGTTTCTCTTGAGTACTTCTTTGGAAATGAATTGGTGGGTCATATTGTAAGTATATATATATCTTTTTATTTCAGCCTCTAGCAAATGTAAATTAAAATAATGAGATATTTATTGCTTATGAAGTAAGTAAATATGCTAGTATATTTAGTCCAGAAGATCCACTGTATTCTGTTCCCACTTTCATACATTGCCAGTGGGAGTATAAATTGGTATGACCCTTTTGGAAAGCATTTTGCCAGTATTAGTAATAACAGCCTTTAAAAATTTTATACCACTTGACCCACAAGTCCTTTTTTTTTCTTTTTCTGTTTTGGAACCTATCCTAAAGATATTTTATTTTTTGTAAATATTATTTACAGTTTATATTTCATATAAATATATTAGACATTTAAAAATATTATCATAAATGTTGTTAAAAGTTTATGAACCAAGATTTTTATTGGAGAACTATTTGTAGTAAACAAACAAACAAACATAAAACAGTGGAAAGAGCCTATGTCCAACAATAGGAAATGCTTGAAGTAAATTAGGTAACAACCTCTCAATGCAATATATAACATTTTGTCTATGAAGAGTTCATAATGGCATAGAAATATGATTTGCTATAATGCTAAATTTAAAAGCAGAACATGTGTTTAGAGTCTGACTATACCTCTGGGAAAAAATATATATATGTGACACAGAGAGATTAAAGCCCCAAGAGGAAATGTTCACAGAATGTTAATGCTGACCAACCGAGTGGTAGATTACTGGGTAATTATTACGTTTTATCCATTTTGCAAATTTTCTGAAATGGTTAGTGCTGGTTTAGTTAATATTTTGAAATTTATCTCCACTTGCCAGTGGCAGGATGGTATACTGGTTAAGAGTATGATTTCAAAAGCCATATTACCTGGGTTCATATCCTAGGATCCTGGTTTCATTGCTTGCTTGCTGTGTGTCTTTGGGCAAGTCTCAGTTTGACTTAATTCACCAAGTATTTATTGTCTAGTATGTGCCAGGCACTGTTCAGCAAACAAACGGGTAAAAGTCCCTGTGCTCCTGGAGCTTCCAGTCCAGCGTGTGCCTCCTGCAGAACAGGCAGCAGCAGTGGTGACGACCCAGCACTGGAGAAGTGTCTGGAACATGTGATCCCACAAGGAGTGCTAGTGGCACCTAGGACTTTTATGTCTTAATACCTGATATGTTCATATAAAAATGCCTGGGACATTGATAGAGTCCTGCAACTCCCAACTTCTCTATCAGTAAAAAAGAACCTCTTTCTAAGAGAATGCATTTGATCTGGTGTGTAACTGGCCCCCTTTTGCTGGTCATTTGAGAGAAGTACTGATGACCCCGCCTAACCGTTCTTTTTTGTGTTCCATACTTACCACAGATCATGGGACTCGGCTGTGGCCAAGTGGAATCACTTTTCCAAATGCTTCCTAAGAATTCCTGCTTCCTTATTCCCAGTGATAAAATTGTTTCTTATTATCCTTTGTAGTAGTGTAACATTTTTACCATCTTCAACCAATGATGCAATTATTAGTTCAATGCTTTCAAAACCAATAATGTTTTAGTTTCCTTAAGGCCACCATAACAAAGTAGCACAAACCAGGTGGCTTGAAACAACAGAAAGTTATCCTCTCACAGTTCTAGAGGCTAGAGGTCTGCAATCAAGACACTAGCAGGCCTGCAGCCCCGCTCTAGGGGAGGAGGATGGTTCTTTGCTTCTTCTAGCTTCTGGAGGCTCCTGGGATGTGGTAGCATAACTCTCATCTCTGCCTCCATGTTTCTCATGACCTTTTCCCTGTGTCTCTCTGTACCCTCTCCTCCTTTCATAAGGACTCCAGTTATTAGATTTAGGGCCCACCCTAAATCACGTATGATTTAATCTCGGGATCTTTAACTAATTACATTTTCAAAGACTCTATTTCCAAATAAGAATACCTTGTGAGATTCTAGGTGAATGTGAATTTTGGGGGGACACTATTCAACCTACTATGAACAGTAGTAATAATATCAACAATGTCACTCATGATTTTTAATTTCTTAAACTTAATGTAGATGGTAAAATAGAGTAACAGTTTTCTTAAATGTGTGCAGTTCATTACCTTCTTATAAAACATGGATAGAACTCAGAATTTTCAGTAGTGGTGCATGAGCTAGAAAAGGTTCAGGAACAGTGTGACCTCAGATGCTTAAGGCTCTGGCTCCATAAAGCTTTGGGGAGACTCATATATCCCCATAAGAACTGAGATGTGAAAATATTAAGGGTTAGGTCTAATGCAAATTTACTGGAAAAACAGGAAATGAATGAGGTACCTGAGCATTTGGACAGAGATTTTGTTCTTCTCTGCTTATTTCTTTTGATGAGATAGAAATTCTGACAATCCATCATTCACACTAAATCGTCCACATGCCAAACTAGTTTAATGTTGTTCCTTGTGACTCTTCTGTCGGTAATGGGAATTGTTTCCCCAGTCATTGGAACCTTTAAATTCTGATACTTCAGTGGCAGCAAATTTCAAATGACCTACTGTGAACTGAACATGTAGGAATTCGTTTTTGGCGGGTGTGCATTCTGCAGCGTTTCACGGTTGTGTGAATTAGGGGTAATAAGGGAAAGCTTTGGACCACCATTCTTGGCTCTGCTGTCACCAAGCAGCAACACCAGGATGTAGGACAATGGCAGAGAGATAAGGCTGACATTCAGTTGCTCACTTATTCAAAAAAGTATTTATTGAACACCTGCTGTGTACCATGCCCTGGGCTATGTGTTGGAAATACCACCAAAACAGTGCACCTTCCTTTAAAGAGATCCCGTCTTTAGGGGCAGATGAATAAGTAAACAGGCATTTGGAGGATAGGGAAGGAGGTGTGATGGGAAAGTGGTTTAAGATACCTGCAAGCAGTTTACCATAGCATTTAAGAGAGGGGGCATCTATTTTTATGTACATGGATTGGTGGTGGTGATTGGTGTCATAAAAGTGGAAGTTCTCAGCCAAGCAGAAATCTCTGGAGCCAGCAGTCTCACTTATAATTACTCAATAGGCGTTTTTTTTTTGGAAGGAGAGTGAGACAATGTGCTCACAGACTCCCATGCATTTGAGAAGAGTGTTATTTCCATTCTTCTCGCTACAACTACAGTTTGAATCAATAGGGAAGTGCATTGGCCTTTGCACAGGGAATCAGAGATTTAGGAAATGATCCAGAATCCACAAGCCAATACAGCGCAAGTGAACTGACACCTAGAACATGCTGTTTGGAAGAAAGCCTGACATTTATCGCCACACAGTAGGTGTTCAACTAATGCTGGTTCATAGCAATGACAAGGATAATAATTAGGGGCAGTCAAGACTTTAATTATTTGATGACTCTGAAATTTTGTTGTAAAAGTTAAAATAACTAAAGCTCCAAGTAGGAAACAACTTGTAGTGAAGTTTATGTCTTCTACGTATTTTTTTAATTGTTTATATATGTATGTGTGCTTAGAATGTTTTTTTTTTCCTTAATAGAAGAATTGTGGTGAAAAAGTAGGCCTTTTAAAAATGAACTTGATATTTTTATTATGTGAAATATTTTAAAAATGAATATGAAGCAGAGAATATGAAAAGGAATGATATGACAGTATCCAAAAAGCTTTGTCAAATCTTAACATTTTTGACATATTTACTTCAAAAAGTGTTTTTTTAAAAGAAATAAACCATCACAGATACAGGTGAACACCCTGTGGGTTCCTCTCCCATCGCCTTTCCTTTCCTTATTACTCAGAGAGAACAGCTAAATCCCTCTAGATTGTTACTGTGTACCTGGTGTTTGTCATCACCTAGGTGCCTACCTTTACCCAGTCTCCCTTTCTTCCTGAGAACAGATGCATTTTGATTTTTAATTTTGAAGAGGTCTTTTCTTGTTGTTGCTTGTTTTGTGACTGTTCCTTTTGAATAATGTTTGTTCCTGTTTCATGGATGCAGTATCTTTTACTTCTCTGGGAATATATATATATATATATATATATATATATATATATATATATATATATATATATATATATATATATTTTTTCCCCTTAATTTCTTTTGCTTCCTGAATTTTATGTTTGTTTCTTTAAAAAAAGATTGTGTTGGTCTGTTTATTATATTACAAGTGATCTCCAAAAAATTGGTGATTCTTTTCTGTCCATTTATATTGAAAAGTAAGGCACGTAAAAGCTTATTGAAAGCCCAGCACATGAGGTTAAGGCTTATTGAGTGGTGAGCTTCACTCTGGGGCAATGGAGCAAATTTCAGCCATTTCCTCGCAGAATTTCTAATTGTCCAGCAATTTCTAATTGTCCAGGTCTTTTCACTTGGGCTTTTCAGTCTCCTAAGGAGTTCCCGAATCATCCAGTCTCTTGCCTGTGGGTATAAGGCTGCCTGATGGCCTTCTGGGAGTTTAGGGAAAGAAGGATGCTAGACTCTCATTTTCAGCATTTTTAGCTCTTCACCCTTCCCTCTGCTATGCCCGATGCCCCTGAGTCCAGAATATTCTGGTTCAGTGTCTTCAGTGGTAACATTCCGGTCTTCTGTGGCCAAGGGGTGAGTGAAGAGGGAAGAGGAATTATGTCACTTTGGCTACAGCAGGTGCCCTAGAAGTCTAACTGCGTCTTTCATGTGTACACCTTTAATCAGTCCTCCTAGTCTTGGGTCTGTTGTCTCTCCAACTTCACAGCTATCTAGCATTTCTGATTCCTGGTTTCTATTCCACTAAGGTTTGGCCAGGAAATAGAACTCGCTTAGGCTTAGAGTTACGTGAGATTATTTACTTATTTATTTTCTCTCTCTCTCTCCATCTGTATCAGTCCCGCCTTACCTAATGACTTGACAGTCCTTTCCCCTGGCTCCCAGGCCCATGTTTGGATCCCTAGGTCTCCTCCCAGTATTTTAGGAATCCTGTCCCTCACACTAATCATGAGAATGGAGTGGATCCAGTCTCCAAGTCAACATGCTACTTGATTCCAGTCCTACTTGAGAAGTGGTGCCCATGTCCTCTGGGCTCTCTCAAGCCTGAAGCTTGCTAAAATTCATAGCTCCAGGTGGGGGTGGGCAGCAGACATTTCCTTGCCTTTTTTTTTGTAAGTGGGAAAACCCTATATATCTGTCCACTGTCTTTGAGTAGTGAAACTTGCTCCCCATCTTGGGCGGTAGCTTAAGTTTTATTTCAGTCACTCTGCAGAAGCTGTACCTTCAGCCCCACTCCAGGCTCAGAGCCCAGGAGCCACAGGGTTGCAGCCCCTTTCGCTCATTTGTGTCTTTGTTCTACTCATCATTTAACAAAGGTAATCTTTTACCACTTTGTTCCTGGCAGTATCTGTGTGTGTGTGTGTATGTGTGTAAGTGTGTAATTTGTTTTCCCCTTTCATTTCTATTTGTGTGGAACAGAGAAACAAAGTGTGAATTCAATACACCATCTTCACGGAAAGTCTAAATATTGGTTCCTTAAAAATTAACAAAGACAGCAGCCACAACAGCAAAAGCCAGCAACCTAATGAAAACCCACGCCTGCTCACCTGGTGAGAAGTG
Organism: Camelus dromedarius; assembly: GCF_036321535.1. NCBI lineage: Eukaryota > Metazoa > Chordata > Mammalia > Artiodactyla > Camelidae > Camelus > Camelus dromedarius. The sequence goes on from NC_087436.1 coordinate 113,471,851, forward strand.
GTAAGGGCTGGCTGAGTCCGGTCGGGATAGGTTAACCAGGATGCTGTACGTGGCTGTGCTTTGTGACAGCTAAAGCCCCTCATAAATCTTAGTTATGTATTTCATGTTTATGTGTCTGTGTCACCTCATTAGGGAACTCTAAGACCTTCCTCACACAGGCCCCATTTTTATTTAGATGAACTTCTAAAGACCTGGGATTTCTCTCCATCTCAGACACAGTCCCCGAACTCCCAACACAAAAAGAAAAGCATGTTCTTGTCTCCTGGGTCCTTGAGCAATTTTTGGCCGAGATGCACACGAGAAGAGGGTCGGAGGAAGAGCCTCCCTGGCAGGCTGGGCGAGGAGCGCACAAGCTCACCGGAAAGACAGTGAGGAGTGCACCGCACACTTGGACTTCAGTTTTGCTTCTTGAATTGCCAGGTTATTTTCTTTTTCTGGCAGAGATTGTTGCTCCTTCTCTAACCTCACAGATTCTAAACTCTAGTCCTACTCTTGGTAGCAGTTTTCCTGGAATGTCACCAATTCAACTTAATAAACACGTACTGAAGTGTGCTGGGCAGTGCTGGGTCCTGGGAGTGTGATGGTGAACACGGCCAGGTCCCTGTCCTTAAGGCCTCATGGTCTGGTGTCAGGGCAGACAAACAGGTCTGTGAACCAAGAGAATTAGCACAGGTGGCGGACCTCTGTGCTTAGAGCTCTAGCTGTGGCATCTAGCTGCCAGGGTCACGTCTGCAGGAGCCGCTGTTCACAGTGAGGCTGTGAACAGTTCCTCAGCCTCTCTGTGCTTCATTTCCTCCATCTGTATAAAGCACATGATAACGATGTGAGATGTAGTGTATATACATACGTGCACACATATATACACACACATGTATATTCAGAATTCATTACGGTACATATACGATACACGTTTTTTTACACACACACACTCACAGATATATGCCAGGTACCCATATGTGTATGCATCTATGTTGTATTTATATGTATCTACATGTATATATGTTTCTTTTTTTTTAATGTTTAAAATTATTTTCTTTGGGGTAATTAGGTTTATTTATTTGTTTTTAGAAGAGGAACTTGGGCTTGAACCCAGGACCTCTGCTTGCTAAGCATGTGCTCCATCTCTTGAGCTCTCCCCTCCTCCCACACCTATGTTTCTATGTATCTAGCTGTGTCTATTTATATGTGTAGACGTTGTGGTCTGGGTATGTGCGTATATATGTACTGTATACAGGTACGTATCTGCAGTACAGATTGTGGATGGATATATATTCTAGATATAAAGATATTGGTACTGCAGTATGTTTCAGGTTATATATTATAATACATCAGTATATATTAAACGCATATAATTGAGACTGCCAAACAGGAAGCACTCCGTAAATATCAACTTGTATTATTTTTTCACCTTATTTCAGTAGCGTCATGTCTCTCACTTTACTAATTCTCAGAATACATGGTTCCTTTTTACATACATACACAACCACTTTTAAACACAAATATGAAATTCAAGAGAATGTGATGGGTAGATAAATTTAGGATGCCAAGAGCACAGAAGAAAAGGCCAGTCACCAGATTTTACAAAGGATCCTCTGAACTCCTTCTCTGGACATTTAACTTGATATATTATCCTAAATGTCCTATGTCACATGGTCCACGAGGTCTTCCTTTAGTTTTCAGAAAAATATGGAACGCTTCACAAATTTGCATGTCATCCTTGCTCAGGGGACATGCTAATCTTCTCTGTATTGTTCCAATTTTAGTGTATGTGCTGCCGAAGTGAGGACTCAACTTGCATTATTATGTACATTTTAACTATGGAAAATGAAAGAGAGATTGAATTAATAATGGACAGAGCATGGACTTTAGACTCAGGCAAGCCTGGGTTTAAAACTTTGCTCAACATCTTATAACCTTGAGTAACCTTGGATGTGAAGTCTTTAGCCCATTTCAAAATCAATGCTCAAAAAGTGCTGCTGTCATTATTATTTCTTAATTGCTCTGAAATAAAGTTTTCCCATCTCAAAAATAATGATTATTATATTTATATTGATATAGAGCAATTATTGCTCATTTTGGTGAAAATAATAAGTATTTCATTTTTAGCACAAAGGGGGCCATTATAGGTAATCAATTAATAGTGATCATTTAACATTTTGTTATCATCTCCAACTATGTATTTTTTATGTAAATTGTCTCCTGTGTGGCAGAGGCTGTCTCCACCCAAATATTCCACTTTTCCTTCTGTAGGATAGAGCTGTCTCCGGGGAAGATTTGCCAGGAATGTGGAAATGCTGCCTCTAACTTTTAAAAGTATCTGACACAACATGATTTGAAATTTGGCTTTACATTAACATCCCATGCATGAGAAAAAACAGTTTTGAGGCCCAAACCAAGTATTAGTTTATCCAATTTAGAAAGTTTAATTTGGCATGGTCTCCTTGCTGAAGCTTGTTATTTCCATTATTCTGTTCACTTTTGATCTGAGTCTATTTAGACTTCGTTTGAACATTGAATCTGTGGACTATTGGAATTATAGACCTGGAAAAGCCCCAAGAGATGATCTTAGAGTCCTGCTTTTCAAACTGTGATCTTAGGAACCACAGGGATGAAGAAGAGGTCCCTCACCATTTACCTTAGTTGTAAGAGAGGTCAGAGCCTGGGTGGGAACAGACACCCATCACTCCCACCCCTACTCTTCAGCCAGCCAGATCCACATGGATTCTGTATTATATGTTAGGCTTCTGACTAAGATGCCATTTGAAGAAGGATTTCGTAGCTGTCTGTCTATAGCAATGTCAAAAACAATGATCAAGATCAAGGGTCTGTAAACTTTGTCTGTAAAGGGCCAGATGATAAACAGAGACAGAATGGACTTAACATTTTAAGTCTCTGTTGAAGTCTATACTGTCCCTGTTACAGCTATTCAACTGTTGTGGCAGAAAAGCTGCTCTAGACAATATGGAAACAAATGAGCATGGCTGTGTTCCAATAAAACTTTATTTACAAAAACGTGTGTTGGATTTGCTTGTAGACCCCTGATCTCATAGCAGCCCTCCTCTCATTTTACATTAAGAAATAGAGGTAGAGTGAGGTTAAAAGATTTACTTAAGGTAGTATAACAATTAGTAGCTGTTATGAGAATGAAACCTTAGTCTCCTTATTCATCTTCCTCACTCCCTGCTCCACCCCATCCATAACCAGTGTTTCTCAAAAGTCCTCAATGTGATGTTCTGTTCACATTCTCACATCCTGTAAGATTTAGCCGATTTTCTATCCCTCCTCTGTACTCCCTTCACAGACTGAATGCTTTGCATGTATTATCTTTTTCAATGTCTGCAACAACCCTATAATACAGATATTAGTCTCCATTTTATAGAGAAGAAAATGGGAGTTTAGAGACTTGCCCAGTGTCACAATTTTAACTGGCCTCCAAATTATCCTTATTGGCTCAGGCCACTGACCTTAGAATGATCACTGACTCCTCCCTTCCTCTTGGACACCACACTCAATCTGTCAGGAATTTGGTTCTGCCTTCAAAATAGGTTCAGAATCCAGCCACCTCTCATCACCTCCATGATTGCCTTCTTGACCGAGGCTTCTGGCTTCTCTCCCCAGGATCACTGCAATGGTCTTCTGGAAGTTCCTCCTGCCTCTAATTTTGTGCACTTAAAGTCAATTCCCACCATGGCAGCTGGAGAGATCCTGCTGGAACATGAGACAGCTCATGGCCATTCCCTGCTGAAGCCCTGCCATGGCTGCTCATGTCACCCAGTAAAGACAGAAATCCTACCATGGCCCTCATGGCCCTGCACCGTCTGCCCAGTCTTACCTCTCTTCCTCCTCCCCCTCCCCTTCTTGTCCCTAACCTTGTTCATGGACAGATCTGGCCCCACATTAGGGCCTTGTCTCTGGCTGTTCCCCTACCGGCATTTCCTCCCCTCCTCCACTCCACATCCGCATGGTTGCCCACCTGTCACCTACTTCTGGTCTCTGCTCTCATGCCACTTTCTCAAGAAGGCCTATCTTGACAACCTTACTTAAAACTACATTCTAAACTCCCTTGCTCTATATTCCCCAGGCCCCTTTCCCTGTTCTGTTTTCTTTTTCCCATTACCAGCTTCTAATATACTAATTTATTTATTATACTTATTGTTCATTGTCTCTCCCTTCCCCAGTCCCCAACCAATGTCCTTGACTTTATGATCTATATTTTGTCCACCTTTGTTTCCTAGTGTCTTCACCAGAGCTGAGCATGTAGCAGGCACTGAATAAATATTTATTTATTTATTGAATGAATGAATGAAACTGTCTTTTTTATTTCAAGGTTATGTTCTTAATTACTAAATTATATTCTAAAGGAGTGAGAGATTAAGTGAGTGAATGAATGAACAGAATGAGTGACTCTTCTACTGGCTTGGGAGTTCATTGACGGGGATGTCTCTTTATCATGTGAGTGTGCCTGGCACAGAGCAGGTGCTTAGTGGATACTTGTGGAATTAATGCACATCCCGCAGCACCGATTCTGACATTCGGTAGCCCTGTTACCCTGTAAAATATTCCCCTCCTGTTTTGGCCCATCGTGACCACAATTACTTCTCTTAGCCAAAAAAGCCCTTTGTCCCTTGGCTGAGGTTCAGACCCTGCTGCTTTCAGCCAGACTGGGCAACAAAAAGGAGCTTCAGAAGGAAGAACAACAGTCACTTTCTTTCTGCAGGATTCCTCCCAGGCTGTTTAAGCCTCTCCCCATGTCTCCTGTTTTAAAACCTTTTTGCTTTCTTTGCTCTGTAGGATTCCAGCTGACAGCCCAAAGAGGTGACTCTGGCTGGAAAGTATAAGAGTGAAACAGTCCTGGGAAATCCTTCCCCCAGGAAATATTGAAATATCAGGGCTTTTTTGGCCTGCATTTTGTATTCCAGATATTCTAGAGCTCAGATATTGGGGCAAAATTAAAGAAAATAGCAATCTGGTGTATACAAAGGAGCAATTCTGTAGCAGCAAACTTGTCGACGGCAAGTGAAGTCTGGAGACAAAGCCCTGATGATTCCTTCTAATGCTATCCCACCCCAACCTCCAACTTTAGGGTTTTTTGTTTTGTTTTGTTTTGTTTTTTACATCAAGACATGCTGAGTGTCAGAAGGTTGCAGGTACCAGCTCTGCCACTTAGGAACTATGTCCTCTTAGGTAAATCATTTAGCTTTTCTAAGCTTTATTATATCATCTGTAAAATGGAAATATTAAATCCGAAATATCATGAGAAGTAAACAAGATACTGTGTTACCTTTGTGAAATGCTTTCTGATTTTCTTCAACAGTTAATCTCTATGTATGTGATAAAAACTCATAGTATCATAGTATCACACACACACACACAGAATGTATGTAAAAACTGGTGAAATCTGAATAAGATCTCTGGTTTAAACTATTTGATGTCAATTTCTTGGTTTGATAATGGATGTAAGATACATGAAAGATATTATCTTTGGGGGGAACTGGGGGAAGGGAGCACAGAATTTTGCATTATTTGGCAAATTCTTGCAAGCCTAAAATTATTTCAAAATAAGTTTTTTAAAAAATTAATTTCTGCCACTTTTTTCCCTCTCAAAACATCTCCTGAATGTGTCTAATGGAACGTGTCACACTTAGAACTGCTGGATCAGAGTCTCTCAAGGATTCTGCGATCCTTGAGGGCACAGTTGCTTTCTTATCTGTTCTTCCTCACTCGACTAGCATAGTGCCTGGCTCAGGTTGGTGTTCACAAAGTTTTGTTGATTCTATCAGCTCAGAATATCAAAATAAGCAATCTCTCTTCTTAGATACTCTGGCGCTGAAAATCTCTGAAAATATTTAAAGAAAATTAACATTTGTTGACAGCCTAGTTTATGCAAGGCACTTTATGTAAAGTTCGTTTAGGTAATCCCCGTAGCAATCTTATGAGGTGTACACTAGGATTCCCATTTTACAGATGAGGAAACAGCTTCAGAAAGCTTAATCTACCCGCCTGGGGTGGGCAGCTTGGAGGTAGATTCAAGCTCATAGTCTGTCTGGCTCCAAAGTTAATTTTCATTCATTCATTCATTTATGCATTTATTCATTTCTGCAGTTTTTCAAAAATGCTTCTGAAGCACCCACTATTTGTCAGGGTCCATTCTCAGACCTTAGAATGCAGTCATGAACCAACAGTTTCCTGCCTTTGTGAGGCTGATATTCTAGTGATGAAGGACAGATGATACAGACTAAATAAAATTTGTTAAAAACACATGGACATGAAGGAGAAAGAAGAACATAGAAGGGAAATTAAGACAGTAGGGGCTGAGGGCAATTCTTAGGAGGAAATAGAGCATGCAGTGTAGGCCCCACTGAGAACACAAGATTTGAGCAATGGAGTTAACTTTGGGGAGATCTCTGCAGGGAGAGCCTTCCAGATGGAGGAGCAGCCAGTGCAGAAGCTGTCAGACCACGGACACGGGACTTGTGGGTGTGTGGTCAGGCAAAAAGCATCGTGGGGAAGTAGTAGAGAGGTCGGGGATGGAGGGCAGAGCACGGAGAGCATCACAAGGCCTTTGTGAGGCCTTTGGTTTTGCTCTGAGCCAGGAACCACTGCAGAGTTCTGAGCAAAGGAGTGACATGAGCTGACTGTTGCCTTTATGGACTCTCTCTGGCTGTTGGGTAGAGCCTAGACTAGGCTGAAGGAGTCAAGATCAGAAGCAGGAGACCAGCTGAAAGACTGTGGCAGTATTCCAGGCTAGAGATGAGAGTGGCTTTGACATAGCAGTTGGGGTGGAGGACCAGATGTGGCCTGTCTCTCACCAGTGTTTACAGAACCTCAGACAGTTGATTCTTCACATGCCTTTTCTTTCTCCCCCTGTGCTGTGTGGCTCCGATCCTCATTCTTTCTCCCCTCAGCTCCCCACGCTGGCACCCTGAGCATAGTCCTGCATGTCCTGCCTTCCTCCTCTGCTGTGGCCCACTTTGTGCCCTGGGCCTTGCCACAGAGCCCCCAGGGCTTGCTCTTGGCTGCCTATCCTCATCCGCTGTTTCCTCAGACACCTGTTTGCCCTGATCTGTCAAATGTTGTGAAACAAAAGGTTTCAGGTGGCTAATGGATGCACCTGGGAACAAAGTGGGGCCTCCTCCCAGCACGCCAAAGCTGGGAGGATGGCAAACTGACTCTCAGTTTCCACTTCTGTCCCGAGGGGATAATTGATACCTGTCTCGCAGAACATCATGTGGTCCAATGGGACAACACGTGGGGAATTGCGTTGCAACGAGCACTTTACGTAGACAATAGGGAAGAGGAAAGATTTTGTTCGGTACACACTGGCATCAAACACTTAGGATCCAGTATTTCATGCAACCCTTCCAAGGATTCTGTGGGTAGGTTCCTGCTTCCCAGATGAGAGACCCAGGAATAAAGTAGCCTGCAATGAGCCTGCGGCCAATTCTTTTATAAGGGTGCAGACAACCTCCAAAGCAGAAAGATGCTTCACACCTGGAGAAGACAACAAATTCCTTGTTTAAAAAGTAAAAAGTAAAATGATAAAGAGATAGGCTTGATTTCTTGGGCCCGGGCATGACTGAGTCAATGAGTCAAAGCAGAAAGTCCCAGGGCCTCAGTCAGTGCCAGGCCTCGGGGGTGTGGACCTCCCAGCCAGGGCTTCCCACAGCCGTCTGTGGGCGCTTCCCCTGAGCCTGCAGAGGGAAGGGGTGTGTGAGTGCTTTCCCATGACACCAAAATGCAGCTAAGCAGAAAAGGCACGTGGCTTGGGGCTGGGAAGACATTTATGACAACCTGGCAATGGAATCCATTTGGCCCAGTCCAGCTAGGAGTGGCAAGCTGGGGCAAGAGTCACAACTAATGATAGTCACTCCTTTTCATTGTGTGGTGAAGCCTTCCCCACTCCCAATGGGGTGCAGGGCTCGTGGGCAAGTGGATTGTGCCCGGGGTGCAGAAATGTGCTGAGAAGGTGGTGCCTAGGTAGCCTTGCCCTGCCTGTGTTAATCACCCAGTCAGAAGTCCATTTGGGGCTGGTTTGCAGCTTGTCAGCATTTTAAAACCTGGTAGTTCTCTCACCCAGACTGTTATTTCCCCCTTGCCAGAATCTGGAAAGGAGGCCAAAGGAGTTGACATCTCCAAAGCCAAAGCTCTTTTTTCCCTGCTGCTGCAGGAGTTTTCTGAATGTTGGTAGAAGTTAATTATATGAGTCAACTTGGCTAGGCTATGGTGACCCTTGGCCTTCCAAGCAAAGACTGAGTCTTCCCAAAGAAGGAATTTAGCCTGTAGACTGTAATGTAGAAATCCTGTTTGAGATTTCAACCTTTGGACTCAAGTGGAATTTGAGGGGCATCTGCTGTTCGGCTGCAGACTTGGAAAGGGAGACTCCACCATTGCCTGCTGGGTGCCGAGCTGGCAGGGCAGGGGCACAGCAGTAAGGCTTCAGGGTCTTCAGTCACTCAGCCTTGGGCAATAGGCTTTTGATTTTGTAGGACAGACTTGACTGAGTACAAATATATGAATGTTAGAGTCAAAAATCCCAGGGATATGTCCGTGGGCCAATTGCAAACATTCTATGAGCTTCGGTCCTTTGGGAACGTTGGACCAGGTTGGGGTGCCCATACTTTTCTCTGGTGGAGCACTGCCCTTTTATTACTATTGTCACACAGAGCCCATATCTTACTTCCTGTTGGTTTATATTTATTTGATTAATTTATTTACATTAAGTGATGATGTTCTATGTATTAATTTATCATAGCAGAAGATGACCAGTCTTAATGCCTTATTGTGATGATAAAAACCCCAATCCTTAGCAAAGAGGCAATTTTGTAGTTAAATCAGGTGACTTGATATTAATATTGTTATATCTGCTTCTCTTTTTGTCAGCTTTTGCTTCTCATATCATTTCTAATCCTTTATTGTTTTTTATTTGATATTTTTGTTTAAGAGTGTTATTATGATACATTAAGGTATATTTAAAAAAAAAACTTAGACTCTGTCCTTCTATAGAGAATTTGACCTATTTACATTTTTCTGATTACCAGCATGTTCTACCCATATGAACTTAATTTAATCAATGTAAATTTCTGGCTAGGATAGCTGAACTATTGAAATAGTTTGGAGACAGCAAAAGTTCCCTTTTAGGACTCCTAAAGTCCTTTGGGACCCTAAAATTCCACAGTGTTCTTCATTTGTACATATGGATGCTGGAACCCATCCCTGAGTATTCCCTAAAGCGGTACCTAGTCAAGAAGCAGGCTGCAGCTGAAGAATAGAGTCATGGCCAAGGAGGCTTCCCTTTGTGTATTTGCAAGCTGCTTCCCACTTTTCTTTTGAATCTCTCCTGCTTTGCTTCTGGATTTGTCCTTTCAGGCCCATGACTAAGATGACTGCCTGAATGATACTGTTCTTGTGTTATTTTCTAAGACACAATTATCTCTGAGAAGTCCTGTAGTAGCAATCCACTTGCCCATCCTTCCTTCCTTCCATCCATCCATTCATCCAACCATCCATCCATCCGTCTTCCTATCCACCCATCCATCCATCCATTCATTCAACAAATATTTATCCAGCATGCTTCATCTGCCAGCTGTTGTTCTGGGTGCTATTAATTGGGGGGTCACATAAGTGTACAGATAAATTCTTTTGGAGATCTAGAGAAATTATACCCTTGAGGACCACAGGAGACAGTTCTAATCTCTTTGTCCACAGACAGCCTCCATCCTATGCCTTGTGTGTTTATTCTGGCCTCTTTCTCTGAGCACAGGCATATGATCTGCATGCTGTGGCTGACCACTTCTCTCAGCCTTAGCTTCTCGTCATTCTGTTCCATTGTGACAGTTCAGGGCCTTGGAGTTCCTCAGAGAGCGCCCTTCGGGGCTTTCGGTCACCTCCTCCTCTCACCCCTCCCTGGAATCATGTGTCTGAGAGTGAGAACTGATGTTGGTTCCTCTCCTCTCTTAGCCTCTGGCCATTTGATCATGACTGTATTTCTCTCCAAGTTGATGATTCCTTTTCTTCAAGTGAGGCCCCTTTAAAGACTGAGCCCCTCCTGTTTGTCCATTTGGAGCTCTGGGAAAAGAGCTTCCCATCCTGATGGATGGATGGACACACCTGCAGTCTCCAGAGTGGCTTCGGCCCGGGGCCTCCCTGCTCACGCTTTGCACTCAGGCTGAGGCTCTTGCTGCTCAAACAGTCCCCGATGCTGCCGAGCCCCCTGCACACTGTGGGTGGTGGCAAAGCCAGGCTTCCTGGTCCTTAACTTCTCTCCTGGATGTGATTTTATGTCTGTCCCTTAGGAAAGAGATTGACATGAAAACCAAGAGGACTGTAATGCGTGCCATGAAGCAGCTACAGAGCCCTGAATCTGAGGTGGGGTTTGAGGGTTAGGTCAGGTGGAGCAATGGCTTCCTTGCAGAGAAGCCTGTGAAATGAGACCTGAGGGGCCAGGTGAGTTGGCAGTAAGCTGGGGGGCAGGAAGGAGAGTTTCAGGCAGAAGGAACACCTTGAGAGGTGGTCAAAATGTGGAATCAGTTCCCTGTGCCAGACGCACCGGGTATGAGGGAGAAAGTGATTTGGGAAGGTAAGGAAGGGAAACCGGGACCATGACAAAGGAGCTATTTCTCATTCTCCTTCCTGGGGTATTCCCACTCCCATGGCAGGGAAGTGCCTGAATCCATCATCTTTTCCTCAAAGAAATGAATCTCCTCTAAAGGGTACTTTCAGGTTGGTCCCCTGCCAGGTGAATGGACTAGACGGACACACTTCAAGTCGCCTTCCATTGTCCTCCTCCACCGCAAGGAATGCCAGCCCAGTTCCCGAAAATTTGTGTTACAAAATCATGTGGGTACTCTGACTTCAATTCTGAGAAAAAAAGGCTGGAAAGCACGTACACAAAAGGTGGTAATTGTGTTAGGATGATGTGTCTGCTGGCGGGTTTTATTCTTGCCTCTGTATTACATGCTTTCTTTGGTTTTGTTTTACTAACTTTAAAATTATATTTAAAAAGAAATGTATTTGAATTATATTCAAAAAGATCTCCGACAGACATCCTGGGTCTAATTTCTAAGTCATGGCCAGAGAAACGCATCTCCCAGGTGGAACTGGTCTTGGTCTGTAATATATTAGCAGATATTCTATCAGGAAATGATAAGGCCACATACCGAGGTCCTTAGAAATATAGGCAATCTCTCTCCCAATGGCATGGAGCGTTACCCTACCTCAGCCTAACGAATCTGCTCTTTTTGCGTTTATGGCCCCTATTCCAGCGTCTCATTTGTGTTGATGGCTATTTCAGAAACTGAAAGGAAATTCAGCAACACTGTTTGTGATGTGGCTGCAGAATTCCCTGCTGGCTGAGGGTCCCAGAGAGCTGTGTGTCCAGCATACAATGTCCTTTGTTTAAGCATCTGCATCCTTCCCTCAAGCCGGCTGTCAGCTCCAGGGAAGCAATCACCTTCCCTACTCTCACGCAGCCCAGGAATCGAAGCACAATTTGGCTTCTTTGTCATTTTCAAAAATCAAATCTGCCTAGGGACCAAGTTCCAGCAGCAGCTGTTTTTGCTTTATGTTTTATTTAAAGACATTTAATTTTGAGCCTTGTGTGTTTCCAATGTGGTTTTTTTTTTCTTTTTTTGTGTAAAGCAGGCTGTGCGCATGTATAAAATACCACTTTTTTGTGTAGATGGGTCCTTTCACCAGCAGTCAGTGCTTTTTAGAATAAAATCAAATTGATTTAATTATTATAGTTATGCATACTTTTATTATTTTACTTAAAATAATAGTAACCATACATCAGATATACCAAAGACTTACTCCATGGCAAGCTTTGTGCCAAATGGTTTATATGCACTTTCTCTTTAAGCCTTACCAGATTCTTATGATGTAGACAGAGAAATTTGATGTCCGTTTTATGAATGAAGTCTCAAAGGGATAACGACTTGCTCAAGTTCTCACGACCGATGAGTAGGAAGCTGAGATTTTAACCCAGGTGTGTTTGATGCCATATAGTACACATGAAATATAATCTATGTGATGTTATATATGCACGTGTGCATATGCGTGTGCACCGTTTTACCATATCATCTATATATAACATCCTAACTTTCTAATCACATTCTCTCTCTCTCTGCCTCTTTCTCTGTCTTCTCTTTCACGTTTCCTCTTCGCTCTTTCTGGTTGCTGACTAAGCCTGTTTGTCATTTACAGAGTGTGATCTGGGTGGCAGAGTGTCCGAGCCTTGCACATCTTGACCCTCACAGCTCATGTAGGCCCAAAGTGGACAGAGCCCCTGGTCCTGATGCTGGGGCTAAGGGTGTCTATCTTGTCCCTGCTCTTTCCTAACTGCATGACCTTGGGGAAGTCCCACAGATTCTCAGAGCCTCAGTCCTCCCACCTCATGTGCTGGTTGGTGCCGACAGGAGTTGGTGGTCTGTGCCACCACCATGGCTGTTGTGAGGATTAAGTGTGAAGATGGATGTGAAAGCCCTTGATGAGCTGCAGAGTGTCACAATCCTCTGTCATGGTCCTTCGGCTGCAGATCCTCTGGGATAAGATTTGTCTTTCAGGAGAGACGGGAAAGTAAGGTAAACAGGAATCACTACAGAGCCAGCCTCACAGGCGAGCAGGCTATAGAAGAAGTCACATGGGATTCAGCAAAACTCCGGGAACCAGGATTAGTCACCATCCCAAGGTGGAGGTAGCTGTTTTTCCTACTCCAAGAATTTGTCATCACACTCTCTGCCTCTGCTTATATGAACCTGCCATTACTGACTAACTTACTTCTGCTCCTGTCTCTCCACATTTTGCTGCCTCACAGCTTCTGCTGTCTCCTATCTCCTCTCTCCTGCTCACCGCCCTCTCTTCTAAGTTTTTCTGCTTTTGTCTCTATTAAGGACCACCAACCCCTTCGGTAGATCTCACACTCAAACTACCAAGGAGGAGATTCAGTTTCTTAGCATGAGTGCTGTGATGATAAATATTTAATAACTGCTATCTATGGGAGGGTGAAATGGGGGATGTCCTGATTTGTAATGTTTGCCAGTTTTCATGATGCAAATATTCCCAGTATGGTTGATTTCAGGCTACCTACACAATGTCACCTGGCTCCTCAAATCCTGAAAATTAGACAACTGGATCCTATGAACTAGTGTGAGAGAGCTCCCACACATCACTTCTGTCCTGTCTGCCACTGCATGGTTCTTGGTCAGTCTAGGGATTGGCTGCTCTTGGACTAGAGTCCCATCCTGGTCCATCTAACTGTGGCCACGGTATCAGGATCACATGCTGAACTTCTCTCAGAAAGTCCTGTGGACGTGGGAGGTTCCCAGTATGTGGTAAACTCTCTTACATCAGTATTACTTGTTTAACTTTGTTTAACTCTGAGAACTTACTACATTAAAAGGAAAGATATAAAAATATAAATTAGGAGATGACTAATACTGCAAGAGAAGTATAAAAAATATGATTTGGGGGTTCAGAGACAAGAAATGTTGGTTCCAAGTGGGAGTGGAAAGGAAGGCTTTTTAGATCATATGATGTTTGAACTGAGCCTTTCAAGGATGATGGAACTTGGAGATGTAGAAATAGAGGGGATGGTGTTTAAGGTACAAAGAACAAGAGCTGGAAAAACAATATGGACTAGAGAAAGTGTGGGCTAGGTATGGAGCAAAAGTGTGGACTAGGTATGGAGTTAGCACCTCTTTTAATTGGAGTAGAAGGTATGTGACAGGGAAGAGTTGATTGTATTATCAAGGAAAGTCACAGAGGACCTTGGGTGTAAAAATGAGGTGGCTGGAATACACCACACTGCTTTTCTCTGTTGCTATTACCAAATAAAAGTGAAATACAAGTTTATATGGCTGTATTATCTGTGTCATTACATGGGTCTATTTGAATAGAATATTGCAAACTTATGACAATAAGTCTGTGTTAAGGTTCTTGACCTTCTCCATCCTTTTAAGTAGATGATGTTACTATGTATATTAATTTCTTGCACTAAATAGTGTCAATAACATGAGGCAGATCACTGGTGAGAATAAGACTGGGGTGAATCTGGAGACCTGGGTGCTAGTCTCTGCTTGGTCACCAACTCAAGGATTGACTTGAGGAATGTCATCTCTTTGCCAACTCGGCCCATCCTCACATCTGTCATCTTGCACGGTGGCTATTTGATGGTTGCTTTCCTAGCCTTTCCAAGTCTATAATCATGTACATAGAATCTCTCCAACTTTATTTCAAGCAAAGTCATTCATTTTGGGGTGCTGGCAAAGAACAAAGAGCTCCATGCTGGCATGTATAAACTCCCTTCAGGAACTCGCTACTACTGGAGGCATTGCCAAGGCTCGTTCATGGGTGATGGTGGATGAGAGTTCTGGTCAGTTTAACTTTTGTTGTTGTTGTTAAAGTGAAGATTAACTAGAAAAACCTATTTAAACTCTTGCTGTTAGTAATACATTTCAAATGTTCTTGTTAACTTTTTTGACCGAAGAAGCACGGTTTTAAAAAATAAGAAACTAGGTGTTAAGGACTATGTATGTGCCAACCTGTGAGATAATCACTGTGAAACATCATCATCATCATAGCTGTCATTTATTGAACATTTATTCTCTGCCAGGTACTGTTCAGAGATCTTTACATGCACAATCTCGTTCAATGTTCCCAAGAAACATAAGAGCTAGGTAAACTTGTAGTGAGTTGAATGGTGGCTCCCCAAAAGATATGTCTATGTTCTAATCCCTGGAACCTATGAACATAACTTTATTTGGAAAAAAGGTCTTTACAGATGTAATTAAGTTAAGGATCTTGAGATGAGGATATCATCTGGATTACCAAGATGGGCCATGAAACCAATGGAAAATGTCCTTGTAAGAGACACACAGAGGGGAGATATATAGAGAAGAACAAAAGGCCATGTGACATTAGAGGCAGAGATTGCAGTGATGTGGCTACGAGTCAGGGAACATCCTGTACCACCAAAAGATGGAGGAGGCAAGGAACAGATAATTTCCTACAATCTTCAGAGAGAGAACAGCCCAGTCAACACTTTAATATGAGGCTTCAGATCTTCAGAACTGTAAGAGAATAAATCTCTGTTGGTTTAAGCCACTGAGTTTGTAGTAACTTGTTATAGCAGCCAAAAGAAACTAATACACACTTTTTGACAAATATGAAATCAAGGCATAGAAGGGTCAATTAAACTTACCTAAGATCCCATAGTTGGTAAGTGATGTTACATGAGATTAACCCAGGCAGTTATAGAACATGCTTTCAATCTTGATAGAATATTGCACCTCATAACTCTCTCTTCATAGAGATCAACTACCAGTTACAACACCCTCTGAAAAGTGCTTTGAAAACATAGGGCAAACATACAGTGCTATGGAAACATATTAGTGGCATATAACCCAGCTTTGGGGGAATAAGGATCAAGGACTTCACCCTAGAGGAAATGATGGATATTGTGCTGATTTTTAATGACGAAGATAATTTCCCAGAAAATAAAGTAGGGCAAGTTTTCCAATCAGAGATATCAACCACAGAGGATGAGAAAGAGCAAAGCACCTTTAGAGAACTAGAGTAGTTAGACATGGTCCAGGGAAGTTCTGGAAGAAACATGGGAGATATGGTAGAAGATCGAAGTGAAGAACAGCTGATGGTGGACTTTTGTGCCAGGCTAGAGATCGTAGACACGTCAGACAGTTGGAGAGGTTGGAGAACTCAGTGCAGGTGTTCTGTGATTAGATCAGTATCTTACAGACTTACGATGGAAAGCATCCTGGAAGATAGAATAGAGCGGGTTGACAGCTGAGGCAGACTGTCCTGCAGCAATAAATGGGATGTGTAAGAGCACTGAAGATGATGGCAGAAGGGAGAAAGCACATATAAGGAGACATTATTAGGAGGTGACATGAGTAGGATTCAATAACTGATAAGATGTCAAGGGCAGGAGGAAGGAGGAGCATGGGCTGCCTTGCAGGTTTCCGGTTTGGGGGGCTGCTCATACAAGAAATAAAGGAGGTACACAGCTGGGGGTTGTATTGGGCAGGAGTGGGTTTGGAGATAGTGAGTGTTGAATAAATATTTCACTGATGGCCAAGGACCTTGCATGGTTTTTATTCTGAATCCATGAGCATCTACAAATTGATCATGGCTTTGGAACCACATTGTTGTACATGTTAAATTTGCAATGTTCTCCGAGAGAAGGAGGAAGAAGGGAACCAACACTGACTACACACCACAGGTTGAATGTCCAACTTACATTATCTTATTTGATTCCCCAAATAAGACTTCCAGATCAATGTTATCCATGTTTGATAAATGAGGAAGCCAATTAAACTATTAAAATGATTAAGTAACTGGACCAATGTCACAGGGTTCGTCAATGCCTGGGAAGCTCTGACTTTAGACCCCATCTTCTCTTAGGCTCCCTTTTGGACTTACAGGCAGACTGCTCTTTGAGTCACACCTTCCCCATTTATTAGCTGCCTGCCCTTTGGGAATTTGCTTGACTTCTCTATGCCTCAATTTTAACAGCTGTCAAAAGAGGGTGAAAATAATAGTGCCTGTTCTCCCTAACTCAAATAAGAGTCTATAAGTGAAATTTCTGCAATGGTAGAAACCCAGAAAAATATGAGTAACGATTTATGTGATTAGCCTAGACTTTTCAAATTTTATATTTTGAGATAATCCCTGACTTCAGCAAGTTCTCTGGTGATTTTCTGATTTTTCGCTAAAAGTGTACCAGCATAAGTTTTCTAGTTAACAGCGTTTTTAAAAATTGGAGCTTATTTAAATATTCATATCCAAATCACTCCAAGCAGTTTCTAAATGTGCATCTCTAAAATCCTATAAAAACGCACTCCATTGATAACGGGTTCTTATTGGCCATGTGAAGACCAGATCTTTCCATTTGCCTCATGAAAGTTGTCCAGAGACAGACATACTTACATTAAACTGGGAGGCGATAACTAGAAGAAATTTCCAGCACCTCAATTGAGCAATACAGGTTTGATTCCTTTTAGAATATAAGTACCAAGTAGGTGTGGATTGATTCTCAGTAATTCTGCAAACTCCAGTATGCAGCGCAGCTCTGTGTCTTCAATGTAGAAAATAGGTGTTTACTTGGTGCGGTTTCCTTAGCTCTACAACAATAAGGTGGCGTTGGTTTATCCTAACCTCTCTCCTAAGACTAATTTTTATTTTTGCCTCGAAAAGCCCAGCATATGGAAAGAAAGAGAGTTATAAAAACAGCCAGACAACCAGAGATAAAAGCTAGTAGCACTTTCTAAAAGGCATGGGTGTATGTGTGTGTGATATAAAGCAACACCATCTTCTGTTACATCTTTAAAAAATCATGTGAAGTGGGAACAGAGGAGAAATGCTGAGAAGACAGTTGTATAGTTAGCAGAACAGATCTCTTTTCTCAGAACGAATAAACTGTCTCCATTACACAACTCTGTGAAGTCCCTATCAGGATGATGAAGACAGTAGGGTACAGTGGAAGGAAAAGTAGCCTGGTAACCAAGATGATTTTTCTTTTTTTGGTCTTAAGCTAGTTGGTGTTAGATTTTTATTATACGCAAATGAAAGATCCGTGTGCCTAGAAAAAGAAATCCTAATCCTAATGCCATGGAATAGGTCATCTAAATCTTTTAAGTAATTCTGATTGAATCTCTGGGAGCCAGTTGTCAAAATGAGCCAATCACTTAGGCCAGGGTGAGAGCATCCCCGCGTTGGCTGGGCCTGGGTTATTTGTTCACTCTAGTAGCTGTGGGGAAAGGAGTAGTTGTCTCTTCCTAATTCACAGTGATATGGTTTTCCACGGGAAAGATAGGCTTTGTTTTCAGAAGAAGGGGACATGAGTGCTGGACAGACAAGAACAACAGACTCCCACTGTATCTTTCTTACCCATCAGTCTTAGCATTAAGGACACTTCAGTATCCAAGATCATGTCTGTGGTTTCCACCAGGTTCCCCCACACACACACTGGCTCCCACCCTCCTCACTCCCATGCCACTGCAGACTCTTCGTCACTGAGGACTCATCCCACGTCACTGTCTCTAAGGCGCCTTCTTGGGCAGCTCGTATCCTCAAAGGCTCTCGTACAGTGCGTGCTTCATAGGTCACCAGTTCAGCATAGCCCATGGGGCCTGCATCTCATTCAATCCCCTTTTCCAGGCCATTTGCCTCCCACAATGTCTCTCTCATTTCTTCCTTCTTCCCTTTCTCATCACCACCTTCATTTCTTCTCAGTTGGATGGCTGAATAGTTTTTAGCTCTCTGCCTCCACTCTAATTTCCCTTTCATCTGCCATTTCCTTCAGGGTGATCTTCCCCAAAGCACACAGCCCTGACCACGTCAATACCTTTTTTAAAAACTGATAGGGTCAAGTGGAAAGGCCGAGCCGAGTGAGATGGAGACCTGGTATGTGCTGGAGATTTCTTTCTCAACAGCTGACAGCTCACCTCAGATCCAGCCCAAAAGGTCCACAGGGAAATACTGCAGCAAAGTTAGAATCAGTCAATAGATATTTCAGTAGCTGTGTTAACAGGGTACAAGAGTGGGAAGCTACCAGACCTGGAGTGGGGAATAGAGGTAAGGAGTAAGCAAGGACCAAGACAAATGAGGTAAGAGGAACCCCCCAATGTTTCAAAAGAAGGAAACACAGGGTTTCATACAAATAGTCATGCTTGGCAGGTTTGAGTTGTTTTTAAAGAAAGAGGCATGGCCCCGCCCACTGGGACTGCGGTGTGCCTTGACTGTGCTTGAGTATCCAGGTAAATTTATTTACTTGTTCACTAAGCAAATATCTATTAAGTAGCTACCATGTGCCAAGCATTGTGCACCAGAGAAGGTTGCACATAGGAGCCTTGGAGGGTGATTATGGTTGACCGACCCAGCTGGACACGGGCAGGAGGAAGGGACATATTTTTGAGCTTTATTTCCCGCACATCTAGCTGTGTGCCTCCCCCCCAGTAGGTATTCAAAGCAGGTTTACTGAATTGAAAACCAGTTCATGCCACTATGGACTGATCTATGGACTCAGAGAGACTAAGGAATTAGTCATAAGCATCTTTAGTGAGCAAACAAGATAATATGTTCATGGCCAAAAAAATACATCTTAGGGGTTGTCCAACTTTGCTCTGTCCTGCTTAGTAACTAGAACCTAAATTCCCTCGATGTGTCTTTTTTTTCTCTTTCTTACTTTCCTCATTTTTCTTTCTACAAAGTTCTCATTAACACATTTTAACGAGCATAAATGAGGACTCCATGTCCCAAGAAAGAGAAAAGCCAAGCAGCGGGTGCAGAGAGAGAGAGACAGAAAATAAGTAATTATCACTGTAGGTTTTTATACGTCAGGGCCATCCCTGAGTCCCACGTTGCTTGCCAGCTCTGCAGAAGATGACTCCTAACTGCATGAGAAAGATGAGACTGGTGATAAAAGCACAGATAAAAATAGAGATATGGTATAGATGTGGATAGCAATATGGATATAAATACAATCTCCCTGTTGTATCTTCAAGTCTGCGCCATTCATTTGGTTTCCCTTTGTCCTCTTGCGTGTTATTTTGACATACACTTAAAATAAAAGAACCTCAGAAACCGTAAGAGATGCCTGCATGTGATTCTCCTGTCACCCCTGTGAGATCCTGGGCCTTGGCAATGTTGGCTTTGTGTGTTTAACCTCTCCCATCAGTTCCAGAACTCTAACACATGGGCAGGTCTGGCCTATCAAAGCCCAGATCAGGGATGCAGGAAGAGATTTGATACAGCCCCCTACACCCGTCTCTGCCACATGAGCTGCTCTTGTTCCAGACCCTGTTCCCTCAGGTCTTCATGGCCTTGATCTCCACTGAAGGCACAGATGGTTGTGAACCTTCTGGACCTGTGGTCACCCAATTCTCTTTTCTTTTAATTCCCACTGCAGTCCTGTGAGGCAGGAGTGGATTTCTTTAGGTTGTTAGTTTATAACATTTTTGAATCTGTGACCCCCCCTCTTTTAGAGTCAACATTGTCTACTAACTATATTTTTAGTATTCATTCAATGAAAAAGTCACAATGAGCACCATCTATCCTGAGCTCACTAACTCTTATGTTGATATACATAATAATAACAAAACATTAAAAATGTCCAACATGCATTTGGCACTTACAACATGCCAGGCATGGAGCCAAACATTTTATGGTGATTCTCTTATCTGAAGCACAGGACAACCCTATGGGGCATATTTTCTGATTGGCTCCATTTTACAGATTGGAAAACTGAGCCTTTGAGACAGATGAAGTACTTTGCTCAAGCTCACACATTTTATAAACAGCAGCAGAAGAACTGAAACCCAGCATTCTTAACCATGATGTGGTATAGACGCTCATTTGAAAAAAGTGAGAGACATCTACAATCGGTTGGCAGATCCTCGTTGAAGACCAGAGGATTGCCTTGGGCTAAATGAGATAATGTGCATAGAGAAATCACACAGTGCCTGGTACACTCAGCAAATGTTATTCACAAGGATAGTGAATGTCTTTGTCTCTTACTGCTAAAATTTTTTTGAAGTGATCTTTTTATGATTATTGTAGAGGCTGGGGACCAAGATGCCAATAGCCTTGGAGCTGTGGCCTTGATGACAGGGATGAACCAGCTGGGGTGATGTGGGATGGTGCTGTGACCCTTGGTGTTGGCATTCTTGATCTCACAGTCAGTGTCTGGGTCCTTGGGCAGTGGTATCAAAGGTCTTTTCATGGACAAGAGGGATAAAGTGTCCACTTTGGCACCTTTGGTGACCAGTAATAGTGGGGCTGTGATCCAGAAAGAACAAGAGAAAAAGGTAAAAGTCTGGTCATTGTCAGAGCACCTGTGAGACACCCTCCGAGGACCTGGAAAAGCTCTTCAGGGGGCACTTGAAAGGGGTGGGTGCGGGAGGCTGAAGTTCATGTGGATCCTCTTTCTCTCAGGCTGGATTGGCCCAGAGCACAGTTATATATTGCAATTATCCGTGAGGTTTGTGTAAATTTCTTCTTCCAACTAAGTGGTGGATAAGATGGCCTGGAGAAATTTTGTGCTATGGAGTATCCAGGTGTTGACAAAACAAACAATCAAACAAACCCACACTTTGTTTCTGAGTCCCCAAGAAAGGAAGGACTTTCTTAAAGGACAAGCCTGCAAACTAACAAGCCATGAGTTGAAAGCAGAGAGATGAGTAATCACGTCACCAGAGTCATCCTGGGTAAAATGACTCAGCGAGGTACACCTGAAGCTTTGAGGGTTCTTGATCACATAGACTATGAATAAATGGATCTGGAGCTCAAGCAATAGGGGGGATAATGGACTTGAGATCCCCTCATAAACCATGACACTGTAAGTGTCTATAAAGTCAGTGAATAGATGGACTAAAAAAAAAATCTGCCTGCAACTAACAAGAAAAGTGTTTTTGTCTTTGCTGTGACTCTGGGTAGAACTTAATGATAATACTTGTCTCCCCTGGAGTTTGTTAGCTCCAGTCCAGGTCTGTTCTCATGTGGACCTAGGATTATTCTGTACCATCCATGGCATCAGGAAAAATGAAGCCAAAAAATTAAAGTGGCCCCAGCTTGAGAACAGTCCCTGGTGTCCAGAAATGCCATATGTAAATTCTCTTAAGGTGTCAGCATCTTCAGCTCAGAGCCTTCAGGATGCCCGCAGGTTAACTTCAGCCAAATATAAACTCCTAAAGAAAGATGATCAGGTACCTGCAGGAGCAGACCATCATGAGGGACAGTCAGCAGACACATTCTTGAGATTATCAGATGCAGATATGCTACCTAAAACTGTCGTATTTGAAGAAGTAAAAGCTGGAATAAAGACAGCAACAACAACAAAAAAGTGACTATCAGTCATGACCAAGCAGATTGGGTAAAAGAATGAAAGGGAATTTCTGGAGATAAAATATAATTATTGAAATTAAAATCCAGTGGATGGCTTAAAGAAGAGATGGATCATAATGATGATCTGACAGCTGGCAGGTAGGTATTACTCACTGTGTGCTTGGCACTCTTCTAAGCTCTTTGCAACCACGCTCGAAAAAAGGGGGAGTGAATTAGAAATTAGATTTAGACAAATTACCTTTACAGAGACAGATAGGAAATATGAATGCAATGCTGTGTCTCAAATTTACTTGTGCCGTATCTTAGACGTGTTATAGTGCCCATATGAACCTCAGTTTCCTCAGCCGTAAAACAGAAAGACGGGAGGCCGTTTATCTAGAATGTCTGGATTTGGTGTATTTCTTTGTAGGACTATTTCTGGAGTTTAAGTTTATCAACACTGAACAATTAAAAAAATAATTAAGAGAGAGAGAGACTGGCTTGATCCTTCCTCAATCAATATTTACTGGGTACATTCTTCTGGGACATTTTCTTGGCTTTTAAGAAACTCCCTTATTAAGGATATTTAGAAATTGGATGTCTAGTTGCACAGTTGTAATTCAATGCTTCAAAATCGTTTTTTTATTGTCCCAAACCATGTAAATGACCAAGAACCCTGATGGCTTGCAGGAGAATGCATTGAGATATCACACAGCAAGTATTTTCAGTCCACTGAATCCCATTATTCCCGTGCATGGTGAGCTGTGGCAAACTCATGTATTACTAGTAGGTAATTTAATAAATGGATGATCATTAACAATCCTATTATTTAGAACAACTGTATTGCTTGGGCACTTCTAATATTTAGAATCCTGGTTGGGGGGCGGGGAGGGGAACCCAGTTCCATACTGGACTACTACCCATTTAATGAGACTGATCTGACAATTGAAGAGGTAATGGAAATACAGTTAATTGTAAATGGTAGGTACTTAACCCTCTCAATGTTCCTCGTTTGCAAACAACAGAAAGAAACTCTGGCTTATTGACGCAGAGAATGAATTAAATTGAAGGCTCACAGAATTGATGCGAGGACTTGGAAAATGGGGCCAAAGTTGACAAGGCCCAAATACCAGACCGTGACAGGCTCAGCTGGCTAGGATGCCCGCTTTTCTCCGAACTGGTCACTTACCATCCACACCGTTGGATTCCTGTATCAGTGTCTTTGACACATAAGCTCTACCACCCCGGTGCCTCTAAGTCATCCCTTCAAGGTTCACGGTCCTGAGGGGTCAGGGTTGTGATCATCACCTCGTCATGCACAGATCTTGTGCTCTTTCCCTCAATACACAGAAGTGGGGAAGCAACTGCTCTCCTTTGGCTTCTGTCCCTGGAGATGCTGCCCTCCTCCCACTTTTCTTGGCATTCTCAGAAAAGGAAGGGCGTCTGCATGCCAGGCAGCCATGGAAGTTCAGGCACCACCAGAGCTCCCAGAATCTTTATTCCCTCAAATCAATAGCTGGTGGGAGTACTGGAGTTTAATAAATGTAGAATTTAAAAAGGATCTAATCTTAATGAATTAAGTCTTTCTTCTCTGGCACCAGTGGTCTATTAAATATTTTTCCTAAAAATTGTATTTTTTATTTGCAAAAATAAGTCATTCATAAGAGGAGGGATCCTTGCAGTGATAGAAATGTTCTGCACCTTGACTGCATCAATGTCAATATCCTAGTTGTGATGTACTATAATTTCGCAAGATGTTACCATTGGGGGAAACTGGATAAAGGGTACATGTAGAATCTTTCTGTATGATTTATTACAACTGCATGTGAATTTATAATTATCTAAAAATAAAAAGTTTATTTTTTTAAAAAAAGTCATGCTTGTTGTTGAAAAAAAATCAAACACTATAGAAAATTCTTTTCATCAACTCCAACTCACCTGAAGTAGAAATAACATTTTAATACACATACACACACACACACACATGCCTATAATGTGGTTTCCTACAGAAAAAAATATATAAACAAAAAATGTATTTCAATAAACTTTTTGCAACACGCTCTTTTCACTCAACAGCATATACAAGCAACTTTCTATGCACAATGACTTCTAATCTCTTTTGTGAGTGTGTGGCTTCCTGAGTTTTCCAGATCTCTCTCTCTCTCTCTTTTCCCCTGTAGGCTGTGAGCTCCTTGGCAGACAGGACCTTCACTGCTGCATCTTTAGCACATAGCTGCATGCCCCACACACAGTGGGTCCCAATGTAAGTGTATAGTATGTCAGGAAGACCATATTGTCCTCAAAGAAACAAACAGCCCAATGAGAGCAATACAGTGTATAGTAATATCTCGCTAAGGGCAAGCCTTAAGATGCCCAGGAACCAGGGTTTCAATTTGACCTTAGAAGGGGACCTGAAAATCTCATTGCCTTCTCTAGCTGGCATCCTCTAGCCATTTCTGCCCTGGGACTCCCTGACTCATTACTACATTGGCTTCAGGAACATACTCCTTTTCCCTGTCTCTCGGCTCAGTAAATGGAAAACCGCTGTCTGTCTTGCACTGGGTTGCATTGCTGCTAGTCTTTGAAGTTTAATTTCAGAAAGTAAGAGGCCAATGCCAAAGGTACCTTTTTGTTTTGGTACAATTCCACAAACATTTGCTCAAAAGCCTACTATGTCTCCGTAGGTGCTGATGACAGAAATGAATTCAATCACCAGTAACAAAATACTAAGCATTTTTGAAACACCTTCTGCATCCATAGAAGAGGCCATTCCAAGGTAAGATGTGGTCTCTGCCCTTTCGCAGGTTAAAATTTCCTGGAAAAGATACAAGTAGATTACTACAAACACGGAAAGAAAATAGCTTGAGTGTTATAGCAAAGGTGTAAACACTGTGTTCGGAGAATATTGAGGTGGTAACAATTTTGTTCACCTTGGTCCCTGTGCAGAAAAATTGACTTAAAGCATTACAGAATCACTATATATACATATAAAATGAAGCAGAGGAATACATCATCCTATCTATCTATCTATCATCTGTCTGTCTCATTAGAGCACAGAGGAAAAGGAGGATAGTTTGTCTTGGTTGTTCTGGGAGCAGGAGGAACAACTGGCTTCAGGGTGAAGGTAGCGCTTGCAAAGTATTGTCATCAACGAATAGAATTCACTAGAGATACTGGGGATGATGAGAGAACAGCATGTGCAAAAGCAAGTACGGGGCATGATACAGATGGTGTTTGGCAAAGTCAAGTATCTAGTGTTATTGTAGCATGGATATGAACTTCAGATTAAATAGCAATCTCCAAAAACTTGCTCCCTGGGAGAAATGAATCGTTCCTCCATTCCATTTTTATTGAGAGCCTCCTCTAGTCAGAATGGAAAACACTCAGGTCCTTGGGTCGTGTTTAACCTTTACCTGATGCTGTCCTAAGTGTTTTTCGTATATTAAATAAACCTCATGCTTACAGCACTCTGTGATACACTACTATACTATAGCACTCCCGTTTTACACATGGAGAGATTAAGACACAAAGAGGTTAAATGGTTTGATCACACAGCTGGTGAGCAGTGGAGACTTCAGTCCAGGAAGTCTAGCAGTGATGTCCACTCTTCACCATGACACCATCCTGCCATATGCAGGGCTGTGTGCCATGTCCTGGAGGTAGAGGTGGCCATGGGCATGATTTTACCTTTTATCCCATCCCTGAGAGCTTGCCTTCTTGGGGGAAAATATTGAATAGGCAATAATAGGCACAACATTAAGTGTAAATCAGGGGATTCTGACATGGTCTGCAGTGGGGATGGGACTGAGGATCAGGAAGCTGTACATGAGCAAGTGACAGTGATGCTGTGGCCTGTAGGATGAGTAGGTGTTATCCAGGCGAAGAGGATGGAGAATGTAGGGAGAGGTCTGTTCCTAGACCAGAAATCCTCCTATGTGTAGACCTTAAGGCAAGAAGAAGCAGGCCTCTCTTCAATAAATAAGCAGAAAGAAGGCTGGTGTGACCCAAGAACAGCATTAGGGGAGTGTCTCTCAATTCATAGGTGGTGAGGAGGAGGTGCTGGATTTTGCAGGGTCTCTGTCAGGATTGTGATCTTCTATCCTAAGAGGAATGGGAATCATCTGAGCAGTTCTAAGCAGGGAGTTGGCATGAATTGCACTTGAAAACACTTACTCAGCCTGCTATTTGAAGAATACTGTGTGTGTGTGTGTGTGTGTGTGTGTGTGTGTGTGTGTGTGTGTGTGCACGTGTGCATGTGTGTGTGTCTGGTGGGGTGGGCAGGAAAGGAGAGAAAAAGTGGCCTCCAGGAGCTCTTGGAGGAGACTGAGGTAGTCATGATGGTGGCTTGGATGGTGTGGTGGCTGTGAGATGGAGAGAGAAGCAGAGACTCAGGAGAGATTTTGAAGATAGACTCCCATGAAATATGGTGACTGATTGGACATGGGGACCAAAGAAGACGAGTTTGCCTGAGATGATTCCAAATTTCACGACTCTCTGGAGCAACAGTTGGCAAACTTTTTCAGCAAAAAGCCAGATGATGATAAATTTTTTAGACTTCAGTCTAGAAAAGGTCTCTTGCAACAACCTGACTCTGCTGTTGTCCTCTGAAAGCAGCTACAGACAAGAGTAAACAAAGGGATATGGCTCTGTTCCAATGAACCCTGGTTTATACTCAGGAAGCAGGCGAGACTGTGCATCTGGGCTGTAGCTGGCCAACTCCTGGTCTGGAGAGTGTGAAGGTACCTGAGATGCGGTCCTCTGGAGTTGGATGGTCCAGGCAAATAATTGGCTACGTCACAGCCATTCCTTTCCATGACAGCACCATGAAGTAGCTGTTAGGATTCTTTTTGTTTGAGATAATAATCTGCACTCTGATACTGTTATTGACTTTTTCAATGTCACATACCAAGTAAGGGGCAAAGTCTGTATTGGAACACAGATTTATTTTACTTCCAAGCCCATGAAAGACCTTGCCTCTACCCCATCCTATCTCCTATTCCTCCCCCCGCCCCCTCCCACCAAACTATCCTGTGATGGTGACAAATTGTTTTGCAAGCTTTTCTCACTTTCCCCCAAGGGCACTTTTCTTCCTTGAACGATTTTTTTAAAAGCCAAATAAAAAGGGATGGTGAGTCTCTAAATGTACCATCGTTGCTTTTGTTCAGTACAATAGACTTTATATTGCTTTGTCCAGTCCCTGCGAAGTGGGACATAGGAGGTTTGTTTCCAAGAAATTAGCATCTTATTTCTCTCTCTCTCTCTCTCTCTCTTTTTTTGCTCCCAACACAGTTTTATCTTGGGGATAAACAGTGTTATTTTCATTCCCTCCACTTGAGCCCCACATCAAACGTTTTCTATTAAAATTTAAATAAGCCACTTCAGAGACAGATGAAGATGTGAGGCTGAAATGAGCTGATTCACTAGAATTTGTTCCTGAGAATATAACTTATTTTCTCTTACAGCTTATGCAACTTGGTTTCATAATAGAAGTTTTAAGTGGGCCAACATCATGCCATTATAGTCATTTCCTTCAACTTTTCCACCCAGAATAGCCAACTGCAAAAGGGGAAATGAGGGACACAAACTCTTCCCCCACCCCATGGAGACCCAATTATTATTCTAGGAAATTGCTGGAAGCTGAAATTTTTTTGAAGATATATTGGATCTTTTTGTGTGATCGTCAATCTGTACACATAGCAACAAAATCTTTGCTGCTGGCTGATTGTCCAAATTTTTCTCTTTTTCCTTTGGTTGAAGTTGGAGACAGGGCTTGCCAAGGTGGGAATGTATGTGTAGGGTGAGGTGGGAGGTACTGAGTGGAGATGGGAGTAGGACCAGAGAGCAGGGTGAATGCCGAGGGGGACAAAGGCAAGGTTGAAAATTGACTGATGGGCCCAGACCCAAAGTGCCAGAAGGAGAGGCTGGATGATCTCTAAATCAGAGGTCTAAAGTCAGGGCACAGAGTGAAGAATTCAGGACCAAGGAGGTGAGACAAGTGTAAGCAAAGTACTGGAGGGGTGGACTAATGTGGGAGTCATCCTGAGTGATTCATAGGAGAGCATTATCCAAGCTATGTTCATTATCAATCTGTGTTCTAAGAGAGAGTGGTTCTTTTGTTGAGTAATTTGAAAATATGAAACTTGATTCCTAGGGAACCATAGTGATAGGGATAATAATAAAAATAATAATAGAAATTTTAAAAATTAGAAACATAGGTGATTGCTGACATAAGCCTTACTACCACTCACCAATACCCCATCTTTAATACTAAATGAATGAATCGTTCCTGCTGTTTAAATTAGGCATGGACACATGGCTTGTGTGGACCAATGAAATGTGAGTGGAAGTGATGTGTAACTGCTAGTGTTTATCTCTAAAATTTGCTTTTCACCCTGTCTCTATGACTAGTGGCATTCCCTAAATGAAGACGACTCCCCGTACTCCAATGACTCCATGTCTAGTGTGGGAGGGACATGAAGGATGAACAAGAAGTAAGTTTTTGCTGTTCTAAGCCACTGAGATTTTTGGGTTTGCTTGTTATAGAAGCATAATCTAGCTTATCCTGACAGATAAAAGAGCTAACATTTAATGAGCACTTACTATGTGCCAGATACCACTCACAGTGTTTACATGTGTTAACACATTAATATATTATTAGTGGCTCTGGTATGTCTAGAGGTAAGTAAATACAGAAGTAAAGAAACATGTATAACGTTCTCCAAGTGTATAGAACAATAGATGCCCCTCATTTCTGCTTTGCTTATTTTGGATATAGAACACCTATTGATGCTTTGCAGAACACAACCTGATAACACACACTGGAAAACTCAGGCCTGAAATATGCTCCACTGTCCATCGCTTGAGATGGGGCATCATGGACTGCAGGAAGAATAAAAGCCTTACATAGTGGGCAAATAGGGATAAAGAGTTAAAAATGCTGGCAGTTTCTCCTATCCTTTCCATGGAGGAGCCTGAGATGATTAACGGTTCTTCATTAAAGTGTGACTCTGACTCTTGGCTAACGCTCAGTATCAGAGGAGCACTGGAAGAGGAGGTTGGACGTGGAACAATGGGAAAGACAAGGCCTGTAATTTTGTGGGTTGATCTCCCTAGAAAATCTGCCAGAGTACTAGCTTCTTTTCCTTAAACCAAAACCCCAGGAAAAGATAAAATTCCTTATCAGTTGAATAGGTAGGGGAGCAACTAAGACCAAGAGCAAGAGTTAAGTAAGTCTAAGCTTGGAGCAATGAGGCTCTTGGGGCTAATGCATCCATGGCCAGCATTGCTGTATTAGTCATAGTAATACGACTGAATGGTCATGTATTGGGGAATGTATTACAAAGATGTCAGGCATGATGGCTAATTTAAGGTGTCAGCTTGTCTGGGCCATGGGGTGCGCAGGTTAAGCATTACTTCTGGTTGTATCTGTGAGGGTGTTTCTGGATGACAGCTTCTAAATTGGTGGGCTCAGTAAAGCAGATTGCCTTCCCCAACGTAGATGGGAATCATTCAATACATTGAGGACCTGAATAGAATAAAGAGCAGATGAAGGAGGAATTTTCCCCGTTTTGCTTCCTGCCTGCCTACTTGAGCTGGGACATTGGTCTTCTCCTGCCTCGGATGGGGATTTATGCCATCAACTCTTCTGGTTCTTGGAGTCTTTGGACTCAGACTAGAATTACACCACCAGACATTCTGGGTCTCCAGCTTAGAGGCAGAAGATATGGGGACCTCTGGATATCGAAACTACATGGAAAGGACTCAGGACTGTGCTCACTGATTATATGGCTTAGAACATTCTTCTATCAGACCTTGCATGCCTGACTCCTCCTCATCATTCAGGCCTTGCCCAAAATGTCATCACTATAGAGGGGACTTTGCTGATCTCTCAACTTTGCAGGACCAAGTCACTTTCCATCACATCACTCTGTTTTACTTACACCCCAGCACTCACTACTACCTGATATTTTTTTGTTGATTTCTTTGTTCATCATTTGTCTACACTTAATAAAATGTATGTGCCATGGGGACAGAGACCTTGTAATTCTTGATAAGGAACAACCAGTATCCAGCACAATATCTTACACCTAATAGAAATGCAACAGCCTTTCAGAGTGATCAACTGAATGAATTCTCAAAGGAATAACAGGTGTAACACAAAGTAATGGAGCTCATTACAGTAAAACACACATAAAGGTGACAAAAACAAACCCTAAGGTGGTAGCATTCCACCAATAGCAGGAGACAGATGTGGAAAAGCCCTCAGTCCATGTCTATAAAATGGACCCGTGCAGGACTACAAGTCAGGGTTGCTGTGTTGCCTGACTCAAGAGGCTACCCTTCATTTCTAACTCCACTGAGGATGGGTTTGTGACACTTACTGGGTGTTTCCACAACCTCCATAGTTTAACCCTAGCAAAGCATCTACAGTTCAGGACTGTGATTGTTTGTTAACTTACCTACCTCAATATTTAGCCCACATGGTCTTAGCAAGACTATGTCTTATTTGTGACATTGTTCAGCTCATAGAATATTTAATAAGAATTTGTGAAATGGATGCATTAATGAACAGTTTTATAGACAATCCCTTTATCACCTCAACCCAATTGTTGACTCTCATACTAATGCTTACTGCCTGCAGCTTGAGCCTATTCTAGACTTCGGGTCCAAAATGGCAGATAGATTTCATCCCATATGCCATATTGACTACTATTAGTTGCTACCTAAAGGCTTGTAAAGAGAAGGCTCTCAAGGCTAGTTCTAGTGTCTAATGGACATGGGTATCATGATTGATTAGTAATGTCTGCACTAGGCAAGGGACAGAGTGGTGGCATGAATTCCATGTATTTTCTAACCCAAACTTATAGCCTCCTCATTAGTGAAGGGCGCCTGCAACTGATTCACTCTTACCCAACACCTCTTTATAGTCAGTATTTCAACCAAATGCAGAAATCACATTGCATGTGCTCATGATATCAAGATAGCTGCTGTAATGCCAGTCCCCACATTCTCACACCATTATGTCAAGAAGAAAACAAGTTTCTTCTCACCTGTCTCTTTTCATCAGGGAAGAAAATCTTTTACAGAAACCCCCAATGGACTTCCCCTTTGTGCCTCATTGGCCAAGGTTGAGTCACATGGCCATGCCTGAATCCAGCCCTGTCAAAAGAAATAGAATTGCCTTTATTGGCTTGGACTGATCAATATTCCTTTCTTGAGTCTAGCCTGGAGCCATCTTCCTTGAGATCATGAGAAGATTAACATGAACAAAATCAAGGACTTTCCTTTAAGGAGGAAGGAAGCAGAGTGGGGTTAGTTATGCAACTAAGAACGTCTTCTGTAATTCACATTTGTATCTCAAATTCCAAAGACTGCAAATCACTTAGTAGGGCCTGTGAAATAGTTGTGCCAAGAAAACCCCATTCTTTCCTGTACTTCCAACTACCTACTCAGTATCTCCTCTTGGATTGCCACCAAACCACCAGATGCTAAGAGGGAGGTGTGGCACCTATTCCGCTGGGCCACTTTTGTCTTTGTTTTCTGACTGTCTCTCTGCCAATAGCCAAGCACCTCTGCAACACTCTTTGCTGAGATGTTACTGAGGAAGTGAGTACGGCCCAGTGGAAAGTGGGCTGGAAAACTTGGTTTTTGTGTGTAGCCTGATGCTAACTTGCTGGTTGACCTTCGGCAAGTTCCTTAACCATCTGAGCCTCTGCACTTCTCTCTGCAACCCCTAAGAATGCCTGAACAGTGTCCCGTGGGAATCTTCACCCAAGGATATTCTTTTGTAGGATTCTCAAAGGAAGCTAGATTGAAGTTGTAAATATTGAGTGAAAGGATTTTAGGCAGATTTAAGTCTAAGGGCAGTGCTTCCTAAACAAAGACCTGCTCAGCCTTCCCACCTGTGCTCATGAAGGTAGCCACTTCTTTTGCTTCCTGGCAAGGCCGACTGCAACCCAAAGCTGCCAGGCCACAGTGGCTGGGAGTGTAGTTATAGTTCAAGTTTAAACATGAATGACCAGAGAGGATGACTCCTGATTTAGGGCCACCCCCTCTTTGGCTGGCAGGGATTTCAGGGGCAGTTAGGAGGAGGCTGCAGGAGGAAATGGGGCAGCTGCCAGCAGGATACCTGCAAAACCTGAATGGAAAAGGGCCCCAGGCTGGGAGGTGGAGCGGCCCTCTGCACTCAGGCCCTCCTCCTCCTTTCTCAGCACTTGGGTCTCTCCCCAGAGCAGTAAGCCTCGGTCTGTGGGACAGAGGATCTACCCACTGTGGAGCCACCTGAGTTCCAAGTTGCCCGTGGAATCAGGTTTGAACTGCTGGTGAGCTGGACTGTGTGATAGAAAAAGACCAAAGTCTTCACTTCTGCCATGGTGCCAAATTGTGTTGGTTACCGATCAGTTTTCACGTGGGAAATTCTTGGCTGGTTTTGCCCTTAGTGAAAGCTCCCTTCACTTCAATGCTGCTCTCTGAGAGATTTATATCTTGACAGCCTGGAGCAGCCACAGAAAGTGTTCCCATGACCTGAGTAACTAAACACAGCTCTGTGTGTGAATACAATAGAGATACATTTTTCTTCCCTCCTGATATCTTTTGTATAATTCATAACTTGTTGGCTTGTGCAAGTCACCTGGCCTCCATGGGTCCTAGTGGTCTTGCTGTAAAGTGGGTATGAGGATGCCTATTACCTCTTACATTTTGCTTCCAACAAAGCCGTTCATTCATCTCATCTAAAGTCTTTGACTTGATGGGGTTACCTCTAGTTTTAAGATCTACAGTTTGCTGAAGTAAAATGTGACTTTTATTTAGTTTTGCAGAAGAACCCTTACTTAACTGATCTTAGTGGGGGAAAAGCCCTGTTAAATTCTGCATTGTCACAGGTCAGGTAGTGACAGGCTTGACTTCTTCAAAGGCTCTGGTTCAAATAATAGCTCTAGTCTAGTGGCATCTCTTTATAAGATGCACTGCACTTTTGCCTTTCAATTTGCAACTTCATTTTCTCCCCACAATAACCAGTAAAATTGATATTATCACTTCCATCTACCAAATAAGAATATTGATGCTTGAGGGGAATAAACGATGTTCCCAAGGTCACCCAGAAGAAATAAGCAGAATCAATACCTAGAACTAGGTCTTCTGACTCCACACCCAGTGCCTTTTCCACTACAGAGATGATTACACTAGCCATGTCTTGGAGTTGTTTAATGCTTTATCTCAAAATCAGTCAAAAACATAATAAGTGCCTACTATGAGCCAGGCTCTTTGATAAATGCCAGATAACTCCCAACCCCTGTGCTACAGAAGCTCATGGTTGAATAGTCAAGATAAGATTCCTGCAGAAATAGCCCCAATACAGAGCAGAGTGTAAATAGCTTAGGAAGTAGAGAGTGCTCAGATCGTGGGGGCCATTGAACGTCTAGCTAAGGTGTTTGGAATTTATTGGTAGATCATGAGGAGCCACTGAAAGCCTTGGTTGAGTATCCTGTGTTCAATAAGCTCTTTCTTAAGCAAAATAAAGAAGACAAAACACGGGAAGAGTTTAGAGCAAGGACTTGCATGTTCACCATTTTCCACTGGAGGAAAAATGGAGAACAAGCAAGATGCAGTGATGTGCTTAAGTCACAATGAGTGAGAGAGAACAGGGGCTCTCACTAACCATCCTCCTCCATGCCCTTTTCTTAATTTCTATTGTGCAGACATGGTAGAAGTTGACTGGATAGGAAGACAGGAGCTGGTGCACCAGAGGGGCTGCCCTAGCTTTCATCTCCTTCTCTGGGTAATTGTATACAAGTCTGCTGGCTCTTAGAGGCTACTTTAGTCCTGCTACTTTTCTGCCAGGCCCTTACCATGTGACATGCTCTGACCAATAGGCTGTTAGCAGACCTGACACAGTAGTGTTTTGAAATGGCCTTGTGCTCTGGGCTTTGCCCTCTTGTACCTCTGTCATCACACATGAGCCTGTGCGGGCTAGCTCAGAGTGAGACAGCACTGCAAAGTTGTGTGCAAAGAGTGGGTACAAGGTCGGAGGAAACCTGGGACATCATTGCAATTTAACAGCATCTGTCTGCTGTCACACCCACTCTTCCCATATCACCATACTGTTTCTCCACAGTATCTATGCTGAATTCCATTCATGTCATCTAGGGCTACATGAGTGAGTGGACTAACCCCCTGATCCTAGGTATGCCCCATCGCCTTTAAGTGCAGCCCAAATATCATTTCTTTCAGGAGATACTAAACACTCCTAAATCCTCCTAATGGTTCTCTTCTCAGTGCACCTAGAGCAAGTAAAAATGCACTCTGAAGATATTGAATGAATATACTGTTTTTGATATATTGTCTCATTTGAATATCTCCTTCAAGCAAATATGTAGCAGACGGGGATTCCAGGTAAGAGGCGGAGAGAGTGTGTGAGAGCCCCAAGTAGCTACAAGTTGAAAGGTACCTACTCCAACCTGTAGGGACTCTCCAATGGTGGTTCCTTAAGAACTCAAGGAAAAGGTCTTATCCAGGCAGGAATCATGGATTTCAGTCCCCAGAGTCTTATCCACAGGGCAGAGGATGAAAGACGTAATTGAGAGTGGATATTTGGTATGAGAGGATCTTAAATTTGTACACATCCAGGGCCCCTGTCATTATCAGAAATACTAGTGATACATAACTGGGCACCTATTATGTATCTTCCAGGTAGATGTTGTAACTCCCATTTAATGTATGAAAAAACTGAGACTCAAAAGAGAAGTGATAACCCAAGATCAAAAAGCTAGTAAGCCAAAGAAATATAGTCCAAACCCAAGCCTCCTTAACCCAGAGCCCAGCACTTTTCTGCTCTGCCACTTTCAAGATGTATTAGTACCATCGTGTTTCCAGCTGTGAAACTACCTCATCTAAGCTGTCAGACTCTCCCCAGTGGGGCCACACCACCAGGTGGGGATTTGGTGAGAAAGGCAGTTGTGAAGAAGGATCCTAGGAGAACTTGTCTGCACTCCCATGGACAGACGTGCACCTGGCTCATGTCCCACCATCTACAAGCCCCACGTGTCCCAGTTGGCCGTAGCATTGGCTGGTGGAACACAGTAGTACTTGTTGGAGAGGAAGGAGCAAAAATTCTAGCTCTGGCTCTGCTGTGTGACTCCAGGCAAGTCAAAACCTCTTGGTTTGAGTTACTTAAAAGCTATAAAATGAGGGAGTTGAACAACATTCAATTCAGCACTCAACTTTGGGTCCTACTAGAGCTAGTGAATGAATCAGAGTGAAGAGTGACAGAGAGTCAGTCCCTGCCTCCAAGGAGCGCACGGTCCACTGAGGCAAGAGCACAAGCCCCGGTTCCTCTGACACAGCTCAAGCTGTAGTGAGAACTGTGGCAGAGGTGTAGACATACCAGCCACACTGCCAGGGGTGACAAAGAGGGAGAGACCTGTAGGGAGGACTGAGGGAAGGTTGCCCCGGAAGCTGACAGGCAGGGGAAGCTTCAGGAATGAGTAGAGTTTTTTAAGAGGAGTTAAGGGTCTCATTTCATCTGAGCATCTTCAGCGTCTGTCAGAGTGTCTGGCAAATTGCATGTCTCAATGTCTGCTTGTTGACTGCAGATGGAGAGATGATGGAGGATAAATTAATGGGCATTTCAGCCACAGAAATGCTATATTCCATTGTTTATAGGCTCCACAAGGCAGCAAGAAAAGTAATTATATTGTGTTTTATATTTTATAATCTGGCCAAGAAGTCTGACATATATGGAAACACATTGTGCTCGTTATTCTTTTGGGTGATTTAAGGGTATTGCTTATTATAAACACTTTGTAATGTGGGGGAAATTGTAAAGGTGTGACTAATCTTATCATCCAAAGATGATCAGTTTTAACATTGTTCTATACTCTTCCAATCTTTTCCCTGTGCTTACACATACACAAACACACGCAAACACTTTTTCCCATACATGGATTGAAAATATGTTCAGATGGGAAACAAAATGAGATAACATAGCTCCAATAGTCTATTGGACTTTTTATGAAAATGAAACCCATGGTAAAATAAAAGAAGGGTGTAACATGGCATCTTAGGCTATAGACGTTCAAAATATTAAAAAATAATTTCTTTTTTTCCAAATATAGTCTTTCTTTTCTCTGCAAAACAGTGATGTTAATGGTGATGATAATGATTATCATTCATTAACCCCCTACCAGATACCAAGCAGTGTACAAAGTACCTTTTTTAATCTCAGCACAACTTTGCAAGTTGGATAATGCTATCTCTCTTTTAAAGAGGAAGTTTAGAAAGTTGCCAAATATACTAGCTGGGAACCCAGGCTTCTCCAACTCAAAGCTGAGTTTTCACTCCAAGGATGTCAGAAGTGGTGTTCTAGAGGTTTCCGCACAGGACTGAGAACAAGACTTCTGAATGTCATAGGATCCTTGCATAACTTTAAAGGGCTTTCGATGATGTGTCTTTGTGCTGTAGACGTTCTAATGGAGCTGACAGTGGGCTGCTGCAGTCAGTTGTTGGCTGCCGTGCCTGTTAAAGTCCCTGGACTTACCTCTCTGACAGCACTGACTACATGAGTTTCAAAGAGTGTCTTGCACAACCATCCCCTCTGAGCTCCCTGCCAATAGCCTGCATCAATTGCCAGCCATGTGAGTGAGCCATCCTGGACCTGCACCCCAAGTAAGGCTTTAGATCAGCATAGGTCACTGTCCACAGGCTGCAACCGCATGAGAGACCCAGTGGGAGAACCAACCAGTGGGGCTCGCTCAATCTGCTGGACCAGGGAAGATACTAATAAATTTTTCTTCCATTCAGGGGATAATTTTGTTACACAGTAATAGATAATCATAGCAGTGACATTGAGTTGGTTTGAATTTCAGATCTAAGAAATTTTTCCAGGAAATTTTTTCCCAGTAAGTGGATTTTTGGCTTTAAAATTCAAAGTCATATGCAGGAAAGTTTGTTTTTGACTGTTATGTAACTGGCCACCTCCATTAAATGTTGGCAGTGAGGGTCTCTTCTGCACCTATATTGGCAAAAGGCTCTGTGTAGATAGACATTTCAATAGCTTAAGTTTTGGCAACACCATTAGTGTATTTTAAAAAGGGAAAAACATGGTGTCCAGAGCCAAAAATGACTTATAAAGATTCCTGATAAAACCATGAAAAAACCATTTAGAAATATTGAGAATAAATTAGGTTACAGAGTGATATGCAATACAGGGTTTAAACAGGCAAGTCATATTGGCCTGATTTTCTTGTGTAATAACATTCTGGGCCAGTAGATTGAGAGGAAGTAGACCTGCATTCCTGAACAAATTTATACTTACTCATAATAGATTATTCATTGTATATTTGTGTGGATAATCCTTGCTGAGATTCTGTGATACTCTTTTCTTTTTTTTTCAGGTAATGATAATAATTTGCTGATTTCATAAAAGAATTTGCAAGTTACAGTTTTATTGATCTAGAATATTTTAAACAGTCTTGGCATTGTTTGTCTTCAAAGTCTTGTTAGAATCCTTTTATAAAACTCTTCGCCTAGAGCTCTCTGTGTACATGTTGTGTGTATGTGTGAGAGATCAGGGGGTGGGGAGTCAGTGGTGACTTGTAGAATTCTGACTTGCACAATTGTTTGGATAGTAGTGCCATTGCCTAAGATAGGGAGCTTTGGAAGAAGGCCTGGACTGGGTGAAAATCTCACGGATTTAATTTTAGAGAAATGGTGATTTTCAGACTTTGGCTGGGGTGGAGGACTTGACAAGGAGACTTGGACAGAAGCTGTGTTTACATATTATATTAGTTTACTAGCACTGCTCTAACAAAGTACCACAAACTGGGTGGTTTAAATAACAGAAGTTTATTATCTTACAGTTCCGGAGGCTAGAAGTTCAAAAATCAAGGTGTCAACAGGGCTGGTTCATTCTGAGAGCTCTGAGGGAAAATCTCCAGGCCCTTCTCCCAGCTTCTGGGAGCTCTTTGGCTTGTGATGTCATAACTTCAGTCTTCCCACATCATTCGCCCTGTGTGTGTGTCTGCTTTCAAATTTCCCCTCCTTATGAGGACACTAGTTATACTGGACTAGAGCCCCTTCTAAAGCCTTCATTTTAATTGTGTTACCTCAGTGAAGACCCTATCTCCAAATGAACTCACTTTCTGAGGTCCTGGGGTTTGGGACTCCAACACATGTGCTTTGAGGGGGGAGCACAGTTCAATGCATCACAAATATCAAGCATGCTGTTCTAACTTAGATGTTGTTCATTTGGGGGTAGCTTATGGGGCAGGGGAGGCTAGTGAAGAGTGAATGAAAAAATGATCTCTCCCTCTGCCATTCCTTGTTGCTGCCACTGATTTGCTGCCACATACGAATCTGAGGTGACTTCAAGATATCAAAAGCAGATGTTATGCCAAGTAAAAGAAGTCAGTCACATAAGACCACATACTGTATTGTTGCATTTATATGAAGTGATGCAAATAGGCAAATCCATAGAGACAAATTTGCAGTCGCCTAAGACTGGGGCTGGGGTGGGATGTGGACTGCTGCTAATGGGTTTCTTTTGGGGGTGATGAAAACGTTCTAAAACTTGACTATGGTGATTGTCACACAACTCTGTGACTACTTTAAAATCCACTGAATTATAACTTTAAATGTGTAAGTTATATGGTTTGTGAATCATATCTCAATAAAGCTGCTAAAAATCAAAGCAGATGTTAAGTCAGCAGTTGGAATGTAAGGGTATTTGAGTAAATTTTTCAGTCCATTTCAGTCATGAGATTCTAAGACCCTGCATTTTTTTTCACCTCTCTGGAGCTCAGTTTTGTTATTTGTAAAACGAGGAGACTGGAGTCTATGTAATAGACGATCCTCTCTTCAATTCAATTAAAACATCACCCGACGTTCTTATTTTACCTACGGAACAGACTAGCTTAGTGCGAGCATGGGCTTTGAGAGCAGCAGACCTGAATTTGAATCTGACTCTTTTACCTACCAGCTCTGCAACTTTGGGCAAATTATTGTACCTCTCTGAAACTCCATCTCCAAATCAGGACATGGAATGGGAATAATAATGATGATGATGATGATGATGATGATGATGGTTCTTTCCTCACGGGGCTATTGAGAGGATTTGAGATGCTAATATTCTAAAGAGTTTAGCAACATTTGGCACCTGGTAAATCCCTAAAAGGCAGTAGCTATTATTGCCATCAGCATTAACTTTCTCAGGTCAAGACTAATGACTCTACTTCACCAAAATGGGCTGGATGATTCTTTTTGCACAGGTGTTGATTTGCCCTTTCATAGTCGCTGCTCTATCAGTTACACAGCCTACGCAGTATTTAATTTTTGAGTATTTTGACACAGTAACATCTGTGTTAGTCCAGCAGATATTTTTCCTCGCACTCCTCCTGCATCTGGTAAGATCTCTGTGTTATCAAATAGTCAGTTTGTCTCTGTTTTCAAGAGGCACCAAATGACATGTAGAATGTGACAAACGCGTGATCATTCGTAGCAATCTGATGGATGCTAGTGTGTCTCTTTTATACTACGGAGCACCTATTCTGTTGAAAACAATATGCCAAGCACAGAAGGAAGGGCACAAATGAACAATATAAGGATGCTACTCTCACGAGTCCCATGATTCAGTGGGGAAGATGCTCCCACGTGTCCATTCTGTCATATATCAGATATTTTCTGAGCATAAGAGGAAGATGGAATCTATGCAATGCAGTGCACTGTGCGGAGCCCTATGCCAGATGCATGAACTAAGCGCTGATGACTCTTGGAGAAAGGCGTGCTTAACGCAACATGGAGCTGGCATTCAGGCCAGATGGCGAGGTGGCCGAAGGGCATTCTGGTCTAAAGCTGGGGAACACATTAAACTTCTCATTCTTCTGCAAACAGGTCATGCCCTTTTACGATCTGCCTTTCTGACTCGGAGACCAAGGCAGGCTTCGGGTCTAGGTAAAGCTGCCTCTGAAATGACAAGTAGAATTTGGATATTAGTGAAGGGACCAGGGAGGGCCATCATAGGGAGGGAAACTGGGGTTGGGTTACGAAAGGCCTTAATGCTAAGAGAAGACAAAAACTTTTTTTTTTGTACGTGAATGTTCATAGCAGCTTTATTTGTTATAATCAAATGCTGGAAACAACCTAAATGTCTATCAACAGGTCGAGAGAGAAACGGTGATATGTCCACACAGTGGACGTGCTGCACATGCAACATGCCAGGCGGCAGCTACAACACGGGTAAGTCTCAGAATAATCATGCCAAGTGAAGGAAACCAGGCCAGGAAAAAGGTACATGCTCACTCACTGGTTCTATTTATATAAAATTCTAGAAAATGCAAACTGATATATATGTAGTGATATATGTAGTGATACATAGTGACAGAAGGTGGGTCGGTGACTGCCTGGGTACAGGGACGGGAGGGAGGAAACTTGGGGGTGATGGATGTTTATTATCATGATTGTGGTAATGGATTCACAGGTATGCATATGGAGAAGACAAAAACTCTTAGAGGGGAGCGACAAGCCCAGAATTATGCATATAAATCTGTGCGGGTGTGTGCACATACGTGCTCTGAAAATATGACACACAGCCTGCTTTCATCCTACTTGTTACATGGTGTTTTCAACTCAAAATTTTGTATGCGTTGATCAAGAAATTGCCTTTTTTGGGGGGTAAGTGTTTGAGCAACAATAGGCGGCATGTGGTTTCAACATGAAGCCCACCGTTGACTCATCTGTCTCTCAGCGACTGAGATTTTTCATTGTCAATAACGTTAATTACATCCATCACTCATTCTAAAGTGACCTTTATTATCGCTACCCTTAATGACATTCTCTCTGTATGGGCTCGCATTTGGGTGGCTCAAGGTTAGCGACGTCAGCCCTGAGTTTTTACCATCAGGCAGTCAGAGCTCCAGAGGTACGAGTTAGACTCTCAAGCTCTCCTGTGGCTCCACCTCCCCCCTTACATGCTTGAACTGAAGTGCTGAACCAGGCTCTTCTATGAGGATGCAAAAAAGTGTATTTCCTGTTCATCAAACAGTTCTACATTTCAAAGGGTTGGGGCAAGATTTATTAAAAGAAAAAAAAAAGAGAGCTGGAAGGAGCAAACATTTATTAAGACATCATTGAGAGAACATGGACCTTAGAGTCCGAAGACCCGAATTGAAATCTCAGATCTGCCACTAATTTGCTGGGTAACTTGAGCAAATCGGTTCCCTGCTCCGGGTCTCAGTTTTCTCCTCCTTTAGACAATCAGGGTGGTACTATCTCCCTTACTGGGTTGCTGGAGGGTTGAATGAGGTTCTGTATAGAAAGCAGTCCATCCAGACCCTAGCTCAAGGTTGGCTCCTATTCTAGAAGTCCCAGGAGAAATGACAGCTGCAGACTATCATCTCCTGCAGGTTTTAGAATGTGTGTGAAGGGAAACATAAAATAAAACCGTCCCTTGAAAATCCCTTAAATCAAAGGGCAGCCTACATGGTTTTACGTAGATTCATAGATTACTTCTGGTTAGTGGCCAGTGTAAACACAAAACAGGTAAACAGACATATATTTTTTCACTGGAATCTATACTCATCACAGAACAGCAAGCTCACCATATTAGAAGTCCATGGAAACCAAGAACCACTGAGAGAATAGGAATGGGAAAGGTGTATCCAGGGTGGCTTCCTGTAGAGTGATGCACTTGACTCAAAGCTCTGCTGTTACCATCTTGAAAATCTTAGTAGTTTTTGAACAAGGGCCTCTCAATTTTATTTTCCTCTGGGTCCCACAAGTTATGTAGTCAGTCCTGGTCCTATCTTCCAGTGATTGTTTCCCTCTACTCCTTTGCACCCCCATTTGGTACAGATGAATTCACACGAGATAAATGTTTACACAGTATGTCTCTGCAGTGGAGTAACTACTGTACACAGTACCTTTGTGCGTTTTCAAGTGCACCCAGGGAGATTGGTATAAGTGTCCCCATTGGATAAGATGTGTAATTTGCTCAAGGTCATAGACTAGGAAGGGTTCAGATCAGAACCGGTATGCCTGTCTACACTTACTACTGTACTATGAAAAATGAGAGAAAAATGCAGGACAAGTAATTCTAGTTCAAAAATACACACAGTGGCAAATGCCAGAAAGAGGATGTTTGAACTGAACTGATGTGCTCGGGCCATGCTGGACTCAGCAACGCATCACTTACTTACATTGAATTTTCTGGGTTACGTGCTTGCTTCCTGACATGGAGGCTGTAGGTTCTTATGCATCATTGTATCCCCAGCCCCCAGCACAGTCCTTGGCACTTAGAAAATATTCAGTAAGCATTTGCTGAGTGAATGATACTCCCGCCAAGTTCTTCACTCAGCACGGACTTAGCCTTCCTGTGCCGCAGATTGACACCTTTGCTCTGTCTCTTCTTTGAAGATTTCTCTGACACAAGAATATTCTTTAGCTCACATAATGTCTGATTATAATCAAACAAAACGTCCTAATATCATAACAAAAAAAAATTTGATGATGGCTCTTTTCTATAAAACTTTGCTAGTTTATTATATATTTAAATGCTGTCAGAACATTCCAGTTATCATTTCATTCTCCACTAGCTAGGAGTCCCTTGAAAAAGGCCTTAGGAGAAAGAATTCCTCTTCCAGGTTGATATATATATATATATATATATATATATATATTTAAATCTCACTGTACTGAGTTATAATAGACATACAAAAAGCTACGCATACTTAATGTACATAACTGAATGAGTCTAGAGATAAGAGTATGCCCATGAAACTATCACCACCCTAATCCATCCTCTCCAAAGTGTTTCCTACTTCCCTATTGATTTATTGTTACTATTTTTTTTGTGATGAAAATGCTTAACATAAGATCTATCCTCTTAGTAAAATTTTAAGCACATAATACAGCGTTGTTAACTATAGATGCTACTTAATACCCCACGTCAGCTGTGTTCCCCCACTGCGCCTGGGAGTTAACATACACCCTCTGTCACTGCTTACTCATCCCTTACTCTGACCCGCAGTCAATGTGTCATAAGGGGCTATTGATTTTTCCTCCTAAATTTCCCAACACCATGCTCCCTCACCATGACCCACCACCTCTCCAGCTTGGACCCCACTTTTCTCCTTCCTGGACTGCTCCAGTGGCCTCCTGCCAAGCCTCTGGCATCACGCAGCAGGTGGAGAGGTCTTTCAATACAGGACTGTAACCTCAGCACCTTCTGCTTGAAAGGCCTCGCTGGCTTCTCACTGCTTACAGAAAAAGTTGTCATCTCTTGGCACAGCATTGGGGAGCTTCACTATCTAGCTCCAAACTCACTTCCTAGTTGGTTCTCCTGTGTAAACCCATCCTTGAAGCCGCTCACAGACTGACCCTGATACAGAGGTTAGTGCTGAAGGGAGATCAACACCTGTGGGAGGGTGGACAGAGGGAGCAGGGAAGCTGTGATGATGGCGACCTCTGCCAGCCCCCCTGGGAGCACTGGAGATAAAGCGCTGTGGAATGGTCCCCTTCTGGGGGCCACAATATGGCCGGCCTTTGCACCCGCATCTCCGCCAGTGCTCCTGGAACGGGTGACCTTGGGCCAGGAGGCTCTCTGCAGCAGAAGCCCCCACTCAGGAGCTGCCAATGGCAGGTGTCTGTCCTCAGCACAGCCAGCAGCTGGGCAAGGGGTCCCTCCCTCCCAGAAGGAGAATCGGGAGCACATCTCCACATCTCTGCCCTCACCCTCCTTCCCCTCCGCAGAACGTTTACTCCCGTTTCTGTGGCTTCATGGCTTGTACTTGTTCCTTCTGTTGGAAGTGCCCTTTGCCTACTGCCCTCTCCCTTTCCCCTGGTACTCTCAGTTTTCCTTCGTGACTGATGCCCATGCTGACTTCTCCGGAAGCCCCTGCCCACTCTCCCAGGCAGAGTTGGCTGCTACTCCACTGCTTCGTAGGCTCAGTCCACGCACACTGCTCACCTGCACTACGTGATAAGCCTGGGCTGGACACTGAAGGTGAAGGAGACACAGGTCTGCCCCCCGACCTGCTGGGGAGACTCCCCCTCTCTTGTGCCCAGCAGGACTTCGTGCTGTCTTGTAGCATCTGCCACACTGCTTATTTATGCGCCCACTTGATCACTCACTCGTCCATTCATTGGGTGTTAATCACGTCCTCGCCTCCCCTGTGCCCAGCATTCTGTGCAGCACTGGGGATACAATGACCAATAGTCAGGTTTGCTGACGGACAGAAATTAATCAATGGGTTATACAAAGCCTGCGTAATGCTGGCTTGCACAGAGCTGATGAAGAAGTTCATGGAGCCGTGAGGTTTTACAATAGGGTGCTTGACCCGGTCGAGAGGTTACGGGAAGTGGCCGGGAGAAGTGATAATTATGATCTCCAG
This sequence comes from Camelus dromedarius, assembly GCF_036321535.1. Classification (NCBI taxonomy): domain Eukaryota; kingdom Metazoa; phylum Chordata; class Mammalia; order Artiodactyla; family Camelidae; genus Camelus; species Camelus dromedarius. The sequence goes on from NC_087436.1 coordinate 113,516,064, forward strand.
TGGAGATTACAGAATGCACACAGGTCCCGCGGCAGGAGAGTGGATGGAGATGGGAAGGTGTGAAAGAACTTTGGTGAGGCTGGAGTTCACAGAGTGAGAGAATAGTAGGGAGCGATGCTGTTGTGATTGCTAGTGATCATGTGGAAGTTAATCACTTGTCTTTGGCATTCAGTGGGAAGTCATTAAAAGGCTCTAAACAAAGGATTGAAATGATCAGATTAGAGATCAGAAAATGGGTGCTGGCCTCTGGAGAGCAGACTGGAGAAGGGAAAGGATTCCACGGGGACACCGAGGAGGCTATTTTCAGTCACCCACTGAGATAAGGGCAGCTTGGAGCAGGGTGGGGGCATGGAGAGAAGGGGCTAGATCTACAGCAATTTAGGGAAAAACTGACGAGCCTGGGTGATTGGTTTGTATGTGACTGGGGATGAAGGACAGGGAGCTGTCAAAGCTGCCTATGGATTCCAATTAATCACTGATCTTTTTGGATTCAGAATCCAGTGATAATTACAGGTCACTTAGTAGAGACAGACCCACAGATGTGCACATACACACAACATTTTGCCTGTCACTTCAGAGGGATACAGAGAACTTCCAGAGCCCATTCCTGAGTCCCAGGTGGGCAAAGAGACTGTATCTTATTCCTTGCTGTGCCTCTAAGTTCTGATTCTAGAAAGCAGCATAGAATCTGGCACTGGTCTGTGTTTGTTGAAGCAGTTACGAAAGGTGAGAAGGGATGGAGGGCACTGAGAGCCTCCTGATGGTTAATTCTCTGCCCTTCCCACTGCCGTACAGCCGGAGGAAATTTAATAGCAGAACTACAGCTTGCATGTCTATGAACCAACTGCTCATTAGCTTGCAAGGCAGCATTAGGTGGAAAAGTCCGCAAATGGACTCAGGAGCCTCCAGGTGGTGGAGAGGAATAAATTTGAAAGTGTTAAGGCTCCAAAGACCCGAGATTTGTCTGCGGCAGATGTCTCTCCATAGTGCTGAGTGCGTTGGACTGAAGAATAAAACTGTCTGCTTTTATTTCATGTGGGGGAGTACATCATTCGGAGATGAAGCCAGTCTGCCTGTGGCTGAGTGGATAAGTTACGTTAATGTCTGGCATCCAGCGATGTCTCATTTTTACCTTGTAGAGGGAACAGAAATGGTCATTGTGTTCAGAGACAGAGATTTAGAACAGAATCCTGCCTTTGCAGATAAGGCGTTTCAGGAGGCCAGTAAAGATAAGAGGGGAAAGAAATGCATAGGAGGAAGTTTTAAGAAAGATTTGGTTCACACGTGCTTACCTAGGCTGGGTTGGATTTTTCTCTTCCGGCTTTGAGTGGCTGCATGCCTGGGGTAGCGAGAAGCCCGCCATCTGAACTGTGGACTCTTCAAGGGGACTTAGCGGTCACCTGGTTCAGTCCCCACCTCAGCAGTTCTTCTGCAGTGCCCTTGGCAGATAGGTAGCCTGTGGTTCCTCCTGAAGCCGCCCAAATGAGGCTCCATTGTTCAAAAATGCTGATATAAAGTCCTGTCCAGACTCTTTATTCTATACTGGGTACAGCAAATAAGCTTAAATTCTCAGGACGACTCCAATTACTTGACAGAGCTTGCCTAGAGCTGAAAGATTCCATGGCTGAGTCTGGATTAAAAAAAAAAAAAAGAAAGAAAGCTGTAATCAATGTCTGTCAGAGAGGCAGGAGGAAGGAGGTTGAGGAGTGGTACCCTGGCAGCCAAACACATTCTGTACTTGTCATCAGTTAATTAGTGCAGCATCTACTGTGTGCCAGTTGTGACCCCAGGAGCTGGGGATGTAAATCCAATGGTTATTTCTCAGTCTTCAGGTTAGTAGCCCTCTCTGCAGAATTAGACAGAGTTGGCCATTTTTTTTTTCTTAAGATACATCCCAGCTCCCGCCCTTACCCCTGCTTTGGCCTCCCTGAAGCCACACCTCTCTCACAAACCATTGCTCCTCAGCGTTCTCCTCTTCTTCTCTATCTTAACATGTTGCAAGCCCCTCAAATTGGCCCTGAATCTCCTTTCTGGCTCACTCTCGATAATCACATCCAGTCCCGTATCTTCAAATATCATCTACAGGCTAATGACACTCAAGTTTATGTCCCTAGTCACAAAGGGAAAACTGACTCTATAACCATCTTCTACCTGCCATCTCCACGTAGATATCTAAAACGCACCTTAAACATCACACATTCAAAAAAGAACTCTTGATTTCCATAGTATCTCTACCTCCCCCCAGTATAGCCTCATTCACTTGCCAGTCCTCCCATCTCAGCACATAGCACTGCTGTGCATCCAGTCGCCCTTGCCAGTGAGACAGGATCTCTTTCCTTCCCTCACCATCCCTCATCTAAGACAGCAGGGATTCCTGTCACTTCTGCCTCCGAAACTTCTCCCAGTCTGCCGCGGTCACTCTGCCCCCGACCACCATCCTCATCCCAGGCCGTCCTCGTTCTTGCCTGGAATACGTCAGCAGTTTTATCTGCTCTCTCTGTCCCATTCTTGTCCCTCTCGGCCTACTAACTGCACAAGAAGGAGAAGTTTCAAAAATAAATGTTAATAAGATCAGGTCAACTAGTTTGTTTAAAATGCTCCAAAGAAAATCCAAACTGCTCCTCCTGGTTTATGGGGTCAGTTTCAGTCTTTGACCACCTCTTAGGCCTCCCTGTTCCTACTTTCTTCAGCCACTCACTGGCCCGCTTTCTGTTCCTCCAACAAGCCATGCATATTCTCTCTTTAGAGGGGACTTCAGATTTTTTATTTCTCTTTCTAGAATATTTTTCTCTTGGATCTTTCTGTGGTTGATTCCCTCTTGTCTTTTAGGTCTTAGCTTTCATTGTACCTTGCAGGATATCTTTATCATCTCTGTAATCACCTCCCCGATGTCTCTGCCTCCTTGTGCCCTGCTCCCCACTCCCCCACTTCACAGATTTCAGCCTGGTTGACTTGACTCAACACAGTCCAGAACCATAAAGCGATAATCAGCAGGTCACTGACACAAAGGAACAGCGATTGTAATAACATGATGCGATGTGAGTGGCACAGGGGTGGTACTTGTGGGCTGCCTTACCCCCCACACCCTGCTAGCCCTGCAGCTTTCTAGCATGGCTGCATTCCTGGCCTCAGATGTAACCCTTTCTATAGTGCTTCCAAGTTTGGTTGCACACAATACCTCTTCTTGTCAATCAACTCAGTGTCTCCAAAGTGGGAGGGTGCCTCTCTCTCGGTGCCCAGTAGGTTTCCAGGGAGACCTTCCGATAGACAGTTCTCCTGTCTAAGGTCTATAGTTGATATGAAGTCATGGTCTTCAGAGTGTGATCTGATGTTTGCTTGAATCAGAATCCCTTGGTGTGACTGTAAAAATGCAGATGATTGGGACTCTCGCAGACCTACTGACTCATAATCTCTGAATTATTAACAGATTCCCCAGATGATGAGGGCTGCTGGTCTCAGAAGTTCATTGGGGATGGAAAAAGTGATGAATTCAGGCTGGGGAGACAGTGCTTTCCCGCCCCTGCTGCAGCCCTTCCCAGTGGGGTCACTTTGACACGTCACCCACCTTCTATGAGCATCACTTGAAGGGAAGGAATGCATCTTATTTATATTTATCTTTATTCAGTGACTAGAACATAGGTGGTGCTTAACTAGGGTTAAAAGAACGAATGCATGAAGATCTTCACCCACACTGCACCCACTGAAGGGGACAACTCAGGGAAAACTCCCGAGCAATGTCCTATACATGGTAGGTGAGCGTCCGGGGCAGTTCTCTCCCATCCCCCTAAGGACGGTGGCTTGTCATCTGTGGGTGACTTGAGCAGAGGCACTGCAGTGTGGAGGAGATGCTGGGTGTTCAGAGACCTTGCTGAGACCCAGAGATAATAGGTGCTTCTAGAACAGAGATCCCTTCTCATTCTTCTCCCTGGTCTCTGCCCATTGTCCTGGGAGTGGCCAAACTCATGAAGGTCAGCCAAGGCCAATCACAGAGGGCAGGGCTATGACTGCCATTGTGCTCTCCAGGGGCCGGGAGGGCACCTGGTGGATACAAGGTCTGTGTCCAGAGGCAGAACAGCATCTTGGCTGCGATTAGCAGCTAAGAGTAGGGGCTCTGTAGAGGGTTAAACTGGGGATTTGGGGTCCTGGGTATGAACAAATGAATCCTGGTCTTAACCATTGGTTGATACCTGCTGATACCATTGGAAAATATAGTGATTTCTCCTCAACTCAGAGTTTTTATCTGTGAAAGGGTCATAAAGTATCTCCCATATCTACTCCCAGCCTTCTTGTGAGAATCAGATGAGGTATGAGGACATAGTTATTGTCTTTCTTTATAGACCACATGGTGATGCTTTCTGCTCAAAATGTGGTCCCCAGACCTGCAGCGTTGGCATCATTCACTCAGGAGCTTGTTGGAGATGCAGAATCTCAGGCTCCTCTCCAAACTTCCTGAATCAGAATGTCATTTCAACATGATCCCCAGGTGATTTCAAATATACATTAAAGTTTGAGAAGCAAAGGCTATACAATTATTAGAAATTTTTAGTTCTACAAACACTTATTTTTTTAGAGATCCTCCAGACAAAGGGAATGTGTCTGATTTATCTCAGTTAACTACCTACAATATAACTGACCCTTAACTAGAGTTGAATGAATGCAGATCTCACTCTTATGTGCTATTTGGAGCTCTTTCCCTAATATTTCTTCTGCTGTAATAGCAGGACATGGACAGGATGATTGCAGCTATCTTGCAGCCAGCTTTTGCCAACCACAGATGCAGGCATTTAGTATGTGATTAAGGACAGAGTAATCCACTTACTGCGAGTTGTGGGGGATATTTGGCAGGAACTAAGGGACAGAGGTTGGATTTTAAAGAGTTTCCAAAGATAATGTCTTTCCCAATTATTTAGAGCCCTTAGTAACTTAGGTCACACCCAGACAGAAATAAGCCTTCTTAAGAGAGAATTCTCTAAACAGGACTCTTGTTCACTTTGGCACAGAATCTAGACTCAAGGTCTGTCCGGGTGTTTATGTAACATGATGTGGAGGGGGTTGCCCGATTTTGTTGAGCTGAGACTAACTGAACTTACCATCTAAAGGTGAAATGCTTTTTGTTTCCTAGATTTTACTACCCGCTAAATTAAAGAATTAATCTACTCCATCAAATAGTACAGTGCTTGACTTGGGGTTACCATAGTGAACATGCTAACAATCCCTGTTCTATCAAATAATTGCCGGCTGTAATTCATAGGGAGGTTTGAGGAAGTACAGACTGAAATGCAAGAGCGTGGCGGGCAAACTCAGGCTAGGAAGGGTAGAGGTGATGGGGAGGCACTTCCTGCAGGAAGTGACCTTTAGGCTGACCCCCGAAGGATGAGTAGGAATTCCACGATGGGGATGGGAAGGAGGAAATGAAGCTGGTAGCAGAACAGCATGGGTCAAGGCCTAGAGGCAAGAGAGTATGTGCTCTAGCAAAGGAGGTGAAGCAGTGAATGCTTTGGATAGCCGCAGTGCCTTTGTGTGAGCAGCTTGGGGGCATGTATGTGAGGTGTGGTGTGTGATGAGACCTAAAGTGGTAGAATTAACTAAGGGTGGGGCCTCCCAGGGCTATTGAGAATCCGCCCAAGAAATTTGCATTTTATTTCCAGGTCAATGGAGGAAAACTTTGCAAGTGTTAGTGGTCTGATACAGTTAGCAGTTCTCTCTAACGGACTAGTGAGCCCCTTCATCGATATGGCGATGGGAAGAGATTTGTCCCAGGTCTGCACCCCCCGTCCTGCCCACGTGTCTCTTACTCTGAGCTGGGTGCCTGCTGCTGGCTTTGCATCCGTAAACACTAAGCACAGGAGGGTCCTAGTTATTGCCTTGTGCACTTCTTCAAAGAATAGTATTCCTCTACCAAGACTTCATCAACTGAACCCTCCCGGTCACTCTGCTTCCCGTCCTCTAATGTGAGTGCCTCCTCTCTGTGGCCTCCTTTTCTGGGTTCCCCTGCCTGGAGGGGCATGAAAGGCTCTGGCAACTTTGAGCCTGAGATGCAAACAGCTGCCCACCTGGGCCTCACCAGCAGCATCACCATGTCCACTCCCCAAGCCCAGGTAAGCTCATTGTTGTGCAATCGTTTTATACCTATTCGTATACCAACTACACTTACACATGCTTACACTGCCCGGGCTCTTAACTGTGAGCTGTCACTATCAGAAGGGTTTTGAGAGGTGGGGTGGCCAGAATGCAAGATTGAGGGTCACAAGAGCTGGCCTGAATTGCGTCCCCTTCCTGCCCTCATTCTGTGACCTTGGGTGAGTCACCTGAATCTTGGTTTCTGTAGCTATACACAAGGACAAACAAGAGCATGTGCCCTGTCTCTTGTCTGGGTAGTGGTGAGATCAAACGACATGGTGCGTGGGAACGTGCTCTGTAAATTTCCATGAAAGAGTGGGCTTCCACTGGCGCCCTGGGTGTTGCTGGCTTAGTTCCTGGCCTCACCACCCTGTGCTGGCGCAGCTGAAGGCAGACCGGACCCAGGAGTCGTGTATCCCTCACCTTCCACAGCTAATCACTGTCTGAGGCTTGTAAATTAGGTTTCATTTTGTCAGGACTCCTGCACTCAGTCACTTAATGGACAACCCAATTAGGAATCATCTGTCCAAATGTAAACATGATTTTAGTTCTTAACTGTTGAGTCCACATAATTTTTGGTGACATGACCCACCGCGAAACCCTTTCTTTCTGGTGGACCTACAGTATACACACCCGGCTTTCTCCCCTTGTGTGTGATTACCTTCTCAAGCTTCTTGCCGGCATTTTCTGAAAGGTTAATGGAACAACATTAAATTCCAGTTCATTTCAGAGTTCCTGATTTCCTCTAAATTTTTTCTTAGGGAATGTTTAACAGTACATAGATTGAGAGACGTATGGATAGGTAACACAGAAGAGCAAGTGATTGTCTCTCTTCAAATAACTGTCCCCCCAAATCCAAAACACTGACTTTGCAGCATGCAGGGGGGATTAAAGGTTTGCAGCATAATGATGCAAATGGAATTTAGACATTTTCTTAAAAAAAGATCCCTAGTATTTTATCCTTGAAAGGGATCCTCCCATCTTTCCTTCTCATCCATATATATGGTGGGAATTCCTCTCCTGGAGACATGGTACTGTTATTAGAAAGTCTCAGCATTTACATTCAGGTCAACCTGAAGATGGCAGAAAGGGTTCTTCTTTAAAGATGGCACCTGCACAGGTCATGTCCTCCCCAAAACCTTCCTCAAGCATCCCTCCCCATCAGAGCAGATAGTGTTTCTTTCTCTTTGCTCTCAAGTGATACCCATTTCTTTCCCCATCATTTTTCGTTTATTATACTTTTTCAGCGTTCTTACCTGTCTCCCTGCAGGAGACTGAGCTCCCCGAAGTCAGGGACTGAGCCTGATCACCTTGGCACATTGAAGGTCTCACCTCTAGGTAGAAGGTGTGGTTTGGCTAGTCACCTCAGGCCACCACCTGAGACGCTCTTCAGCCCTCACCAGGGCGACTGCAACAGCCTCTTAACTCTTCTGACTTTAGTTTACTCAGTCTTGTTGCCACTCTCCCCATCAAAGCCAGCAAAGTCTTGGAGATGTGAATTAGAGCAGTCCTTCCCCTGCTTAAAACCCTTTGATGCCCTCGGTCCTTTCGCGTGGCTTGGGGGATCTCTCATCACCTGACCTGGCTGAGCCCTGCAGCCCGGGCTCTGTCCACCCCGTCTCTCCAGCAGCTGGAGGTCCCCCATCATTCTCTAGTGCGGCCCAGTCCCTCACAGGTGACAGTAGCTGGTATTTATTGATCACTTGTATGCTAGGTACTTTCTGATCACTCAGTCTGCATTTTAATAAACCGCATAACTACCCCTGTGATAATTATTATAGCTCCTTTTACAGATGAGAAAATTGAGACTTGGAAAGGCAAGGAAACTTGCTCCAGGCAAGATAATTAAAGGCAGTAAAAGCATGATAACCAGGCCTAAGATTCCATGACCTGAGATTTTTTTCCACTGCGTTATGCTGAGGAAGATGTGGTTCTCAAGCCGGAAGAGCTTAAGTCTGGCTGTGATGTGACTTTCCTAGGGTAGAGATCAGTGGCTGTGTAAGAGACATCTTATCTGCTGAATGCCCCACCCAAGGTGGACTCCTAGGGTGCGATGGGAAGCCAGAAACAGGACCAGCATTTTCAATTGTCAGAAGGCTTCACCAGACAGGTGGGTGTGAACTAAATTACAGAGGGTACAAAGGGCTTACACAAGTACAGGGAGAAGGAAAGGCTGTTCTGAACAGGTTTCTCACCAGAGTAGCGCTGGCAGAGGGTTAGTCCTCGGTAAGTCAGGGGGCCTGGAAATGGATCCCTTTGGCTGAAGCAGAGAATCTGGGGACAGGAGAGGGGTATTGGGGAAAGTGCAAAGGGCTGGGAATTGGGGTGGGGGGAGTGGGATCCAGGAGGCTCTTCCATGCTGGACTGAGAAGCTGGGGCTACAGCTGGTGGATGGGCTGAGAGAGGCTTGTCACCTTCTGGCCAAGAGGTAGTCTGATTCCATTGTTGTTTGGCAAGGGGCTGGGGGAGTATGCAAACCTCAGGGTGGGGCTGAGCAGGGGGAGGGGGCAAGTCTGGAAAGCCCAGGAAGGATGCTTTTGCAATAGTCCTGACAGGAGACAAGAGTGGTGACTGTGTAATTGCAAAGCGAAGGGCTGATCCCACAGGCATTTCAAGCCACCTTGGGCTATAATTTGCTTTTTAATGACACTGCTGAGCTTGCTGTTACTGATGTCTGGGGGCCTCAGAGGTGCTTTAGAGTCACCCCCTGGGTGGCCAGCAGCCTGTGTGTGGCACTTAAAGACCTTGGGCCAGGGTCAGGATCTCCAGGCTCAGGACAGGCCCTGCCCCCTGGGGGCAGGGCAGCCTCGGGCGACCCTTGCACTTCCTGGGCTGGTTTTCTGTGATTGATTCATCTCATCCAGACAGTCAAATGGGGTTTTAGCATAGAAACCCGCTTCCAGGGCCTTCGGAATGCCTACTGTGTGCGAAGAGCCTGCCCCCCACTGCCCTCCCAAGGAGATTCCCCAGCAGGGCTGCCTCTAACCGCTGCTTCTGCCTGTGTCAAACAGCGTGTGTGTGTGTGTGTGTGTGTGTGTGTGTGTGTGTGTGTGTGTGTGTGTTAAAGACTGCACTTGACGGCCAGGGGAGAGACAGGGGCATCTGGTGAGCACCCTGGCCACCTCGGAGGTGAGTCAGTTTACATGAAAGCACCTGGAAGCGCCCTCTCGGTGCTGATTCAGGCTCCACCTGCTCTTCAGGTCCTCATCCTGCACCAGGACACCCAGCTGTTCAAAACCAGCCAGAGGCCTCCATGGCTTTTAGCCAGGAAGGAAAGGACTTAGAACCTCCAAGGACTCAATCAGAGGGGACCTTAGGAAGAACATCAAGCACATACACAGAGGAACTTAACGGAATCCAACCAAAGTCGGTCTGAGGGAATTCATCTATTTTTTTTTTTAACATTCCTTCATTCATTCACTTACACCTTTGCTGGGCATTTTATGAGTGCCCACTCACTATGAACGTTTACTTGGGTGTTGAATGGATTTTCAGCTCCTTGTGAGTGTAGCTTGCTCATTCAGGCATCCCTGGGGCCGCCACAGACTGCTCTGCAGGGCATCTCTGCTGGAGGAGTTGGGCCGGAGTCCAGCCTCAGCTCTGCTTCCTCTGGGCTGCTTCCATCAGGAGGAACAGCCAGGACAAGGCGGCGACTTTTTTGAATTTATTTTTTATTAAAGTGTAGTTGATTTACAATGTCAGCTTCAGGTATACAGCAAAGCAATTTAATTATACATATACATACACATACATATATATTTTCTTTTCAGATTCTTTTCCATTATATGTTATTGCAGGAAATCAAATATAGTTCCCTGTGCTGTACAGTAGGCCCTTGTTGTTTATCTTTTTTATATATAGTAGTGTGTATCTGTTAATCCCAAACTCCAAATTTATCCCTCCTCACCTTTCCCCTTTGGTAACCGTGGTTTGTTTTCTATGTTTGTGAGTCTATGTCTAGTTTGTAAGTAAAATTTATATCTTTTGTTAGATTCCACATATAAGTGATTACATATGATATTTGCCTTTCTCTGTCTGATTTACGTCACTTAGAATGACGATCTGTAGGTCCATCCATGTTGCTGCAAATGGCATTATTTCATTCTTTTTTATGGCTGAGTAATGTATGTATGTATATGGATATATACACCACATCTTCTTTACTCATTTACCCGTCAGCAGACATTTAGGTTCTTGGCTATTGTGAGGCAACTTCTTTCAATAAGCACAAAGACACTGTTTGTGTGTTGAGCTGTGACCTGAGGAGGAGCCGTGTGCTCCCAGAGGACGTGCCTTTTCTAACAGCTCAGCTCAGAGAAGCGGCTTTCTAAACTGCGCGTGTGTGCTCTTTGCACTGTGGTCTAAGGTAGAGCTATCTAGCACTGTTTTGTCCATTTGTTTGTTTTTTGGAAACATTGATTGGGCACTAACTGTGTCCTGGGTGTGGTGTTCCATCCTGCCCCATCATACAAAGCTAAATAGGGCAAAATACTGACTTCCAGGTGAGTGTATGATAAAAACACACGCACAGGAAGAAGGGGCACCTCCTCCACTCGGGACTGAGGGAAGCCTTCCAGGAAGCAACTTCTGGTTAAGTGTTGAAAGATGAGTAGGTTTGCTGAGGAGGAGAAGTGTGGGAACGTGTTCCAGCTCAAGACCAGAGACCTGTGTGGACAAGATGAACGTGGGAGAACTTCAAGTTGTGTAGGTGTGATAGGAACCAGCACTTAGACGCCGGTTAGATGAGTTCTTATCCAGGAAGTCTCCCAGAATCCCTACAGAAGGAGAGACTCACTGTCTCTCTTCTTACAGCCTCTGGGCTTGTTATCAGCTTCCATTACTGTAGGTACCACTCGGCGCTGCAAACATTTGTAATATGTACGTCTCTATGACAGACCAGAGGCTTACCGAGACCAGAGTCTTTGTGTCTCCTTTATTTTTGTTTCCTTAGTAAATAGTAAAGAAAATAGAGTAGATGCATCATGTACATTTGCTAAAGTAAATTCACACATGGAGAAGGTGCCTTCCTCTTAGAGCTGGTCTTGAAGGACTAATTAATTATATCTATAACATTTAAGGGGCCTCTAAAATCTTTCTGAAATTTTCTTACATAATAACCATTTTTGCCTAATCATATGAGCCTGTATTTACATATATGCTTATGTGGATATTATACATACACTGAAAGAATTCATATTAAACTTCAGTGACTTCTCGGGAGTGGAAAGAAAAGTTGGGGGATGGGTACTTTTTCAGGACCATTGAGTATGGCTGTCCATGTTGTGCACTGCACAACTATAGGGACTATTCCTTTAGATATGGATTTGTACTTCATAAATTTAAACAAAGAATAACAAATACAGAGAAATTATGACATTGCCAGTAGTTTTTACTTTCTTTTCAGGATTTTTCTGTACTTTTCCAAAATGTCCAAAGTGGGTTGACATGGCTTTCATATTCAAAAATTGTTAAGATGAATGAGTTGTGGACAATTTGAGAAACATTGGAAGTACAACAAAGAAAATGAAAATGACCCACGATTTACCAATCAGAGAAAACTACAATTAACATTTTACTTCATAAAGTTTGTTTTCTAATTTTTTTATTTTAAAATGATACTTGTTCCTTGAATAATTCCAAACTATACAAAGAAGAAAATCAAAATCATTTCTAACTCACCATCCAGAGATAACCCACCATTAACATTTTGTGCATTTTCTTCCAACCTTTCTTTCTGTATTAATTACAATCATATCCCCCATTTGCTGAGGGCTTAATCTGAGCCAGGCAATGTGCTAAGTGCTTGCCAGACATTGTCTCATTTAATTCCCATGGAAGCCTGGGGTGGGAATTGTCAGCCCCATTGCACAGAAGATACAAACCAAAGGTTAAGAAACTTAAATCAGTTTCCACTTGAACCTAACATCGCCTAACTCCAAAGCTAACGTTCTTAGTGATTTTCTACACACCTTCAAAATCACGTGTGCAGTTACGTGCACACACATCCCCCTACGTACACAGGCTGCACATACATAAGGACACAGACACAGACACACACACAGCCACAAGCTGTGATTGTGTTGTCTTTTATTTTTTATTTAATACTATATGGTGAGCATTTTACAATGTCATGTAAAAACTTTCAGAAGGTGGCTTGGTAAACTTGGCCTTTTTAAGTTAAAGTGTAAGCAAATCAGTCTTGAAGCTGTAATCTCTGGAGATGACTGGACTTGGTCCTCAGGCCTTCAGATCTACTACACACCCGGTCCTCATGATCCCACCTCCTGGCCGCCTCCCCCCGGCTTTTTTCCTTCCCATTCTGCTGCCTCAAGCTAAGGGCAGGGGAAGAGAGCAGGCTGTGGTCACTGGACTGAGAAGCTGTCAGAGCAAACTAACTGCCCAGATGCCTGTACTTTAGGACAGTACCTCCCATGAGCATTGCTTCACAGTCTCAAAGCCTTTCTTAAGTGTGCGCGTGTGTGTGTGTGTTTCACATGAATAATCTTCTATGGCTGAGAAGGCATTTTTCAAATCAAGAAATTTATGGACAGGTTAAGCAATCAGGATAATAGAAAATCTTCAGCAAGGGTTGCAACAAAAAAATAGGGCATAGAACACCAGACTTTTAGTTGAATGCAAACTGTTCACATCTAAAGTGGGACAGATCACTGCGGGCTTCCTCAGCGCCAATATATGCTAATGGTGGGTACTGAGATTTCCCGGGGGCTCAGCGTATACAGTGATTTCCAAACTTCTCTTGACTGAGTACCTGTTGGGGTGGAGGCAACTTTCTTAGTTGACTCTTGTTCTGTAACTCAGTTTGAGAAATACTGTTGTATAGTTTTTTCTGTATAATGTTAATTCAGTCATTTAATTTCATTCAAGAACTAACTAGTTCCTTGCTACGCAAAGCCTGGTCTGTGGACCGGTGGCATCAGCAATCTTCTAGGAACTCTGTAGAATCTGCACTCCTTCTGCCCCCACCCTTCCCCCAAGTCTACAGATTTGGAATCTACACGTTAATAAAATTCCCCAGTCACACACAGGTGTAGTAAAATTTGAGACTGAGGCACTGCTGTTAAGGACATGAAAGTTCTTAATGAAATGGGAGTCACCCTACAGAGTTGATTTAATGTCACGAAGTGTGTTTCATACACGTGTTCAGTTTAATGTATAGGAGCACAGGAAGTGGAAAATGCGCTTGAATACAGCCAGCAGTTGGGTGCGGATTCGGCAGGCATGGTCTGGTGTCTGCTCAACAGGGACTCCAAACAGCTGCAAGCTCCCAGGTTTCTCCTGAGTCCTTTTTCTTCTCCTTTTTAGGAGAGCACGCAGTCCCCTAGCATGTCCACATTTGGAACTGGAGCGACACACAGCCACGTCCCATTAGCTAATAGCGAGGCCCCTGGAGAGGGGTTTCAGCTGGGCACACACAGCGAAAGCCCCTTTAATGGCCCAGTCAGCTGTCAGGGCTGTAAACACATTTCTTCCCATTCAGAGCCATCCGCCCCTCTCTGTGACCTCTTGTGGCTCTCGGACCCTGGCCACGTGGCCCAGATGGCATAATCTGTCAGGCCAAAGCAGGTGACAGTGGGGCTTGCTGTTAGGTAATCAGTGACTATAATTAGCTGGGTGGAAACATAATGGGACCAACTGCAGAGCTGGGGCCAGGGGAGCCCGTGATGGGTGGAGTAGCAACAAGAAAGAAAGGCTGGCTTCCTCCTCCTCCCCCTTCCTGCTTCCCCCTCTAACATGATGTTTCTAGCACATGGAGAGAGTGTGTGTGTGTGTACACACGTGTGCACATGGGGCCGGCAGGGCTTCATCCTCAATGAGGAAGATTAGGGCTGAGTCCCAGCAATTTAGTAAGTGAGCTTTTTGGCAGCTGATCAATTTTATTTCATATGGTTTGATTTGATAATTAGTTGGCTACAAGAATCCTGTGGGACCAAGGGTGTGGGAGGATTAGACATGCTTCTTGGGGGTCAGACACATAGGTCAGACCTGGCTCTGCCACCCAGCAGCCAGGCGACGGCAGGTGGTCCACTAGGCTCCCTCTGTCTCTAACAGTAGAGATCATTCTGCTCCCCTCTCATGCGCCCCTCATTGGGACAAATTAAATATCGCCATCAATCCCTCCTGAAACACACCTGGCACACAGTAGGTCCTCCCACAATATTGCTTTCTTCTTTCCTCAGTAGGTAAGACTGTACATGATGGCAATAAAACAGAACCAGCCAACTAAAAAGTCATGCTGGCAACTTACTGAATAAGGTCCCTTTGATAACGGGGGGTGGGGTGGGGAAGGGCGGGGAGGGGCGGGGGGCAGAGGGGAGGAAGTTGTTTATCACAAAGCAGTTAAGTGAGGTTGGCTTTGCTTGTAAACTTTTATCAGGAGAACAGTCCCCGCATTTTCCAAATCAAAATGAAAGCAATGGGGGAGGGCAGCCAACGAATAAACATTGAAGCATTGTTTCTTGTTTGTCGTTGGGCTGCAGGCAGTTGATGGCTGTTTTCTAACACAGCGCGTATTGTCAGTTCTCCGGAAACATTGTTGAAGCTTGTTCAGTTTGGGTTCTTTGAAGGTCTAAAGTAAAACTTCTCCCTGTCATCTCTCCTTCCCCCTCCCCCAGAACTGTTTTCTTCTTTTCCTTCCCTTTATTAAAACTATAATATATCCCTAGAAAGGCAAAACGAAACTAAAAACCACCTGTAATCCCAGAAATAACCAGTTAACAATTTGGTGTATATTCTTCTAGGTCCATCTAGACACAGGTATTTTATCATCAAAATGGGTCAGATTTGGTGTCTTGGAACATGATTCCCCTACCTCACACACACGCTTAATATAGCAGGAATTTTATCTTATGTCAATTGCATTTATATAACATTTTTTCCCAGACTTTTCTATAATAGTTTGACTCCATTTACAAAGAATTCAACCTATCTTTTTGCACTATTTTTTTAAATTGAGATAATTCACATGCCATTAACATTCACCCTTTTAAAGTATACAATTCAGTGGTTTTTAGTGTAGTCACAAGATTGGCAGCCATCACTGTTTTCTAATTCAGAAGCATTGCTCTCACTCCCGAAAGAAAGCTGGTCACTGCTTGCAGCGTCCCCTCCTTGCTCTCATTCCTGGCTAATGGTGGCAACAGTACCGTTGAGATGCCATGGGTTCCTGATCCAGTCCCTCCCCATTGGAATCAGATGTAAATTGCTTACAACTCTGTACGATTTCAAAAAAGACTGTAATGATCCGTCTGTGAAATTTTGGTTGAATTAAATCATGTTTTTGAGCTGTGTCAGAGTTCATACACACATGCTGTTTTAATTTGAAACGGAGTGTTACATTTCTGGATGATGTGGCTGAGGGAAAATTTAGAATTCAAACAAACCTCTAAATCTGCAGAATTATAAACATTCTTTGGGGATTTCCCGAGTGTGGTCATTGCAAAATTGCTTTTGCAAATACTACTGGTGGAGTTTGCCAGACGTTAGAAGTTGTGAAATTATATTACTCTGCAGTTTTGCAGTGGAGGTCAATTCCTGACTCCTCCTGCTGGAGTGACAGTCAAAACTGGGTTTTGTGTCTCTCTGAACAGCATTAGGACCTTGTAGAAAGAAGGGCAGGCAGAGGGGTGTGGGGTGGAAACCAATTCTGTTCATAGATTCTAGGAGTGATTTTTAAAATTTGACTTTTAAAAAATAGACCTTGATCTGATATGAAAGGAAACTGGTAACAAATTTTAAAAACCTTGCATATATTTGCATATATTGACCATATTTAAAAATTCATTCCACTAACAATAATTATTATAATAACTCCCATGAATTAGGAAGTCTTGAGACTGTGAGGACCAGGTGCTGTGCTAAGTGTTTCATATGCATTATTTCATTCAACAACCTTGTGAAATCATCCGAAGGGTTGTTTAAGAAATGGCGGTTGGGAGTATTATACAACCCAAATGGTGAGCAAACCACAAGCTGTTTTGCAGTCAGTTTGGCATGTCCTTTGTTCCTCGGCAATTTACCCCTTCCCAGTGCACCCAGAGTCACCCCCTGCAGCTGTTCCCCCCCAACTCAGTGACAAAGCCAAGTTCTGCAGATCTTCCCTGAGGTCTGATACCCAGAAATGAAGAGGGGGGCCTTGTGCCTTACTGGAAAGAGTGTGGTGGTTTGAGTGGTTCTGCCACTTATCCTACCTGGGGCAAGTTCCTTAACCACCTTACACAGATGCCTCAGTTGCCTTACCCGTGTAATGGGTGTAAGACTGTGTGCATTTGTGGTGATAGTCAAATAATTACATTAAATGCAACTGATAAGTCCTCAAGGCTTCATGATGGCTCTGGCATAATTGGTCCCGCCTTGAAGTGACCGCACTGAGCCTGTCCCCTGAGGTCATTATAGATGAGGCAACCCCATCGTTTACATTTGGGAAAATGAGTCGCTGGAGAGTGGAAATGCTTGTCTAAAGTCCACTGCTTGCCAGCAGCAAAATCTTTACAGCGATTGTATAAAGTGATCTGCTTGGTTTCTGTTTGTTTGTCCAAGGCAAAGACTGCAGCATCTTAGTAAGCAAGTGTCAGAGGATAACACTCTATTTCTGTTCTCCATGCTCACAGGATTCCCATATTTAGCCCTTGGTCTCAGCCACAGCACAGGAATTACTGGTCTCCCTTGTGGTGTCTGACCCTGGGGTCTCCTGTGTATTTAACGCCCAGCGCGAATCAGGCACTGTGCTCTCAGCACATTCGAACAATCCTCCTGCCAAGGATCTAGTCTCACTCATTTTGCAGATGTGAAGCCAAAGGCAGGAAAAATAAGCCCTGCGTAAAGTTACAAGATACAAAGGGGTAGAATTTTGGAAAATCTCATTGTGATCAAGAACTCATTGTGTGACCGTAAACAAGTTCCTTAACCTCCTCTGTCACTGTTCTTTCTTCTGTAAAATGGAATAGTAATAGTGCCTACCTTAAAAGGGTGCACTGAGGGTTATTAACGCTTGGAAGGTGCTTGGAAAAACTCCAGGCACATAGTATGAACTCAATAAATGTCAGCCTTTCACAAAACAAACAAAACAAAACATGATATGGTTTTGTCTGCTTCCAAAGGCCATATTATCTCTGCTATTCTATTCCTTGCTGCCCAAAAAGGGATCCGGGAACTGAATTCAGACTAAGAAACCCTGAGCAAGAGTCAGGATTGCAAGGCATTCGAAAGCGTGGCCTAGTTAGGAAGCACACTCACTCACATACGCACACACGGCTACTTTTAATAGCTGGTAAGAGCCAGAGAAAATCCAATTACAGATGAATCAATCGATTAAAAAGAAAGAGGGCAGAAGAAAGGAAAGCATGTTGGAGAGACACAGAGCCAAATTACAGCTGGATAATAGAATTAAGGGTCTGTAGAACAAACTGGGAGAAATAACAAAGGGCTTCGGGCTGGAGACTCATTCACAGCTCTGTAATGATTCCATTCCTTCTCTGCCCCTTGACTCCAAAGAGCAGTAACTGGGCCGGCACTCCACACCACTGGTCCCTTCGGAAAGAATTGTGCTAGGCAAATCATATTTTTGCAGAGAGGTGAACCACGTGTGGACTCTGTGACAAGAGGATTATGTTTGGGTTAAACAGAGGCTCACACTTAAGGATGAAAGCAGAGGGCCCAAGGATCACTGTCCGGGGATGGGAAGGCGAGAGCTATGTCTTTGGCAAAGATACAGCCTTCGTTCCTAAAGTTGTTTCCTAGGAAATCCTGTCTTTGCTCTCAGAGAAACATCTCATCATTAAGTAGAATTTCTCCTTTGCATACAAACAAACAAAAAAACCCCATATGCATTTTTAACTTTATTTTCTATTTTGGGGGAGGAGGTGATGAGAGGGAGAGAGGGCTCTTAATCCAGCAACAGTCTCTACAGCTGTGTCTATTATTGGTGGGTTCTAGAATAACATCCGTTTCTGTATATTTATGGAAAGGCGTCCTTAACTAGGCCACATAAAGAGCCAGCGCATCTATAAATAAATTAAGGAGGCTGCAAGGCTCCGGCGGTGGCCCCTCTGGCTTGCGGCCTTGCTGGCCCTGCCGCACAGCTGTCGCCTTTGTGCGGGGCCAGGCCTGCTCCATTGTGGATGGGGTTGCCCCGCGGGCAGGGTGGTGCGTGCGGGGAGGGCGCACCTTCACCAGCCGGCCTCCAGGATTGACGTGTGCCAAGGGTGGGCTTTTCTGCCTCTGGAGGCCGGCTTCCCTGGGCTAGGAGCCTCCAGCCTCTGTCTCGGCCAGTGCAGGGGACCAGAGGCAGTCACTTCATGGAAGACAGCTGCACCTAGCCGGGGCTCAGGCTGGGCTGATAACAGATGGTGGTGTTTGGCTGGTCGGGTTAGGGGCGGCGGTGACAGGGCAAAAGGACAACAGCAAAAAAATAACCCCAAATATGTAAGTTTAAACAGAGCCAGGAGAGGGGGCACAGGAATGAGGGATGCTTTTCCAAGAGGTTGGGAGCCCAATCCTTTTTTCCCACCCTAGGATTGGTTCTCATCCTAGGCTGTGCCCTCCAGAACAGGCATCAGGCCCCGAGGCTCCAAAGTTCTACTGGCAGGATTTCCCCTGTGTACTCAGAGGGAAAAAAAAAGCTAGCTCTTTGCATTAGAGAAATTGGGCAAAAAGAGCTTCTATTTGCTTGGTGATCATTTCTGGATTTCCTGGGAGTATTGTGTTGGAAAGGACCTCACTACTCAAAGCAGTGGTCCCTGGGCCTACAACATTAACATCTCAAGAGCAGGGTCTGAGGGGAAGGAAGGGGGTTTAGCTCAGTGGTAGAGTGAATGCTTAGCATGTAAGAGGACCTCCAATTAAAAAAATAAAACCCCCCCAAAATAGGGTGTCAGGCCGCCCAGACCCACCGAATCAGAACCTGCAGTTATATAAGATTCCCCGGGGGTGGTATGCATGTTCTGTTTGAAAAGCTCTAGTCCGCACAGTCCTGGGCCTTCATCCTGACTGCACATGTACATCACATATAAATTGCCTGGGGGTATGGGCTGACTTGGGTGTTCAACAAGAAGTTGAAGTCCCAACCCCTCCAGTGCCTATGACTGAGACCTTCTTTGGAAATAGAGTCTTTGCAGATGTCAATATACTGGGGGGGCCCGAAGCCATGATGACTTATAAAAAGGGGAGATTTGGACACAGAGACAGACAAGCACACAGGGAGACTGCCATGCAAAGATGAAGGCAGAGACTGGGGTGACGGGTCTGTAAGCGAAGGAATGCCAAAGATTGGAGGCATTAAATTGCCGGAAGCTGGGAGAGAGACGTGGAGAAGATTCTCCCTCACACCCTCAGAGGAAACCAAAACCACCAGTACCTTGCTCTTGGACTCCTGGTCTCTAGAGCTGTGAGACAATACATTTCTGTTGTTTAAGGCCCCCTGGTTCAGGGTACTTTGTTGTGACAGCCCTAGCACACGAATACACCTGGATCCTTCTAGGGAAAATCCAGGTCTTTGAGCTCTGACATGTTTGCAATCAGAGTACCCCGGGGTGGGGCCAATGAACCTGCATTTGGAAAATGTCCTTTGGGCTTTTCTGATGTAGTTGGTGGTTTGGGGACCAGTGGTCCTAGCCAAGTATCATCTAGTGGTCACTTCACCCACATAGTGTCCTCCCTAAGACCTGATGCTTGTATGTACTAGTCTGCTTGCGAACTTCCAGTGATGGGGAACTCATTACCTGGTGGGGCAGCCCTAGCCATCATGGAAAGTTCTAATTGTTCAGAGAACTCTTTAAACAGAGCTAGAATCTCCAATGATTTTCTATATAAAGAAACTGAGACCCTGAGAGGTTGAGTGAGTTGCTCAAGTCCATACAGTCAGTATGGGGCCAACAATGGGTTTGGATCTACACAGTAGCTTGAATCCATCCTCCTGACCACTTAGACTACCCAGATGTCCCCTAGTTCACAAAGGGCCATCACAGCTGTGCTCAAATCATGACTCCCTCCAACCTTGGGAGACGGAGAGCCCATGTCCTCCCTGATTCTCACACCTGGTGGTGGAGGGGGTGGGGTGTGAGGTCGGGAGAGGGACTCGCGTGCTCCCAAAGGTGCCTGGGCAACGGGATATGCCACACGTGCATCCAGAACATGGGTGACATGGGTGGAGAAGCCAGGGTGTGGATTTGGTTCTTGTGTGAGAGTCTGCTCCTCATCCCTGAGTATGTCTCTCATACTCTTTTAGCCCTCAGTGTTCACACCTGTGAAATGGGGCTAACAGACTCTGTCTTTTCTATCTTGTAGCAGCCTTGGGGGGCGCTCCAATGACATCAGGAACATGCCCTGTGAAGCACAACTATGATGATTATTATAACTTGGCATGAGAAGAGAACTTAGGTGTTTCTATGAAAAAACTCACCTGGGCAACTCAGGGAATTACTCTTCCTAACCAACCATTTGATTTCTGCTCAGTTTCTACTAAACCCTTTCCAGGCCTGAGTGGAAGGAAGTATAGGAAAGATGTCAGGGGGAAGGTCTTGCTGAGTCTGTAAATTTAGTCATATCTGTCCCCCTCCCTGGACATACCCTGTATTGGGCCCAATCTTCAAAATCAAGGACAGTCTACCCTTCTCTTTCCAACAGGTTGCACCTGAGCTGGATTCTCCTAGGACAAGGCTGGCTATCCCTCTTTCCCTAAAAATCTGGATACTCCCCACCCACTGGACTTTTGAACCCTCACTCATCAGGGTTCAAAAGTCTTGACACTGTTATTATCCCCATCCCTAAATTTTCTCGTATACTTCTTTATCAGTTCATTCTACAAATATTTCCTTAGTGCTTACTCTGGCCCAGACACTGCTGGGCACAGAAAATATGAAGTGAATTAGATGAGTTCCTATGCTCCAGGAACTTACAAGCAATCCAGCCTCAGAACTGGGCATAGTTCCACATTGGTTCCCGAGGCTGTGTCTGCTTACATTCCTCTCCACGAACCTTCCTCCTCTTCTCCCACCTCCTTGCTGTGTGGTGGACAAGGAAGAGATGATGGCTGAGGCAGAAGATACATGCTCTGCCCTCATTCCTTGCTGTGTGACCTTGGGCAAATCACAGCCTCTCTGGGCCTCTTTACTTGTCTATAAAATGAGGTCAGCAATAGAGATATGTGATAAGATTCAGTGAGTATTGACTATGAACCAGACACTATTCTAAGTGCTTTATGTCTTCATTTTTACAGACGAGGCAGTCGAGGCACAGAGAAGTTCATTAACTTACCAGGTCACAAGACTAATTGTTTACAGAACCAAGAGTCAAGACCAGGCTCACTGCCTCCAGAGCCCAGGTCCTTAGCCACTATGGCATCATCCAGCCTAAGCTATCCATTATCACAGTGTACCTTAGGGGCGTGTGAACAGACCACCTTCTGTATAACGTTGCTGAAATGGATGCAGGGTACAGACAGTGATGATGAGGGGGAGGAACAAATTCCTGAGTGAGATTTCTGAGAGTCTTAGCTTATCAGTTGATAGATGGACGGATGAATGGAGGGATAGAGCGGGGCAAGGAGAGAGAGAGAATTATATATACAGATGGCGTAATCCTGCACAGCACAGAGGTATTACTATCCCAATTTTAAAGGTGAGGGAATGGAGGCTCAGAGAGGTGATGTGCGTTGTCCAAGGTCAGTCAGTGGCAGAGCTTGGCTTTGACCCAAGAACTGTGTGATTCTGAAGCCAGTGCTTGTCTCATATCTCTCTCAGCTGCTGGGCAGACAGGAATCAGCAGTTCTTGAGTACAACTGGACTTCAGTCTTCTCTCTTGTTCCCTCCTTCATTATCAACAATCCATGGAGCAATTTCTGTACATTATTTATCATGGAGAATTCACTGAAAATAATCCACCACCCCTGCTTTTAAGGAGATACTATATATAATTTGGGGAGATACTGTATATTATCAACAAATAATATATAATATATAAATTATTATATAACTATGTCTTCTGTAAGAAACAAGACTTCCCTAAGGAATCCCTGTTTCATATGAGGAGGAATCTGCTGGCCAAAGGAGAGGCTCCTCTCCTCTCCCTCCTTGTCCCTCTCTCCTTTGTTAGGCTCTGGATTTAAATCCTGCTTCCAGTACCAACTGGACGTGATTTGTACAGTCTGAAGGTTACTTTAGCAAAGCCAAATGAACTGTCTCTTTCTACCTTCAAGGTCTCACAGTAACAGGTAAATTAAAAACAGCGTTATTCCAATCTCTTTCCTGCTTGAACAGATCAGCTTTTTATTCTTATGTCCTGGGCTAGTTCTAAGCTATCACATATTCCAAATCAGAATAAGGATGATGTGTGTGAAGTTCACATTAATGAAAAAAATGCAAATAAAGCAGTATGGTGCAAGAATGATCAAAATAAAAGGCATGCATTTTTTCCCCCCTGGGGAGACATGTGCAGATTTAACCAAACTCAAGTAAAAGTGTCCAGAGAAAACCTAGGGCTCAAGATAGTTAGGCTTCCTTCGAGGTTAAGAGAAAAATGGTATCTATTCAGCCCCTAAGTTGTGCCAGGCAGTGAGACCCTTTCACTGTGTTACCTCATTTAATCCTCCCGGGAACCTGAAAATGAATATACTATTAAAAATGGGAATGAGAATGATTTGAGGTGATGTGAGTAAGACGCTATGTTTATTGCCTGGCACATAGTCATTGTTCAGTAGTGGCGGTCATTAGTGCTGTTGCTTAAACCCATTCGATAGGAAAGGAAGCTAAGGCTCAGAGAGATTTTAGCCTGGGAAGTTGTGTAGCCAAGGGGAACAGAGCAGGAGTTCAGCGAAGACCAGTCTGGGCCCAGAAATCACACTTCCTGCGGTGACATGGAGTTACCACGTTGCATTTTGGGGAAGAAAGACAAAGCCTGACTTTTCATTTATTAATTAAAAAAAAAATTACCTGAAGTTCTGATTCCTCTGGGCCAGCCCTATTCCTGGCATGTTTTTCTCTTTTCTCTAATTATTTAGTCTATAAATAAGGGGTCGCTGTACAGTTCCTTCTGTAACCCCGGCTCAGCTCACAATCTTAAAGGAAACGTGGGAGAAACCAGAGGCCATCGCCATCGGCTGCAGGTCCTTCTAGAGCCCCGTGCCAGCAAGTCCTTCTCTGCGCTGTGACTCACACCCCATCACCTGCCCCTCCCCCCAGGCCAAACTGGGGCGTGACTCATTCTGGCTTCTGACAGTCTCAAAAGAACCATAAATTTAAGCCCAATCCTTGTTGGTCAAGGAGCACCCTTGTTCCTTAAGCCACACCGTTGTGGTTGGCACACGCCCTCTGCTCCAGCCAAAGGGAACTCCATGCCTCCGTGGGGTTTTTCCTTTCAGCTAATTGCTCCATTCTAGGTCCCACTCCAGGAAGACTGTCGGTGATGGGGGTACTCCTGCATCAGAGCTCAGGTCACGGACGTTCCAGGGCTGAGACCTCAGGTGGATTCTGGGGTTTTGTGAAAGAATTAGAAACTGGGGAAGCCAAGTCCTCTCTCAACTGAAGCATATTAGGGACCCCAGCAAAAGCAAGGACCCCTTAGTGCTGTGTCATCACAGGCTGCTGGGCCTGTGGCTTCATGGGCAGGTTATAATTAGCGGACAGCTCATCCGGAGGAAAGCAGAGAAGGAGCCTCGGAACTGGTCCTCCTGCCTCCGGTCTGGCTTCCCTCCAGCCTGCCCCATCACCACGTCACTCTCACGCTTAAGATCTTTAATTAGATTTCCTTTTAACCTCTGCTTGACAGCAGGAAGAATGTTTATATAATTTATATGGAAAGGAAAAAAAAACCACACCACTTCTCTCCCACTCTGCCTCCCTACTTCACCTGACCAGCTTCTTCTGGTCTCTAAGGCTTAGCTCTGCTGTCGACTCTTCCGATTGGCCAGGCTAAGCCAGGTGCCTACTCTGTGCCTTTGTTCCTCATCTTGGACTTCTTTCTAGCTCAACCCTTACCTGCACCTCTCCATGCTCTGGTTTTCTATTTGATCATCTGTCTTCTCAGTCATGCAATGAGTTCCTCAGTGGACAAGACCTTGTTAGCACAAGTTACATAGTAGGTGTTAAAACTAATGGGTGACTTAGCAGAGAAACTTACCTGTGTCTCTTTTTTTATGTTACTGTAGATACACTGACATTAAAGGAAAGGTACTTAGATCTAAATTTTCTTGACTCCTAATGAAGGCAATTAATAGCCTTTTTGGGTTTCAGGGCTGAAAAAAATAAGTGAGCAGGCCACTCCCTAACTCATGTGTGTGTGTGTGTGTGTGTGTGTGTGTGTATTTTTTTTACTTGAAGGTACAGACCCACTGAAGTATAGTCTAAGTGAAGACAGGCCCTCTTTAAAGATTTGCAGAGGCTGGAGGCCCCATCAGTGAGATGGTTGGGTCGTGTTGGACTGCGTCAAGGGCATGATTGTGGGAACGCTCAGTGAACTACTCCAGCTGAAAGGCAGTGGTGGCCATCCTGGTGGCCTGGGCCTGAGTGTTTTAAGTGCAGTAGCCTCAGGAGCCCTGGCAAAGTTTCCCGTGGCCAAGCTGGTCCAGAGGGAGGGGGGCTTCTAGCACAACCATCGCTTTATGGTGGTCCCTGACGACTGAGCAAGGCCTTACATTCAGTAACAGCAACACTAGGGACTGGAAATGAAAACTAAGGCCGTTCTCTTCTTACCACGCCAGTCTCTCTCCACCATTTTCCTGGATCTGGTAAGGTCTAGGATTCTTATATGATCCAAGTGAGAGAAAGGGATTGGATGACTAAGATTGGATTTCTTTGATAATTCAAGGCTTTCTGGGAATACTTTTAAGTAATGAAGATGCCTTGTGAACAAAGAAAATAGACCACTAGCCTTGCAAATGAATCAGCTGGAATGAGAAAGATTTCAGTACAAACTTCAATAATCATATGTGGAGCCCTGGCTACAGGCTTGGGGCTGGGAATATCACAGTAGATAAGCCATGGACCCTCCTCATGGTGTTCCCTTGAAATCTATGAGGCAGACCAGATTGCCACATAATCAGGAATTTCAGTGTGATTTGTTATATGTGGAGATAGAGGGAAACTAAAAAGGGAGGGGAACTTAGCTTGAACTGTGGTGGCAGGAAAGGTTTTCTAGGGTATATTGTACTTGAAGTGATCCTTGGAGGTAAATGAACTAAATTTGTGATAAAAAATAGGAAAGGTATTCCAAACACCAGGGAGACAGAGACAGAAAGTTGTATGAACAATCCTAGATGTGGGGGATTTATATGTTGGTATTACTGGAGGTGAAATGTGTGACCTTAGTGGTGGAAGATGAGATTGGAATGTTCAGCAGGTCCAAAGCCAGGGAACCTTGGACTAGATCCCAAGGCTAATGGGCAGAAATCGGAGGATTTTGAGCAGGCTAAATTTCAGCTTTAGAAACATGGGTTAATTAATGCAATGCCAAGTCTTATCATAAATAAATCCTGAAACCTCAGTGGTTTTATGCAGTGTTCCATTGTAAGAACAGTGGTAATATGATGATGATGATGATGGTGACAGAAGGTAACGCACAGTGCCTAGTATGTGCCAAGATGACTCTAAGTGCTTTACAAATATTTCTAGTAATCCTCATAACAACTCTCTGAAATAGAATCATTATCTATTCCTATTTGACAAACAAGAAAATTAAGGCAGACGAGGCCTCAGATTTAAGATGTAACTAATCCTGGATGGGCCACCCTACAACTAGTTCTGAACACATCCCTGGGGATGAACAACTCTAGAGGATGGGGGATTTGTTGGGTAGGAAAACAGTCACTGCCCACTGGGAAGGGGTCTGCAAACAGAAAATGGCCTGGAGTGTTGAAGTGTGTGGAAACTGGTGGGAAAGAGATTGTACACAAGAATCACTCCTCAATATTTCTGTCAAGGATGGCACAGACACCAAACGATGCATGCATCAATTCAGCCTTTATTGAACAGAACCTTGTGGCGGGCTGTGGGATAGGTTCGAGGATACACCCTTCCCCCTGGCTTCCAGAAGCTTCTGGTTGATTCCAGGAAGGGCAGAGTGATAGGCCGGCAGAAATCTGTAAAAGCTTTCCTTTATTTTCATCCATCCTATAACATGCATAGGTAGTTTTTGGCCTGTCCAACATTCACTTTCTTTCTTTTGAGTTTCCTTTTAGGAATTACCCCTCAACCACGTTGTGTAACACTCACAGGGTTGGCCTGAGATCCAGACTAGAGGGGTCAGGTGTTGTGCCTCTAGAGTTTGGCTTTTGAATGGAGTGACATAGTAATGAGACATGGCTGTGGCTGCTTCATTGACACCAGCATCCTGAAGAGGCTTCCCCTTGGTTCCAGGAGCCTTGGGACCTGGACTATACAGTTTCCTTTCTTCATAGTCATGTGTTTTCTCACATCATATAAATCTATCTATCTATCTATCTATCTATCTATCTATCTATCTATCTATTGTATATGTGTATATACTTTTGGGGGGGCTTATATTGGCCAACCATTTTTTGTTGCTTGCAACCAAAGACATTTAACTACTACATATCCTTTTCTGGTATCTTTCTGCCTTGTTTTTTCTACCTGTAAAATGGGAACAGTAAAACTGGCTACTTACCCTCAGGAGGTTGTGTAAATTAAAGGTGTATGTCAATAAAATGCTTTCAGATGCTGGGATGAAAGTTACTCTGGAACTACAAAGTATCCTTCTCAATTTTAGCCGAACTTTCAAAGAGGGACACCATAAAGCAGCTTTTATCCTGACAGGATGTATTTCTCATTTTATTGTCTCTGTAAACAGTTCAGGGGTTGCTCCATACTTGCTGTGTTTCCAGAGCTAACATTCAAGATGAAAGCTCAGCTTTATTTAGCGTGAGAAGTCTCTGAATGACATAGGCAGGAGACGTGGGCATTACTGCTGTTATGTGTTATTTAGTGACAAGGAAGTTGGCTCAAGTTCTCAGGTGGTTACTTTTCTAGCTTTTTAGGGTTAATACTCACATTCCTGCCTCAAATCAGAATGAATTGTAAAAACCCACCAATTTTAGAGCAGAAAGAGTCGCATCATATTAGAGCATTTGGCAATTATGAAAGCATGTACCATAATAAAAAGTACAACACCTGCAGGCTCTAGAATATTTTATGATTTCCAGGACACACACACTTTTCCTTAGACCAGCGTAGATCCCAGAGTGGCCGGCAGGTGCCAACTACACATCAGACTCCAAAATTATTATTTTAAGTGAACCATTTTTATGATAGGCAAACATTACGACAGTAATGCATACACATCAGGGGAAGTGTGGAAATGCAGACGGAGTAGAAAGGTAAAGAAAAATACATCAATATTTCAATAGGCTTGCTGTCCTAAAACATTCATTACATTTTCATTTATACCAACTTCCTTTTGGTCCCTAATTATTTTATAATTATTTCCTATTAATTGATGCAATTTTATATCCTGTGTTTTTTCCTTTTATATTATATTATAGCTCTAGCAGTTGTCTATTGCCACCCCCAAAACTCAGCGGATTAAAATAAGAACCATTTATGATTGCTAATAAGCCCAGGGGTTGGCTGGAAGATTCTTCAGTCTGGTCTCAACTGAGCTTACTCTTGAGTCTGCCACCAGTTGATCTTGGCAGGGTAATCTCATCTGTTTGGGATTCACAGCTCTCCTGCACTTGGTCTCTCATCCTCCTGGAAGCCAGCCTGGACTTGTATGTGTGATGGTGGCAACATTCCGAGAGAGAGAGCAGAAGCACAAGAGGCTTGGGTGCAGAAATGGAGCATGATTATCGCCACTGTGGCTATTGCCTGTGCAAGTCACCAGGCCAGCCTGGATTCCAGGGCTGGGCAGGTCGCTTCCACGGCTCATGGGAAAAGGTTAGCATTGCAACGGTCAGAGACAGAAAGAGGGGTGAAGAAATGTATTTTGAGTTTGCAGTCACTCTCCCATAATAACGTAAGCACACTTCTGTATCTCATAGACATTTTTAATGGCTTTGTAGTATTACATTGAGGAACACTATCATAGACAATTTAACTATAAACAATTAACTATAGTTGATCGACAATATTATGTTAGATTCAGGTGTACAGCATGATTTGGTATTTTTGCAGGTTACTGTAAGATAATGGCTATAATTCCTTGTGCTCTACAGTATATCCTCGTTGCTTATCTAAGAAAACCTTTCTACTTGGGGTCATTTAAAAAATCTATACAATTACAGAAGTTAATGTATTGTTTAAAAGTTTATAAAATTTATTATTGCTTTTTCTTCATTCTTCCAAAGCACTTTGCAAGAGGCTCGCACCAATTTAAATCCACATCAGTGGTACAGGAGTGTTCATTTCACTGCCCTGCTACCCATATTGAATACTCAAAAAAAAGATCTCTGCTGAAAGAAATAAGGAACCTCCCCACCCCCAGCATTTCCTTGATGTAATTGGCACTGATTTAATTGCTAATAAAGAGAAGGAGTGTTCTGGACAGAAAAAGAGGTTTATATAGTCAGACAAGATCAGGGAATGCTGTATGTCATGTTTCCATCTTAGTTAATTACCATGGACATGCTCTGAAGATTCCTGCAGTAAAGTAATGTGTCCAACTTTATTGTTGAGTCAGTGTTTCCCTAATTAATTCCATCACAGAACACTCATTTTTTTGTACAGCATCAATTAACACCTTGGAACAACTATTTTGAGCCAGGCATACTTGAGGAAATGCTGTCTTAATAAAACCTGGTTATGTTTCCTCATGATGGGAGTTTCAAACACCCTGGAAAGGCAGGAGCTGTACCAGACACACCTGGGGCTTCTGGTCATTCCTAAAGGATACTGAACCTTACCAAAAGAAGTTAAAGTTCTCAGTGAAAATGTTCAGGTGTCTTTCTTCCCAACCGTTCTCTTTGCAGTGGTCTCCCCAAGAGCTTTCAGGTTTTGTTTGAAGGGATGCGTTCTTCCCCAGAAACAGCATGCTGGGCTTTATCTCCTCTTCGCATTTTCACACTAAATCATACCTGACTAGTGGCCCAGAGCTTCAGGGGCTGGCCCCTTCCTAGGACTTTGCTGCTCTAGGTCAGGGCTGCAGACCAGGAGCAGCCACACCATCAGGGAACCTGGCAACAGCCCCACCCAGACCTCCTGAAGCAGAGTCAGCATGCGTTTTAACCAGGTGTCTTGGTGATTTGGTATGTGCCCATTAAAAGGGTAGAAGACCAATCCAGGGACACCAAGCTAATCTGAAGGACCTGCCCCTTCCTCTTGACCATGCTTTGTGACTCAGCTGCCACCACCACTGCACATGGCAGGGTTAGTGGGCACATATTGTTTTCACCCCTTTTAAATTCTGGCCGGTGTGTGGCCACAAGTCCATTCTCCTAATTCTTTTAAGCATATTTGAACTTACTAGAATTAAAACAAACAAAACATACCAAATACAGAGGCAAAAACAAATACAAAAAGAAGTGAAAAAAAGGATTAAACCAAGTCTGGGGAGGCAGGATGCAGTTTCCTGCTCCTGCCACAGCCTTTGTCTTTCTCTTTGGTTCCAGATACACAAGCCTTGATTTGCTCCTAATCCTACCTTGGGAGCCTTGCCCTCTAAGTCCCAAACAGCCGGTGCGGCAGCCCAGTCCTGTCTCTCTAGTCCTGTTGCTTCCTGGAGGGAACCTCTTCACAGTTGACTGGCAACCCACCCCCCACCACTTTCCCCAGGATAAAGAGATAGGCTTGAGACATCTTGATTATTCTGTGGTCCAGAACCAGAGGTCTGGGTCTCCCAGGGTGGGAGACTATCCTGGGCTCTGTCTACTTTCTGATTTCTTGTCTCTTTCCCAGAGTATTTGTATCAGGTACTCCCTCCCACCCCTCACCCCCACCCACTGTTGCCCTTTTAAGAAAGTCTCCCTTACCCAGCTTCCAGGGAAGTGACTTTATTGTGGCCAACCCCTCAGTCTAATCATAGCAAGCTACTCAGAATTATAAAGCACTAACTAATGGTTTTTTATGGAATTCTCTTACTAAGTCACTGTCTAGAAGTAGTTAAAAAAAAACACATGGGTCTAAAGGAAACTTCCTTATTCTGCCACTTACTAGCTGTGTGACCTTGGACAAGAAACAGAACCTTTCTGTGCCATGATTTACTCATCTGTAAACGGAGGATAAGAGTACTTCCTGTTTCTTAGAACCAAGGTTGTCTGCAATATTTTCAGGGCCTAGTACTAGCTGAAAATGTTGGCACCTTGTTCAAAGGTTACTGAAAATCTCAGGATGGCCTTTGTGAGGTTAGGACCTTGGACGACATGAAGTTGTCCTTCCTAGAGCTGTTAAGGTGATTGCTAGGCCTAGGAATTCAGTACATCCCCATTGTTAATAAAGCTTAGAGAAGTATGTATTATTTATCTTATTTTACAAAAGAAAGGACTGAGGATCTGGAAAATGAAACAATTTTACCCAACAAGGCCAAACAGCTGAGCTGCAGAGCTGTGGTGGGCCTGGGTCTGCTTTTAAAGCGAAGGAGCAGAAACCCCCGCAGGAGGAAATGAACTTGACCCCGCCCCGCTGGAGGGGAAGGGCCAGGAACCCAGCCACTTCCCTCACTGTCAAGAAAACAGCAACTAGAGAGCTGTGTATTTTATTTCTGTGAAACCTGAGGACATTTACTAGGTCAAAAGCAGGACTGAGAGCCTCTGACCCAGGTCGAGCTGTTTGTGAGAGCCTAGCAGAAAGCTTAGATTCTTTTGATCAGTAGCTTCAGCCTGCATACCGTTTCTCAGGCCTGTGGCTTCCTAAGACCTTGAATGACCAGGTTCCTTCCCCACCCCACCCACCTGTAGGAATCTCTCCTTTTTTTGGTTGCAGTGTTTCCTGGTCTCCAAAGAATAAAGATCAATCTGAATAACTTCCTTCAGCTCAGGGTCCCAGACATCTGGCTTCTTAGCCTGGTCAAGAGTAATGGCATGTCCAACCAGGAGCCCAAGAGAAGGTGACATGTGATGAGCCCACATCTGGGGATTTTAGCGCAGTTCCCTTCCACATGGTGAGGGTGCACTCATCACATGTCTGTTGTTTTCTCTGGTCTAGCAAATGTGTTAGGCACTTATCATGAGCTCTATTAATTCTCACAATAGCCCTGAGGGGCAGGCATGACCATTCCAACCTTCAAATGAGGAAGCAGAGGTCAGAGAGTACAGTCACATGCCTTGAGTCACACAAGCTAGAAAGGGGTGGATTCAGGTTTGAATCCAGGTCACGCTGGTTGTAGCATCCCATTTCATACCAGACCTAAACTAACCACTGTACAGTGAGTGTTTACTATTGGGATGGTAAATTTTATGTGTCAACTTTACTGGGCCATGGAGTGCCCAGGTGTTTGATCAAAAATTAATCCCAGTGTTTCTGTGATGGTATTTTGGGGGTGAGATTAGCATTTAAATCAGTAGCCTGAGTAAAGCATCCTTCATGTGAGTGGGCCTTATCTGATGAGTTGAAGGCCTGAATAGAACAAAAGGGCTGATCCTTTACCAAATGAAAGAGAATTTTTCCTGCCTTTGAACTTGAACTGAAACATTGTTCCTGGATCTTGAGCCTCAGAGCCTTTGGACTGGAGCCATAGACTCTCCTGGTCTCCAACTTGCCAACTCACCCTGCAGATCTTGGGACTCACCAGCCTCTATAACTGTATAAGCCAGTTCCTTATAATACATGTATCTCCTACATCCTATTGGTTCTGTTTCTCTAATACTACGACATTCTAGGAATTGTGCTCAGCACTGTGGGAGTACAGGGACATAGCAAAGACAAGAAGGCAGAGTCCCTGTTTTCAAGATGCTTGCAGTGCAGGGAAGAAAATTAATAGCACAGCAGATGTACTGCTATTGAGTTATGGGAAGGAGTCACTGGGACAGAGGAACTAAGGGGTGGGATTTTAGGCGGAAGGACTACTGAGTGCAAAGGCATCAAGGCAAAAGGGCATAATCTGATAGAGGAAATTTGTTAAAAAAAACAAAAAACGAACAAAACTTGAAAGTGTGAAGCTGGCAGAACATTCATCATGTTCCAGACAGGAAAACAGAAATCACATTATTTTAACAACCAGCATCCACTGTGGAGGACTGGTTAAAGCAGGCATTGGAGGGCTAAGAAAGCAAAATGGAAACACTGAGGTAACAGAGATGTAAGTGTAGGAAGCAGCAACCACTACAAGCTCTGTGAGCACAGGGCAAAAGTCAGGTACTCATAAGGATTGGTTCCAGGACCGCTGGAGATACCAAGATCCTGGATGCTCAAGTCCCTAATATAAAATGGCGTAATATTCGCACATAACCTACACGCATTCTCCTGCATACTTTAAATCATCTCCAGATTACCTGTAATACCTCATCTGAGGTAAATGCTATGTAAATAGTTATAAATATAATGTAAATCCTATGTAAATAGTTGCTGGTACATAAAATTGTTTTGTTTTTTGGAACTTTCTGTATTTTTTTTTTCCTGCATGTTTTCCAGCTATCGTTGATTGACTCCTTGAATGCAGAACATGGGGATAGGGTGGGCCACTGTGATTAGAAATTAGAAGGTTACAGATGCTCTTGAGGAGCTGGGACTCAGACAATGAAGAAGGGTGCTGCCCAGGTGCTTCTGGGACCTCTAAGGGGATCCGGGGAGTCTGGTTCTGCCGGGGGCGTGCTGAGTTGGCTAGCCTGGGCTCAGGAGAACCAACTGTTAAATTTCCAGGAATTTTTTGAGCCAATGGTGGAAACTTCAGTAGTTCGAGGTCACCCATGATGGAGTATTTATACAACAGAAATAGACAAATGCTACAAAACAAGACTTTTTTTTTTTTTTTTTTTTTCCTGGGGAGTTCCTTTTCTTCGCACCACTGCTTTTGGAACCATGGAGTAGGGCTGGTGAGTGTAACTAAGGCCGGTGGCTGCTATGGTGAAGTGCTGTTGCTTGGATGAAACACCAGTTCCCTGCTTCTTTCGGGGGCATCTAGCTTTTCGCTAGATCTTCTGTTTGGCAGAATCTGTAAGCAGAGTCATCTGGCAAAGGAAGATTGTGGTTTACAGAATTCCAACCCCCACACCCCCAAAGGGAGAAGATAGAAGGGTCTCTTTGGAGCTGAGAAACAGTAGCTTAAACATAAGAGGGCCAACCTTCTGATCTCCAGGAAGCACTGTTGCGTAGTGGTGGTAAGAGCTCTGGCCTTAAAATAACCCCAGTTTGCCAGGGCTCAGATGCTGGCTTTGCCCACTGCTTCAAGATCTGTGACCTTGAGGGAGATGTTTAACCTCTCTGCGTTACTTTCTTCATGTCTACAATGGGGATAATCATAATATTAGTTGTAGAATGGATTGAATGTGATAATGGTTATAAGGTAATAAGCATCCTTACCTTCTCAGTCAAATCTTTGCCAGATGTCACCTCCTCAGTGAGGACTTTAACGATCATTATTTGAAACTGCACCTCCCTTCTTCCCTGCACCCGGCACTCATTATCTCCCTCCCATAACTTATTCTTCTCTCACCTTTATCGTCTTATAACTTACAGATTACTTATTTTGGTTATTGTCCATCTTCCTAACTGAAAATATGGGCTCCATGAGACCTGAACATTCGTTCTGTTTTGTTGTCTAGCACATAATTGCTCTTCAACAAATATTTATTGCATAAAGGAAAAATCTCGTCTAGCAAATAGTATATGCAAAGAAATGCCAGCAACCCCCAAAAAGATAAAAATTATTTGATTAGCGTTTTGGCCTTCCATAGACACCCTGCCATCACAGAACCAAACTCAGTTCCATAAAATGAGACGCTACCCTGCTTTGAAAGTCTCTCAAGAGAACTAACTGAGCTCGAATTCCAGGCCTTCAATAATAGCGCGAACATTTGAGGGGTTTTTTGGACATCTGTTAGACATCTCTCAAAACTGGCCAGTGGATTTCCTCTTTGGATATGACTTCAGTGAAACATCCTCCTTGGTCACTTTTCCTTCAGTTGTAAAATAAAAGAAGCAGAAACAGAGCTTTCATGCCTGGAGCATGCCGGAAAGACACCAGTCATGTGGCACTGCTCCCAGAGGGACAGCTTCATTTGCCCTCTTACAACTACCAGGTAGCAGATTAAACTCCTAGCATTCCAGGGAGAACTTGCAGTACTTTTTATACAGTAAGGGTAAATTTATTTATTTAATCATTTGGATTTAAAATATATATATACACACACAATTTTTAAAGGTTACACTCCATTTACAATTATTACAAAATATTGGCCATAATGTACAATACATCCTTGTAGCCTATTACAGCCAATAGTTTGTACCTCCCATTCTCCTACCCCTATACTGTCCCTCCTCCCCCCAGTGGTGATCAGTAGTTTGTTCCCTATATCTGAGAGTCTGCTTCTTTTTCGTTATATTCACTAGTTTGTTGTATTTTTTAGATTCCACATATAAGTGATATCATACAGTATTTGTCTTTCTCTGTCTGACTTATTTCACTTAGCGTAACACCCTCCAAGTCCATCCACGCTGCTGCGAATGGCACAGTTTCATTCTTTTTTTATGTCTTCTTTATCCGTTTATCTGTTGATGGGCACTTAGGTTGTTTCCATGTCTTGGCAATTATAAATAATGCTGATATTAGGGTGCATGTATCTTTTCAAACTAGTGATTTCAGGTTTTTAGATCTATACCCAGGAGTGGAGTTGCTGGGTCATACGGTAGTTCTGTTTTTAGTTTTTTGAAAAACCTCCATACTATTTCCTATAGTGCTGCACCAATTTACATTCCCAGCAACAGTGTGCAAGTGTTCCCTTTTCTCCACATCCTTGCCAACATTTGTAATGTGTGTTTTTTTTTTTTTTTTTTTGATGATAACCATTCTGACAGCTATAAGGTGATACCTCATGCGGTTTTGATTTGCGTTTCCCTGATGATTAGTGATGTTGAGCATCTTTTCATGTTGGCCATCTGCATTTCCTCTTTGGAAAAATGTCTATTCAGTTCTTTTTCATTGGGTTGTTTGATTCTTTTTTTTTTTTTCGGTTGTATCGGCTGTTTATATATGTTCAATATTAGTCCCTTATCAGTCATATCATTTGCAAATATTTTCTTCCATTCAGTAGGTCGTCTTTTCATTTTGTCAATGTTTTCCTTTGTTGTGCAAAAGTTTTTAAGTTTAACTAGGTCCCAGTTGTTTATTTTTGCTTTTATTTCCTTTACTTTAGGGGACAGATCCAAAACAACATTGCTGTAATTCATGTCAAAGAGTGCTCTACATATGTTTTCCTCTAGGAGTTTTATAATATCCAGTCTTACATTTAGGTGTCTAATCCATTTTGACTTTATCTTTGCATATGATGTTAGAGAATGTTCTCATTTCATTCTTTTACATGTAGCTGTCCAGTTTTCTCAGCACCACTTATTGAAGAGACTATATTTTCTCTACTGTGTATTGTTGCCTCCTTTTTCATAGATTAATTGACAGTAAGTGCCTGGGTTTATTTACGGACTCTCTATCCTATTCCATTGATCTGTGGGTCTGTTTTTGTGCCAGTACTATATGATTTTGATAACTGTAGCTTGATAGTATAGTCTGAAGTCAGGAAGCGTGATTCCTTTAGCTCTATTCTTCTTTCTCAAGATTATTTTGGCTATTTGGGATCTTTCGTGATTCCATACGAATTTTAAAATTATTTATTTTAGTTCTGTGAAAAATGCCATTGATGTTTTGATCAGAATTACACTGAATCTGTAGATTGCCTTGGCTAATATGGTCATTATAACAATATTGAGTCTTCCAGTTTCAGAACACAGTATGTCTTTCCATCTGTTTGTGTTGTCTTTAGTTTCTTTCATCAGTGTCTTATAGTTTTCTGAGTACAAGTCTTTTATCTCCTTAGGCAGGTTTATTCCTAGGTATTTTATTCTTTTTGAGTGATTGTCTCCTTAATTTCTCTTTTTGATGCTTCATTTTTGTGTATAGAAATGCAAGAGATTTATGTATATTAATTTTGTATCCTGTAACTTTACCAAATTCATTGATAAGCTCTAGTAGTTTCCTGGTGGCACCTTTAGGATTTTCTGTGTATAGTATCCTGTCAACTGTACTGACTGGTAGCTCTTTGAGGACCTAACTGATTTTTATTTAAAGAGGAAACCAACCATTTCTCTACCTTGTACCAAGTCTATGCATTTCTTCTCTGTGTGGCCAGTATGAAAGCATCTTGACACATGTGGGCTATGTGGTCAAGGGTAAACACAGCCTGATGGTAGGGAATATTTTGATATTCCCAATGTCAACCACCTGGGCTGGGTGGGCCCTTAGTCAGGAACTAAAAAGGGGGTGCGTGGCTTACATGGACAATGAGTTTGCTCTTGTCTTCCATTCTTGACCTGCGCTTGAGGCATACAGGTACTGATGAAGTCATTTTCAAGTAGTGGGGGTTAAGAACAGGTTCTGCCACTTGGGGACAGATGAATGCTAATAGTGATGATGGCTCATGCTGATTTAACCCTTACTACGTTCAGGCATTCTAGTCAGTGAGTGATCTCATCAACTTTCATAGCAACTCTAAAAGATCAGTAGGTTCTACTATTATTCTGATTTTACAGATAAGAAAGTTGAGGCTTAAAGAAAGCCTGTGACTTTTCCAAGGTCACACATCTAGTATACTGGGATTTGAATCCTATGATTCAGACCTCCAAAACCATGCCCTTAGCTGCTTAAACAAGCCAAGGTATTTGGAATCTATATTTTGCTGGTGTTAGCTTTCCTTTGTAAAGTCTTTTAGCAGAAATGTTTGCATCCTTCCTGCCTCAGGTGTACACACAGAGGTGAAATGGCCCTCGGTCCTTCCTTGGGTCACAGCATGAAAGGGGAGTGGCACCTCTGGAGCTTAGCTGTTAGTGAGCTCTTTCTGGGGAAGGCAATGCTTGGGGAAGTTACTTAACTTCTCAGTTCCCCTCTCTTCTCATTGGTGAAACATGTAATAATAGTACCCAACTCATGGGGATATTGTAAAATTTAAGTGAGAGAATATATGTAAATAACTTAGCACAATGCCTGGAACATAGTTAGCCCTTAATAAATTCTTAGATGTTACTAAGAAAATGAATGGCATTTTCCTTTGCATAAGTGACTTTCCTTTCAACGAGTCTTCAATCTTCAAGATGTCAGAAACATTTTAGACAATCTCTTATAATAGCATTTCCCAGGATCTATTCCCTGTATCTTTTAGCCAAAATACTCTGTTCAGAACAAGTTCTAGGATCAACTATGTTTTGGAAATATACTTATAATTCCTTTCTCTTTTTAAATTAAATGCTACCAGAGTCTGGTAATAAAAACCTTGTTAAATTTGTTTTCACACTGCATCTTCTGAATTTTTTTTTTAAGTTTAATTAAAAGTTTTTAAGACTTTTTTTGGGGGGAGCACTTTTAGGTGCACAGCAAAATTATGAGGAAGGTACAGAAAATTCTCATATACCCCCTGCTCCCACACATGTGTAACCTTCCCCATTATTAACATCTTCTCCACCAGAGTGGTACATTTGTTACAACTGATGAACCTACAGTGACACATCTTAATCATCCAAAGTCCGTAGTTTACCTTTGGCTTCACTCCAGGTGTTGTACATTCCATGGGTTTAGATAAATGTATAATGACATGTATCCATCATTATAGTATCATACAGGAATATTTTTACCATACTAAAAATCCTCTGCCTAGTCATCCCTCTCATCAATGCCCCCTGCAATCCCAGAGAACCACTGATATTTTTACTCTCTCCATAGTTTTGCTTTTTCCAGAATGTCGTATGGTTGGAATCATACAGTATATAGACTTTTTGGATTGGCTTCTTTCCCTTAGTAATATACATTTAAGTTTCCTCCATGCCTTTTCATGGCTTGAGAGCTCATTTCTTTGTAGTGCTGAGAAACATTCCATTGCCTGGATATACCAGTTCCTTATCTGTGTTGGACATCTTGATTGTTTCCACGTTTTAGCAATTATGAATAAAGCTGCTATAAAAATCTGTGTGTGAATTTTTGTGTAGACATAGTTTTCAACTCCTTTAGGTAAATACCAAGGAGTGTTATTGCTGGATTGTGTGGTAAGAGTGTGTTTAGTTTTGTAAGAAACTGCCGAGCTGTCTTACAAAGTAGCTGTACAATTTTGCATTTTCACCAGCAGTGAGTAAGAGTTTCTGTTGCTCCACATCCTCACCAGCATTTGATTTGTCAGTATTCTGGATTGGGGCCATTCAAACAGGAATGTAGTGATATCATGTTGTTTTGATTTGCATTTCCTTGATAATATCTAATGTGAAGCATCTTTTCATATGCTTATTTGCTATCTATTTATCTTTTTTTGGTAAAGTGTCTGTTAAGGTCTTTGGCCCATTTTCAATCTGTTTGTTTTCTTATTGTTGAGTTTTAAGCATTCTTTGTTTATATTGAGTAATGGTCCTTTATCAGATGTGTCTTTCGCGAGTATTTTCTCCCAGTCTGTGGCTTGTCGTATCATTCTTTTGATTTTATCTTTTTCAGAGCAGAAGTTTTTAATTATAATGAGGTCCAGCTTATGACTTATTTCTCTCATGGATCGTTCCTTTGTTGTTGCATCTAAAACGTCGTCACCTTACCCAAAGTCATCCAGGATTTCTCCTACATTCTCTTCTAGGAGTTTCATAGTTTTGGGTTTTACATTGAGATTTATGATCCACTTTGAGTTAATTAAGATCTGTGTTTAGATTCATTTTTTGCAAGTGAAGTCTAATTGTTCTAGCATCATTTGTTGAAGACTATCTTTGCTCCATTGTTTTGAATTTGTTCTTTTGCTAAAGATCAGTTGACTGTATTTATGGGGTCTATATCAGGGCTCTCTGTTCTGTCCCATCGATCTATTTGTCTGCTCTTTCAACAATAT
This sequence comes from Camelus dromedarius, assembly GCF_036321535.1. Classification (NCBI taxonomy): domain Eukaryota; kingdom Metazoa; phylum Chordata; class Mammalia; order Artiodactyla; family Camelidae; genus Camelus; species Camelus dromedarius. The sequence continues at coordinate 113,555,134 of NC_087436.1, forward strand.
CATGCTGTCTTGATTATTGTAGTTTGATGGTAGGCATTAAAGTTGGATAGTGTCAGTCCTCCAACTTTGTTCTTCTCCTCCAATATTGTGTTGATTATTCTGAGTCTTTTCCCTCTCCATATAAACTTTAGAATCTATTGATAACCACAAAATAACTTGCTGGAATTTTAATTTTTGAATGCTGTTGACATAGAAGATTCTTTTTTCGTTTAGCAGTTATTAACACTCTGGTATACACTCTGGAAGTGACATCTTATGTAATTTGCTCATTTTTGGTGATCTTATAAAATTTCTTAATTTTTTGTGAATGAACCTCTTCAATGAGTCTTCAAAGTTCTTGATTATATTGTATATGTCTCTTTATATCCACTGTAGCACCAGAAACATAGTAGGTACTTCGCAAAACAAATATTCCTCAATCGATTCATTGGGTTTTACGTTCTACTTCACACAGAGCGCACGTTAGCCCTGCCTGGTGTGAAGGGACCCCGCCTTCAGGCAGGCAGTGTCATGTCATGGTGGGAATGATCTCTGTAGCTTACTTTCCTGGTTTGTAACTTTAGCAACTCAGATAAAATAGCCCTTGCCTTATTTGCGACCTTTAAATTCTCTGTAATCATGAATTAGGGCATTAAAGTGGGTGAAGTTTTATGATACAAGTATACAAAACAGAAGGAGGGGTATAACCTTGTGGAAAATAAGTTAAGTCTAACCAAATGAGAAAAGCAAAGGCTATCGATGCAGAGCTTGCTAGAGTAAGGGAGTCAGTCACTGTCACTTGTTTTGGCAGTGAGTCAAAGTCAGGGAGAGGACTAGGAAAGCTTTATAGTGGGGAACAGGGAAAACTACAGGTATATCCCGATTCGAAGGCATTAGCATGGAGAAACTGCAGGCAGGAAGCCTGGAAGCAGGGCATCCTTTGTGACTGGCTGGGGTGCACAATTTGATTTCATCTGGTTGGTCCTAATTTAGAAGTAGGAACAAAAATTAGGGAAGCTGTCAGTTATTAATCAATTCCTGGCCATTTGGGGTTGATTGTGATAGGGGTTATTATTTGGCTTCCTGGATTGTTACTAGAGACAGCAGTCTGACTGCCTGCAAGTCTGACTTACAGCAGGCTGGCTCCCTGGGCTGATTACTGTAAATAAGCATTTGGTTTCCTGGATTTGTTGCTGCAGGTTTGGGGTCAGGGTTCTGTTTTTATGTATAATCTGGCCATTGCCCATTTGTATATTCAGTCTTTCATTCTCATTCACTGTTTGGGTAAAATTCTCAATTCAACTCAATTCAAAAGCTCTCCAAGTCAAGGGAGTGTGTGGAGGATCATGGTTTGTGTTTTGGTAAAGATGACAGTAGCTGAAGCTACGTAACTTCTCAGAATTTTTTTCTTATAGCTCATCAGTGTTACAAACCATTTGTTGAATGCAGTAGTTAGCCCTTCCTGATTCTGGAAAAGGCATCCCCTTAGACCTTATGACGGTTGTGAGTTCCCAAAGATACAAAGAATGTGTGATGCCTGTGGTCTGAGAACTCTTGGGCACTTTTTTGTTCCTGTGGGAACTGGAGGTGTGATCATAGAATATTTAACTGCCTGTACTATTTCTCAGCATAACAATTAAAACTGGGCAAGGCTTGATGTCATATTTCTCAGGAATTTTGGAACAATTCTTAAGATCTCTGTTTATTTTATTTTATTGTTTAGTAAGAAAAGAAAGAAGTCTCTGTGGAGGGGTCCACACACACTGGTCTATGGCTTATTTTTGCACAGCCTAAGCTAAGACTTTTTTTTTCATTTTAAAATGATCATTAAACAAACAAATAAAAAAAAGAAGACAAATATGTGACAGGGACAGTAAGTGGCCCACAAATTCTAAAATATTTACTCTCTAGTCCTTTAGAGAAAATAGTTGCCAAGTCCTATGTTGGTCAATCACAGAGAGACTTGGCTAGGTTTTAGGAGTAGGACCCTCTTGGTTTTCAGTGCACGGGGAGTGGTGAGGTTGGGGTGCTGCCTGACGTGTCCCTACAGGAGCCACAGAGGAAACACGTCTCACCTGTCAGGCTGGACAAGGATGGGGAGCAGTGGGAAGTGCTCTCAGAGGATCTGATGTCAGTCTCCAGGAACCACAGACCTGAACATTTTGCCTTGTTTTTTTAAACTATGGTTTCTCCTCCCATGTGACTACTCCCAGGGCTGGTCCTACTGCTTCTTCCAGTCTAGCCTGGGCCATGGCTGGAGGGCAGTCAATATTTTCAAGGCTTCAAGTTGTCTTCACCCTAGAAAAGCCTAGTTCTTCTAAGTAAAGCGTAAAGCATCATTTTCCTTTCCTTTTCCATTTCTACTTGGTTCAGGAAAAAACAAAAAAACAAGACAAAACAAACAAAAAAATACCTGAGTTATCCTTTGTGAGAAAATGATGTAGTGCAGTCATCAGACACGTGGGGACAATGTTTTGTAATAATGTCATCGAAGATACTTACAGCCTTACACAAAGTGAAAAAGTTGAACATGAATGTGGATAAATATCGTAGACTTAACTATTTAAAACAAATAGACAAACAACAAAATATGCATCAAAACAAAATACCAGAGAGGAAATACTCCGAAGTTAACTGTGGTTGCTGCAAGGAATTGGAATTCTGGGATATGTTTTTCTTCTTGAAGTTTTTCTATACTTTCACATTTTTCTACCAAAAGTATGTATAGTTTTAAAATCAGATTAAAAATGGAGAGTTTGACCTAACACTATGCTGGTGTATTCCAGTCAGAAGAAACACTTACACATTTGTACTCAAATGTCTTCCTGGGAGCAGATGGAAAGTTGGATCCGTCTGTCAAGATGTGATGGATCAAACTGCCACAGTTACCAAAAACTGGCAGAACATGAAGAAAAATGGTTATCAGTGAGCCTTGAATTATTCTTGTAACGCCCTGCATCCTCACTTTACTTTGGTAGGCAAAGACTTTTTTTCTTGTTTTAAATGTTTGGATGATGGAATCACCAAGAATTATAGTTGTCCCAACCCTTAGTATATTTACCTTTCAAAACGATGAGACTTCAAGTAGAAATAAAAGCTCTGAATGTATTTGAAACTCGCTGATGCCTTCTTTTCTACGTAGGACAAATCCATTGCCTTCCCTATTTATTTTTATTGCATTATAAATCAGTTGGGAACAATAAAAACCCAGAAGCCTAAGCATCAGGAAGAAAAGGAGACTTGGTCACAACTTGTTGGTAACTCTCCAAAATACATATGTATTCTGAGCCCCAAAGCGCTGTATCAGCATCTTTTTCTCTGTAATAATGAAGAGCAGTGCCTTCTCCACCAGGCGGCTGATGGTTGGTGATCTGGCAGGCCTGCCCCTTCTCAGGCCACTGTCATCACTTTAATCTTCCCAGTTCTTGTTTTTGTCGGTGTTTGTTCCTCTTCCCTCCCTGGGCTGTTGTTAGAAGTGTGAGTGATCAGGACATATCAGTCTGCATTTGCCATCTGTATTTCTGTCCTCAACTTCTTTTCATCCGCCCACCCCTTCAATGTTGGCTTCTCTCTGAAGCCGCCACTAGAACCGTGCCCTGTACTCATCCCTCCCTTGCCTGGCTTACTCATTAAAGTATAAGCTCTTTGAGGGCAGGGACCACACCTTCCTCTTCTTGATGTTCTGAACAGGCAGCATGGAGCCTAGAATATAGGCTTAGATACATTTTCTTAAATGAATAAGTTAAGTGAAACCAAATGAATTAGTCATATGAAGTACTTACTCCCTTTCAAGCACTGTTTAAAGTACTTTGCCTGCGTGTGATCCTCATTAAAAATAACCTGGTCACCCCATATTTTATCTACTTACAAGTACAGGAGACAGAAGTGCAGCAGTGATTGCAGACCTTCTGTCTAGGCTGTTGAAAGCTATGTTCCTCCTAAGACTTTCCTCCTAGACACCCTAGGGTGATAATGGTGAAGTCTTCCCATGAACGCCCCCACCCTAACCCAGGAGAGAGAGGGCAACATTTTGAGAGCGGACATGAGTCTATGCAGAGATCTCCCCTGTGCTCACCTTGCCCAACTGCTCCTCATTTCTCAGCCTAGTTAGTGTGGAAGGGTGCCTGGCATCCATCCAGACCCTTGGCCATCCAGCCAGGCTGGTCCGCCCGCATGCACGTGATCAGGCCTGTACATACGGGCTGCTGGCGTTCCGGTCCTCTTTGCTCATTTGTCTTGAACCCTGTTACTTCTTCTCCACCCCGATCTCTCTCTCTCCTTTCTTCCAATGTCTGCTTGGCTGCCCTCTGGTCCTCTTGGCTTTGTTTTCAGCTACAGCTGCTCCAGCTCTCTTGATTTTTGCAATAGCCCTTGGCTTCTCTGGCTGAGCCTGACTGCATGCAGTCAGCACTCACCCGAATTCCTCTGTCCCTGGCAGCTTCTGGCAAAAAATCCTGCTTGACCAAACTCCAACCCCCAAGGCTGACGTGGCCCCAACAGCAAGGATGGAATTCCCCCCAGTACTTTTCACGTCGCTAAACAGATACACTGTGCGATGGGTTATGCATCTCCAGGTCCAGAGTGGGACAGGGTGGCTTAGACAGCTTTCAGGACCAGACTTGGGCTCATCTCTCCCAGCCTCAGCTATCAGCCTATTTCTTGGTTCCCCCCAAACTCCCACTTGCCCTTGTCTGAGGGACGTCACACATCCGATTCCCACTGCCCGGGAGACTTCTCACCCCCACCCTCCACCATTCTGCCTCCGGCTTAGCCTTTGGGCATCAGTTTGGATATTGCTTCCCTTGGAAGCCTTCACTGCTTACAACCCCCCACCCCTGGGCTGAATCACGTAGGTGCCTTTTCTCCTTTCTCCTTTGTCACCCAGTGCATCTCCATCACCAGCACAATAGCCGGTGCTCACCGAGGACTCCGTCTGTGCAGACACGCGGTGTAAAGACCTGCACAAGAATGAACTCAACTGAACCTCCCTGACAAGCCTGAGAGGGATACTTTTTTTTAAAAAGGAATTTGGGACTAACAGACGCATATTACTGTCAGTAAAATAGATAAACAAGAGCCTACTGTATAGCACAGGGAGTTATATTCAATTTCTTATACTGAGTTGTAATGAAAAACAATCTGAAAAAATATATACCTATTTATATGTAAACGTATAACGGAATTGCTTTGCTGTGCACCTGAAACTAACATTTTAAATCAACTACAATAAAAAAAAAACTTCAATAAAAAAAGAACTGAAAAATTAATTTTTTATACTATTTTTAAAGGTTACTTTCCATTTACAGTTCTTACAAAATATTGGCCATATTCCCTGTGTTGTACAATACATCCTTGAGCCTGTCTTACACCCAGTAGTTTGTACCTCCCACCCCCTCACCCCTATTTTGCCCCCTCCACCTTCCTGCTGGTAACCACTAGTTTGTTCTCAATATCTGTGAGTCTGCTTTAAAATTCTATTTACTATTTTTATCTCTGTTTTACAGATAAGGGAAGTTAACAAGGGTGTATAAGGCCACACGGATAATTAGGTGCAGTCAGATGCGACACCCAGGCTGCCTGGCTCTGGGGCCCCTCGGTGCAGCTACTCTTCCCTGCCTCTTGTGTGTGGCATCTCTCACACCACACAGCACTGTCTAGTCACCCTTCTCCTCTGATGTATTCGCAGCTGCATCTGAGCATGAAGTGCAAATCCTGACGAAATTTAAACCCAATTCGTCCTTTTTGCGGAATGTACGCCTGGATTCTAGTTACTGATATCGATGTCTCACAAAGTCAAATACTACATTACTGATTTTGGAGTTGGTGAGGTCAAGTGTGACTGAAAAACAAGGCCAGCCAGCCGACTGGTGTGCTGGCTTTGGGTCTCCTAATGATTTCTCTGTTAGTCGATCTTATTCAGTATGGACAATCTGAGCCAAAATGAAAGTGTTGTCTGTCTCAGTCCTCACATTTTACACAATTGGAGATGGGGGGGCCAGAGCATTTAAGTGACTTGTCCAAGGTCACACATGGAGCCGGTGACAAACAGGATGCTGGGCTGGCTGACTTCCAGTCCTGTGTCCTTTCTCTGCACCTGGTCAAACAGAAACTACTGTCGCATGAGGGCACGCAGGTAGAACAAACATCAAGTCTGCAAATGGTTTGATTCTGACTCCAAACAGCACGAAGGGACCCAGGGCTCCAGTGCTCCCCAGGCTGGAGATCAGCCCAGAGTAAACACGAGGCACCTGATAGAGAGGCACACTTGGCCCAGAAAGGGCCCAGACTCTGCAAAGCTGTTAGAGTGTTTTGCTCACAGCTCCTTCTTTATTGCTGAGTGAACTTGCATGCGTTTCCTTCGCTTCTCTGGTCTCCAGTCCCCTCGGCAGCATGACACGGTCTTATGAACTGACTGTGTGTGTACCCCTCAAACCCATATGTTGAAGCCCTAACCTGGAATATGATGGTATTTGGAGTGGGCCTTTGGGAAGTAACCAGGTCTGTGAGGTCATGAGAGTAGAGCCCCTGTCATGGGATTAATGTCCTTACAAAAAAAGGAAAACAGAGATAAGTGCTCTCTCTCTCTCCCCACCATGTGGGGACACACTGAGAAGACAGCCATCTTTAAGCCAGGAGGCATCCTCTCACCAGGAACTGAATCTGGCATCTGGGTTTTGGACTTTCAGCCTCTAGAGCTATGAGAAATAAATGTCTGTTGGTTAAAACCCTCAGTCTGGAATTCTGTTACAGCAGCCCGAGCTGATTAAGACACAAAGTTTTATGAGCTTAATCTTGAAGTCTCCTTCTGGGTCTGCAACCCTACATTCTTTCTCAAGGTCCCTTCTGTCTGCTGTTGGCTGCATTCCTTCCTGCCACTCCGCAGTCCCCCCAGACACTCCTCATCACTGCTACGTTTTCTCCAACTCCACGCCCTTAATCAAAATCATCTGCCAACTTAGAGGTTGAGCCCAAGCCTCAGCTTACAGGTGTGAAGGAAAATCAGTGCCTTTGGGTCAGATCCAGATACTTCTATTTACGTGAACTTGATCAGCTTCTCTACGCCTTCATCTGCAAAGTGGACTTAATACTTCTAGGATAAGAGTTGTGATGATTGAGTGGAATTAGATATGTAAAATACCCATTAAGACTGGGGTCAGCAACTTTTCTATGAAAGGGCAGATGGTAAATAATTTACCATTGCAGGGAACTTGGCCTCTCAGCTTTGCCATTGTAGGGTGAAAATGGTCGTGGGGATGTGTAAACACATGAGTGCGGCTGTGTTTCAATAAAACTTTATTTATAAAAATAGGTAGCAGACTGGATTTGCACCCCCTGCCGGCAGCTGCCATGCTTTGCTGCCCTATGTAATACATGATTGTTCTCATTACTTTTTTATTTAAATAAACTTTAGGCTGTTTTGCACTGTCTTTTTCTCTGGGACACTCCTTCCCTCCCTGCCTCACTTTTCTTTGCCGGATAATGGGTACCTTGACAGCAAGACTAGGTGTTAATATTGGGATCTCTTCACCCAGAGCTCTAAGCACAAGCACTAGAAGATGCGCTGTGTTTTTTGGAATGAAGTGAAAATCCACCCCCCCACCCACCTCATTCCGGGCTCAGGGTCCAGCGTCTGAGGACCCCCAAATGCAGTGATGTGGGCCCGGAGCCAAGGGAGAAGAAAGCCTTTCTCAGGACCTAGGGGGCCTGCAGACTGGGCGGGTTTTGCTTTATAAAGAGATGCTGTACTCTGAGTTTAGTGAAAGGCCCCAGCTGGCACACTGGGGAGGTGGCCAGCGGCGGAGCTGGTGTGTGAGTCCACCGCAGAGGTCTCCTGTCCTGCCAGCCTCGTGCGGGCTCTGCTGATAGGGGGCCCATTGTTCCTTGTACATTGTGCGGAGCGCGGGGTGTTGGGGGCGATGGGCAGGGTTTGGAGCAGCCACTCATTTCCCAGCTCAGTGAAAACAGAAAGATAAAGGGCCAGGAGAGGAAGAAGAGAGCGCCCGCCATGCTCCGGTGCCAGCTGGGAAATTGAAGTGACCTGCCGGGGGCGAGCGCTCGCAGAGCAAGGATGGCATTTGCTGAGAGCCGCTCTGGGCTTGGAACTGCAACTGGGCTCTCAGATGTTGGTAATTGGAACGCGGCGAGATTCAGTAATCCATCTGGCGGTTATTCAGCTAATCTCAGTATCCTGGCCAGGGGCCAGGCAGAAAAAAAATCGCGTTCTTTCCCCTTAATCCCTAGCGCAGTTCCGACCGGACCCTGCAGGCCCGCAGGTCTTGCAGGATTTTTCAGGGCTACTCTGCTTGGCTCCACGACTCAGCGAAGCCCCTAGAAAGGCCACTAGCTGTCCCCAGGGCCTCAGACACAGAAAGACACCAGGAGGGGCCAGGGGTGAGTGAGGGGTGATGGAAGACCCTAGATTCCAGAGTAATTTGGGCTTAGGGTGAATCTTGGTTCTGTACGGACAAGATCAAGAACTTCGCCCTCCCTCACTTGAGAAATGGTCTCTGGGGACTGACTTTTTGGATTCACATTTCAACTGTATCACTTACAACCCAATGATGGGCACGTTACTTAATGTTCAGACCTCAGTTTCCTCCTGTGTAAAATGAGAGCAATATTGTGCCTCTTCAAAGTCTTTATGAGCATCAAATTCGCAAATGAGCGTTTGCGCATGCGCCTGCGTGCCCTCTGCCCTCATCCCCCCTCCCCCCGCCGCAGACGCACTAGAGGAGCGCCTTGCACCTAGTGCACGTATGTAGTGGGTTATGACTCTGTTTACTATTTTCTCACTCATACTTGGGGATAATGACAACCACTTCTTAGGGTCCCTACAAGATGAGGTGAGATCACGAACATAAAGTCCAGGTCCCTGGTGCACAGTATGTCGTCAGTGAACTTGCTAACTTTGTGGGTCCCATTGCTGCAGATTTATTGCCTAGCGTGAGGCTAATTGTCAGGAGTCCTGGATTGTGGACCCAGCTCGGCCACCAACTAGCTGTGTGACCTCAGGCCAGTTACTGCTCCTCTCTGTCCTGGGATGTCTTTAAGATAAGGGAGTCAAACTGGATTCACTCTTTCTACTCTAATATTTCAGGCTTCACAAAAGGTTGGGAAAACTTACCATGGATGACTGTCTTGGAGAGATTTGCCTTTTGTACTAGTTTGATGTAGATGGTAGAGGTCACAGGCAAGATGTTCCAGCATGTGTACACTGTTGAAATGTGACAAGGCAAGGGCCATCTGTGCAACCCACTAAGCTTTCTTCCAGAGAAGAACGAGGCTCCCTCAACTCTTAACAGCCAGGGTCACACAGCTGCTAAGTGGAAATGGGCTTTGATCACGGTGGTTAGAGTTCCGAGTCTGCCTCTTAGCCACAGGACTTACCTGGGGAGCCATGTGAACAATCAGGACGCAGGCTGCAGGACATCTGGTGAAGTGGGGCAAACACTGGTCCAGAGGGCAGACAGGCTGAGTACATCAGGGGCCCCTCCCACACCTGGAGGAGGCTAAGGGCAGATTGGTACCTCATCTCTGGGTCATGGCTGCCCAGCCTGTTTGGATCTTGGGAGGGTCAAGTGAGAACACTGCCTTCAACCAGGCCAGAGAGAAGGGGAGGAGGGATGTACTGTCAAAAGAACACCCCAATTGTTCCCAGCCTCCTTGCTGGCATTATATGAGCGGCAGTGACGTGCCTTGTTAGGGCACAGGATGGTACATGGGCGTGAAGAGGAAGATCATCGCCAAGAAAAGATGTTGAGGCACAGTAAATGCGAGAAGACATGGAATCAAGAATCAGAGACCCTGCAGAACTTCCACATGGCTTGGCTCTGTGTCCTAAGAAAAACTGCGTTTTAACATGACATGAGCCTTTGGGTGCTTTGGTCACTAGATGTCCTTGGACAGGTCCAAGGTTAACCTCCTCGAGGCTTTCTGGAGAAGGAAAGCAAGAGAGCATTCCTGTGATGTCCGAAGAATACCTGGAATGTGGCCCCACTGCTTCAATACCTGCTCTAGACCCTTCAGAAGCCCCTGCCGTGTCATCAGGACGGCTCCCTGAGCACTAAAACTTTATCACAATACGGTGTTTCCATTCTACAGATGAGGAAGCTGAGTGCATCTTAGGTTCTTACACTTGTTATATTTTGCCTGCTAGCCAAGTTGCATGTTTTAGGCTCCTTTAATTTTTATTTTTTAAGTAAATCTCTTCATACTTTGGACCTTCTCCAATTTTCATAGTTTTTGTTTTTTCCCCTCCTCCCATTTCCTTAATACTTAGAAAATACCCTTAAGTTTAAAAGCACTGTCTTAAAAATACAATTCAGCTGAAGCCCTTAGACAGTTCTTAAGCCTGGTAGGTGTGATGGAAAGATGAGCAGGGCCTGGCCCCAGTCTTCAGGGGGTAGAGTCTTGTCTCTCTGAATTCTGCTGTAAGGAAAACACGTTGGGGTGTTTCTTGGCAATGGACGTCACACAGGATGCTAGCAGCCTGCTGCCAGTCCAGTGTGCATCTCCTAGAATCTTGCTGTTCTCTCCTGTGTCTTGTGCAGTCACAACTCTACACCCCTTAGGGAACATTCAGGAGACCCTGAGCTCCTTGGCCACCTACTTCTCAGAGAGAAAAGCCAAGCCATAGTCTTGAGTCAGAAGACCTGCTTTGGGGATTAGGTAGAAAGCCATTTACTCTGAGTTAGGCTGTCCAGGGTTTGAATCCTGAGGTTGGCCATACTTCTTATTAACTTTGTATCGTTGTTATTAAGCTCTGTGTTTCTCTCATCTGTAAAATGGGGATAGTATCAACTGCTATCAGTGTTTTTGTGAGGATGAAGTGATGTGACAAGTAACACGTTTCTGGCATGTGGCGAGGACTCAGCAAATGCTTTTTCACATCCCAACCCAGTGGAATGGCATTTTTGCTGGGACCTGTCTTTCACACATAGGCTGAGGCTGTGTTCATGACCTTGAGAGTGAGCTGCCTTCTAAAGTCTGGGTTACACCGTGGCTTCTATGAGACTTGGACAGGTTAAGCCATTCGCTCTTAGACACACAACTAGTATGGGCATAGCCAGAAGTGCAGTGTACTGAAGTGTTTTGTATTTGACTAAGTGTGAAAGATATCTTCAGATGTACCCTAACCACTTTAGAAAATGCCTTGGTTATATTGCTCAGGATAAAAAAAAAAATTGCCAATCTCCAGTGATCCATCAGGCCCTCCCTCTATCTATGCGCTCAACCATTCAGCTAGGCTTTATTGAGCACCTGCCATGTGCCAGACATGGTGCTACTGAATAATAGACGTAAATCCTGCCCAGTGTGTGTGTGTGTGAACATGCATATGCCCTTCGTGTGTAGGCAGTACATAGTGACATAGATTGTGATGGACATGAAGCATTGCGGGGTGGACGGCAGAGAGAGGGGCAGCTGACACCATTTAGGGAGTCAAGGAAGCTGCCTGCGGAAGGGGATCTGATAGACACATTCCTGTTTACTGTGGTTCTGGGCCAATCAGAGCAGGTTCTGGTCAAGGAGCTGGACCTGGTCCCTGGAGGTATGGCTAAACCATGCTTTAATTCCTTCATTGCTGACCCAGGAGCCTCGGGGTATAAGCCAGGGAGGGAGAGGGTTGAGCAGGTCATTTGGGGTAGTGCCTATTTACCAGCTCTACAGAGGCGGTCTGTATTTTTCCATCCAGCATTGCCATTCTGCCATTATCTTGTCATTTGTGAGGTGTAGGACAAATTCACCAGGTACACAAAAATCCTAAATCCCTCACCAGAGGTACTGATCTGAAAATAACTAGTTATATTTTCCCTCTCTTGCTTTATAAAAATACTGTTTTGTTTTCTTTTCCGCTGATTGTCCAACTAGTTCTTCATGGTTTTTTTTTAAACTGAACCCCGCAGACAGTTTTGAGCATCTCAGTCGCTGTGTTGTCCTGCATTCGTGGATGTGTCAGGGATCACCCGGAGCCCATCCAGCCCCAGTAGTGCTGGGCATTTTCTGTGGCCAGAAAACACCCTCAGGTGCCAGAGAGGCAGAGGACCCCTCAGTGTGTGCTGACCTGTCTGTAGGTGGCCTCGAGGGTGGACCAAGGCAACATGGGTGAGGCACCAATGGTACCTGTTACAGAGAGCTCTCTGCTGGGTGGCGGGGTGGCACATGAACCTCTAGGAAGTGGAGTCGTGCTTCCTGTGGTCCAGAAGGCCCTGGCTAGTGATTAGAGGAAGGCCACAAGGCGCAGAGAGGACTCCCGAGGAGGTTGTGTGGGAGTTGCCGGATCACACAGGTACAAACATTAGCTAATACTTATAGAACGCTTGCTGTGGAACAAGCGCTTCAGCTGTATTAACTCAGTGAGGGGAGTGCTATCTTATTCTCTTCTTATAGGTAGGTAACCTGAGGCCTAGAGAGCTTACAGTTCCCTCAAGGTTGCACGGCTAACTGGGGGGAAGCTGGTTTGTGAACCCCAATATTTTGTCTTGACGGCTCACTGGCAAAGATGAATCCAGTAATGCTGTCGAGACATTGGCTATCTGGCTTACGAGAGCTACCATAACCACAGACTGGTGGCTTAAAACAACAGAAATTTATTGTCTCCCAGTTCTGAAGTTTAGATATCTGGAATCAAGGTGTCAGCAGAGCCATGCTCCCTCCAAAGGCTCTTGGGAAGATTCCTTCCTTGCCTTGTCCTGGCTTCTGGGGGTGGCCATCAATTCTTGGTGTTTTTTGACTTCTAGACAGATTAATGTCTGCTTCCATCTTCACAAGGTGTTCTCCTTGTGCCTGTTTCTCTTCTCTTAAGGACACCAGTTACATTGGAGTAAGGGCCCACCTTAATTCCATATGACCTCATCTTAAATTGGTTATACCTGCAAAGACCTAATTTCCAAATAAGGTCACGTTCACATGTACCAGGGGTTAGGACTTGAGCGTGTATTTTTGAGGGACACAGCGCATCCATGATACTGGACCAGGCACTATATCAGAAGTGGGGATACAGAGATGAAGGAGGCATGGTTCTGCCCTGGAGTCAACATGGTCTAAGGGGTGAGTAGGATGATTCAGAAAAATGAGCAGATAAAGAGCACTTAATGCAATCGGTCCTAGAGTCATCACATTTACAAAATGCATCTTCTTCCAGTAGTCTGTTTCCCTTAATTTTCATATTTAACTTTGTTTTATTTTCTTCCATCTTTTATTGATTCCTGAGGTTGGTTACACATTAGTATGTTGAAGTTATGATTCAAAATGATGACAATTGCCACTTCTAGGTAAGGACAACGCCTCAGGGCCTCAGTTTCCTCAAATGTGAAAGAGGCAGTTGGACACATTATTGGTTCTTAATGCCAGTAATGCACCAGAACCACCTGGGGAGACTCAAAAACTCCTGACGGGTGGGCCTGCCCTCAGGGGTTCTGAGCCAGTCTTTCTGCATTTGAGGGGCCTGTGCATCAGTAGATTTTTAAAACCCCCCTGGATTATTCTAATATGCAGCCAGGCCAAACAAAGACTATGGGCCTTTGAGGCGAGGTCGTGGGGCCACCTGCCCTGCAGCTCTTGGGCTGTCATCAATATGCGCTTGTCCTCCCAGGTTAACGGGGCTTCTGCCAGAGCTCAGCTCAGGCCGGACTCCAGAGGGATTATCTTCCCGTCTGTTAGCCCAGTGCTGCTCCTTCCAGCCCTTTAACACCCAGACTTTAGATCCTGAGGGCCTCTGAAGAAGTTGTTTACAATAAGATGCTCTGATGAGGGGTGGGGTGCCATCAGCAGGTCTGGAGAATAGATACAGAGATATCAGCAATTGTGAATTAGGTGTTAATTGCTCCCTGGCAAAGCTGGCCCTTTGATGGGAGAAGCTTCACTGAGTACACCAATTAGGCAGGCCAGCGCGCTTCCTCCTTTTCTGGCCTTAGGAATCTAGGTGGTAGAAGAGTTTGGGGAAAATTACCAGATTAGTAGCCAGAAATTGGAGTGCTAATTATAGGTGAAAGGCCCAAAAAGGAATAGAAAGTTAAAAATTTTTTAAAGTCTTTTTTCTGTTCTCATGTCTTTAAACCAAGCTGTTTCTAAGTTGAGAATGCCATCTTCATTTCTTGTCCCACCTGGGTTTAAATTCCTCTCCATCTTCCTTTAACTGTGGCCTTAGAGAAATTATTTAACCTCTCTGTTTTTTTTTTCTTATTAAATTATACACAGTTTACAGTGTTGTGTTAATTTCTTGTGTACAGTACCGTGAGTCTATGCACTTCTCTGTGGCAGGCAGGGATCTTCCCAAATCAGATTCAGAAAGCCAACAGGAATTTCTGGAAAGGAGAACCAAAACTGGCCTTGTAGGGCTGAGGAGAGACTCTAAAAGAGCCTGGTTGGTTCCTGGAATTTAGTGACTTCTTATTAAAGTTAATTCCCTTTTCCCATCTACATTTACCTTAGGAAGTTCATGGGCAGCCCTCTCCTTTCCCTGCCTTTCTTTTTTTTTTTTTTTTTTTAAACTCTAGCCAGTTATTCAGGACCATCTCATGGTCCCTTACCCCAAAAACAGCCTCTCCCCATACTGGAACAGAGAAACTGGAAATACTTGGTGTGGTCAGCAGAAAAATGGCCCCCAATGATGTGCATGTCTGGATCCCTAGACCCGTGAATGCGCTAGGCTACATGGCAAAGCACAATTAAGGTTGCAGATGGAATTGAGTTTACTAATCAGTTGACTTTAAGAGAGAGAGTAATCTGGATTATCCGGGGGTGGGGGGGCATTGTAATCACAGGGGTCCTTAGAAGAGGCTGGCTGCGAGTGTGGGAAGGACTTGACCCAATGTTGCTGGCTTTAAAGATGGAGGAAAGCTGATGGCAAGGAGACATTCTCCCCTAGAGTCTCCAGAAAAGTGTATAGCCCTGCTGACATCTTGATTGTAGCCCAGCAAGGCCTGTGTTGGATTTTCTGACCTACAGTATTGTAAGATGATACATTTCTGCTGTTTAAAGCCATTAAGTCTACATGAACTTGTTACAGCTGTATGAGGGAACTAGTATGCTTGGAATTACACAGGGATGGGAGAGAAACCGTCAGAGAACTTAAATTGGTAGACTGGAGTGTCTAAAGATGACCTCGTATGGAGGCCCTGTCCAAGCACAGGATAACACAGTTAAAATGGGAAAAGTGATAACTGACATTTTCTAAAATGGAGAGTAAAAATTCTACCAGGAGGATTCATTTGGGAAGGTGGAAAAGCCTGGGTTTGGGAACCAGGTGATCTGGTTTTAAAAGCTGACTCCACTACTTCAGCTCTGTGATCTGGGCAAGTTACTTAATCTGAGTCTCAGATTCCTCATCCATAAAATGCCTGATTAAGATGCCTGACATCCCATGGGTCATCTCTCAGTCCAGATGTTAGCTTCCTACACAGATGTTCTGAGGATTCACAACGAAGAGGATTGCCAAGTGGTAGGAGTACTATAAATGGTGACTAATATTTTCTTCAAAAGCTACCTGTCACCAAACCTACTACAGCTCTGTTTTTCTGAACTAAACCACTGGACGCTCTTTAGAAAGACATTATACAAGTAGTGTTAACGCAGTACCATATAGTAAGAACTTCAACTTCATGGAGTGGAATTTTGATGAAAAGGGAACATGTAAGTTCAACCAAGAATCAGGATCAGACCTAAGAAATGAGATAATCTTTACAGAAATACAGTTTTAGATAAGCCTCTAGCCCTTATGAATTTCAGGTTTACTCAATTGACCAACCAAATCCCCAATTATTATTTTTACTTTTACTTTATAAATCCGCAAATATTATTTTTTACTTTATGCCCAGTTATGATCTTGATGTATGAGAATGGATGCTTCCAAGTCAACTCCGTCTCCACCACGACCTGCAAATCTGCTCATCTGTTCTTTAATTTCAGTGAGTGGCATCACCCTTTGTCCAGTTGCCCACGCCAGAAACCTGGGAGTCTGCAGTTTCTGCTGAGGCCACCTCCTTAGCAACCTTTCTCCTTGGCCTCTCCTTTCTGTCACCACGTCCTCCTCATTTTTTTTTTTTAACCTAGAAGAAGAAATGGTGCTGTAGTTTCTCTTTGTCCCCATTCCTGTCTTAATCTAGTTTCAACCCACCCATCAGTCTGACCTTTCCGAATTAACAGTTTGATTATGTTATTTCTTGCTTAAAATCTTTCAGTGACTCTTTGCTGACCATGAATGCTATGGATTGGATTGTGTCTCACTCAGATTCATATACTGAAACCCTGACCTCGATGTGACTGCCTTTCGAGATAGGGATTTTAGGAGTTAATTAAGATTAAATGAGATCATACAGGTGGTACCCAGATCTGATAGGATTGATAGCCTTATAAGAAAATACACCAGATCTCTTTCTCTCTCTCCCTTCCTCCCTCCCTCTCTCTCTGTGTCATGTGAAGACACAGAGAGAAGGTGGCTGTCTGCAAGTCAGGAAGAGAGCTCTCACCAGGAATAGACCCTTGATAGGAGACTTTATAGCCTCCAGAACACTGAGAAAATACATTTCTGTTTCTAAGCCATCCAGATTGTGGTATTTTTTTTTTTATAACAATCTGAGCAGACTAATTCAATGAGATAAAGTCTGAACACGTCCGAATGGTATGTAGGGCCCTTTTCCTTTTAATTCCTGTTCACCTGACAGGTCATCCACAGCCCTTTACCCACTTGTATGGAGGCTCCTGACCCACTGGCTCTTTGGGGCACATACCCTGCCCTCTGCTAGAAACAGCCTGGTTGGTTCTCTTTTCATCCTTGTTTCCTTGAGTGGATGTGGTTAAAAGTCCATTTTGTGTTTTTGTAGTACTTGAGACAAGTTCGTCTCACCACAATAAAACATTATAATTACCCTTTACCCTGTCTACTCCCCACAGCTGATAAATGGAGGGAGTGGGGGGTTCTGTCTTGCTCATCTTTGTATGTCCGCGAAATTCAGCACAGATCCTGGCACCTCGTAGATTTTGCACAAATGTGTGTTGAATGGA
The DNA here is from genome assembly GCF_036321535.1 of Camelus dromedarius. Taxonomy (NCBI): domain Eukaryota; kingdom Metazoa; phylum Chordata; class Mammalia; order Artiodactyla; family Camelidae; genus Camelus; species Camelus dromedarius. The sequence continues at coordinate 113,572,114 of NC_087436.1, forward strand.
TAAATTCAATGAATGACACAGGAAGCAAAGCCTCCCATTGCTCTTACGATCTTTCCCCAAGTCCTTCACAGGCACTGCCTACATTTCCAGCCTTGTTTAATCCAACTTCTGCTTGGCACCAGCCATGGGGGCTGCCTGTCATTCCACGTGGCCTCCTGCCTCAAAACCTTTATGCATTACCTCCCCTCTGCCTGGAAGGTGCCCCCTGCTCTAACCAATATTAAAACAGTGAGTGACTACTCATCCTCCAACTCGGAGCTAAATGGCCCGAGGGAAGGTTGTCTTGCCACCTCCCCTAAACTTTGTTCACATAGCACCTTTCTGGTTTTTTTCCTAATACTTAATCCTGTGCACTTGTGTGATTGTCAACTTGGAGCTGGGCCTCCTGACTAGGTAAAAAGCTTTCTGAGAGCAGGGCGGTTTTGTTTGCTGGCTTGTGTGTTTTGTTTTCAGCCCTCTCTCCCTGGGACTCAGAACACTGCCCAGCACAGAGCAGGCTCTCATAAAAATACCACGTGGCAGGAGATCATTGAGTGTTCAGTGACTTGCAAGATGCACATCAGACTCTGCTTTTTGCCCGTTTTTCTCTACGTCATTTCATCCCCCTGAAGTTATCTCATCACCGATCAGAACCAATCAGACCTTACCTCTCAGTGGCTTCACCCTGGCATCCCTTAGTTTCTGTCCTGCTTGAACAAAGGTTACAGTGTTCAGGCTGTGAGGAGCGAGTTTAAATGTGAAGGCCAAAGTCCTGGAGACCTACGAAGTGAGAAGGCCTTAAGGAGCTTGGTAGCAAGAAGACTTGGAGGAACAGAACTTGCGCCTTGCCGGGAAGGGTGGGCAGAGCTGGGCTGCAGGGAAGGGGAGTGTTGGGGAAGAGCCACCTTGCATCCCTGGAAGATTCTGAACCTGCCATAGCTTGGCGGCTAGGAGTCTTGGTTCTGGAAGCTAACTTCCAGGGTTCAAATCCTGGCTACACCGCTTACTGGCAGAGGGCCTCAGGCAAGCTCATTAGCCTCTCTGTGCCTCAGTTTTCTCATCTGTTGAAATGGAGGTTAGGACCTAGTCCCTACTTAACATAGTTGTCATGATGATTAAATAGGTTAAAAAAAAGCACCAAACTTAGAACAGTGCCTAGCACATAGGATGCCGCAGAGAATGGTTATTTGATTCTAGTGTTAGCTACTCTTGGTGTTTTTAATCCATGTAGAGAAAAATCCATTGCTATCTCACTCCTGACCTCCTCCCCAGAGGAGAGGAGTAACTCGACTCACTGGAGAGTTTAGAGGGAGAAACTGGCCATGTGTAGAAGCTTCTCTCTCTCTCTGTCTCTGTCTCTCTCTCGGGGGGTGGAAGGTGGGGCATGTGTCCCACCCAGCCCCTCCTGAATTGGATTTGCCCTTGTTCAGAGCTGCGTGGCTAGTGCACACTTCTGACCAGTCCAGGGATTCAGTATTAGGAGGTCCAAATGTTTGTGGACATAAGCCAAATTCTCTAATACCAGCTTAAGAGCAGTCCAACTTTGGCCCCATTTACCTGCTTCCTTTGTTTTATTTCTCCACTGGTTTGGAACTTAGACAAGAAAGAGGAGAGCTGTTTATTGGTTCCTCGCAAAGACCCCCCCAGCAGGGTAACACTTAAACTGGGTAGAAAAGCACGAGACGGTGAATGGCAGGGGGCCTAGTGCCCCAGGAGCAGAGAAGTTGGGAGCACCAAACCAAAGAGCCAGGGTCCTCCGGGACGGTCAGTGGGGACAGCAAGCTAGTGGGGCCTGCACCATCCTGGGTGTGACACCCTCGGTTGCAGAGACCCCAGACTAAGCTAATGCCCAGCCTAGCAGCCAGGGGTGCAAATGTTGAAACTCAAAAATGCCACGGCGTCTATTTCTATCTACAGAAGACCTGTTATGAGCACAGATGACTCACTTCAACATGTATCGTGGGTGGAACCCAAAGGTGTGGCATGAAGCACAAAGAGAGCACTCAGAACACCGAGTGCTCAGATCAGGGAGACAGATACAGTCAGTGGGCTGCAAGGCCATGCGGACAGAACGGATGCTCTCAGGCCAAGGGATAATTACGGGTAGATATCTGTGGAGCATTGCATGGACCAAGCTGTCTAATCCAATTGTTTAAGATGAGTCGTAAACTAAACTGGCAGCAAACATACAGGCAAAAGCTGGGAATGTGGGCCTTGAAACCAGGAAAGGCCACCACAGGTCACACGGCCACAGCGGTATGAGAACACAGAATGGGACCAGTGGAACGTGGTCAGTACAAAATGGAAAAGCAGTTCAGTCTGGGCCAGAACAGACACTCTTCTCCCTGTCACGCCTGGCTACGCATTTGTACATGTGGTCATCAGAAATAGATGTTAGACTACATAGTAGGCAATTGGTAGATTGGAGTGAATATTGCTGCTTAAGCCTCTTGTTCAGTGAAATAGATTTATGTGCACCTTACTCCACAGCATAGTCCTAGATGATCCTTAAGGAAACGTGTGCTGCTGTTACAGTATCTGTGTCAAAGGACACACAGAATTGTGTGTGTCTGCAACCGTGTAGACATCACTTACCTATTTTGGTCAGATGTGGGCAAAATCAGCTGAGCAGACCATGGCTGTGAATATCTTTTTATAGCATTGTGTTTTAGTTTATGAATACTATTTCTAAACAAATAACATCCTCATCACAGAGGTTGTTTTTGGTCAAATGTTCAAATATCACTGGAAATAGTGTCAGCAGTAGAGCTGAAGGAAGAACTGGAAGGAGAGACAAATACAGTTAATTAAAATAAATGAACCTGCTTAATTTGCTTCCTTCCTTTTCTATCTAGCTTGTTTTTTTCACTTTCTTCTTCCCTTCATCCCTTTCTGCCCACCGCCCAAGGCATGGTAGGTTGGATTCTCTGGGAAACCAACTCTAAAAAATGGTTGAACCCTTGAGATGTTTATTGAACGGTTGTCTCGGGTTGAACACCTGGGGAAGGCAGAAGAAGGAAGCAGGACTGGGCAGGGGGAGTTGCTGAGCTGTGATGCAGACCTGGCAGCCTCATCCAACCCTACAAGGACCTCTGGAGCTAGAACAGCTCTTTGGAGTTATCCTGATTCAGGGCAAGATGGCAGGGAGGTTTTGCAGTCACACACGGATCAATTATTGGATGTGGGGCTCCCAGGAAGGATTATGACCTTGACTGAGGGGACATCTCTGCACCCAAGACATCCCTGAAGGGTCAGATAGCTACAGGCTGGGACAGCAACTAAAGGGGCATCTGAGCAGCACATGGCAGTGTCCACCACATACTAACCTAATACTGCTGACTTAGAAGTAAGGGAGGAGAAGGAGAAAGTACTGGAACTAACGAGGTTAACCACAGGCCACTGCAAGAATCTAGGAATGAAGTGGTAAGGGGAAGAACAGAAAGGGAGTGAGAGTTAAGAGACAGATGCAAATCCACTGCAAAATGGCAACATGGCAACTAAGGCAATTAGCCCTTCTGCACAATGAATGTGGACAACAAAGTCACCAAAAACCAGACCTCCAACTCGTAGCTGCAGTGCACACTTGAATCTAATTTCCTTGATGGTAAAATTCTCCCAGAACCAACACAACCAGCCAGTACAATACACAGACTGTATTTCCTTTTAGTGTCTTCCTCCATCAGCTCATGAGGTAGCTTTGTACAACTGAAGAAAGGCAAGGATTGACTTTAAATTTTGGCTCTGATGAGTCATTTATGTTTGATTCTGGTCAATGTTTTTAATCTTTCTGCGCACTAGCTTCCCCATCTGTAAAATGGGGATGATGCTATTTACCCTTCTCAAGGTTGTTATAAGGTTAAGAAGAAAATAATGGGCTAGTTATTCAATAAAGTCAGTTTTCTTCTCATGAAAAAAAGAATAGATCGAACATTCCACTGCCCATTGGACCCGATTTTGTTGTGGGAGAATGGTCTTTGCCTAGCATTTATGTGCAGAAAAATAATATTAAAAAAAACCCTTCTGGTTTTAAAGTGAAATAAATGCATGAAACATTATCTTCTAGCTCAGATCTAGCGTGTTGAAATCTGCCTGGAGCAAAATTTCATGGCTGAGCTATAGCCCCAGAAAATAACTTTCTAAGTTTGAAGTTCTGCACCAACCTTCACGTTCCAGCCCTATTTAAAAGAACATTCTAAGTCTACCGTGAAGTGGCATTTGAGTTGATGAGTTTTTGCGGAAGGAGAAAGAAAGACAGGTAGCAAGATTTGTGTTGTTTTAGCAGCTCCCCATCTGGTGAAAACTAGAAATGATCTCTCATAGACAATGTGAGAGACAACGAAAGTGGACACCAACGTGGCAACAGTGTCCTGAGGCCCCACTGTGTGGAGGCCCCCTGCACAGACAGATGTGGCCCCTACAGCAGGGGCCTGTCCTGAGAGATTTGCATCAAATGACACCTCCATGAAAATGTTCTTACCATCAGCATGCCAAGTGGAAGGGACTGTAGGCTGCCCCAGTTCAGCCATTAGACATCCAAAATATTGAATCGGGGCCTGTGAGTGTTTCATGGGTTTAAATAAAAAATGTCTGATATCTGAAAAAAACATAGCAACTCCAAAGGGCAAAAAGAAAACTTCAAAGGAAAAATGAATATATGCTAATTTAACGTTTATAAAATTTTACATTATATCAGCTGGCCTACTCAATGTACAGACACAGACACACACACACACACACACAAAACTTAAACCAAAAGGAAAAAGTCAATAATTTATAACAAAACAAATTCAGAATTAGCTTTATCATCCTTAGCAATTTCCTGAGTGAAGCAATAGAGCCATCATGGGGCATAGATACATTTTATTATGAAAAAGTATGCTGAAGGCCTCTGAAAACAAGAGTGCCTACATCCTTCAAAGGTTTAAAGGTGGCCCTTGATGTGCCAGCCCCAGAAGGATAACGCCTCCCTTCTCCCAGGGAAAGAGTCCAAAGAATGTCAGCTATAATTCATGTTGAGTACAAAGGAAGCATGGTGACATGTCACAAATTTCACAACCAGGGAGAGTCCTGAAACCACACAGTCAAGTTTATCCATGTACCTGGCAACTAGTCAGGCACTCTGACTTAATAGAGTGCAGCTCAGTGCTTCATGCCCGTGGTGACTCATGCCAGCTCTTGGATTGGTCATAAGCGGGACTGGACAAGTGGAGGGTCATTTAACTGCCTTCCACTTGTTTTGTGATTCTCTTTTACAAAGAAGTCAATTCCCTCAGACTCAAGACAGAAGGATCAGAGACCAGCAGGAGACCTGTTAATTTTTAAAATCTTACAGTAAAACAGATACACCCACTACATTAGATCTTTTTGAAAGATTGATTTGAACAAGCTTGGAAATAAATGAGCGAGTCTTACGAGAAAATGCTGAGAGTGTGGCTGCCAGTTGGTCTGCTTATCTATGAAACAGACATTAGATGACCTTGCCTTAAAGTGATCAGGCCCATGGGAACAATTTTCAGCATGGATGCACTGAAATGCAGGATAGGCTTAGGTGAGACTCAACGCATACGGGCTTGGAGAGGAGCAGATCTAAAGGGTGCTTTCCCAGGCAAGCCACTTCTGATGGTCTGAGTGATCCCGAGATGCGGAGATCCTTCTACCTGTCCTGGTACTTCCCATTATTTCTACTTAACGACTTCTAAAAAAAAAAAAATAGTTTTATTTTTTAGTGGAGGGAGGTGATTGGGTTTACTTACTTACTTACTTACTTACTTACTTACTTACTTTATTTATTTATTTATTTATTTTTGATGAAGGTCCTGGGGACTGAACCCAGGACCTCGTGCATGCTAGGCATGCACTCTACCATGGACCTACATCCTCCACGATATTTACAAGTTCTAAATACATGAATGTAAAACAGGGACTATTCTCTCAACTACCCCATTGTTTTCATAATGTTAGGCATCAAAACTAAATTTATATTAAATAAATGTTTTTCTCTCACACTCAATTCCCAAGTCATCGAGTTTGTGATTCTTCAAATAACCAAGATTTCTTTTTCTTGAGCACGTTTACAGATTCTTTGCCCTGTAACCGAAGGGAAATGACATTTACAGGCATCTTCCTCAATCGGCTTTACTGTGTAGTGGCTAACCATGCATTTAGTGGGGTCACGCTGACAGGATTTGAATCCCACATCTGCCACTTACTGACGGTGTGGCGTTGGGTACGCTTCATAAACTCTGTTCCTCCACTTACTGCTCTGTCCAATGAGAAAGGTAGAACTAAAACCAGCCTCAAGGGGTTGCTACAAGGATTAAGCAAAAAAACAACAAAGTGTGAAGTACTTTAGACAGTGTCTAGCACACGATAAGCATTCAGTAAATGTTAGATCATATTATTCATTCCTGAAGTGAGTGCTTATTAAATGTCTGGCATTGTGCTAGAAAATGAGATATAAGGCATAGGGACAGTTTTAGGGTCTATGACTGGGTCAATAATTAGTACCCCTCTCCACAGCCAGAGTTTTGTAACAATTGAGAAACAGCAGATGGAGAGCCAACGTGTTAAACTTTTTATCGATACAGTCTACATAGAAGGGCCTATTAGAGTGAAACTGAAAATGGGCTTGCTGACTTCCAACCCCCTGTCTTGGCAGAGCACACCCTGGTAAAGTTTGAGTCTACAGCCCAGATCTTCTAATTGAGGTCCCTCCTTTCACTGGTGCAGATGGGGAAGGGGTGAGAGACCAAATCCCCGGGACTTACTATCTTTGTAGATTAGCTCCATCCAAAGGACCAACGCCTACTGCTATCAAACAGGTAAATGATTACACCTCAGAGAGAGGTAAAGTGGAACAAGAAACCAGAGCATGGAGAAGAGGTCTTCCCATCTGCTCAGTAAGGTGAAACTGTCTCGTTAAATCATCTGAAATCAAGTTAAGGATGTCTGGAACGTCCCCTGAAAACAAGGAGTAATGTCAAATGATGCCCCAACTCTATAAGGATATTTTATGACCATGGTCTCAAGTTTTCTTCACAACGACCCAATAAACCAAATGGAAGGAAAGAGAACTGTCATTAATGGAGTGTTCACAATTTCTCAGGCAACAAGCTAATGCTTTGTGTGCATTCTCATAGGTCACCTCTCCTGCTCAAGGTCAAGGAAGTAGGATTTGAGAGTGTTCCCCATCTGAGTTTAGGCACAAAAGTGAGAGTAGGGTGCTCTCAAAACCACAGCGCACCCCACATGACTGAATTTGGATACACATTGTCTCCAAGACAATGATCATAATTCACATCTATTTGGTGCTAAAAAAAAAAAAAGGGAAGAGTTTTAAACAACTCTTTTAGATACATTAAATTCTTTGATCCTTACAGCAACCCTTTGATAGAAACTCAATAGTTAAAGATACATTATTTTTTGAGTGCCCATTATGTGTGGGGAACAGGGCTTGAGCTCTGGGTAATAATGACAAACAACAGCAGACATGATCCCTTACCCTGGGGAAACTTTCAGTCTTGATATGGGGGAAAGAGGACATCAAGCAGCTGCTCTGGTGAACCCCAAAGGGTTTATGAGGGTCAAGAGACGTGTCTAGGGAAATGTAGCATGAGGGAAGGGTTGGGGAGAGGTCCCAGCTAAAGGAGTGTTGTGTGCCAAAGCCAGTGGCTCAGGTTGGAGGGCAGGGTTGAGGAGGGCTGGCAGGGCTGAAGTGCAGAGGAGAGAAAGGCAGCAGGGGTGGTTACCGTCCATCCCACTTTACAGGTAGGAAAACAACCTCAGAGCAAGGCAGGGCTCACCAGTATCACCACAGGGAGTGGAGAAGCAGCACCCAGAAGCTTATAATTAACTCTTAAGCTCTGTCACATGACCTGCTCCCTCCCTGCTGAAACTGTCTTGGGGAGAAGAAACAGCTGGCAGAGATGCTATTGGTTAGATTTTAATTTCAGGGAGAAGGAAGCTCACAGGCGGGTTGACTGCTTCATAATCTCAACAAGGGCACCAAAAGTGTGTGGCCGGAGCCAGACAGTGTTCCGTCCACCCACCCACCCGCCACTCACGACTAAGGCACAGTGGTGCCTTCTGAACTTCATGGCACTCATATTTCTGTTTGCAATTTCTTTTTCCATTCTTTTGTCAGGTAACTTCTTAGAACTTTTCAAAAACTGTGAAGAAACTTCACCTAATGGGAAAAACACAGACAGTGGGCTTTGAAAAAGCAAAGACACACACATGCACACAGTAGCCTCTTTATTGATCATTACCTTGTCCTGTGACTTGGAGAGATTTCCTAATGGCTGCCCCCACCCCTCAATCTCACAAAACCAGTAGTACTTAACAGACCTTAATAGATGGCTGTGAACATCTGATAAGGCTAAAGCCTTGGTCCCTTTCCTCCACTCCAACCATGCACACAGGCACACTTCTTTCTTGCTTTCCTCAGGGACTGTACTTTCCATCAAGCCAGACCCTTGAGTCCCTCCTCCACTCTAGTGTTCTTTTAGACTTTCCCCTCCTCACTCCCTGATTTCTTTTTTCAATGTCAGCCCCTCCTTAGGGATTTCCACAAGCACAGCACCTGCAAAGAGCATTTGTCTGAGGAGAGAAATCCTGCCTGCGTAGCTTGTCTATACCACTTATCAGCTCTGTGACCTCGGGTAAATCACCCGTTCTTTCTGAGCACTAGTTTTGTCTTTGAAATACTACCTACTGCTCAGGTATTTTGTAAAGATAAAATGAATACTAACATCACAGTATGTGATGTATGGAGGAAAGTGGCAATTATTAATGGGTATCTCTGAGTCTCACATCCACTATCTGTGAACTGAAGGTAATAAAGCAGATGATCTTTGGTGCTTTCCAGATCACAGGGCCTCTGATTCTTGGCCACTCCCCATCCTTTGGACCCTCCATTGACTTATTCACTTTCTACCTCCATCTCAGCCCCTTCCAAGTGTAACCAGCTTAGTTCAGGGCATTGTAAGGACCAATTCGGTTTATACACTTGATGGGGGCTGGTAGTGTATTCTCAGCAGCAAGGCTTAAACGACCCATGCCGGGGAAAGAACATGAATTCTGAAAGTGTAAGTGCTAAGCCCCAAAGGGAGAATGTGTCTTTCTGAATCATAAAGCTGGAGAAAGAGGTAACATTTCAGGAGCTGGATTGTTGGAGAGTAGACTGGAGGAACATTTGAAAGTATTGAACATCCCTCTGGGGTTTGCTCCCAAATCCCTTCACTGGCCTGCTGGACTATTTTCAACCTAGGATTCAGTTTTCATTAGCATCACTAAGGACTCCTTTGGGCCTCCTTATCACTGTGCAAAGAAATCAGCATCTCATAGGGAGGCAGGGCATTGCAAGGGAAAATGAACAAACTTCAGAGCCAGGGGAACCAGGGTTCCACCCATGTCCATCCCTGGTCGGCCATTTACCTGTTGTGTGGGCTTTGGCAGATGACTCAACTTTTGTAGGCATCATTTTCCTAATTTTTACATTGGAGAATAATATTAGGTATTTCTTAGAGTTGCTTTGAAGGTTACATGATGCACTGGCACCAATATGTGTTGACAAAAATTATGTAAGATAGAAAGATAGGCTTTGTATAACTTTGAATAACTTAGTTTTGGCTGGATCCAAAATTAAACAATTAGCAAAGAAAAGAAAGCAGTATGGTGGGATGGTTCCATGGATGGCCATTGCCTACATTCAAATCTGACTTCTGCCATTTACTAGTGGTCATCTTGGGCAAGTTTCTTAACCTCTCTGTGTCTTTTATTTTCAGCAGTGACATAGATATAGTAATAGCTGTAGTTGTGAGGATTAGATGAATTAATTTACATAGAACAGTACCTGACAGATGGAAAGTATGATAGGTGATACCCATTTTTCATAAGTCTCAAATAGCAAGAAGATGAAAGTAGGTAGATTCTGGATTTGAACTGTCAGCCCCAACAATGTCAAAAGTATGGGTCAGCCTTGTTTAAATTCCTTGTCTTTCTCTTCATGTTTATAGAATTGCTGCTGCCACAGCTCCAAGCTTTCGGGGTTCATACAACACAACCCAAAGCAGGAAGAGGAAGGCTGAGGACCCAGGGGCGTTCTCCTGAGGCAGTTGTTTCTTTTTATCCCCAGAAGTTCTGGACTTCTCCTTATCTCTCATTGGCCAGAACTGGGTCACTGGCAAACATGAGTGAGAGCTATGACATAAACCAATCATGATTTACCCCTGGGATTGGGCAAATTGCTTCTGAATCAAATGAAAATACTGTTAGCAAAGAAAAGGGGAAATGTTTGCTTGATAGTCAGCTAACAGTATTATCACACCGCTATTTTAGAAATAATGACACAGAACTCAGGTCCCTAGTGACGTAGCCGAGGCCATGTGGCCTGGAGGTGTCAGGGTCTGGATCGGAGCATAGGTTCTCTGACCCCAAGTTGCTTTGTTCATTGCCACTTATTCTTTGTTAACTAGAAAGAATATAAATATGTAGTATATTATTTTGGAATTGAGGCATTATAGGTCCCTGTTTTGAGGGCAAATGCAATCTTTTGGAAGAGAAATAGAAACTTGGGACAAGAATCTTCAAGTATGGAATAATTAGATAATTCATTCAAATAGCAATTCCTGGGTAGATACTATCTGCATCTAATCATCCATCCTTCCATCCATCCATCTTTCCCTTTCTTCCTCTTTTTCATCCATCCACCATACATTCTTCCATCCTTTTATTCATACACCCTTCAGTACATTTACCCTTCTATCTACTCTATCTACTCTATCTATCTATCTATCTATCTATCTATCTATCTATCTATCTATCTATCTATCTATTATCTATCTATCTATCTATCTATCTATCATCTATCTATCTATCTATCTATCTATGTATAGATATTTTATCTCCCTTCCTTTCTTCCTTCTTTCTTTTACTCCCTGCTCATCCATCTGTTCCCCACTTATTGCTGCCTCATTGTGTTAAGTGTTGGAAAATATAACAGTGAAAAAGGCCCATTATTTGCCCTCAAGCAGTTCACATTCTGTTTCAAGAGCAGGCAATTCCAATATGGTATATCCAGTACAAACTGAAACTCCCAATCTGTGTATTTAATGTCCAGATATTAAGTGGCCTTTTTGGTTGGACAGACAAGGAGTGGTTGGTGTGGCTTTGTCCTGGGACCAACAGGGCCGTGCAGGTGGCTTGGCACGTAAGCCTTGACCTCTGTGGAGCCCTCGGTTCTGATGCAGTGGTCCTGACATCCAGCGCAGTGTCTTTGGAATGAGCAAAAACTCTTTCAGTCCTTCAGATGTTTAAAAACACCCAGTGCATTTTTCAAAGTGTTCTCCCTTGAATATTTAAAATCATGTTTTATTTAAGGGAAATGACTTTCATAAATTTCTGACCCATTTGAGCTTTATATCATTGTAATACTCTTTAAGAGCCAATTCGTGTCCAATAAGGCTCTTCACCTTGTTTAATGACTTTTTAAAATTCTCTTTTCTTGCAATCAAAACTGTATAAGCCAATTCGAATGCCAAAGGGTTCAAGTTCAGTTCAGAGTGCTCAAATCATGAATACTGAGAGAATTTTAAGTTGGTAAAATGAGTTCTGCTCATCCGTATTCAACTCTGAGTCTCCAGCGATTAGCTCAGCCTGGATGCCCTGTGGACACCATCTGGGGTTCAGAGAACTGGACTTTTCACTGAATATTTAAAAACGACGTAGGCACATCCCGCCTTATACATAGCTAACTCGTCCAAGGCAGAGAATCTGGGCTTTTGCCACTAATTCTGAGCCACTAAGAAGGAAGAAAGGAAAACTGACTGCGCTAATCTTTATTGTGCCGCATTTCAACTTGCTCTCCTTTGACATCTGTAACAGACATTATATGTGGGTAGATGTTATCTCCATTTTACTAATGAGGATCCTCAGACTCAGAGAGGTTCAGTAAGTTGACTGAAACCACACAGCTAAGAAATGGCAGAGCAGGTTGTCAGGTCTTCTGAATCCAAGCTTCATGGCCTCCTGAAGTTCAATTCTTCCTGTGCCCTCCTTAATCCATGAGCTCCCAGTAAGGTATGGCCGAGGGCTTGTTCCTAGGCACTTGACATGAGCACGTTACCTCACTCAATCTTTGCTTTGGCCCCCTTTTACAGCTTAGAAGATGAAGTCTCAGAATTGTAAATAATCCATCCCAAATTACAGAGCAAAGCCAGACAAACTTGGGTTTGAAGCCTGTTCACCACTGTATTCGTTTCCTGAGGCTTCTATAACAAAGAACCATAAACTGGGCGGCTTAGAACATCAGAAGCTTATTCCCTCAAAGTCCTCCAGAGGCTGGAAGTCTGAAGTCAAGGAGGCCGCAGGTCTGTGCGCCTGCTGGAGCCTCTAGGGGAGAATCCGTCCTTGCCTCTCCCTGCCTCCAGCTGCTGTTGGCATCCCTTGGCCTGTGACCACTTCTTTTTCTGTTCCATCTTTTCATGTTGCCTTCTCCTCTGTGTGTCTCTTGTAAGGACCCTTGTCCTTTGATTTAGGGCCCACCTAGGTAGTCCCAGAAATGCCCTCATCTCAAGATCCTGGACTTAATCACATCAGCAAAGACCCTTCTCCAAGGGAGGGGACATTCATGGGTTCTGGATGTTTGATCGTGGACTTGTCTTTTTGTGGGAACCACTTAATAACAGTGCTGTGATAGGTAAAGGGTGGGTACTAATCCCTCGAGTGGTCTCAGCAGCCAGAGTCCATTCAGTTCACAGAGGCCTCATCCAAGGCCACGGTGACAGGCTTTTATAGCTCCATGGACACACAGGCAGGGAAAAGGTGTCTTTTATCACACAAATTAAGTGAACTCATACTTTGCAGATAAATTATTCCCCACTTTGACTCCAAGAGCCATCCTGTCTTTTATTCTTCCTTAAACCTCCCATCTCCTGGAAGCTTGGTTGTTGCCATTCCAAAGGTGTTTTCCCTCAGAAGCAGTCTTTGGCCTGGTGACTTAAAAGATGACAAAGGCTTTTCAGAACTGGTCTGAGGCTGATCCACAGATTTATGGTCCTGACTTACATCACTGCCCTGAATCTGCAGCACAGCCTTGCTTGTGTGTGGGGAAGTATGTGGCTTCAGCCCAAACGACCAGGACAGTTTTGTTTTGTAAACTTTGGAAACAAAATCTTTTTCTAAGAAGGATGACTCGGTATTGGTAGGTCAGTGTGAGTCATCTCTGTAGCCCAGGAAACCCGAGTCCAGAGCAGCACAAATTACCCAGACTTCTCTCTCCGTCCTTCTCCTCTTTCCTTCCTTCGTTTGCTTCCTGTTTTATCTTTCATCAGGCCCCTGGCAGCACTCCATCACATGTCAGGACCTGGATTAGGCCCAGGGGCTACATGATATGTGCCCAGAATCTAAAGGAGAGGAATGGTCACCTTCTGATGTTCAGTAACAGAGGCTGCAGAGCATTCCAGGGCAGTGCACCCTTTTGCAACATTGGTCACATCCGAGGGTAGAGGAGGAGGATTGGGGCTGGCCCAGAGGGTGTGGTGTTTGAGTTTGATTTTGAAAGATCAAGAGGGCAGGCCAGGCGGAGGGAACAGTAGATGGAAAGCCTCAAAGGCAAAAAGGTAAATGCCCATTTCAGGAAATGGTGTGTCCTTTAATATGACCAGAGTATAAGACCACACCTGGGACCAGGACCTGGGGGAAAGGCCAAGCATGCCACACTGAAGTCAAAGGTTATCAGCGGAGGGTCTGCAGCCAGAGGCTGGTAAGGACAGATCCAGGTTCTAGAAATAGCTCTCTGACCTTAATGGAGTGAGTGGATCTGAATTGGCTGAGAGACAAGGAGACCAGCGATGATGCTTTGACTAGTTTATGTGCTTACTATATGCCAGGCATTGTTCTGAAGGCTTTCAATATGGGTTTACTAGTTTAGCCTTTACAACAATCTTAGGAAGAAGGTATTCCTTCATCTGGCAACGAAAGAATCAAGAGGTCATCGAGCTAATACATGACAGGGCTAGGATCTGAGCCTGGACGGCTGGCTCCAGAAAATTAAGATCCAGACCAGGCCCTTGGCAGTGGGAGCGGAAAAGAAGAGGTAGAAGTTCTAGGACTTGGAGCCCGATTGGCTGGAAGGAGGGAGGGTGGCAACGGGGACCTCAGTCCCACCGGATTTCAGGCTTGGCTGTATACTGTCCTTCTCCCTCCTGCCCACCCCCTCAGACATTGTGCAACCAGTGTCCCCAGGCCTGACCTCTTCCAGCAGGCCCCTTAAATTAGGAGGGGGCAGTCAATGCTGTAGTTTGTGTGGTGGTTCAATATCCAGACTCTGGAGTAATCTGGATCACTGGGTTTGCATGTCTTCTTTCCTCTTTTTAGTTCCTTGCTATTCAGGATGCGACTGAGGACCAGCAATTATCACCTTGTTAGAAATTCAGAATCTCAGGCCCCACCCCAGACTCTCCTAGTCAGCATCTGCATTTTACTGGTTGATTCTGACACAACACAATCGATACAGAGGTCCATTAATGTGTGAGGGACACTGTTCAACGTGTTTTTACTCTGAGCAAATGATGTAACCAATCTCAATCTCAGTTTCTTCATCTATAAAATGGGGGGGATAATAGCACCTTTCTCATTGGGTTATTTGCAAGAATACATGTTAAGAGTTTATTCAGGAGCAGAGAGCAAACCTCAAAAAAATCACTTATTATTACTGTGATTTAGTTCTGATGAGAAGATCCAGTCTTGCATGCCGATCTTACAGGTTACAAAGCACAAGACCATGATCTGAGCTGGTTACTACAATAATCTTGTGAAAAGGATGAGGAAACCAAGGCTCTGAGAAGTGGCATGATGGGCCCAGAGCTCGAATTTAAAGTTAATAACTAGAGCTCCATTTTCAAGGGGAAATGGGGCATAGTTACATTACTTCCTCTAGTATCTTTGGGCATAGCCATTTTTACAGGGAGAGGGAAAGAAAACAAAAAGATAGGTCTATCAAGCTCATGTTTTAAGTCATAAACTTCTGGAGACCTTCTATACAGACAGCCCACCAGGGCAGCAGATGTGAAGAGACCCAGCAACCCTTCCTGGTATCTTTGCTCCTCCAGACCCATCTCCATCCTCTCCTCCCTTGTGCCTCAAAACACTTATCGGTATGGACCACATCAATGAGTTCCTTCTCGCTCTGAATTCTGGCTAGGTCTTTCCCACAGGGAACCCTAGCAGAAGGTGGTGGATGGGAAGTGAGTGATGGTATTCACTCCTTGAACTCCTTTTTGGCAGACCACTCAATGTTGCTGCATCTCTCAGGCCACTGTCGAGGGGTCCTCTCTATAGAGTTACTTACCCTTTCCATCATCCAACATCTGTCCTTTCAGACCCAGTGTTGGTGACAGCTGTCTACTGTACAAGCCCTGGGTACTCTCCTTCTGCTTTACTCTCACCTTATCCCTCACCTACTATATATTTCTGCTATGACCTATTTTAAGAGTCACCTGTTTCCTGCCGTGACCCTAACTGATGAGGTGGCAATGGAGGGCACCTTCATATTCCAGAAGGAAAGGTGAGTCTCAGAGAAGGAATTTGATACACCTGTTGTCACATGGTTGGTTAATGATAGAGCCAAGTCTAGAATCCACAGGTCCCAGTTAATATTGTCTTATTGTCTGGCGTTCTCTTTATCTAATTTTCCCCTTCCCCTCATTTGCATAGGACTCTTTCAAGGCTTCACAGTTCATTTGATAATCCTAGATTTGTATTTTATTTCTCAAAAAGGGCCTCAAATTGCATAGGTCTCAGACTCTACACAGCCAGGAGCCTTCCCTCCGCTTCGGGAAAGATGTGTAGACATGCATTTGACTTGACCATACATCTTAGTGGTAAGTGACAAAGCAAGGCTGGAGATTCATTCAGTAGGATCCAGCACTAGAACACCCACTAGTCACTCTTGTGAACTTATCTGTTGGCTTCTGGGACCAGCCTGCCCCTTTCATATTGCTTCCCCACCCCCTCATGTCCCATGTTGTGTTCTTTCTGTTCCTGGCCACTGTGGATAGTGATACAGTTGGCCCTTCTACCATCATGGTGCTAAGGAAGCGCACGAACCCTCCTGAAGTCTTCTGAGTTTTTTGTTGATGAATTTAAGAATAAAAGAACAATAATATCAAAATCTGGGAATCTTCAAGATATGTGACTATTTAAAAGCATCTACATACTTTATAATGCTGGCCTTCGCTGATTTGCAAATGCAGTCAGATCTCCTCTTTCCTGGACCCTTTCTTGTATCCCTCACTGACCCATCTTTTACATATTCTTCTGGGAATGGGCTCTAGAGCTCTCTCTTCTCCTTCAGAAAGAGCCCTGGAGCAGGACAGTGGTGCCCAGGGTGGCTAGAGCAGCCATCTTGTACCATGACCATAAGCTGACCTTGAGAAGGAAGGTCACCCACAGTGTGGCCACATAATTACAAGGATAACTGCCCTTCATCAACGATTCATAGGGGTTTATTCTCCTTTTATTCCCTACTCTTCCTCAAGTTCTATGCTCTGACCAACCCTTATATCCCTATATCTTGGGTAACCTCTACCCAGAGCACCTTTCTCTCCAGTCCCTGATGGCCAAGTAAATAAAAATGCCACTGCTTCTATGAAGCCTTTAAAGATGGACCCAGGTAAACATAAATCTTCTCCACTTCTGAGAATATACTTACATAAAATAACATAGCCAGTGCCTTATATAAAAACCAAGATATGCTAACATACGTTTATAGTGTTCTTCTACAGTGTTTAAATACTGCTATTACACATATTGAAGCCCTGGATTTTGACTTTAGTAGATACATATTATTATACTCTGTTTATAGATAAGGAAATTCAAGAGCAACAAGAATTAGTGACAGACCAGCTTCTAGAACTGGTCTGTACTAAAGGCAGTTTTAACTCATTACTCTATCCTGACTGGCAAGACACAGAAACGAAGGGCTGGGGTTCAGAGCTCTCAGCATTCATCACAGGGTCGTAGGGTCATTCTGGTGAGACCGACTACCCAGATCAGCCTAGAAGAGAAAAGCTGAGGCTCCCAGCCTAGAATGGGGTGAATGGGTTGGAAGGTGGAGACAGCATTTATATGATTCTGGTTCATTAAAACCTTAAGTGGGGGCTAATCCCTTGTTAGTGCACAGATCCTACTGTCGCAGAAAGAAGGCACGCGGAGTTCATTATTCAAGGATCTCACTCTGATTTGTCCTACTAATGTTCAGTGACTGCAGGCTGCTGGGAGGGTGGGATGTGGACTAAAGAGCTACTGAAACCCATCTTGCGTCAAGCCCTTTCTAGATGGCATTTCCTTGATCTAGTCCTCATAGCAGCATTGTAAATTAGGTATTATTGTCTCTGTATTAGAGATTGGAAGAAGGGAAGCCAGGGGCGGTAAGCAATTCGCCCAAGGTCACAGAAAGAGTAAATAGCAGAACTGGGATTCACACCAAGTTCGGATTTCAAATCCTATGCTCTTCAAAAAATAAGCTCTCTAGAAAGCCTTGAAAATGAGACCAGCTTTTAAGAGCCATCTTCTGTCCCCCTTGAGTAAACTGAAATCTCTCTCCTTCCTATGACTGAGATGGGAAAGGTGGGTACTCGATCCTCTCCCATCCCCGGAGACACTGGCTCTAGCCTTTCCCGTAGCCCCCGCAAGTTCTAGATCCTTAGCAAAGCCTCTCATCCTGAGCTGGATGGTCTGATGGGCCTGCGACAAGACTGGCATTCAGGAGCCACATCCTTTCCATTATCCAAGCCTCAGGAAGACCATCGCAGCTGCTGTGCAATGACAGTCCCACACCACTCTCACCGCACTCCTGCTGCAGGCCTGGGAAGGAGCCATCAGACAGTAAAGCATCTTACTGCCGGCTTGTGAGTAAAGCCAGGTTAGCTCTCCCAAGGATCTATGATGCAAACTACCTGCTTAACCAGCTTTTTTTTTTTTCTTCTCCCAAAAAGAAAATCTTGTAACTGATCTCTTCTGAAAGGCTGAAAGTCTGTTTCTGAACCTACGCTGGAAAACAGAGCGTATGAGTTCTCATGATGGACTCCTCCCAAAGCGTCCACTGTAGTTTACTTTGGGGCATGTAGTAGATGGCAAAAATGGGCACGACTTCCCTCCTCTCACCACATTCCTGCTCTTTGGCATGTAACTTTGCAGCTCCTTCCATCAAGAGGTGCAATCTTTTCCCCCAGCCTTGGGATCTGGGGCGGCCTGGGACGTGCCTTGGATAGTGGCAGAAATTCTGCAGAGCCAATTCCAAGCTTTTGCTGATTCTCTTTTGGGACCTTGCCTGGCCCCTATGTAAACAAGCTGGGGCCAGCCTGCCGGAGGATGAGAAACTGGGCAGAGCAGAGACCAACCATTGCAACTGAGACCATTCCAGATCAGAAGAACTGCCAGCCCGCAGCTGAAACGTAGACTCATGAGCTGTATTGAACTGCTGTTGTTTTAAGCCTGAGCTTAAACAATAAAATAAAATGTTTACAGTGATTCAGTCACTGATACAGTTAATCTCTGAGCTTTGGGGCGATTGATTATAAAGCAACAGCTGATACAGATGTGACAATGAGAACAGTTTTAAAGTGGGTAATTCTTGCCTAGTACACTGTCCAGTGCCAGGCACACCTGGGCCTCATGTACTTTTTCTCATTTTATCGTCACATCCATAAAAGATAACATTTTGTTGAATATTTACTTGGTACCAGATACTGTGTTTTATATGTCATAAAATTCAATCCTTATACTTATCATATGAGATATATCTTATTATACCACCTTTATAGGTAAAGAAATGGGTTCTCAGGGAGGTTGAGTGAATCAGCTAAGGCCAAGGTTAACCAGCTGCAAAGTGGCAGAGCTGAGATTTGACCTTGGGGTCTGACTTGTGTGCCGTACCTGCATTTTTCGCAACCCCACCCTGCCCCGGGAACCTCCACTTCCCTAACCAGCTTTCAAGAAAGGTAATTTTATGCCTTATTTTCAGAAAATGGTTTCAAGGAGGTAAATAACTCATCTAAGAGCCCCGAATTAACCGATGGAGGTGTTGGGTTTTGCACCTAGGACTCACAGACTCCAAACCTGAATTTGCTCAGGTTGATTATTAAGAAATATTTCCTAAATGGGGAAGAACATATTTCTATCTGTGCTTGGACCATGTTCTTTGTTTTAAAACACATTCTGTTCTGTTTTGAAAGTGTTCTAAAAGTCATGTTTTGCAAAGCCCAAACTGTAACAGAAAGCAGGTTGTAAAAGGAACTGGTGAGAGCTATTGCCCAGAAAAACCAGCTGGGAAGCATTTCAGTGTCAATCTTATTATTGCTTTTAAATTAGCAGTGACTTCAAAAGCCTTTGAAGTAGCTGGCAGGGAATGCCTGGATTGGAGAAAACAATCACTGGAGGGTTTTCTCAGCAGGCGTATGATTTATAAACGTTCATCCGTGTTAGGCCTTGGCACTGAGAACGGTTGGAAAGCAGGCAGGGGGATCTTAGCAGGAAGCTTCTAGCTGACGTGGATTGCCAGGAAGACCCAATTAGGCTGTCCCTCTCAGTAGCAAAAGCCAGAGCAGAGGGAATAAATTATTTGTGGCAGTGGCCAAAGCTGCTGACAGCTTCAGAGACCACCCATGACGTCCTTCCCTGTCACGCTGACTTGAAAGCCCTGAGAGGCACTAACCGCAGAGGCCTGAGGCGTTCCAACAGGAGAGCTGAACTAGGTGAAGCTGAACGGCGGCTCCTAACACCGGAAGTACAGGTGTTAAGCTACCCCTGCCCTCAACTCTGAACCTCTGTCTGAAGACCTCCGTTGCTCATTTTCTAGGACTGAGTTCAGAGTTCACCTCTGAAACCTCTGACATGACCTGGGACTTCTCTCCATCCAAATAGGACTCACCTGTATCTCCATCCATCCATCCATCCATCCAGCATTTGATGACTTCCTACTCGGTGCATGATATTACCAGTTCTTGGGGATACCAGTGATCTCAAAGTAGACAAGGTTCCCCTCATCCTCATGGTCCTTAAGTCTTGGGAAGAGCATAGAGACTACCTAATGGGTATGTCTCTGGGACACCAAGAAAAAAGGACACCAAGAAATTGTTTAGAAATAATTTGATAATTTTACACACACACAAATATGTTATCAACATAAGAAAAAAAAATCACAACCAGTTTGAACTTCCCTGTACGTATTTATGCTTTAGGAGTGTTTTTATATTGAATTCCATTTCAGAAGGAAAGAAACCATGATCTTTTCAAAGCTTGGTGTCTCAAAAGGTCCTTCGTCCTTGTAAAAAGGAGAACATAAGCATTTATGCTAAGTGCTCTGATGGGGGAATGTTTGTGAGCTTCAAAAGAAACTGGGAGAGGTGTTTAATAAGCCTTGAAGCTGGTGTGTGTGTATGCACATGCGCACGTGCACATGGATATTTGTGCATGTGTTGGAAAGTGGTCACAGAAGCCCAGTGGAGAAAAAGTTAGTCCTTCCTTCCTGTCTGCTCTCATAGTTCACGGGGCATGCCTCTACTCTAGCTCCTGCCTTAATTAATCACCTACACGTCCATTTCTAGCAGATGCTGTGGGACCCCACTCATTGCCTGCTGATGTCCACTCTTCTAGTGCCTGCCCACAGTGTCCTGTAATAGGCACCTGCAGCTTTCCACCTGAGCAGACTTTCTACATCCATGGGCAGGGAAAACCAGACACGCAAGAGGGCTAGGGTCCCTGGGAGCAGCCCTCATCTCAGTGAGAGATGGATTAGAGTCAGGTGATAAATAGTCCAGTTCATCAGCCTTTGGCAGGGTCACTAAGGAGGCAAGTTCTGCAACCTGTCCAAGAGTTCTCAGATAGGGCTGAGCCCCCTCAGTGACCAGCATGACAACGGCCGTTATCATTCCCTTTCTCTGCCCAGTCTCACCCCCCCATTTCTCAAACAGTTGTCCTGGGATTGTCTCCAAATAAACTTCTTGCACATCCATCCTGGCCTCAGAGTCTGCTTCCAGGGGAGTCAGAGCTAGTGGCTCTCCTCTCAGTGTAGGGCGGAGTCTAGCACAAAGACTGGTAGATAGTTGGACTTGATGAATGTTAAACAAATGAATTAATGAGTAAAAGGTATGAATGACTGATCAGATTTCTACCCTATTTTTTTTTTAAATGAGACTCAAATCAATCTCTAAATAATGGCATTTTAGAGGAGAAAATTACAAAATTCCCAAAATTATGTTTGGGAAGTAACTGACAGGTGTTTTGGCTTCTGGAGAATAGGAGACACCAAGGCTGGTCTTGGAGGGAAAAATCAAGCTGTGTCAACGGCCTCCCATCTCCTTTCCTGTATTTCGATCATCCTCCCACTACAGTACCTACAAAGACACCAATAACAGCCTGCCTTCTCTTTGTGGAAATTTTGATTAGATTCAAAGAGTTGGATGTAGTCTCAAGATAAAGACCTGGTAAATGCTATATAATTCTCAAAAGTGGTTGATTGATTCATTTATTTAATTCATTTGTTTGTAAATTTATTCAATCAGTAATTTACTTATTCATTAATTTGATCATTCATTAATTGAATCACTCCTTCCCATCCTTGCCGACTCCAAAAACTTTTGTTCTAAGGATCTAGTAATTAAGCTCAGGGTCTCTAGAGATTAAGTGCCTGGATTGGCATCCTGGCTGTGTAACCTTGGGCAAGTTACTTACCCTATATGTGCTCTGACCTCGTCAGGCGTCAAATGAGGATAAGGTGTGTCCCTTGTGGAGAAGGTGAAAGGATTAGTGGGGTAGGTAAAGCGCTTAGAACAATGCTCACTTGTGGTCAGCGAGCGTCACAGCAGGAATCACCATTATCCTGCTTTGTGGACGGTCAGACTCGGCTGGGTATTCACTCTTCACACAGCCTCTGTTTCGTTTTCTCTTTGCTATCTCTAGTTTTCCTCTCTGCAACACAAAGATCACATCCATGAACTTCTGAATCAGTCCTGAAATTTTGCCTGATGCATCCCTCTCCTGCCTAAGAATCAAAAACACCGCGAAGCGGGAGAGTGTATCGCTGCAACCTTTCAGCTCCCCTGGGAGCCGCTCACCCCTGCCCTTCCAGCTGCACTTGAACTGTCCCAAGTCTCCCTCCCTTCCTCTGATCTCCTGCTTCACTTCTGCTGCTTCTGTCACACTCAGCCCCACCTGCTAGGTGTGAGGGGATTAGCCAAGGCAAACAGTTGACACAAAGGTGCAGGCGAGGCAGCAGCTTCCAAGGAGGCGTTCATCCTGGAGGCTCTACTGTTTAGACTGCATTCCCCCTTCTTCTCTTACAACCACACTACCTTGGCCTCCACCCTGACACCTAATTAGATTAGGAGCAGCCGCTCCCTTGTCCTCTTCTCACTCTGCTTTGGGACCAGCCGAGGGGCAGGGGCAGGGGCAGGGGCAGGGGCAGGGGCAGGGGCAGGGGCAGGTTGGGGAGAGGAGCGGGCAGCTCCCTGCAGACAGCTCTGGATTGGACAAGAGAAGACGGGACCCTGGTTTGCTGGGAATGGAAAACAAAATGTGTGTGGAAGGGCGATGTCCACCGTAGCAGGAACACATTCCTGTAGTTCATATTTCATTAACCCTTTACAGTCCACGCAGCAGGTTGAAAGAGTCCCCAGAGACAAAGTAATGTCACTATGGTTCATAGAAAGTGTAGGGTGATATACAGGCATGTAGGTTATGAGGATGGTGGTAGCACAGAATTACCGAGAGGCATTCTAATGCCCAAAAGCCTGGGTCAAATCTCTATTCTGCTATTTACTGAGTGACTGAAGTTGGACAAGTTTATGTGCCTTGGGGTTTCCACGTGGAAAATGAAGAAGGTAATAAAGTCCACGGGCCCTCAGGTTGCTGGGAATGACCAAATGCAGCCATCCACGTACTGCATTCGAGTAGTAACCACACTTCATAGCTATTGAGCACCTACTGTGTGCCAGGCACTTCCCTGAGAACTCCCTATTTGTAGGCCTGGATGTTAACTAGGTGCTTGTATCAGTCTGGTTACATGCAAGGCGAAAAACCTAAAACAGCAGTAGCTTAGATAAGGTAGAAGTTTACTTCTCTCTTATATGAAAGAAGTCCAGACATAGGAAACCCAGGGTGGGTGTGGCCACTCTGTGGTCATCAGGGACCCAGGCATCTTCTACTTCATCATTCAAGTACTGGTTTCTATCCTCAAGATCGCCTCATCTTCCATGGACCTCTAACCATTGCATCCATGCCTCAGGCAGCAGGAAGAAGATGAAGTATTAGGATGTACCTTCTAGGTGAGTTAGCTCTCCTTTAGGAATTTTCCCAGAGGTCCCACACGTTAGTTAAGCTCCATCTCATTGAACAGAACTCAGTCATCTTGTCTACCCAACTGCAAGGCAGTCTGGGGAATGTACCTTTTATCTCGGTGGATCACCACCTTGAATAAACAAGAGTCTGCTATTAAGGGAAAAAAGGACAACAGATATGGGTAGGTATCAAATATTTCCCATCAGTTTATCTTTTTAGCTCCCCAAATCCAAACCTGCCTTTTTCTGATATGTAGAACATAACCCCTCTCCAAAGAAGAGGGTCCGGATAGCTCATCCAGGTACGTCTAGGATCTCTGAGGATGTGCAGTTCTTTCTACCAGATCTGATGGAGTCTCCTTGAACCCCAGTGAACCTACATACTGGGACAACCTGTCTGGGTCTCACTCTTTGCACAGCCAATGCTCAGTGGTAAAGCAGAAACAGCATATCTGCAGAAAAAACTCCCATTCAGTAAAGGGGAAGGTGAGTCTAACATCACAGCAACCAGTCCGTGGAAAATGACAGCTCCTGCAGGGCAGACCCTTGTTTGACAGCTTAGAAGGTTTCTGTTTTACCTGTTCCTGGGAAGTTCTGTATCTGAAAGATCACAACCAAAAATCTTGCCAAGCTGGGGGTTTTAAACCTGAAGACTCTTGGAGTTTATTCACAATTGTCTGTGTTCAGTTCATTCTTCTCCCCCAACCTGACGGCCATATGAAACTTTGGTCAGGAAGCAATACATTTATTCTCATTTTACTAGCAAGTCAACTTAATGCTGATAATAAATTCACGTTAGGTAACAATCTTCCAAGTTCTCCAATTATAGATTCTTAGTCTGGATGACAGTCTGTGGGCAAAGCAAAACTGTATTTCCTATGATTTCTTCTTGTAAATGGATAGATGTTGTTTGACTTTATTTTTTGTGGAACTTTGCTAAAAGTGTCGTGCAATGTTGTCCCGTATCAACTGTGGTAGGAGCCCCTAAGACGGTCCCCAACGATCACCACTTCCTGGTGTTTACTTACGTATCTACCTCCCTTGAACGTGGGCTGGATTTAGAGACTCACTACGGGTTAATAAAACATAGGAGAGGTGGTGGGGCCCTCGTGACATTAGGACTTGAGTGCTCTTTCTCTTCTCTCTCACTCCAACACTTTCTCTCTGAGGGAAACCAGCTGCCTTCTGGAAGGGCCTGTGGAAAGAAATTGAGGGAGGCCTTTGACCAATATCCAGTGAAGAACTGAGGATCTTAATCCAATGGACTTTACAGAACTAATCCTGCCAAAAACCACGTTTGTGAACTTGTAAATAGATCTCAGCTGAGCCTTCAGATGAGGCTGAAACCCAAAGTGATACCTTCATTGCAACCCTAAAAGAAACCTTGATCAAGAAAGACCCAGCTAAGTTGTGCTTGGATTTCTTACCCATAAAAACTGTGAGACAATAAATATTTCCTGTTTCAAGCTTTTAAGTTTTGGGGGTATTTGATATTCAGCAATAGAGAACTAATCCACCAACATTCTGGAATTTTCCTTTCTTCTGTCTTGATGTTGCAGCCTCAGTGAGTGTGTGATCTCTGCTTTCAATAGGAATGAGGTTGGCCAGAAGTTGTGCCACCATCTAGCATAGGGCACCCAGTTTCTTGCCTGCAATCTCCTAGGCCTTAAAAACTGCTCTAGTGCCTTCTCTTATAAAGCAATGACAAATTTTAGTATCTGTTCCTTTATTACTTCTCCTGCAAGAACTACGTTCTGCATCAGTTAGGTAGGTTAGCTCCAGCTGCATCTAAAAGAAATGCAAAATTACAGTAGAATATACAAAGAAGAAGTTTATTTCAGTCTCATATGAAAGACGTCTAGCAGTAGGTAACATCGGACTGCTTTAGTGGTTCTACATTCATCAATGTCCCAGGTCCCTTTCTTTCTATTCTTAGAATTTGGCATCCATCATGAAGACCACCTCATAGTCCAAAATGGCTGCTTTAGCACTATCCATCATACCCTTACTGCTACAGAAGGATGAAGCAGGTAAATAAGTCATCTTAGTTGTGTCAGTTCCCTTTAGGCACTCATCTGAGAACTGTTTTCCATATATATTTGTGTAACGGACAAAAAGATATTTAAAAAGCAGGAACCCTTGCAAGTAATCTATTCCAGGATTTCCCAAACTTTAGACACGTTCATTCCACCTTCCCAAGTTTTGCTAATTTTGCATGCCATCCAGCCAAGTGATTAGTTAAGTTAAATCATGTAGTAAAAAAGTTGTTTCCTTACATTTACATACCATCTGTACTATTTTTACAAAATGTTTTTAAATCAACTTACTTTTTAAGACTTAAATATTTTTTAAAATAGAATCTTCAATTAGAAAGTAATGCTTCCATAAAAGTTGTAGAAAATATACAATAAAATGAAATAGAACAAAGTTATGAAATCATATATGGATACAAAGTCAGCCAACAAAAAAGCTCTCAGCCATTGACCTGCCCTCTTCTCATTAAAAATGAAGGTTAGCAAGGCCCAGAGAGAAGCTCTCTCCTGGATGGACATTTGTCATGAAAGTAACTTTCTCACTACATTATTCAGCATAACTTAAATTCCTGTCTGTGTACCACCTAAATAGTCTCAGTTTCACTAGATGTCCATGAGCTACACTTTGGGACATGCTGGTACATCCTTCTGACCAATGAAGAAACCAATTTTCCAGAGGCCCCGTGTGATTCTGTTTGCCCCTTTGTTCTCTGTTATGCTTGTGAAGGATTTACTGCGCGCTATCACACTCAGCTGTTTCAGGGTTGTACTTGCCTTCTAGACTATGTGCTCAGAAGGCAGAGCCAGACTGACCTTTGATTCCCAGGGGAAGACTGGGGTCTGCCAAGAGTCAGTGCATTTGCTGGGTTGTAGCAAGTGGAATAACCCAAGGATACACAGCTTGTGTGCAGGGGTGTAACTGAGACTCACACCTTCTGGGTCCTCATTCTTGGTGCTTTCTAAAGGAGAGGGATCAATTTGATGCCAGGGACAGAGATCAGAGAGATTTAAATCAAGTGCTGCATTTCTATTTTTACAACTCAAGGTTACTCTTGCTTTTTTCATGATAAACTGCTGTGTGTATAACAATAGATTAAAAACCAGCAATGATTCAAAGCAGACATCTCAGGGAAAGTTGTTCAATTATATTGTCGTTGTTGACGATGACAGTAATAGTAAGAATAGCTGCCCTTTACTGAGCATTTTCTGGGTATCAGGCACAGTCCTAAGCACTTGAATTTTCTCAGGAGCTAAATAATTACTGTTCCCATTTTCATGAAACTGAGGCATAGAGTGGTCTTTAACCAGCACACAAGATACAACAGACAGTAAGTGATGGGAGAGCCTGCATTCGACTTCTGTACCTCTTCACATCCTCTCAGCCTCATCTCAGGGGCTGCGAGAGCAACAAGCTCAGGGTGAGTTCCTCCAACTTCATGCAGGTGACACCTGCCAGTGCCTTATTCCAGGCACCCTCTGCAGTGTGCCTGCTGCCTCCTGTCCTGGGGCTTCTTTGTGAACTCGAATCTGCAGTGCCCCTAGTTACCTGTGCATATCCAGCCCAGAAGAATCAGGGAATTAATGCCTCGTGGGGAAAACCTTTGATCAGTGGGAGATGGAATCAGATGGTCTGGAATCAGGTGGTCTGATTCTCCCCATTTGTTCCCCTGGACAGGCTGTGCAGAGATGCACTGTATATATTTTCTTGGAACACAGCCCTACAGGATCAAGCAACCAGTTACACCTCACTGCAGTCAGCTTGCTAAAGCATTTTTATTGGCCCACCCTCCAGTTACCTCTTTTTTTCCTTCCTCCCTGCTTTCTGCAATAGATAATAATAATTTTTTAAAAAATCACAGAAGCCCTTATCTTTTGCTTGGCTTTCCAGGGAACCCAGTCTACAACAGCCCCGATCTGCCTGATTCAAAAGCCTATACCCAAGAGGTTGAGTTATACTAGTTCTATGCATGAATCTTCAGGATAGCCTGACTCCCTGGTGAGATGCTCATGACCTTTGACATCTTATGATGTAGCCTTTCCCCCCTCCACTCCCTGCCTCACATGGTGCTGTTTCCTAACTATACTCAATTCTGTCTTTAGCCATTTGCTCTTGTTTTCTCTTTTGAAAATGTTCTTCCTTCTTCACTGTTCCTTTCTTGGCTAACTCCTACTCATCTTTCAGGCCTAGTCCCCATGGCCTTTTCTGATCCCTCTGTACTCATTGTCCTCAGCTTGGATTAGGTTTCTGTTTCCTGTGTCTTACTCTAATGTATCTATCTACATGTCATCATCTGCTCTCCTTGGAGTCCCCAGCCTTTGAAGGAAGGGTTGTGTTCCATTGACATCTCTGTTCTAAATGTGAGCCGAGGGCCTGCTGTAGAGTTTCAGCTAAGCTAAGGTGATGGCAGAGTGGTGAAGTGCATAGGCAGTGTTGTCTGTTGGCCCCAGGTTCTAGTTCTGCTCTGACACCTACAGCCACGGGCTTTTGAGCACATCGCTTAAAAGTCCTGAGCCTCAGTTTCTCAATCTCTACAAAGGGGAAAACCAATTAGCTGTGATATACAGTTCTCATAAAGATTAAATGACATAAAATACACATCAAGTTTAGTAAGAAATAAATGTAGGCTACTATTATCAACAATAAAGTAATGTATTATTTCTTCCAAAAACGTAGGAAAGTAGTTGGACAAGAAAAGCTAGGCTAATTGTCATCTAGGTCTAAACACAGGTTTAGTGTTTAGTAAGTGCCTTCAAGATTTTAGGGGCTGCTGGGGCTTCCCCCAGGCCCCAAAAGCTTACAGGCTAGGTCAATCTGCACATTTTCACTAGGTACCAACCATATACTAGACACTGAAGGAAGGGCTGTGGCTTTAGAAAGGGTAAAACTCAGTGCCTGTCCTCAGTAAGTTCAAAGTCTAACAAGATTATGACGTTAAACCCTGTGACCTGCCATCATAACCACATTCTCTCCCATCTTAAGGATAAATGCATTTATTTATTCAACAAAGTATTTGCTGTGCATCTATTATGTCCCCAGCCCTATCTAGGTGGTAGGGACACAGCAGTGAATTTATACTTTGATCTTTGAAGTTCATCCACACTGGGAAAGACATTAAAAAAAAACTTACAAAGAAGCAAATAACCAAGAAAAAAAAAGTGGAAGTTCAACCAGTGGACAAGAGAGTTCTAGGAAGAGGTGTCTGATTGTGCAATGATACTGAGGTGTGGAGACTGTGGCATATTCTGAGACCAGGAATCCACTGGTGTTGTGACAACACAGATCACTGGGGAGCAAAACAGCAAGGCTGGAAGGATAAGCTAGGGACAAACTGCCAAGGGCTGTCCTGCTAGTTAGGATTCTTTTCCATCACAGAAACCCAACCGGAGGAGTGAAATGGGGATGATCTTGTGTGACAAATCCTGGGTAAGTACAGAAAAGGACTTGGTACCAAAGAGACTCAACAAAATATTACCAAATCAAATCAAACAATACATTAAAAGGGTCATAACAATTCTATTCCTGGGTATTCATCCAAGGAAAGCAAAAACACTAATTAGAAAAGATATATGCACCCCTATGTTAATTGCAGCATTATTTAAGATATGGAATCAACCTGTGTCCATCAATAGATGAATGGATAAAGAAGATGTATGCATGTGTATATATGTATATACATAATGTACATTGTATACATGTATACAATGGAATATTACTGAGCCATAAAAAGAATGAAATCCTGCCATTTGGATTGACCTAGGATGACCATTGGATGGACCTAGAGGGTATTATGCTAAATGAAATAAGTCAGATAGAGAAAGACAAATACTGTATGATTTCACTTATATGTGGAATCTAAAAAACAAAACAAATGAATAAACATAACAAAACAGAAACAGAGCTATCAATACAGAGAACAAACAGGGGGTGGCCAGAGGGGAGGGGAGTAGGAAGAGGAAAGAAATAGGTGAGGGTGAGGGAAATTAATTTGCATTTTTAAACTTTTTTTTATTGAGTTATAGTCATTTTACAATGTTGTGTCAAATTCTAGTGTAGAGCACAATTTTTCAGTTATACATGAACATACATATATTCATTGTCAAGTTTTTTTTCACTGTGAGCTATCACAAGATCTTGTATATATTTCCCTGTGCTATTCAGTATAATCTTGTTTATCTATTCTGTATATGCCTGTCAGTATCTACAAATTTTGAAATCCCAGTCTGTCCCTTCCCACCTCCCACCCCTTGGCAACCACAAGTTTGTATTCTATGTCTATGAGTCTGTTTCTGTTTTTCATTTATGTTCTTTTTGTTTTTTGTTTCTTTTTTTAGATTCCACATATGAGCAATCTCATATTGTATTTTTCTTTCTCTTTCTGGCTTACTTCACTTAGAATGACATTCCCCAGGGACATCCATGTTGCTGCAAATGGTGCTGTCATTTTTATGGCTGAATAGTATTCCATTGTGTAAATATACCACATCTTCTTTATCCAGTCATCTGTTGTTGGACATTTAGGCTGTTTCCATGTCTTGGCTATTGTAAATAGTGCTGCTATGAACATTGGAGTGCAGGTGTCTTTTTGAAGTAGGCCTCCTTCTGGATATATTCCCAGCAGCAGGATTCCTGGGTAATATGGTAGGTCTATTCCTAGTCTTTTGAGGAATCTCCATACTGTTTTCCACAGTGGCTGCACCAAATTGCATTCCCACCAGCAGTGTAGGAGGGTGAGGGAAATTAAGCATTACAAACTTCCAGTTGCAAAATAAATGTCACAGGTATGAAATGTACAGTATGAGGAATATAGTTAATAACTATATTAATATCTTAGTATGGTGATATATCCTAACTAGACTTATCATGGTGGTTATTTTGAAATGTATAGAAATATTGAATCACTATGCTATATAAATAGGAACTAATATAGTGTTGTAGGTCAATTACACTTCAAAAACCGATGAAGAAACAAACTCATAGAAAAAGATGTCAGATTTATGGTGACCAGAGGCAAGAGTTAGGGGAGGGGGATTAGATGAAGGCTATCAAAATATACAGACTTCTAGTTATAAGATAGGTAAGTACACCGGATGTAATACAAATCATGATAAATATAATGAACACTGCTGCATATTGTAAAAGTTAAGAGAGCAAATCCTAAGAATTCTCATCACAGGAAGAAATTGCCTTTCTGTTTCTTTATTTTTGTATCTATATGAGATAATGGATGTTCACTAAAATTACTGTGATAATCATTTCATGATGCATGTAAGTCAAATCGTTATGCTGTACACCTTAGACTTGTACACTGCTGTGTGTCAACTATACCTCAATAAATCTGGAAGAAAAAAAGTCATTCTGGTTTAGCAATTGGCCAGTAACCTAGACTTATACTTTTGTTGATGGTAAATTGGGGTAAGGTGCAGAAAACCTGCTTTTCTGATTAGATGATAATATTTCAGTTTAACAAATATGGAACACCCATCATGTTCCATGCTCAAGAATTTTTGTAATTTTCAAGATGAATAAAACAAGTCTCTGCCAGAGAAAAGCAGCATGATCCCATGTTTGTAAAAAAAAAAAACAAAAAAAACCCACCACATATTGTATTTCAACCCTTTATCCGCTTAACTCTTTACCATAGGTCTGTAGAGAAGCATGGAAAACTCCTGACCTCCACTGCACACTTCCAATGCTAGGTGAATGGACTTTCTGTCTTTGTAGGAGAATCTTCCTCAATTCTACCCACTCTAATCTCCTGAAACCCACACATTTTGGCTCTTTTCTATCCCACATGAACTAAGAAACTCCCTTAGGTAGCTGTGGGCTGGTAAGTGTCAAATAGCAGCCTCTCTGAGCAGTGTTTGCTGGTTGTCATGGTGTGAATATTCCCACCATGGCTGATCTCAAAACCATCAGTGTGACTGATACGCAAAATTGGAAAGAGCTTTGCATGATGAGCTGTCCCGAGTCTGCAGTTTCAATGGTCTCATTAGCCAGATCGTAGCCTGAGTCCTGGAGGGGAGAGTGGAAAGCCATCCTTCTTGAATTTGGTTCACATGATATGTTATGGATTGAATTGCCTCTCCTACAAAAGATATACTGAACTCCTAACTCCCAAATCCTCAGAATGTTACCTTACTTGGAAATGGGGTCATTGTTAGAAGTAATTAGTTGAGATGATGTCATACCAGAGTGAGGTGGGCCTCTAACCCAATATGACCGATGTCTGTAAAAGAAGACAGTCATGTGAAGACACAGAGACACAAGGAGAAGGCTATGCACAGACGGACACAGAGATCAGAGTGATAGGTGAGGTGAGGTGAGGAACTCCTGAGGCTTCTAGAAGCTGGAAGAAACGAGAATGAGTTATCCCCTAGGGGTTTCAGTGGGAGCATGGCTTTGCCAACACCTTGATTTTAGACTTCTGGCATCCAGAATTGTGAGACAATACATCTCTGTTGTTTTAACTCAATGAGTTGTGTCACTTTGTTATGGCCACCCTAGGAACATACGGGTCCCTGTGTTTCCCTGTGCTCTGCACCACCTGGTTTGCAATATATCTTCTCTTGGGCAAAATCGCATTTCGTTTGTGCTTTTATGATTGCAGCGCTCTTTCATTCTGCCCCTTCCACCTGCGTCAGACTACAGAGATCTAGTGCAAAGAGCTGAAGTACAGCTGAGCCCTTTGCCTTACAGAGGTAAGGAGTTTACCACACCAGCTATAATTAGTTAAACACATACCAGGGATCCGGTGCTGCACCAGGTGTTCTGTGTATTGCCAAACTGAATCTTCGCACTATGACTAGGCATAATTATTCTCATTTTACAAATAGGGAAACAGAAGCTCCATGAAATTAGGTAAATCACCTGAGGTCACAGAGCTAGCAAAGGACCGTGGGGTTGTCAGCTCAGGTGTGGAGACTCGGACTCTACACATCTTAGCACTCCACCCTGTGGACAGTTCGTGGGACTCTTAATAGGCTACAGCTGCACAAGCATTGCAGGACTTGCCCCCTCTCTGCACCCACAGATAAGATGGGATCTGAGGATAGGGGAGGAAGATGGAAGATGGTTAGAGAAATCAGGTCAGTTGAGTAAGTAACCCTTGATCCCCTCTGTGAGCTTATCCACTGTCTAGTGGTTGCTGTTTCCTCGTGGTGGTCATAGTAATAGGCCCACAATGACCTTAATTCCTTATGTGTGTGCCACACTGAACAGCTCTGATGGGCTCTCCCTTGAGTGGCTCTCATCAGTTCTCAGGCTGTGGAGCCAGGCAGAGCTGGGTTCACGTTCCCGCCCTGAAATTTACCAGTGGTCTCACCTTGAGCAATTTGCTTAATCGTTCGTAAGTGTCAATTCACTTCCCTCACTTGTAACCTCCGAGAAGGAATCAATGAGTTGAAGTGGAGTGGATTCAGTACATGGTAGACACTAGGGGAAAAAAGTTTACTCCTCCTGTTCTTATGAGAAAGGAGTTTTTCTCATTGCTGCTGGCCTCCTGATCCACTGCTGTCTTCTCCGTAGAATGCATTGGTAGGTGACTCACGTTTCCTGGATGAGGGATGTAAATATACCCAAAGTTCCAAGCACATGCCTCAGTTATCTATCTGTTTCCCCTGGTGCAATGCTGTGCTGTGCTGTGTTTGCCATCTTACACCGCCCTCATCGGTTGAACTGTGTCTCTGTTCAAAAGGTATGTTGAATTCCTAACCTCTGGTACCTGTGAATGGTACCTAGTCTGGAAACAACATCTTTGCAGACATAATCAGGTTAGGATGAGGTTATTGGGGTGGGCCTTCATCTGACATGACTAGCGTCCTTATAAGAAGAGGGAAACACCACGTGAGGCCGAGGCACACAGCAGAGGATGCCCTGTGACCATGGAGACAGATTGAAATGCTGCAGCTGAGAGCCAAGGAAGGCCTGAGGCTGCTGAAGAGTGAGGCGGTGCTTTTCTATCGTCATCTCTCTGTTCTGGGGGGAATAAGAGTAGAAAGGGGATTATGAAAAAGGAAGAGCTAAGACAGGGGACGGAACCAATATATACTGGGCACCAGCTGTGTGTGTCCCTTCACTGGGTGCATTGCTGATGTTTCATTTAATCTTCGCAGTCTGTAAGATGTGGGTTCTTATTCTCCTTTTCCAGTTAAGAAAATATTATAATAAATTAATATCTACCTACGGGGTCACCAGAGGTAATAGATATGTAGCTCAAGGTTCCATAGTAAGCAAGTGACTAAGAAAATTCCAAAGACCAGTCTATTTCCCACACCCACCTGTGATCTTTCTACTTCTTGCAAAACAACTGAGGCAATAGAAATCCAGTTGTGATAAGTAACATTTCAAACACAGATGGCCATTATCGGTGGTCATTACTCTTGCTCTGACACAGGATGGTGGAGAGACACCCAGTTAAGTTACAGAGAGGTAGCAGAGCGGAGAGGTTGGGATGATGGCTCTGGAGTCACCCTGCCTGAGTTCCGTGGCCACCCCACCTCTGCACTGACTTGCTGGGTGCTTTTGCCAAGTGGCCCCATCTCTCTGAGCCTCAGCTTTCTGGCTTCACACGTGGCAGTAAGTAGGACAGGGCTTAGAGGGCTGTTGTGAGAATTAAATGAGCATCACATAAAAATACGTCCAACAGATTCTGTCACACGGTGAGCATGACAGAAGTGCCTGTGGCTGCTATTAGTTTTTATTATTCAGAATGGGACCTTTCCCCTCCCAAAGCTGTAGTGACGCCACCAGGATGACTGTCTTCTGCGCGCAGCTCCTAGGCTATGTTGCTGTTCTGCTCTCTGCCACTGTGACTCCCCAGATCCGGGCTGAGCTGGGGTATTATGTTTCTAATTAGACAACCGTCTGCTGTGTTGTCTAATAGTGCCTTTCATGAGGCTTTTTGGCCTTGTGGGGTGACTGCTGCAATGTTTCATAGCCATTAATAAGAACACAATATGAAAGGAAAGTGCTAACGTGTAATTTGCAGTCATGACTTCCGGCACTAATTCAAAAAACGTCTCTGTGGTCCCTGGTGTGTGAGTCTCTGCCTGCTGATTCTCTAAAGGGTACTGGAATGTTGTAGCCAAAGCAGGTGCCCGGGGCCCCCTGCCTCACTTGTCATCCTTTCCAGCAGGACTTCCTGTCTCTGGGGATCCCCTAACTTTTGAAGTAAGTGTTCTGGGGTGTTGTGTAAAGGGTGTGAACTGGGACACTGTTCTTAAACCTGGGAGGTGAGCTAAAGCAGAGAAAGAATGAATCAGGTGTGATAGGCTGTAGGGCATTTCAGGATGCTATATCTGCTTCTAAATTCTGGTAACTATTTTTCTAGGACCACAATGACCTGCTCTCACCTGACCAGCCAACTATACTGCCTTTGTCTCCTGGGATATGCTTACCAGAAAGATAGGCCAGACCCAACAGACAGAACCAGTCCAACTTTGGGGATTTTGTTCACTGAGTGTCATGCCCAGGGGCAGTGTGATTATTAGGGCATATGGATTCGAATTCTCTTTCTCAAAGGAAGCTGCCTTTCTGTCCCTGGGGAAAGACCCAAGTCCACCTTTCTGGTTCTCTCTGTCAGGACTGCCAGTTCTTGGAGTTAATAATTCCAGACACAAAGGTCTCATATTTAAATGATTAAAAAAAAGCACAAATTATGCTGAACTTGCTGGGTATGGGGGAAGTTAAAAGGAGATTTCTGTTGGATGTGTTGTATGTTTAAGGGCTGGATTAAAATGTGAGAATTTGATAAAAATATGGAATAAAGTTAAATAATAATTAGAGGCTTCAGATAAGAAAGGGTCTGTAAGGATGTGATGCTTCAAAAACAAATTAATCTGCTCAAAATCAGTAGATTGCAAGACATGCATTTCACACATAGAAAATAGACAAAATTAAATAGAAATGATCACCCACATAACTTATGCAAACAGACTACAACACAGATAAATTAAATAGAAATTATCACACACATAACTTACGCAAATAGACTACAACACAGATAGACACACATTCCCTTATCTTCACATCTGATACACTCACATAAATGAAGGGGCTTTATAAACACTGTTCTGTGTCTTCTGTTTTTTTGAACTTAATAATATATATTGGGTAAATTTTCATACTAATATCTACCATTCCTTTTATATCATCCTAGGGCATTCTTCTTAATGGCTTCAAAGTATTTTCTTATATAAATGTATCACAACTTAGAGCCACTATCAGCTATTTGTGAACATGTAGATTCTGTCCACTTTGGAGCATTTTATTTTTTGTATTTATTTTCCAAGCAATACTGAAATGAATATCCTTGGCCATGTATCTTTGAGTGCATTTGTGGGTACTTCTATGGAAAAGAGATCTTGGCCATGGAATTTCTGAGTTAAAGGATATTTTAAATTAACCTTCAAAGAGGTTGTGTCAGTTTATACTCCCATTACCATCATATGAATATCCATTTTCCCCAAATCTTACCCAAACCATGTTTGTAATCCCTTTTAATCGCTGCCAATCTGATAGATAGAAATAAAAACAATATCCTGCTGTTTTAGTTTGTATTTGTTAAATCACTGAGGTTAGACTTCTGTTCGTATAATTCTAAGCAATTTGTATTTATTTTTCTAAACTGAGCACATGATAGATGTGCAATAAATATTTGTCGGACAATTAAATATACTGCCTGTAAGATTGTTCCTTTTATTATTAATCTAAATAAACTCTCATGGAGTAAAGGACTAACAGCCTTTGACACCGTTGCTGCAAGTATTTATTTCAATGCTTGCTCCTCTTTTGTTTGTGGATGTTTTGTGGGGGTGGCGTTTAGAATTTTGTTTTCTTTTTAACGCAGTCACATTTATTATTTTTAAAATAATGTATACTTTTAAATCTCGCTAAAAGTTTTCTCTTATTCCTCTGAATAGACACAATGCCCTTAATAAGCCTCCTTTCTGCTGCTGAAGATTCCTTTTGTGATCCCCGGATGGTACTGCGGTCCCTTTGCCTGTCAGACTCCCCTTCCATCCTCTGCCCATGTGATGGCCAGTTCTTGGAGGAGCAGGGGAGTTTCTCCTGGCTCAAGGAGGCCTTGCTTTGCTGAGTACCTCTAGGTATCGGCACCAGTCACCGTAATGCATTGAGGGCGAAGACGACCCTACGTACAAGATAGCATGGAAACCCAGAATGAAGCCAAAGAACACTCTGAACAGTATCCTGGGGGTAGAAAACTGCTGCTGCGGAGGGTCTTAGATGCCAGACTAAGAAACCTGATCTTTCTCCTGTAGGAGTTAGAGCGAGGCTCACGAGTCTTAGACTATCTGCCAGCTGCTAGATTTGGATGGAAGAACAGGGATATGAAAGATTCTTGCTCCTGCTCTGTAGGCTTTATTTTAGGAATTTCTATCTAGGCATCCTTCTCTTTGGGCTTTTCTCTCTCTGACGCCCACTGTCCATGGTTTGGGTGCATAAGACAGACTTAGGGCCTGCTGGTTTTAAAGGGAAACCAGAACATGACCCTGAGAAAGCAGGAGGTGGTAGGCGAGTCTCTGGGCCAGATTCAGTGAGTCTTCTGCACACATGTGCCTCGTCCACGTGTGGCGCTGCTGCTGTCTGCTCAGAGCCATCCTTTCTCTCCCTTCTTCGGAAGCACTCACTTGAAGAGTGCTCGCCCCATGTTATGCTTTACCCAGGAGGGCAGATGAGTCCAGCTAGGTTAGAAATTGGTATCTTGACTAAAGACTGACAAGCACTCAGGGCTCTCAGATCTATCGACTACAAGGATGCTGTAAGAAGAGCTGTCCCACTGCTTTGGTCCCTAATTACGTTTCCTGTTCCTGCCGCCCTGAGGCCCGAGACTGTTCAAGCATCCCATAGTCCCTCAGGGTGCCCAGCATCCACTCAATAAGCATGTTGTCTCCCTTTGTTCAAATAGTCAGATTCTGTTGCTTGCACCCCAAGAAACCGAGCAGAAGGAAGAGCTCGCAGGTGCCGGTGGATTACACAGAGATGGGGCCAAGGACCTGGCCTGACTCAGTGCGCAGTCCCTGTAGGGCGAGGTCTCCTTATTGGTGCCTTGAGGCCGTGGCAGGCCTTCTATGTAGTCTTGATCACAAGGCGGAAGACTGGGCCCCTGTGACCATATCAGAAAATTGAGTCCCCTGGAGAGTTAAGGACTTGATAGAACTGTGGAGTCCATGACAATTTTTGACCATTTTTGTAGGGTAAACCATGGTGGTTTTACCTAGGCAGATTGTTCAGGACCCTCACTCGTTTCTTGGAGTCAGAGCCAGGAAGCTCTGTCATCTGTTTGTGATTACAAGGCTCAGCACACCCCACCAAAGGCCCTCTGGCGCCTTTCCTCTCTGGAAACACATTCAGCACATTTTTAGAAACCGCACTGAGAAGCCCTCCCTGAGAAAGTGACTAAACACTGCTTAATATTCTGAAAACATAAACAGCCGCTGAGAAGCCAGTCATGAGCTGCTGAGGAAAAGCTGACTTGACGCTGGGGGGAGCCAGCTGTTGCTGGCGTTCGATTGACAGAGGCTGTAAAATTCTTTGCACCGTCAGTATCATCAATGAATGTGTATCACGTGCATTCTGCCTCTCTCACGCTGGAACACTCTGGTTGGATTTGTGTCCTCCTGGACATTTTGGAAAGACAAAGCATGCTAGGACTGAGGTTCCCGCTCCATGCTTCTCTCCCAATATCTATGTATGGGTTGAACTGTGCCTTCTCAGAAGACGTGTTCAAGTGCTAATCTGCAGCACCTCAGAATGTGACCTTATTTGGAAATAGGGTTGTTGCAGATGTGATTAGTTGAGATTAGGTCACACTGGAGTCGCATGGGCCCTTCATCCAACACGACTGATGTGCTTAAAAGACGAGAGATTGAAGTGTACCGGGAGGAATCCATGCCATGTCACACAGCAGAGATTGGAGGGTTCCAGTTGCAAAACACGGGAGGGCAAGGATTGGCAGCCACCACGAGAAGTGAGGGAGAGGTGAGAAAGGACTCTCTCTTCTACAGTTTTCAGAGAAAGCATGACACTGCTGACACTGTGATTTTGGACTTCTAGGTTCCAGAACTGTGAGACTATCAACTTCCCCTCTTTCAAGTCGCCCAGATTTTGCTGCTTTGTTACAGCAGCCCCAAGAAACGGAGATGCTATAGTTCTAACCATCTCCCTGTCCTGTATCGGACTGTACCCCCCACACTGATTTTTTTCATTCATTTGCTCGCTGGGCATTCTTTAAGCATCAGCCATGTTCTAGATCCAACATTGAAAGCTGTGATGGCCTCATCACAGGGCACAGTTCCTCCCCTTAAGGACACCAGAAACTGGGAGTTGGGTGGACATGGGCCTGCCGACAGGTAAATCCTGCTCTGCCTTCGCTTCTTAGCATGTACCCTCCTTTACTGAACTGTAAGTGTGCACGTGTGTGTGTCTCTGTTGGATCTTTAATCACATTGTTGTAAAATCCTCAAAACTATATTTTTTCTCAACAGTCTTATCATGAACATGTTTGAATATACATACATGTTGAAAAAATAGTGCATTGGTCACCTATAAACCCACCTCTTAGATTCAACCATTGTTCACATCTTGCCATATTTGGCCTTAATATATTTTTACTTCTTCATAGCTAGAGGTTGAATATTGCCTACCATGAGAGTAAGACCTCTGGCACTAACCTCTCTGAATTCAAATCCTGGCTTTATCATCTAGCTTTGTTTCCTTAGGCATGTTGCTACTCTCCTCTGGACCTCAGTTTCCTCATCTGTAAAATAGGGATGATAATAGCACACAGATCAGAGGGAAGTTGTGAGAAATAAATGTGTTCATATGTCAAAGTACTTAAAACTATGTCTTTCAATATGCAAACTTTCAGTAAGTATTAGATCTTTTAATAATGGTTTCCTATAGATCTCAGAAAACAGTGGGTTTATTATTCTCTCCAGTAAGGCTGGGGTGGTTCTTATGCATGTGAATCATGGGCATCTTGCCCTCCTTTAAGTCATTCTCTAGATTATACTTCCTTTAGGGATGTGCATTTGCCTCTGTTGGGAAAATGCCTGTTCTCCCCATGGAATTTAGGCAATCTTTGCTTGTTTACCACTGTAACTTCCAGAGCTATAAGCACTACCAGACACATAACTTGGTACATAGTGAGCATTCAGTAAATAGCCTGCTGGCTGAGTCATATCTAACATGCTGCTGTTCATTCATGCGAGCATTCACTTACTCATCTGGCAAAAGGTCACTGAATACACTCTGGGTTCTTGGCACCTAACTGCATGCTGAGGCCTCACTGGTGAATGAGACAAAGTCCATTTCATCAAGAAACTTTAAACTTGGTCTTTTTGGTTTTGAATTCATCTTTGGTTTTGCATATGCCTCATCTTACCAGCTAGCCTGTAAAAACCTGGAGACCCGAGATTTGTGGTTTCTACTTTTCTTTTATAGAACATGGGCATCATGGTAATGCTACACACATTAAGCAGGCTTTAGAATCAGGCAAAAATGGAAAGAAATGGAAACACTCCCATTGTGTTGATAATGAATATTTCACTTTACTTATCTTTATCTCAGTATCTTTATTTGTCAAGTAGGAATACTATTTACCTGGCTGTTGCAAGACTTGGGTGAAGTAATTCACAGCACATAGTGTATTATCTATAGTGTGAGGACTGTGAGACAGAATTCCATGCCTCTCCCCTAGCTTCTGAACATTAGCATTTAGTCTCTTCTACTAACCTGTAAGTTAGTTTTACCTATATTCTGCTATCCCTTTCTTTTCAGGGATGTGGTAAACTTGAGGAAAAATGTGCAAGAGGCTAAGTTATTTTCATAATTTTCTGGCATTCTGTGTCTGATCCACAGATGAATGTATATATCAAAACAGAAACAGACTCACAGACATAGAAAACAAACTGCTGGTTACCAGTGGAAAGAGGGAAGGGGAGAGGGGCCAGATAGGGATAGGAGATTAAGAGGTACAAACTACCATGTACAAAATAGATAAGCAAAGATATATTGTACAGCAGAGGGGATTATGGCCATTATTTTGTAATAACCTTTAATGGAGTATAATCTATAAAAATACTGAACCACTATGTTATATGATTTATAAGAAAAGGAGATTCGTGCACACAGAAAGATATCAGACATGTGTATGCGAAGAGAGGTAAACATGTAAAGATACTGTGAGAAGGTGATCACCTGCAAGCCAAGAAGAGAAGCCTCAGAAGGAACTAAATCTGCTGATATCTTGATTTCAACCTTCTGGCCCCCTAGAAAAGCTATACATCTGTTGTTTAAGCCACTCAATCTGTATGTTTTGTTATGGCAGCCCTCCTTAGCAAACTAGTAAAGCAGCTGAGTGGGTAGCACCATTTATTAAAAGAAAACTGGGACAAAAGCAGGTCTGAGTTTGTGGCAGTTGTGGCTAGAAATCAAGAGTTCTGTTATGACTTTGTTCAGACTGAGATGCCCAGTAGACATTCAATTACAGACTCTTAGTAGGAATCTGAACATTTAATTGTGGTGCTTGGGAGCACTCAGCATATAGGTGGTATCTGTAATCATGAGAGTAGAATGAGATGACCGAGGAAACCAGTGGAGATGGAGGAGACCTAAGGACTGTGACCTGAGATACTTCAAGGTAGACTCTGCAAGAGAGACTGAGAAAGTGCTGCCATTGAGGTAGGAGGAAAAACTAGGAAAGAGTGTGCTCTGAAGATGAAGTGAAGGAAGTATTTAAAGAGTCAGGAAGAAACCAACTGTGTCAAATGCTGTGAATATTTTGAGCAAGGTGAGTCAGAAAATTGGCTGTTGACGTTAGCAAGATGGAGGTTTTTAATGATTTTGAAAAGAGTAGTTTCATTAGCTTGGTGGGAAAATTTCTAATCAAAAATATGTTAAAGGGAAATAGCTAAATGGAAATGTAGGGCAAGAGGGAACTTTCTTAGGATTTTTTTTTAAATTATGGAATTCTTGAATGATGTCAAGAAAAGTCTAGTAGATGAGAGGATAAAGATTCAGGTGGGGGAAGACATAATTGTAGGAACAAAAATCATTAATAGTTGAGAGGAGAAAGAATCCAGTTCAGAGAATTGGCTTCAGGTAGGAGCAGGGATGCTCATCCACAATAATTAGAAACAAGTCTGAATATAGATAGAGACAGAGTCATAGAGCTGGGGTTAGAGAAATGAGAAAGTCCATGGATGCCTCTTTTTTCTGTTTAGTGAGACACATGACTATCAGCTGATAATAGAGGGAAGGGAGAATGAATATCTTTGAAAAGATCTGAGAAGATATAAAATGGTCATCTCGAAGAATGAACAAGCAAATTGATTAAGGGCATACACTAGGCTTATTAAGCAGGGCTGAGTGGCTGTCAGATATTTATGATAAGTTTAAAGTGAGACTACTCAGCACACTTGTGAGCTTTTCACCAGCCGTATTCAAGTGTAGCAGCAGAGTAGCAGGGAAACTGGGATTTAAAAGGGCCAGAGTTTTGTGATGTGGAGTATGACAGAAGAAGAGAGAGAAGGTGAACTAAATGAAGAAGCAATGGTGTCAGTCTAATCATGGACCATGCATCTAAGGTGGGTAAGGAAGTCTGTGGAAACTTTAAGGGCAGCACAGGACAACAGCAACACTGTTGTGTTGTCAATGGCTTAAATTTCCCAGTGGGGCCAATGTGAAGGGGAAGCAGAGCACTACAGTGTGAGCTAGAGATGGCAAGGTGGTAACCAGAGAGTTGGATGCTTGAAATCAATCCTTTGAAGGTGGAGCAATGGATAACAAGATCCAGGAAATGACCAGGAGTAACATACCCTAGGAATAAGCACCATAGACAGAGCAGAGGGTAAGATTCTTTGGTTGAGGGTGACATGAAACTGGGAAGTCAAAATGTCCACACACTGCCAAGAAAAACTGTCTGAAGCTGGGTTCCCGATTTCACTCCCAAGGTGTGCTTCTCTTGTCATTTTCTCCATCTCAGTTAATGGCAACTTCATACTTCTACCTACCCCATGCCCCAAACCTTGGAGCATAAATGATTTTTTTTTTACCTCACACCCAGTATCCAATTACTCAGCAAATCCTGGTGGCTATACCTTTAGAATATACACAGACTCTAACCACTGCCACCTGAATTAACTGTCTCCCAAATTATTGCATTAATTTGCCAACTGATCTGTCATCTTCTATTCTTTGGAGTAAACCTTTGCAAATAGAAGACTGATCATGTTGGTCCTCTGCTCAAAACCCAACAATGGCTTCACATCCCATCTAAACTAACTTCCAAATCCTTACCATCGCCTGTCAATTGCATTCTACCTCCATCTCTCTGACCTCATCTTCTATATCCCTTTTTCTCACTCTGCTCCAGCCACACCAGCCTTCTCCTGAACATGCTAGAAATATTCTAGACTCGAGAATTTTGTATTTATGGTTGAATCTGCCTAGAACTCCCTTTCCTTACACAAATGCATGACCTTCTCTGTCACCTGTCATCTCTCTCAACTGTCACCTTCTCAGCACCTTCCTTTAATATCCTATTAAAAATTAAAACAATTTTACCTCCCATCCCCCAGTGAATGCCTAGCTCCCTTTTCAGCTTTACTTTTCTCAGAAAAGAATAGCACATATATACATGTGTATGCATGTGTGTGTGTATGTATGTATGTATCTCCTCAATAGAATGCATGCTAGGATTTTGACCTTCTTTTGGTCCATTGCTGTATCCCCAGTAGCCAGAACTGTGCCTGACATAAGATAAAGCCTCCGTAAATATCTATTGAATGAAAAATGTATGGTGAGAGGAATTATGGTAGAGAAGTCAGGGATGCAGGCATTAACGCCTTCAATGGACTAGGAGCAGTGCTCAGGAGGGTGTTAGATGGGAGTGACATGGATGTGTTGTAGAAAGTGGGGCTGTTGGATGGAGTGCACTTTGGGAGGAGCTGGCATTCCTCAGGGATAAGTAAGGAGAAATGGTTTGAAAAGAGCAGTGGGAGCAAACAGAATGTTCTACATCCCCTTTTGGCCCTATAGTATGCACTAAAGGAAGAAGGTGCCTGGATCACAGAGAGAGGAGGTTGAGGATGTGGGGAAGGATTTGTCTGATGGATGACAGGTCCACTTGCAAGGTTTCTTGTCTAGTAAAATATACTCTAATTACATGACCCAATAATCCCATTCCTAGGTATTTACCCAAGAGAAGGATACGTTCATACCAATATTTGTCTGTTCATAGTAGCTTTATTCATAAAACTAAAAACTGGACACAACCCAAATGTCCACCAACTGGTGAGTGGAGAAACAAATTGTAGTATATTTATTCAATGGGATAATACTCAGCAATGAAAAGGAAGATATTATTGGTACATGGAACGACATGGAATAAATCCCAAAATGTTATGCTAAGCAAAAGAAGCTAGGCAGAAAAAGACTACACATTGTGTGATTCTATTTATATTAAATTACAAAAAAAGGCAAAGCCTTAGTGACAGAAAGCAGGTCACTGGTTGCTAGGAGCCGTGGGTAGAGTAGGAGATTGACTGAAAAGAGTTACGCAGTTGCTTTCTGGAGCAAAGGAAATGTTCTAAATCATGAGGGTAATGGCTGTTGTGTGGCTATACTTATTTGTCAAAACTCATCTAATTTTAAATTTATTGGTGTATTTTATTATACAAATAAATTAGACCTAAAATAATTAACATATTTATGTTCTGGCTTATTGCGTATCTTCTCCATTAGAATTCATAATGTACACTTCTTGAGGGTAATGTTTAGAACCAGTATTCTTGGCACATAATAGATTATAAATATTTATTGAAA
Organism: Camelus dromedarius; assembly: GCF_036321535.1. Taxonomy (NCBI): domain Eukaryota; kingdom Metazoa; phylum Chordata; class Mammalia; order Artiodactyla; family Camelidae; genus Camelus; species Camelus dromedarius. The sequence goes on from NC_087436.1 coordinate 113,616,309, forward strand.
GAATGTATGTTCCCTGCTTCTGACAACAGCTTTGAACTCAAATATTTCTTCGATTGAATCTAATGTTCATCATTTACTACTTGTGCCTTAGACAATATACACTTAATGTCTCTAAGCCTTGGTGTTCTCATCTATAGTGATGGGGTTAAAAATATAATTTCTTTCATATGGTTATTATTAAAATGAAATAATACACTGGGGTAATATATTTATAGAACTGTCTGGCATGTGGTAAGGGCACAGTAAGTCAAACAAATTTGTTATTATTTTACATGATTTTGTTTTGTCTCAATAGCCTCTGACTGTTTTATTATTATTATTGTTTTGTTATTATTATTATACTTTTCTTAAGATCAGAGACTGCATTTTTTGACATTTTTTATTGATTTATAATCATTTTACAATGTTGTGTCAAATTCCAGTGTAGAGCACAATTTTTCAGCTATACATGAACATATGTATATTCAGTGCCACATTTTTTTCTCTGTGAGCTACCATAAGATCTTGTATATATTTCCCTGTGCTATACAGTATAATCTTGTTTATATATTCTACATTTTGAAATATTAGCAAATAGAATCACAGCACATAAAAAAGATTATACATCATGACCAAGTGGGGTTCATCCCAGGGACACAAGGGTGGTTCAACATATGCAAATCAATCAGTGTGATAGATCACATCAACAAGAGAAAGGACAGAAACCACATGATCATCTCAATAGATGCAGAAAAAACATTTGATAAAATTTGCTGTTTTTTGCATTCTTCTTATTGCCTGAAAGTCCTAATACACAGCAAATAAATGTTTGTTGACTATTACCTGATTCTTTAATTGTTCAAGAACCATCTTTCCTCACACCTGGCAATAGATATACATGATGTCCTCGTTTCCTAGTAATGTTACCCACGTCCCTCGTACACATGCACATCCATCAGCACACACACCAGTGATGTTTGTATTGATTGTTGAGGTTTAAACAACCCTTTCACAGTTAAAAAAAAAAAAAAAAAAAAGGCCCTGAGTTCCAAGAAGAGATCAGATTACCTTGTTATGTGCTCTCCTAGTACCCAACACTCTTCCTTCATAAAGCACTCATCAAAATTTACAGTGATGTATTTGTACAATTATCTGGATAATGTAAGCTCTATGAAGACTGGGTCCATGGTGAGGTCCATTGTATCTCTTACAGTCCATTAACAATTCTTGACAGGAAAAAGGAAGTGGGGAAGGAGGCAATAGGCTGTAAGATAGGGAAAGATTTCTCTTTTTTGGAGGGGGTAGTTTATTTTATTTTATTTTTAAATTATAATTTATTTTATGTTTAGGTACCAGGTCTGAGCTGAATTCCAGGTAACTCAACAGTAACCAACAGGTGGGAGGAGAATATAGGTCAGCTTGTCCAATAAAGGAAAGATAAATCAAAGAGCCGTTCCCCACAAGTCATGTAAACAAGTCATGTAAACAAGTCATGTAAGCAAGCTGTCTCAGGCAATGGCTGTATTTGGGAGTGGGTGCCTGGCAAGGACCTGTGATTTGCGCTTTTCCTCTCAAATTCTCCTGCTCAGGAATATGCAGTTGCTTCTCTCTGTGCACAGCTCACATCTGAAATTCCTTAGACTAATGTTTAAAGTCTTTTCTGATGTAACCCAAATGTATTTTTCCTGCTTTCATTCATAATATTTTCTTTCCTTTCCAAAGAGAACCTTGTTCCATTCGTTTGCTAGACAGGCTCAAGGCGGGATCTCTTTTTCATATGCTCAGTTCCTGAGCTTCAACAACTGTTTTTGAAACACATGTTCTGATTTTCATGTTATAAGGTTCCTTCTCATTGTTTATGGAGCTCATCTTTAAAAATAGTGTAGAATCTACTAAGATGTCTGATACACACACACACACACACACACACACACACACACATATAGTAGGAATTGAAAAAAGTTGCTTGAAATAAGTGTACACTCTTGATAAATGTACATATGTTATCTTTTATGACCCACATGGAGTCATACAAATCTTAATGCATTTCTTTCATTTTATTTTTAGTCATGATATTTATGAACATGTGCTAGACAATGTAGATGGTCCTGAAGAGACAATAATGAAAAAAATTTGGTGATTTCCTTTAAAGAACTATTAGTCCAGTTGTGGAGATGACCCAAGAAACAGTAGATTAAAATATGTCATGAGATATCACACCACCCATGTCAGAATGGCTGTTATCAAAGAGATAAGAAATAACAAGTGTTGGCAAGGATGTGGAGAAAAGGAAACCCTTGTGCATTATTGATGGGAATGTAAATTGGTGCAGCTACTATGGAAAACAGTATGAAAAAAAAAAAAAAAACCACCAGAATGGAGATTTCTCAAAAAATTAAAAATAGAATTACTATATGATGGCAATTCCACTTCTGGGTTTTTATCCAAAGAAAACAAAAACACTAATTTGAAAAGATATATGCATCCCAGTGTTCATTGCAGCATTATTTGCAGTAGTCAAGACATGGAGGAACCCTAAGTGCCCACTGGTAGATGATAGATAAGGAAGATATATAATACATCTTCGTATACATATGTTATAATTTAACTTATTGTGGAATCTAAAAAACAAAGCAAATGAACAAATGTAACAAAACAGAAAGAGACTCATAGATACAAAGAACAAACTAGTGGTTGTCAGAAGGATGGGGAGTGAGGGGGTGGGCAAAATTGGTGAAGAGGATTAAAAGGTACAAACTTCCAGTTGTAAAATAATTAAGTCATGGGGATATAATGTACAGCCTAAGAAATACGGTCAATCGTATTGCAATATCTTTGTATGGTAACTAGACTTACACTGGTGATCATTTGTAATGAATAAAAATATAGAATCATTCTATTGTAAACCTGAAAACTAATATATTGTAAGTCAGTTATACTTCAATTAAAACAAAACAAAACAAAACAAAACAAAACAAAACAAAACAAAACAAAACAAAAAGCATGGCCTGACCTGTCCTACAGTAAGGGAAGCTCAGTGTCCCGAGACAAGGCTTCAGAGGACAAACGCTTCCCAGAGAGGTGAAGGCACTGCTTACTTTTCTTGATCCTATTGGCCTTTCCTCAAGGTAAGATCTTTGTTCCAGTGGAAAGTACCGGCTAAGTTTTCCTGCAGAGAGCAGAGAATAAGGACTAGCAAAGCATCAGCTAAGCCCTGCGCAGGGGCTTCCTTCATCACCGCAACAGCTCTTAGACAGAGAGTGTCATTATGCTCATGAGAAAATGGAGACTTGGGGAGATTAGATCACTTGCCAGGGTCACACACCTGGTGAATGTGGCCCCCATTCTGTCTGGCTCTCAATCCAGCATTTTTTCCTACTAAGGGCAAAATGAGACAAACCAACCCCAAATGACTATGTATGACAATAAAAACACTATAAAATTGGCTTCCAATAATCACTTTTTAAAAAAACACTCAGTAATGTAGTGGAGGTGATGAGAGTAATAGCCCTACCTCCCAAACAGGACACCTGCTTTCAATATTGATGAGGAGCTTCCTATTAACACCATTTCCACAGCCCATTTTACAGATGAGGATATGTTCAGAAATGCTAGGAAGCTTATCCAAGGTAACAAAATCACACAGGAGCAGAGCTAGGTGCAAACGGAAGCTTTTGATCCTTCCTTTAATGCCCATACCTGGCAGTCCTCTCAAGTCTAGCAAAATTTAACAAATTGAAATTCTAATTACTTTTTATTACTGTGTTCCCCATTTGTACAATAGAGCTTTGTTTTAATTGTGGAGTGAATGTAGACAGATTAACACACCTAAACATCGATCTTTTCCTCAGTTGACTTGCTGGGCCTGTCATCCAGAAGGATAATGGTTCAACACACACGTGATATTTAGAAGCCTTGATGAGTAGGTGTGGATAATATGTAAGAGCTATTTTTTTCCATATGAACCTGAATTGCTATACAGTAACTTATTAATAACCTTAAGAAGGAAAATGTCAGGTCTATCACATAAATATTAGCCAGCAGACCTCAATTTGTTTTGGATGAGGATCAGCAGTCACGCAGAAGGCAGAAGAAAGACACCTCTGACATCAAAACTCCCCTCTAAATATCACGATCTACTTAGACAAGACATTTGGAAACACAAGCAGTCTAATTAACAATCCCTTGTGTAAGTAACGTTTGCTTATTTTAATTACTGGGAACTTCAGTGAGGTCTCTTCCTTAGTGAAGAGAACAAACCTGTTTCTCAGGTGACGGTTTGTGGTTGATGTTCTTAGAAATCCCAGTACCTGGTGATGACTCAGTGCCCAGGCATAAACAGTAAGAGAGGCGAACAGAGCCTGGCATGATACCCACCAACAGAGGAGGGGTGTTGTCTCGGCAAGCTCTGGTGTGAAAAATGATGTCCTGAGATCCAGACTCCATCCTCCTCTGCTTAAAACCTTCCACTCTTGTTTTTGCTTTCAGAGAAGAGTTCTGACTTAACTAGTCATGAGGTTATTCATGATAGGAACTTTTCTTACTTCTTTGGACACATCTGTTGCTGCTCCTCCCTTCTGCCTCCTTCTGCTTTAGCTGTGAAATCCCCTGGGTTCTCAGGATAGTTCGTGCTCTCACTTGCCTTCAGGGTTTTGCTGATTCGGCCTGAAATTCTCTTCTCCCTTCCTTGCCTAGAAACTCTACTCACTTTTTAGGGCTGGCTCCAGTGTCACCTGCCTGGGAAACATTCTCAAACCTCTTACTCTCATTTCTGCCACGCTTGGCTGTCGCCCCTGGGCTGGGTCAGTGGCCTCTTCTCCAAGCAGTCAAAGCACTCAGTGTTTATCACTCTCACCTGTACCTTGAAGTAACTCCTCCTGGGGAAAATAGGCCTCCTCCATAGTTTGGAAAGATTTTTTTGCCACCCTTCTGTGTCTCAAGACAACAGGAAAACAATCTAGCAAAGAAGTGCCTTGGATCAAAGAGCACAAAACAAACAAACAAACAAACAAAAAACCCCAAAACATTAAAATAGTTTCAAATCTTCTGCTGGCCTATTGGTAGTTAAGAGGTGGTCAGTGGAGCAGATGATTCTGAATGGAGTCTTGATTCCCGTAAATCACTAAGGACCCAGGACATCGTCTGAAGGCAAGTGGCCATTGTTCTCCACAATATTGGAAGATGTTATAACCAATGAATAATGACATCTATGTCAATATCATTGCTTTTAGGAAAATATTCCCCTTACTTAAGGTGGATTTAGATGACATTGTGTTTGAGAATTGTTGCTTAACCCCGGAAAATGTGTGTGTTTCCTTATTTTCTTAGTCTAATATCGTTCATTTGATGACAAAGAAGAATAAGGGGGCACTTCTGCATCTCACTCAGGAGAAGAAAATTTGAAGGGGCTGAGCTGTTATGATAAATGTTGAGAGACAGAGCTCATCTTGAAATTTCTTGCTGCAACTTTGACATGAAAGATTCAGACTTTAGAAAATGTGCTGCTGTATGGTAACTGCATGCCCTTGAGTGCCTGGGGGTAGAGTAAAGGGGTCGGACACTGGCAGGGCATAGAGTCTGTGTCCAGACCAACCCTTGTGTGTGTGGGTTAGGAATCAACACTGGAGGCTTTAAGAGGTGGTATTCTGAGCTATAGATTGGTGAACAGTCTGAAAAGGGTGAACAGTTCAACTTTCCTTACAGTTTTCCTTTGTATTAGGGGGATATCCATTCATGCATTGAGCCACTGTCGTTTGTACTAGGTACCAGGTGCTAGAGGTACAAAGTATGTAGACAGCAAGATGCTTTTCCTAGTGGGGCTTAGAAACCTGGTGGGGCAAGACAGACAATAAATACAAAAGCAAGTACATGTACAGGATGTGTTAAGCTCATGATAACAGCTCTGGGAGAAATAAAAGTGGATATTTCGTTAGAGAGCATCTCAAGGGATGAGAGAATAAATCTGATAGTGGAGAGGGGCCACTTGAACTGAGATGTGACATAAATGCATCAGCCACGTGAAGTGGAGGCAGCAGGTTTCAGACACAATAAAATAGTCAATGCACAGACTCAGAGGTGGAAACAAACTGAGCATCTTCTAGGCACAGAGAGGGCTTGTGATCTGGATCTAGATAGTGAGGGGGAGAGAAGTCAGAGACAGGCTGAAGGAGGTCAGCAAGGAGCTGGGTCTTGAAGACCGTGGTGAGGATTTTGAATTTTAACTGCTATGGAACTATTAAAGATTGTGCAATACAGATGTGATCTGATTTATATTTTTTGAACTTGTTCTGTTTGTTGAGGGAGAATAGATTTTGGGGCTAGGAGGATAAAAAGTAGAATCTAGAAATCAGTTATGAGCCTGTTGCATTAGTCAAATTACAAGTAATTGTGAGTTGCTGGTATTAGGGTGATCTCGTTAGCAGTGAGGAGAAGTGGTTGATTTCAGGAAGTTCTGGAGGTGGACATGGCAGGATTTGCTGCTTTCAGTGTATTTTAGTGTGTTTTTACTTTGATTGTCACCCTTTGGTGACATCAGAAACATGCAGATAGCTTTGTGTGGTGGCACTACTGTAGGGAATGCAGTGTTGGGGCAAAGCCTGCCCTGCCTCATCCACCCGCTGCCTGGCCCATCAGTGGTGCAGTAGTAGACTCTCAGGGAGTCAGGGACTTAGAGTTTGAGACATGAGCAGTTGTGAGAGCTGTGGAGCAGGTATCAAGTGTGGAAACAGTTGCCAAGGGTACCCCTCCAGGGAAGACATGAGACAAACTGCCTCTTTCCCAGAGATTGTAGAGGAGGGTGATGCTTTAGGGGTCAGATGGGCAGAACAATGGGAAGGAAGGGAGTCTATGCACAGCACACTTACCCCTGAGTGGTCATTGCTTGTGTGCTTGTCAAGTCCATCACTAAAATATGGTCACCGTAAAGGCTGGAGCTAAGTCATATTCACTTTTTTTAAAAGTTTTTTTTTATTTTGGATTTTTATTATTTTGAAATAATTTCATACTTACAGAAAGTACAAAAATAGTACAAAGAATTCCCATATACTCTTGAATGTGATTCCCTAAATGTTAAAATTTACTACATTTGCTTTATCATACTTTACACACACATGATTATTTTTACTATTATTATTATTTTTTTGAAACTCTTGTAGGTTGATGAATTTTCCTGCATATTTACATCCATGTAATTATCACTCAAATCAAGTTATAAAATATTTCAGAAAGCTGCCGGCTGCTCTTTTCCACTTCTCATTTTTCATTTCTTTTCATTTATTTCACTTCACTTTCATTTCAATTCTTATTCTCATTTTTTTTTGTTGAAGTATATAATATCACTTATATGTGGAATCTTAAAAAATGACACAAATGAACTTATTTACAAAACAGAAATAAACTCACAGACATAGAAAACAAACTTTTGGTTACCAGGGGTGTGGGAGGGATAAATCGGGAGGTTGGGATTTGCAGATACTAAATATTATATATAAAATGGGTAAACAACAAGGTCCTACTGAATAGCCCAGGAAATTATATTCAACATCTTGTAGTAACCTATAATGGAAAATATGAAAAGAATATGTGTGTGTGTGTGTGTGTGTGTGTGTGTGTGTGTGTGTGTGTGTGTAACTGAATCACTATGCTGTGCACCAGAAAAGAACACAACATCATATTCACTTTTATATTCTTGTAAGTCTCACAGTATCTGGCACTTAGTGTGCCCAGTAAATACTTGTCAAATGAATGAGTGGTGGAATTGTTTATTGAAAAAGCATTGGTTTGAAGATTTAGTCTTCTTCTGACTTTTTAAGCAAGTGTGGCAGGGACACAATTTGGCATCAGGCTTCCTGCCTTTTTTCCACTTCTATGACTTGGTGCTCATGTTACTGCTTCATATTTATCACTATGAAATGACCGAACCTTCTCCCACAGAGGCCCCCTTTTGCCCCTGGCCTTGCATGATACAATTTGTGTTGGCCAGAGGGAAGGCAAACACATTGGCACGAAATGTGAATATGCCTATTAACATTTCTCCCGGAGAATGTGGTGAGCCTTAGGAACCGGCCTAGAGGTTCAGCTGGGGCCCCTGGTCAGCACATTCTTGGAGCTCCTGGAAAAGGGCAAGCACAGAATATTTACAGCCATGGAGAAATGGCCTCATAAAAATGCATACGGGTGTGTGCGCAGAGTGATAACTTGGATGAAAAAAGCAGTGTTTACATACTGTTACACTAAAAATATTCACACCTCATCAAATCTTCAGTCTTGTTTGCTGGCAACAATGGGATTTTTCCCTCTGTAAGGCAGTAATAGCTCTCGGCAGAGCACTGAGAATTATGTCTCATTAATCCTTCCCAGATCTCAGCAAAGTGGGTGGTGAGAGTTAGGTTTCCTGTTGTACCAGAGAATAGATCAAGGTTCATTTTTTCCCTTCTCTGCTCTCACATGATGGAGGATATTTGCCATCTCCTGTTTGAAATCTCCACTGTGGCTCTTAGGGTTGGCCCTTCCTAAAGTCATCTGGTCTACCACTCTGGTGTAGATGGGGAAACAGAGCTCGAGAGGAGAGGAATCAATTCACCAAGACCTCTCAGCTACTCAGTGGAAAATCCAAGCCCAGCTCACTGATTTCCTACCTAGAGAGATGTGGGATGAGTAAGAGTACAAACCTGTATAAACACCTGTTAGACATAGAGCATTTTATATGTGACAGTTTTGTAATCACTATAATAATCTTATAAGGTTGGTTTTGTTATTATTACCATTATTACTATTAATTATTATAATTGTCCAGATGAGAACTATGAAGACTGAGGTTCATGTGAATTCTGTATTCAAACCTGATATATCATTTGACGCCAAAGCTGATAAGACATAAGATGTCAGAGTAGCCTCCACTTTGTACCCATTGGACAGGCTGACAGATAGCAGAAACACGATAGTGTTTCCTTCTTGATATAGTCTTGCAGAGGAAACATCGCTTTCGAGACAGACTTGAATTAAAACTCCGTTCTCTTCTTCCTTGATAGATGGGTGCCCTTGTGTGAGGTAGAAAGTGTGACTTCCCCTCAGTTTTCTCAGCTATAAAAGCAATAAAATAAAATATGCTCATGGCTTGTTGGTGAAAATAAAATGACAGAGCACAAAGAAAGTGACTATTACCCGGAAGTACTGCTATGTACATGTGGATTCACTCTACCTCCCCCACCCAAAACAGTAGCTTGGTGTTTTTTTTTAATAATCCTATTAGAAAACAAACATATGCATTTCTGTATTGTTTTGTATTCATCCTAAGAGTTGACGTTTTTAATAGTACCCAAGATGTGTGACATCCATCCTGTTAGTTATCAGCCCCTACTCGAAGGGGTCATGCTCCTAAGCCTCACCTCAGAAGACTATTGAGTTATTCAAGGTTATTCAAGATTCTTGGTAGTAGGAACCATACTGCTAGTCCACTGACCACTGAGTAGGTGTTAGGCATCTAGACATTGCATGGAATACTATAAGCTAAGGCTTTGTGAGCTCAAGGGAGCCAACAGGGGCCATTTCAATACCAGTGAGACCTTGGGAATGTACTTAACCTCTCTGTTCTTTAGTTTTCCCATCTATATTATGGGCTAAAGATGAAAAGTTTTATGAAGATTAACATAATAGATATAAAGTACTTTCTCAGTGCCTTGCATGTGGCAAGGGTTTAGTAAATACTAGTTATTAATATCATTAGCTAAAATATTTAGTAAAAGCAAACTCAAGTTAGTGATTTCCAATGCGAGATGGTATATAATTAAGGCATTCACACATTCAATGTGTCTTAAATTTTATATTAAATAGAGAATAAAATATTAAAATAAAATATGCATGCATTATATCAAAGAGCAATAAAACTAACATCTAGATACCATCACCCAATACTTTTGAAACTTACCTTATGCAGCCACATACTGTCCTTCTCCTTTTAGAGGCAATAGAAATTCTGAATTTTATGTTGAACCTTCCTTTTCTTTTTTTTATGGTTATATCATTTATGTTTGCATTACTTAACAGTAGAATTTTTTAGTTTTTCATAATTTTGACATCTATGTAAATAGAATTCATTGCTATCAATCCTCTGCTATTTGCTTTGTTTGCTTAACATTATATTCTGAGATATATCCACCTTGTTTATGAAGCTATGATTTATTCTTTTCACTGCTGTATAGGATACCTGTATATAGATATGGCAGAATTCACTTAGCCTTTTTTTTCTCCTAATGGACATTTAAGTTGCTCCCTTTTAAATTTTTTTCCTTTTACTATTGGTGCTTCTATCAATATTATTATATAAACTCATGATGTGCTTGGGCAAGATTCCCTGTTGTATAAACATTTGGGAGTGAAATTGATAGGGCCACAGGATTCGAGCATGTTCAACATTACAATGTAATGCTGTGGTCTTGTTTTGCACAGTAACTATAACCACTTATAAACCTACCTGCAGTACATAAGTGTTATTTACAATCCTACTTTCCATCCTTGCCAGTGCTTGATATTCTCACTTTTTAATTGAGAACTAATTTTTGCCAATATGATGGATGAAAAAATGGTACCTGCTTGTGGTTTTAGTTTGCATTTCTTTGATTACTAGTGAATTGAAGAATGTCTTTAAATGTTTATTGGTCATTAGAGTTTCTGCTTTTGTGAAGTGATTATTAAAGACTTTGCCCATTTTCTTCTATGGAGTTGTTTGTCTTTAATTTATTGATTAATATAAGTTCTATTTACTGTCTGGATACTAATTTTGTCATTACACATCCCCAAACATCTTCTTCCACTTTGTGGTTTGTCATTTCAGTTTTTATATTAGGTCTTTGGATGAACAGATGTTTTTAATATTGCTGAGCACTTCATCATTTCTTCATGATTTGTACTTTCTATTTCTTGTTTAGAAACTCTTCCCTGTCCAGGAGTCATAAAAAATATTCTGGGGTTCCCCTGTTTTATGTTCTAAAAGTTTTATAGTTTTACTTTTTATATCTAAATATTTAATCTACCTGGAACTGATTTTGTATATGGTAAGTAACAATTTCATTTTTGTCCATATGAACATAACCGATTCCTTCAGGATTACTTACTGAATAATTTATCTCTTGCCTATGACATGCAGTGCTGGCCTTGTCATAAATCATATTTCCATATGTGTGTGGGCCTGCTTCTGGGCTCTTTTTTCTTCTCATACACTTATTTGTCTATGTGCGCACCAGCACCAGCCTGCTTTAATTACTGTCACCTAGTAATAACGTTTGGTATTTTGAAAGCTAAATCCCACTATTTTTCTGCAGTAGTGTTTTGGCTGTCCTTGGTATTTACTCTTCCCCATAAAGTGGTTGAGTCAGCTTTTCAATTTCTTTAATAATAACCTGTTGGAATGTTCTTAGAATTTCATTGACTTTATAGATTTATAGACCAATTTGGAAAGAAATGACATTAATATTGACTCTTACTATCCATGAACATGATATAGTACTTCTTTAATTTTGGTCTTTTTTAAACATTTCCCAATAAAGTTTTATAAGATTTTCCATAAAACTCCTTCCCATCTCTGCTGGATTTATGTCTAGGTACTTGATATTTTATGCCATTACAAATTGTTTCTGTTTTAAAATATATTCTCTGAGTTTTCAGTATTTTATATTAGTTTGCATCAAGAATCCCTGATAATATATCTATTAAGCTGAATGATAAATCTGTGGATTTGAGCTTTTCTGTGTAGATGATCATATCACCCATGAATAAAGAGAGTTTTGTTATTTTATTTTCATAAACTTATACCTCTGTTTCTTTTTTTTTTTTGTCTTTCTGTTATTCTAGAATTCCCAACAAACACTGAATGAAAGAGGTGTTAGAAAGCTGTTTTCCTATTTTCTGAATTCAATAATTATTTGAGTTCTGATTTGCAGCTGGATTCCTCCTGATGTATTCTGCCAATCTGAGAATACTTTAAACCAATTTTAGCTAGAAGTTTTCAAGTCACCTAGTTACTGAGATTTGGGACTACAAATTTGATGAGGGACTAACTTGTAGTAAAGAATTTTCAAGGAACATTTTCCCCCTTCCTAGAGTTAGAGGTTTGAGACTGGGACATACTCTTTTACTCCCTTTGGGAGTAAATTTTGTGTTCATCCTTAAATTAAAGTTGTAGTTTGGGGGGCCCCAAATTTATACATGTGGGGAATCTCCTACAAGACTCCTTCCTTTGGGTAGACCTTGTAATTTGTCTCTTTGCTAACCAGGGCTCAAGTCCACTGGGGTTCAGCAAACACCCCTGAATGAGATTTTAGTTCAGTGCTCTGCTTGACTTTCTGAATTTCTCTTATTGCACTTAGACTTTGACTTTTATGTATTCTTACATGCTGGTCAATCCGTTGATGCATTTAAAAATAACTCTTTCTATATCATATCTAAAATTTTCAATGTTCTCAGCATTAGAATGCCTTGTTTATCATATTTCTGGAATCACAAGTCCCCAGTGGGACTTTTCAATGTATCTCCTGTGTGTGTTGCAACTATACAATAATAAGATGCCATCCTTGCCCTCGTAAAGTTCACAGTAGAGCTGGAAGACAGGCATGTAAACAGGGCATTACAATAGAGGATCATACGTGTTATCATGGAGTTAGCCATGTGAGGGGGACTGGGCAGAACAGGACATTCAGGAATGAAGAAGGTACAGTTACAGAGGCCCTGAGGTGAAAGGACATATCTGGAGTATTAGAGAAACTCGGAGCTTCCTATACATGCTGTTTATTAATCTCCATCCCTACTCTAGAAAGTAAGAGAAGCAGGCTTCACCATTAAGAGATGAGTCTCTCAGGGATCCACTGACTTGCTCACGGAGCCCTGGCTAGCAAACTGAAAATCTGGTCTTTTGACACTAAAGCCACTGCCCTTCCCACCACTGATGCATTTGGGCCTTGAAAGATGAGACTCTGAATCCCTTCTGATATGTTCTGAGAGCTCCAGATCCAACCATCTAGGTATAGAAGATGCATGGTCATTGCTTACTTATCTCCCCAAAGCTGTCATATTTGGATAATTTATTTGTAAATAATTTTACTTAATTATTTTCCTCCTTCTCCAAAATTGGTCGGGGAAGGAGGGTTCTTTGGGAAGACAGGCTCTATCGTAACTAACAGTGAGCCTCAAGCAGTACTGCTAATAATAAGTGCGGAGGAGGAAGCTGCTAGGATTGCATCATAGAATTCCTAATTCTCTGCAGGGGGCTGATCTCTCCCTCTGCACTGGTCCAGCAAGGTTCCACCAAGGCTCTTTTTGCTCCTATTATCCTCTTTCACTGAGATATCTTAGGACCTGGTTTGTGTAGTTAGAGTGTCAGATATCTAACCAAATCTTTGAACTTTGGCACCTGCCTCTCTGGACATGGTCAGTTGCTTTCTCTAATTTATTGACACTTTGCATGTGGACTTTCCATGTTTAATTCCTACCTGGAGATGGCTATACACAGAGGTAACTCTAGAATATGTATGCATAAGGACCTAGGAAGAGCAATCTGGTCCGAAAGCAAAGGTAGGGAAAGTTTCTTCACTTGCATTTGCATAGCAAGCCCACAGTTTGTACTTGGATTACTTGACCCCTCCTTGCAGCTCTTTTCTCACATGAAAATGAGATTAATAGTGATACTTAATTGAGTGAGGTCTTATAAAGATGACATGAATGAATATAGGTAAAGACCTTACTTAGAAGGGTGTTTGATAGGGAGCAATTGCTCAACAGATGTAGGCTATAATATTAGCAATAGCAATGGTCATTGTTAGGTTGTTTAATTGGGGTGGTGAGGTGACCATCATGGCATTACTGGAGAGGAAGACTAGACTTCTTTTGACTCTTCCAGAGGCATCTGAGATTTTCTACATATTTGGCTGACACTAGAGTATAATTCAAGGTGGGAAAACGCTTCATACTTAGAATTCTTGATTCTAGGGCTGGAAAAAGACATTCTTCACCATGTAAAGGGAATAAGGAGCTGAAACTTGTTGAGCACACACTAGGCTATATACGTGTGCTATCTTATGCCATGACCATTTTTCAAGTATGGAACATGATCTGAGAAGTTTAACTAACTTGAGAAAAGTCACAGACCAAATAATTCTTTTGCAGTTTTTTCTTCCATCATCTCCCTTGTTTTGCTCACCCAAAAAACTGCACTTTGGGTAATGGTGCTGTCATTTTTACTAAACAAGAGACATAGATAATTTATGAATATAGTGAAAAGTGATAATAAATAGCAATTTTAAGCAGCATTAAATTCTCTTGTTTAATGAGATGGTAGATGTGCTAGAGAAGCATCACGATGGTTGAAATGTATTATTTCCATTGTGCTTGTAGTGATATTCAGATTAGCCTGAGGCCTTTCTAATACTGCCATTGTGAACTCACAGGGTTCATAGGATCTCAAGAGGGTCACTATGAATATGGTCTAATCAACTACATAATACATTCAACAACTACCACCACAAGTATATACTGAATTCCTATGTACTGAATTCCATTCTAAACCAGGGAGATCCAGCTGCCTCTGTATGGAGATTGTGTTTTAGTTGCAAGGGCAATTAACAAAATGAATACATAAATTATTTAGTATATAAAATATGAAAAAGTACTCTGGGAAAAATAAAGCAAGGAAGGAAGATAGGGAATGCTGGTGCATATGTGTGTTTGTGTGTGTGTGTTTGCAATTTCAAACAGGGTGAGTAGACTGGGTGAGAAAAGTGAAATAACTTGCTGACAGTCCTACAATTAGAAAGGGGCAGATGGGAACCCATTTGCAGTGTCTTAACTGGTGGTATTACAGCCTCAATTTGATTGGCTTCAGCCCTTTGAATTTTTTAACAAAGCCAAACCCAGGAAAAAAATCACCAGCATGAAATTGTTCTTTGGTGCAATCTTAAGGACTCTTGGTTTCAAGAAACAGGTACTTGTGTTGAAATTGCTTAAGCAAAAATAGCTGAGCTTAGTGGAAAGACATCAAGGTGTTTCATGTCGTATGGAGGGACCGGGGACAGTCTGGCCGCTAGGAACGTGAATGCGCCAAGATGGTCTTCCCATCCCTCTTCTCTGCTCTTAGACCAGCCTCCTGCACACGGCTGGACATCTGACTGATTAACAGTATTGTCCTTAGACCTGGACAAGTGGGTCCCTGCTCTGTCCTGAGCGTCAGGGATTGCCAGTTTTTTTGAACCTGGGCCTCTAGGTCTGGTTTTGCTACCCTCTGGGGCACTCCCTGACTCTTTGAACCTCATGTGGGGTCAACCAGATGCCATAGGATCCTTAGCTGACCAAGTTTCCAAGAGTAAGCCTGGCAAGCAGAATGATGCTAGTGGCTGGTTCAGCATTTATTTTGCAGGGCTGTTGGACTCTGAGTTACTGAAAAGGTGCTGACATTCTGGTTTTAGGTGATTTTCTCTCAGGTCACAAAGAAGGCAAGTTTAGCAGTCTGGACGATAATGATCCCGTGACAATACAGGCTTGAGCCAGCGGTAAGGTCCCTGCATCAGTCTCCCAGGCTGTGTGCTGATGATGGTGCCGCTTCCAGTTTACAGCATCCGATGGGTAGAGGTTAAGGGCAGCAGAACTGGAACTCTGTTAAGTGACTTGAGATCAAGCTTTCACTCTCTAGCCACGTGATCCTAAGCATGCTACTTGGCCTCTTTAAGTCTCATTTTCCTTATTTTTCAAAATGGGGAGATGAGAAATTTTAACAATTATTAAGTGAGATACGTTTGATAAATGCTTAGAACAGCGCTTAACACACGGTAAGCATTCAACGTCCCACAGAAAGCTGGGTCCCAAATCGAATGTTCTCCAGACCCCATGTTCTTTGGGTTACACTACGCTGGCTTCTCAGGTGAAAAAGAAGGAAGAGCCCAAGAGTAAAACCAGTGCAGGGATGGAAGGATCCACTTGATAATTAAGACTCTTGGTCTAGGAATGCTCTGGGTTTGCTGATGCTGACAGACACGTATTTCTGAAATAAAACTCACGTGCAAAGTGTTGGACAAAAGCAAAGCAAGAGACCATTTACAATTTTGGTGAATGTTGCTTTTATTTGCTTGTATTAGGGGAAAAACAAAACACATAAAGTTAATTTGTACTTTGAATTGCAAAATATTGACACTTGAGTAAATTTAGCTCACAAAAAGGAAATTATATCAAAGTCCAAAATGCTGGGGGGGAAAGGAATCAGCCCTTACACTGCACATAATAGTAAATTAAATTCAAATAGTTATCCCTGTTGCATTCAAGCTGTGATTCCAATTATCCTCAAATCTGGAGATTCTAAGTTAAAGTTTCTACAGACACTGTGATTTTTGTGCCGTTAACCATTTGACAGAATCAGCTTTACGTTACAAAATTTTCCAGATTACAAATGGTGTGAGGCTGTTGGGTGTGAACTCTAGTGACAACTAGGGTTATAAAACTACTCTTGAGTGTTTAAATGTTCAGTTGTGAGTTTTTTAAGCGGATTAAAAAATCTTGCTCTCTATTATAATTTGTCTGGTACATCAATTAGCCAAGAAGTTTTTATTGGCTATTTATTATGTGTCAATCTCAGTGCTAAGAAGAAACGAAAAGAATAGAAGAAGAGAGAAAGGAGAAGAGAAAGGAATTCATATAAAATCCATACCTTTTAAGAATTCACAAAAGAATAGAAGAATCAATAATAGAATGTGTATGTGTTTGCATGTGTGTGTGTGTGTGTGTGTGTGTACACACATGTGCATAGATGAACATGGCCATGTAGGAACCTACTTTGAAGAAGAAGTGATAGTAAATGAGAACTGAATTTACCACCAATCAAATCTGGCAGTTGTGGAGAAAGTCTATTGTTTACAGCGACAGATGTCAGTGATGCTGTAAGGAAGCAGGTAAAGCCATGAGTGAGATCCAAACTTCAATTGGCTATCATTTCTATAAATATAGGCTGGGCATGAAAAGAATGCAGGTGCTCATCAAACTCAAAGGTCTACAGATTAGCAGGAAAAAGCATTTTATTATTTTAAGATTCCCCCAAATGCAAAATACAATCAGGAGATTAGCCCAAAGACTTAGGTGAGTAAGTAGATCAGGGAGTGGCATTCTGTTGAGGACAAGGACCTTGAGACCAGCTTTTTATTAAATGATGAAGCCCCGACTGCACTAGGTACAAGACTGAGAATGTCTCAGTTCGAAATGACAGAAGCATTGGGAGAATTGAATGAGTAAATTAGTTTTTCCAAATTAATTTGTGTGTGTGTGTTAAGTAGTCTATACACATTTGTTGTTTTACCTACACGTAACGTTGAAGAGAATTTAGTATTGTGACTGCATTTTCTAATGCATAATTAAGGATGTTCCCCCAACTAAGAAATGCTTTAAGAAAGGGGAGATCTTTGAGAAGTTTAATAGTGTCTGTCCCCTGTAGGCCACCATGACCATGAGAGACTTTGCCATGGACTGTGTTCTCTAGTGTCAAATGGAATGTGAATTTCTGAAATAGCAAAGGCCAGCCAGGTGGTAGCACTAAACAACTGAAGCAAGGTGGACATAATTACCGTATGTGCAGCAAAGTCAGAGTGGCAGTCAGAATACCTTGACTCACAGGACAGTGCAATAGATTCAATGGCTAATAGATTGTGCTGTTGCAAGGGGCCAGATGGGTGGATAATTCGGGTCTCCTTTCCCTCCCTCTCTCTCTGTCTTCCTCCCTTCCTTTTTTTGCAGTGGAAAATTGTAGTTTCTCATTCACTTTAAAAAATGTGAGTTAATTCAAAGACTGAGGGTCCATTAATTGAACCGAATTACAATTTGCCAGGAAAATTAGAATGGGTTGTAGGTTATGGATGAAGTTGGCAATGAATCTCAGTTATTGCCTTGGGACCACAATAATGGGAACTGTAGCATGTTCCCTCTTACACTAAGATTTTACAGACGGAGTTGTCAGCTATCACTTGGAAGGGACCCTGTGACAGTCTGCTCCGGAACTGCGTGGTCCAGTATAGCAGGCAGTTGTTACATGTGGCTGTTATACCCTCGAAATATGGCTGACCTGACTTGAGATGTGCCATCAGTAAGCTTTGAAGTCTTAGTATGAGTAGAGGAAGGTGAAGTATCTCATTCATACTTGTATACTAATTACATTATGAAATGGTAATATTTTGGTTATTTTAGGTTATAATAGATTATTTTAACTGGTGCTGCCTCGTTCTTTTTACCTTTTTTATTACTGTTATTTTTTTTAATTGAAGTATAGTCAGTTTATAATGTTATGTTATAGTGTCAATTTCTGGTGTACAGCATAATAATTCAGTCATACATATACATACATATATTTGTTTTCAAATCCTTTTCATTATAGGTTACTACAAGATATTGAATATAGCTCCCTGTGCTCTACAGTATGAACTTGTTGTTTATCTATTTTATATATAGAAGTTAGTATCTGCAAATCTCTAACTCCCAATTTCTTTTTACTTTTTTGAATGTGGTTACTAGAAAACTTCCAATTACATTTGTGGCTTGCAGTATATTTCATCTGGACTGTAACAAAGGGGAAGGATGGAGAGAATGGGTGCGTCAAAACTCTGCCCTATATAAGGTGACCATGCCATTTATCATCCAAACCTGGATATTTGGAGTGTGGGAGCGGGCACCGTAGATAATGATGCCAGGACTGGGGGCACGAGCTGGAGCTGTCCTAGGCCACCGAATCTGTGAGGTCACCCTGTCAATGAGGAAGGTGAGTGGGACAGCCACAGAGAAAGGGCAGGTGCAGATTTAAAAGGAGGGCTTATTTTAGGGGACTGTTTCCCTGGCATCGAGCGAAACACTGAAGGTTTGTCCTGTGTGGTTCACGCTCTTTCTACTCTCGGAAAAACCTGCAGCTTCCTATTTCTAAGGTGAGAACTTGACTAAAAATCCAAGTTCTAAGAACTTGGATGACGGACACTATCTTGAAGTATTTAAGTATGTTAAACTTAAGTACATCAGAAACACATTTCCTTTAAAACACACACAAGTTTGACACTTCATAGGAGAAGTACTTGGCTGCCCTGGCTTTTCCAGATCCCACGTGACTTTATACACATGCACTCCTGCACACTTTGGAGGGCATTCTTCAAGCAGAAAAAACACCCAGTCTTCTTAGCATGGGCAGCTAGGCCACCTCTCCTGATGTCCACCCCGGGCCCCCCATTTAGGGATAGGGTCCCAAAGATCCCAAAGAAGTAAGCACTTCCTCTAATCTGAAATTTGGGGAAAAAGGCTCAAAAGAAGGTAAAAGAATCTGGAGCATGAGGGGAAGTGTGGCCATTTGTCGCATCTCCCTTCAAGAGAGCCCCAGAAGATGGGGACAGTGGTCTGGGGAGACATGGGATGTTCTCGGCAGCCCACCTCTGCCTTTCTGTAGGGCAGTGAGGAGACTCAAAAAGGGAAATGCTCAAAAATCTCTCCCATCTCAGCCTCCTTTCCCTGGCCCTGAATTGTGACTGAAGCATTATGCTGTACATCAGAAGTTAACACAGCATTGTAAACTGACTATACATCAGTAAAAAAAAATACATATATGCAAATTTTTTTAAAAAAGGAATTGATGTTTTAAGTCAAGACCCCCAGCAACACTGTAAGTTCTCATGCCTGCACGACATAAGATACTTAGCAATTACCACCACACTTTTCCTCTTTGATTTTAAACTTGATGATTCCTTTGACTGAAATATCCCATTCCTCTCTTTTACCACCTGGCTACCCTTACTGCCTTTGGAAATTCAGCACAGGTATTTCTCTCCCTTAGAAAGCCTTTCCTGATCCTCTCCAAAGTGATGTACTCTTCCCCCTGTGAGGCCTCATAAAACCTTTATCACAGCACATTGTCTCAGTGGGCTGTGGTCGCTGAAGTTTTGGTCCATCTTCTCACTCCATGAAGTTCCTTCAGGGGAGGAAGGACCCTTGTCCCCCTCATCTCAACATCGCCAGTGTCTGCCATGTGCTAGCTGCTCACTGACCTTTCATATTTACATAGTCCTTTTTATCACTAGAAAATCACTTTGCCACACAAGAAGTGTATGACCTGACGGAAACCTGATGAGGTTGGCAGGTGACTATTACAACATTGTTTCAGTCATGGAGACAGTGAAACTCTGAAAGGCTAAGTGACTTTCCCAACATTACCCAGCTTGGGATTGCTGGAGCCAACAGCAGAGCCCAGCATTTCTTCCAAAGACCAGGGTTTTTGATGTTGTTTTTTCTTCCACTGAACTCACCTCTGATGTTGAATTCAATACAGACATGTTGGGTCACCGACAATCACGTTTCGAATTATAGTTCTGATCTTGGTTGAAAAAAGTGTTTTCACTCCAGAGAAGCCATCCAGGAAGAAGCATGTGAAAAACAAGATTTTTAGCAAAAAATTCTCAAAGTTTTAAGGCAGGAATTTGTGAGTGGGATACATGAGGTCCTTGAATCCCCTAAGGTTTCTGACAAAACCTTGTATATATGAGCAATTTTCTGGGAGGAGAATAGGAAGCTTTATCACATCCTCAAAGGGTGAGCGTACCTAAGGCCCCGATTGCCCCTGTGCCGAGGGACCATTTAGCACTTCCTTGGGGATCTGTAACCTTGTGGACCAATTTCCTCCTTCAGGCCCCCTCCCAGGGCCAGTGGATGTCAAGGCTTGGTGGGAGGGGGTCTGTGTGGCCCGCTGGCATCCTGTATATTAACACTTCTGCATTGCAGGCGAGCTAATCCGTCTCTTAAGCTGCTTGACTGAGCTTCTTTGCCAGATCTGATAGAAGGATTTAACCTTTCCCTTTTCTCTCTTGGCACACACTCAATGGAATCCAAATAAAGAATTAAAGAGACTTGAAAGGGACTTTCCATTACCAAACAATTCAGTTTAAATTTCCGACCTTTCCTCTACCTTTTTTTTTTTCCATCCGCTCTTTTCTTCTTCTTCAACATTTGGGATTCAAGGCTGGCATAAAAGCCCCTGGGGACATGTGGAGAGCCAGAGACCAGGAACGTGAGTGGAATTTTCCAAATTAAGGCGGCTTATTGGCCTTAGTTGCCGAGTGAACTGGGGAGGCCTGGCTTTCGGGTTACACCTGGGAGGAGGACGCTTTGACATCTGGAAGAGAGTTTTGGCCTTCATGGCTAGAGCAACTCATGCTCCAGCTTCATGGAGCTCTGCATTTTTTACATCTACCCTGCACTTTCCTTGTTCTGAGTCCTTACTCCCATTGCTCATAGAACGTAAATTCAACACGTCTTAACTGAACAGCTATGATGTCAGAAATTGTCCTGGCTTTCAGGGTCATGATACTAGCTAGAACTTAATGGGAGCTTATACGTGCAAAGTATTATGCTGGTCCAATAATACTACACCCAGTTTGGTTCCCCATTTGACTGATGTGAATACTGAGGCACAGAGAGGTAAATACATCTCCAGGTTCACACAGACAGGATATGGAAGAACCAGAACACAAAGCCATGAAATGGGACTCGAGAGCCAGAAATCAGAGTGGAAAGAGACATTAGCGTAGGGCCTGGAACATGCAAAAGAGTCGACAAATTCCAACTATAATGATGAGGAGAGGAACGAGTCAGAATAAGAAGACAAATGTATGCCTTAAACTTTAGTTTGAAAAACAGCATTTGTTTTTTTTTATTACCCTGCTAAGAAAATCGTAATCCATGTTTATGATAATGCCTTTGGAATTACTCTTACAAAAAGTACCAAATACAGAAGATTTTATAAGATCGCTCTTTCAAATGTGCTAGAAAAAGTTAAGTCACACGCTATGCAAGGTGATCGAGGGTTTGGATGGAAATATTTAATATTCTTTATAATAACAATAGCTAACACGTACTGAGTGCTTTCCAAGTGTCAGTTACTATTCTAAGCTCTTATGTTAGCTATTGTTACTCTCTCAATAGCCCTATGAGATGATTACTATTACTATTATTATTCTCCTCTGAGAACAAGGTTAGGTAGACGAGAGTGAAGCAGCTTGCCTGGGATCATGCACACCAGTGAGCGGTGGAGCCCGATTTCAAATTCATGACCTCTGGTGCGGATCCGGTCCTATTGGCCACATTTACATGCATGGGTCCAAGAGTCCCTCCTTTTTTAGTTATTCTTCTCCATACCTCTTTAGTTGGTTAGTGTAGCCGGGTGTGTAAACCTCTGTACAATATCTGGAAATAACGGAATGCTTTTGCTAAGGTACTACAACAGAAGTTAGAAGCCATTTATAGCTAAGACTGAGGGTGAGAGCTGGGAGATGCATACAGCACAAGGGAAAGTGATTGAGAGTTATTCTTGCTGAGTGGAAATCCATTTTTTCCTGACTGCCCCCCCTAATAGGAGGTGCTTTGTCCACAGTTGTCAAATAAAGGAATGAATGCCCAGTGTAGCTGGAATGGAGAACAGAATATGAAATATGAAATAGGTGATGTGGGATTTTTGTTGTGATTTTTCTGTCCCATTAGCCTTCTAAGAAAATATATTTGGAGAGCAAACTTCAGAGAAAGGGTCCATGATAAAGTGATGCAATTATAGACAAAAGTCCCAACACGAGTGACTGGCCGGTCTGAAGATCACTGGACGGGAAATGGTGAGGTGCCTCTCTGTTAGAGCGTCGGTGTTGAGGACTGGGGTTGGAGCATACCACTGTACATCCTGGGTGGTGCTCACAGCCCCAGGCAAAACCCTTCAGAACAAGAAGTCACCATTCCTCTTTTGGAGGGAATTCTCACCAAATCTTGCTCCCCTTGAAGTTGCAGCTCCATCGTTATCACAGAAACCAGTAAATTCCTTTGCGGTCAGAGGACGTGTCAGGAGCAGATCAAGAAGCTGAGCCGAAGTTTGAGCCCCACTCCCTCTGCTTTCCAGGTGTGTGACATTTGTCGAGGCACTAAGCTTCTTTACGCTTCTCTGTGCTTATTTTTCCTGGCTTATCATGGTTGCTCAACAACTTGTCTGTTCAAAGATAGGGTGAGTTAATTTTTAAGAAGTTCTCTTCTTCTTTCAGGCTTGAGGTAATGAAAAGGTGCAAGAATGGGTGTGAAAAGTCTGTGTGAATGGACCCCTCATTCAGTGTTGAAGCCAAGGAGAACTCTGTGCATAACAAGACAGGGACTTCCTTTTGGCGTGTCATTTGGTGCTTCCGTCAGTGTGTTCACCAACATGTCATCAGCTTCTCTAAGGTTGCCTGGGGTCTGAGGGAGAAGCCTCCCAAACATCAACAGCCTTATAGAAGTCTTCATTCTGAAAGTATTCTATTTTCACTCATTGAACAATGGCTAAATAAATCCAGCCTCATTCTTTAATAACCTACTAAGCAGGTTATAAAATACATGTTTATGAATTTGTCTCAGCCTGAATTCCAACCAGCTCTTAGAGAGACTCTTAAAAGCGTGTGCATACAGTATCACGGCTGTTAAACTGAATGTTTGCTACTGTTATTCAATCTGCCCAAAATTGACATTTAATTTAATAACGTGAGGAAAACCTAAGAAGAAACAGCATGGTTTATTATGTTCAGTCTGTTCCCACCCACAGAGTCCCTCTTTGTTCGGAGGCCCTTAATATTTTAGATAAAGTTGAATCTTAGGCACTCCCAGCCTCTCTCAGACCTTGTTACAAGACAGATGAGTGAGGCCTCTAGTGGAATTCTGTAATTCCAGGCCTTACCCAGGAGAAGTTAGCCATGAAAATTCTAAGAAGACCTTTTAAGTTTAGAGAAGGCATGGACCAATAACTCAGGAAGCCATTTGTAGAGATACATTATATATAAGTAAAAATATTTATAAACATCTGTTTATTGATTGATATATGTAGAAAATACAGCTAATATTTTGAAGGCTTAATACATGCAAGTCTCTGTGCCATGCTTTACATGCAAACTTTAGGTTTCTTTGGCTGAATATGAAATTAACACAGTTAACAGCTCAAAACAACACGTATTTATTACCAGTTAGTTTCTGTGGGTCAGGGTTCTGAGCTGGGTGCTCTGTTTAGGGACTTACAAGTCTACAACCAAGGTGCCAATAAGGCTGCACTCTCAACTGGAGGCTCAACTACGGAATAATCTGCTTTCAAGCTCAGTGGGGTTATTTCCCTGCAGCTTTATGACTGAAGACCCTGACTTCCTACTGATGGTCAGCTGGAGGCTGTGCTCTGCTCCTGGAAGCTGCCCATGGTTTCCTGACATGTGGCCCCCTCCAGAGGCCGTTCACAACTTGGCTATTTGTTTCCATGAGGCCCACAGGGAAATCTCTTCCTCTCTTCTGCTAATACCAAGTCTTATATAATGGAACTTAATCATGGGTGTGACAGCCTAACATCTTTGACATATTCTATTGGTTAGAAGCAAGCCATGCAACACATTCACATTCAGGGGAGGAGATCGCACAGGTAACACCAGGGGACAGAGATCATGGGTGCCATGGTGGGATTATGCCTACTGAAATACGTAGCCAAATTTAATTTTCACAACAGCCCTACGAGTCAGATCCCATTACTGTGTTTTTTTTTTAGCACTTAGAGACAAGGAAGCAGGGGAAATTTACAGAGCCAAGATAATATGCACAGATGAAGATGTCAAAGCAAGTATTTGAATCTTTATAGTTGGCTGGAAAAACTGGAATTTTAACCACCTGCATTCAAACCATATCTATTTTTCTGCTTTAAATAACAGAGTGAAGACCTGTTATTTGTTGTATGCAGGACTCCATTCCAATACATACATTTTCTCTTTTCATCTTGACATGAAGCCCAGCGGGGAGCTGTTATAATCTTTGTTATATAGAAGGGAAAGTTGATGCTTAGAAAGTTGTTTCTCTGTGACTCTGGGCAAATTACTTACCTCTCTGAGCTTCACCCTCCTCACTGTAAAAGGGAGAATGTAGAATAGTTGTGAGGATTAAATGAGGCAACACAGGTAGAATGTTTAGCTGAGTGTCTGACTCAGACGATTAACTCAACAAATGCTAGTTAGTATTGTTTTCAAGACTGATGAATTTCCCCTAAGTCTCTGTCTTCAAAGATGTAAAATTTGACAGTCTGAGAGTAGAACAGGTTATTTTTAAGGACCCGTGCTTCCTCTGCCTCTAGTTAGCTCTGTGGATTTTGATATCTCAGAAAATTGTGTACCAGCTATGTTCCCGGTGACTCTTATTCGAGGCCTGCTCTTCTCATCCTTGTCCCACAAACTCCTCCCTGAAGTCGATCAAAACCTGAGTGGGTTTCATGGGCATTGTATGTCATGAGTGCACCTCTGGGACTTGGGACTCTGCCTCCAATCTTACCCTCAAAACCTCTCCACTCCCCTTTCCCTTTTTGCCTTCCCTACTGGGGCCCAGTGACTGGACTATAGGTCTTCATCCTCCAGCAGGACATAATGAGTGTAGGTTAGATACAGAACTCTATCCCTCAGTCAGAGGTAGTCTAATGGATGGACAGTCTGTTTCCAGTCCTTTACTAGCTCTGTGGACGTAAAGAGTAACAGGAACTAGCCTCTGTCCTCCAAGTTTACAATGGGCGAAACTAGAAGCCCTTTTTATGCATGGAAAATTCTCCAAGGTTTCCTGAGATTAGCAAAAAGATGGAGATCAGGGACTGGTGACAACAAAGATTTCTAGAAAGGCATCAGTTTTGGCACTAGGCCAAACTAGACTCCAATCCCAGCTCTGCCTCTTGCTAGCTGTGTGATCCTGGTCAAGAAATTGCTTAATCTCTGGGCCTTGGTTTCCTCACCCATAAGAGAGATATAAGAGTAACTTCTTCTTCGTATATTGTTGTGATCTGCAATTGATGAAATCATACAGTAAGAGTGCATCATGAACTGAAAAACGCTCTGCAAATGGGAATTAAGATACAGGACTGAGATAAATTTCAGAAAAAAAACAATTGGGAAAATCTTGACCTTGGAAAAATTCATGGCACTGACATTTTATAAAGCAATTATCACCTCATTTTCTTTTCTTTTCCAAAGCAAATCTTTTAAAAATTATGATCACACCATGTTCATACGATTTCCAAGCATGGAAAAACTTGCTGTGGCACTACAGACTATCTTATTAGTATTATTTCTTAGGTTAGGAGAATACTGTTGCTTGAGGGGAAACACTGGTCTTATCTGGACACTTAATGTAGACTTCCCATTTATAGATTCAGCTGCTGTTATTCATATCTGAGTCTGTGTTAGCAGAGTCATTGGGGTTCCAAGAAAACAGTAAACATTTTAAGCACCTCCTATTTAAAGAGTTACAAGACTCCACGATAGAGTGTTCACTCTCAGAAGGACCCTTGTGAGTAGTTAAAATAAGGGAAAATAGTAATATAATTCATGGGACAAGTCCTTTGTGGCAAACCCTTACTTGATTTGGGGGGGAAAATTAAATTTGTTTTGCCTAGCATGTCATTTTGTCAACAAATTAAGTTTGGGTAAATTCCACACTATCTTCTAAGGACCAATGGCAGATGGTCCAAATGCATACTTTGTTTTGTTTTGCTTCAGTCCTGTAAAAAAAAATTCTGATCAGATTCTACAGTTGGTTCTGGTTTCACAAAGTTTTCCATCACATACTTTCATTGTTCATTTTATCAACAGAACATAATTTTTCATCCAGCTTTGACACAACCACCCCCCCAAAATCATTTTGTCCAAATTGATTTCTCCTCATTTCCCCCACCCTCTACATCCTTATGTAAAAAATAGAATAATTCATATTCAGGCAGAGAAAATGAAGATTCATAATGCATTTTGCTTACTCAGCTACTCTTCTGCAGAATCTCAGTGTTATTAAGGAATTTTTACGTCTCCCCTATCCAAGATGCAAGCATCTAAGGTTTTTGGAAGCAGGATTTCTGTATTTACCTTAATTTAAACAATGACCTCTCAACATCTCAACACCGAATCCATTCTTCTATGCTCTTCCTTTTAGTACTGGGGCTGGGAGCCTCAACCTATGTTTCTGCTTTGCTAGCTGTTAGGATCCACTATTAAAGGGTGTTGGAACCAGACTTGAAGGCAGAACAGGGCAGAAGCAAGCCCTATGTAGTTGCTCGTCATTCCTTTCCATGTGGCCCCAGAAATGGATCTCAACTGCCCCACCAGCAACAGGCACTGTCCCCAGCCCTGACAATGACAGCTGCTACCTGTTTGCTTTTTCACCTCCAGCACGCATTTATATATATATATTTTTTCTATTGAAATACCTAGTATGGCGTCTGTTTTCCTAATTGGACCCTGATTGATACTCATTTCTTCCATTGTCCTTTTCAGGGACTGTAATGAATGACACAATCTTCAATTTGAAATAATCTTAAAGGTTGTCAAGTCCAAATTCTGTTGCAGTAGAGAAGGGATTTATGAGAACTAAATGTTCAGTCATGGACAGCTCTCATTAGAGAGTTTCCAGGGCACTGTGTTTTGGAGAAGTACAAGGTTGTGTGGGATTTGATGGGAGAGAAGTCTATGTTTACTCAGTGGTGTCTACTCTTGATGTTGTCAGGCAAAAGGTGCACATCTCAGCCTGGATCGCAGATTCCTTCAGTGAACTCAGGAAAATGAATTCTTCCTCCCATTGTGACCCTTGTTGCTGGATCACTTGCACATGTAATAACATCTTTCAGATTTAATTTACTAGCTGATGAGGTGAGGTTAGGCCTGTTTTCCCTTGTCCCCACCACAATTCAGAGTTTTCAATGGGACAGATCCATCCATCTTTCCATGCATCTACTCATCCACTCAGTCTTACATTTTATTTACTTTATTCAGGTCCCTTTCTTTTTCTTTCTTTCTTTCTTTCTTTCTTTCTTTCTTTCTTTCTTTCTTTCTTTCTTTCTTTCTTTCTTTCTTTCTTTCTTTCTTTCTTTCTTTCTTTCTTTCTTTCTCTTTCTCTCTTTCTTTCTCTCTTTCTTTCTCTCTTTCTTTCTCTCTTTCTTTCTCTCTCTCTTCCTTCCTTCCTTCCTTCCTTCCTTCCTTCCTTTCTTTCTTTCTTTCTTTCTTTCTTTCTTTCTTTCTTTCTTTCTTTCTTTCTTTCTTTCTTTCTTTCTTTCTTTCTTTCTTTCTTTCTTTCTTTCTTTCTTTCTTTCTTTCTTTCTTTCTTTCTTTCTTTCTTTCTTTCTTTCTTTCTTTCTTTCTTTCTTTCTTTCTTTCTTTCTTTCTTTCTTTCTCCCTAAGATACTCATCTGTCCTGAGCACTCTGCTAGATTGGGAGGTATAAGACAAGAAAAAAATGGCCTTCCATTTCTAGTTGCTCTATAGAGAAATGGGGAAGTTTTAGTTGAGTTAATTCTGGAACCTTAAAGGAGGAAATCTGATAAAATTACATAGATGGAGAGTCTTTTGGAAAGAGAACAGCTGATGGAAAGATGTGAAGTTGCTGATAGAAAAAAGAAAATGGAATGATTCAGAAACTAAGCAGTTTGTTCAAAACTGAGGAGTTCTGGGAATGAGAGTGCTAAGGTGAAGTAGAAAGATTGTGATGGGCCCTTTTGAAGGAAAGAGAAATATAGCAATATCTTTGTATGTGCATGTATGTGTTTTTTTAAAGCATTTTGTAGACTCCATGATGGAAATGGAGATTATTAAAATTCAGTAATAGCTACTATCTAGCAAAGATACAAGAGAGTATAATCCATGTTCAATACTAAATATAAAATATATATAAAAAGTAAAATTGTTACTGTCCTAGTCAAGAGTCTCTGATTGCCACTCATTTTTATTAGCCACCTAAAATCATTGTGTCTTAATTAATTATTGAGTGTCCATCATTCATTCATTCCATAAACGCTCTTTCTGATCTACAATTTGTGGATCCCTCTCATAGGTTTCAGAGCTATCACAGCAAACAAGCTTTTTTTTCTGTGAGCTTACAGGCTAGTTGCAGAAACAAATGATTAAGTATGAAATTTCAGGGAAGTGATGAGTACTTCAGCAATGAGTATTATTTTAGAATAAGAATAATATGCTTTGGTGCTATGAGAAATGATGATATAAGAAACAGCACTTAAAATACTAAAATAGCCTAGAAGCTGGAGCCTAGACTTCCAGGAACGTCCCCTAGAAAAGGTGATGCATCTTAGACCTAAAGATTTAGTAAGGGCTTATGAGAGAGAGGTGATGGAAAACAGTGTTTTGGGCAAAAATAGTAACACATGGGAAGTTTGGAGTTTGGTGAGAGCTTAGTGTTTTGAGGCCTTGAAAGAAGTCTATTTGACTGGACTACGGATGCTTAAAAAGGGCTGCAGGGGCATGCAGGGGATAAAACTCATAGGGCTTTTTATGCCAAAAGAAGCATAGACTTTGTCCAATGAGTAACTGGAAGTCCTTGGATGGTGCAAGTGACAGAGACATGATCTGTTTTGAAAACCGGTTGCATTACAGACAATTAGTCTAGGGGAGCACCATGAAAGCAGGTGGACTTGTAAGGGGCTGTTATGGTAGTGACAGAGTCTGGAGCCATTTCACTGGGAGGGAAGAAGTGGTAACATTTCAGAGATGAGCATCTCTCAGGAGATCTTGGGCTGGAGCTATAGATGTACATAGATAGGTGTGTGGATTGCTGTACATGGATTGCTGTACATGGATTGCTGAATGGTCAGTAAAATAAGAAGAAAATGTCTATTAATTTCCAAATTCATTTATATGTTGTCATGTATGAAATGATAGGGCAGGGTAATGAACAGGAACATTGGAGGTAGAGAATTCTCTTTAGACTTCGGATATGAAGAGATAGGGGACGGTTGAGAGAGTGTTAGCTGGAAGGGGAAAAGGAACAATGGATGCCTTTTTTGTTTGTTTCAGTTGGGCAGATTTGAGGATGTTTACCTTTTGATGGCAGAAATGAATAGAAAAGGAGATCAGAAATTATATGAGAGAAGAGGAGGGATAATTAATAGATAAGCCCCTGAGAAAGTTGAAAGTAACGGGATTACACTTCAGGTGGGAGAAGAGATAGTGATTCCACTGTTACAAAAAGGAAGAAGAGTTTGTAGATGAAGGGGTTTGGTTTCCAGGTTTCTGATTGTTGGTTTGTTTTTGTATTTATATTGTCTTCACGAGACAGAGGGTGAGATAATCTGCTTAGGAAAGGGAAGGAATTGGAGGGCTAGTCATTTGAAAATTATTGAAATGAAAAGTTAGGTTGAACCTTATAAAATTTACATGGGTATGTATCAGAGAAAAGATAAAGATTCTAAAGTAAGCCTCAATAAATAAATAAATACTTCTGAGCCCAGCAAGTTTTCATCTTTAAGAATTTACTAAGCTTTCCTTCATTTTCTCCCTTCCTTCTTCTCCATTAGCCAATTAGTATTATTAACACTCTCATCACTTTAACAAAAACTGTTAAATACATTTTTGAGTTTCAGATAGACTCTGTTCTCCTCTAGTGAACATAATTATTAACAGATACATTATGTCAGGGAATTGGGGAATCAAATCTATGCCTTTTTATTACTATTGGTTACTGCTCAGAGGAAGCTAAATCTGACCCATTTATGGAACTGGAAAGCTATTAATAGGACTATTTTTGCACTATTGTTATGACTTTCTTTTTGTTTTACAAAAAAAAAAAAAAGCCAAATAGGTCAGAAACATATATGTAGCTGAGAACGTCTGATCTTATATATCCCTCTGTCCATTCATCCATCACTTAATAAGCAACCCTCTGCAAGATGGACTGTCCCTGGTACCAAGAGAGCAACGTACATCAGCCATAGTTCCTGTTTCAAAAACGTTCAGTCTAGTTGGGGAAACAGACTAAATGAGGAAATATTACAACCGATTATAATACAAAATGCCATATGCCGACCACGTGACAACTCCATCTACAGTGTCCTTTGGGCAAACAGGCTGCAATGCCTCCTGCGAAGAGTTTCAGAATACTTTCCTGGGTCTGGGGTGATAAGCTAATAGGCATTTTCTGATTCCAACTCTGTTTCATCCCCTTAGAACACATCAAGAACATGAGGAATGTGCTTGCCACAAAGGAGTCCCCTACAGGGACCCAGTATCTCAGCAGGCAGCAGCAACCATCTAGGTTGGAAGCTGGAATATTGACAAATGGATATTTCAGGTTGAGTGTAATCTGAAGAGATAATAACAATCATCATTTACAGAGAAGTAACCTTACGATGAACTTCACGATTAGGTGCTTTATTTTTTATTTTTTTAAATTGAAGTATAGTCAGTTACAATGTGTCAATTTTTTTTTGTATAGCATAATGTCCAGTTATGCATATATACACATATATTCATTATCATATTCTTTTTCATTAAAGATTATTAAAAGATATTGAATATAGTTTCCTGTGCTATACAGAAGAAATTTGTTTTCTTAATCTATTTTTATATCTAGTGGTTAACCTTTTCAAATCTCAAACTCCCAAATTTATCCCATCCCACCCTCTTTTCCCCAGTAATCATAAGATTGTTTACTATGTTTGCGAGTCTGTTTCTGTTTTGTAGATAAGTTCATTAGTGTCCTCTTTTTTTTTCTTTTTTTTTTTTTAAGATTCCACATATGAGTGATATCGTATGTTATTTTTCTTTCTCTTTCTGGCTTACTTCACTTAAAATGGTGATCTCCAGATCCAGCCATGTTGCCGCAAATGGCATTATTTTATTCTTTTTGATGGCTGAGTAGTATTCCATTGTTTAGATATACCACATCTTCTTTATCCATTCATCTATAGATGGACATTTAGATTGTTTCCATGTCTTGGCTATTGTATGTAGTGCTCCTATGAACATCAAGGTGCATGTATTTTTTCAAATTAGAGTTCCCTCCAGATATATGCCCAGGAGTGGGATTGCTGGATCATATGGTGAGTCTATCTTTAGTTTTCTGAGGAATCTCCATACTGTTTTCCATAATGGCTGCACCACATTAGGTGCTCTAGATGCATCTTTTTTTCTCTTCACAACAACAATGTCATGAGGAAGAAATTTTCATCATCAGCACTGTTCAGATGAAGAATCTGATCTATGTATGTATTTAACATACACTTTCCAGGGTCAAAATGATAGTGACAAGTTGTGCTGGGGTTAAAACTGAGGGGTTTTAGTACAACACCTGTTGTCTACTCCACAATGCCTCAGATGCCTTCCTATTTTCTTTTTGTATAGGTAACTACTTGGGGAAAACAAATGGAGCCAAAATGAGGATTTGATGAAAGTTAAAATCCCAGCCTCTTACTTTCAAGTTCAATATTGGTAATTTTCATGTCCTATGAAATATGTTAAAGTATTTATGCTTTATTACTATCTTTCTTATTTGCAAAACTTTTTTTTAAACTCTGTTTCTTTTTCAATTGTAAAATGATTTTCAGCCACAGACTGATTCTTTATTCACTAAGGATAACAAAATTAAAGAACCTTAATATTGAATAGGAAGAGATTACTTGGAACCCCCCAAATAACCTGCAATAGAATTCTTTTAATACTTTTATTACTGCCTCTTTTATTACACTTCTTTTATTTTTTCTTAGTATAAAAGTAACAAGCTTATTCAAGAAAATTAAAAAGAACATTCATAATCTCCTCCACTTTGACATCTATTGTTAAAATCATTGTATGCATGTCAAGTCTTCCCAGATCTCTCTCTATATATTGTTTTACTATAACAATAAGATTTAATGTAAATACTTTTTTGTTATCTTCTGCAATTTATGTCTAAATAATTCCTTGATATTTAAGTTATTCCCATTGTTCACTACCACAAACTACAGAGAACCAAAAAATAGTTAACAGAACATGATTTAGAAACAGACTAGCAAAAAGAGTAGAACTCACCTACAACATTATGAGAAAGGCACATTTTTAAAGGCTAATAATCCTACAATGCTTCAAAAATTCCAATTACCTTTTTTAAAATAAAAATAATTTTTAAAAAATCACTTCACATTTCATCAAATAACTGTCACAGGAGTGTGCGATGGACCATCTGCACCACCCACCTTCATCTCAGGGACACGGTCCACTTCAACTTTCAAACCGTCCAAAAAAAGATGATTTAGGGGATGTCTGTAAACCTGGGACCATCCCTGACTCCTTGGCTACCTCACTCCACATCCAACCTATCAGCAATCCTTTCTGCTCTGTATTCAATATGTCCAGGACCTGATCACTTCTCAGTACCTTCATACTTCGTACTGTATTACAAGCCACTGTCATCTCTCTTCATTGATTTCCTTGCTTCTGGTTACCGTCTTACAGTCTGTTCCTCACACATGGACCAGAGGGATCCTATTAAACTCTCGGTCAGATTATTTCACACCTCTATTCAAGTGTCCTTCATCTTGTTCGAAGCAAACACCAAAGTACTCACGTGGCGTGGCATGCCAGGCCCCCCAGGGTCTGCTCTTGACCGGTCCCCTCTCTGACTCATATCCTAGTACTCATCTCCTCACCTGCTCCACTCCTGCCACATGGGCTCCTGGATCTTCCTCTAACACGTGGAGCATTCCCTTGCTTCAGAGCCCTTGTGTTTGCATGTTCCTGGGATGCTCTTTTCCACGTGGCTTAGTTCCTCACAACTTGCAAGTCTTTGCTCAAATGTTACCTCCACTACATCACTTCCTCTGATAACTCCATTCACTTGCAACCTTTTTTATCTCCCTATCCTGTTCCCCTGTTTCCTTTCACTGTTTATCACTTATCAATCTTTTTCAATTGATATGTTCCATTGATTGATTGATTTAGCTACTTTTCCCCAAGCAGAATGTACACTTTGTGAGGGCAAGAATTTCTGTTGTGTAGTTCACTGCTATAGCCCTGGACACAGAGCAGGTGTCAACACACCTTTGTTGAGTGAATAGCCTCCCTCCCTCCCCTGCAGCTGTAAAGATCTCCTCTTCTGTTACTGCACATCTTATTACCTGTGCAGAGCCCCTGGAAGTGAGGATGGAGGGAACTGATACCACTTACTAGTGCCCAGGGGGAAGGAAGTTGGGGATCCACTCCATGTAAGGTTTTTAGCCAATCTGCTTTCCCTGGGAAAATCACTGCTTTTGCCACCAAGATCCAAACTTTGTCTCAGCAGCCTTGACCCATCGCTCCTTATGTCTTCATTTGTGTCCTTTTCCCAAAGATGAAAATTACTGTTACATATTCTCTGTGGAATAGTGTGTTGCTATTAAAAATGTTTGCAAAGATAAGCAATCCATAGAAACATGGTTATGAAGTAGAAAAAATAAGGAGTAGTTAAGAATTCTTTTTCTGGGCCAGAACAATAGGATTTGCATCCTTTTTAGCTGTTTGAATTTAAGCTTGTTTTTCAACTACTTTGGGACTGCAAATGATGACTATAATAGCACATACCTAATAGGGCTGAGTGATACCATGGGAGGATGCTTGGAAAATACAGAGCACACAATACTCAATGTGCAATAATTACAAACTATTGTCATTATCACTGCAATTATGCTAAGTGAAAAATGCAGAGCACAGAGCTGCATGTATTGCCTGAAGTAGCTACAAAAAGTCCATGTTAGCACAAGGATTTTCAACCTCTGCTTTGGGGCTGGAGGCCTCTCACCCTCTCATGGCTTGATATCCTGCCTCAACTAGCCAGTTTCACGTCTGGGCCTCTGCCACTTGTACACACCAGCCAGATGCCAATTCCAGTATCATTCAGCTTTCTTTCAATTGTAAGTGACAGGCACTCAAACTGACTTCATCAAAAGGGGATTTATTGGGTCATAGAAACTCGGAAATCTCCTGAGCAAAGCTAGTGTTAAGCAAATTTAGGTCGAGGCATCGAGTGATGTTTTCAGGGTTCTCTCTCTCATTCCCCCTTCCTCCCTTCCCTCCCTCCCTTCCTCTTTCTCTGTCTCTCTCTCTCTTCCCCCAAGCTCTGTTTCTTTCATCTTGGATTTATTGTCGGGTAGACAGCTTTTCCCCACGTGAAAGCAAGACCCCATGGCCAATCTGATACAGAGACTTTATGTTTCAGAGTAAGGACACCCTTCCCAAAACTCTCACAAAAGTCCCAGGGAGGTCTTCTGTGGGCTAGCCTTGGTTCACGTGGCCACGCTTGAACAAATCCCTGTGACCCAGGCAAAGATCCCGTGGGCTCACTATTCTCACTTAGAGGCTGGGGGAGCAGAGTGAGGACCATTGGACCACAATGATGTTTATTATTGTTATATAAACGGAGGGGTTGGTTTCTCCAAAGAATTGTTGAGTAGACATAGAGAAGAAAAAAGTTGGAAGGAAATTCTCCATAATATTAATAGTGTATCAATAGTGATTAACGTATCATTAATTTATGATAGATGATTTATTTTTACTTTAAAAATGTTCCAAATTATCTTTAGTCATTATCCATTAT
Source organism: Camelus dromedarius (assembly GCF_036321535.1). Lineage (NCBI taxonomy): Eukaryota > Metazoa > Chordata > Mammalia > Artiodactyla > Camelidae > Camelus > Camelus dromedarius. The sequence goes on from NC_087436.1 coordinate 113,651,664, forward strand.
TTTTGTAATTAAAAAAAAAGGGGAAATAGTCCTTGAGAGCTGAGTGGGCTGGTAAGGTCTTCAGGTGGTATGTGAATGGATACATGGACCCAAAGACTCTCCCCAGCTACATAAGCCTCTGGACTCTTCAGCAATCCCTCCCTTACCTGGAACAAAGGCTGTTATGTATATGTAATATGTCGTTGCACCCCTGACGCTCCAGTTTACAGCGAAACCAGCTATTTACATTCAAACTTCCAGAGGCTGATGGTCCTGTGGAAAAAATCCTAGACCAGCAGCCAGAGACCTGGGTGTTTGTTCCAGCTCTGTCCCTAACAGTTGTGTCAGGTGTCAGACACTTCTGGGCTGCAGGTCACCCATCTCCAGTCAGAAAGTTTATTTTCAGCTTTAACACTCTGTAATTATTATTTCCGTTTACTGATGGAGTAACTAATTACTTCATTACAGGATTTCTGAAGACCAGTTACCTCCTGTTTGGTTCAATTAGCAAAACGCCAACGTGATTGTCATTGATTCTGACGGTCGAGCTGCCAGGAGAAGAGATCCCTGTGGGAGGATATTTCAGCATCTTAAGCAGATTGTGCATTTATTATTCCAAGTAGTATACAGGAACAGAGCTCATTCTGCAGTTTTCTAATTCCTTGCTTAGGAAATGCTCACTCCCCATCATTCTCTGGTGCAGATGCCCAAGGACTCTCATGGTCCCTCTTTAGAGCAAGAGAAGAGAAACCAACAGTGGTCAAGACTGGTTGGAACAAGCCTTTGCTTCTTCTCCTGAATGGAGAACCACAGAACATCAGACAGAAGGTGGCCGTCAAAGATCATTCACTACAGCCCTCTGGGATTTAGAGGAAACTGGGCATCTTCAGCGTGTTCTGCAGAAAGAACAAATGCTGCAGAGTCAGACAGAGGGCATCTGAACCCCGGCTCTTTCATTTACAAATGTGTAACCTTTGGAGAATTTCATAATTATGTTCTGAGTGGTATTTTCATCATTATAATATTTTAACCTTTAAAAAAAGGAGCAATGATAATACCCACTCTGAATGTGGTACATAGATAATGACCACCCCCCAAAAAAGACCACATCCTAATCCCCAAAACCTATGAACACATTACCTTACATAATCGAAGAGACTTTGCAGAGGAGATTAAGTTAAGGACTTTGAGGTGAGAGATTACCCTGGATCATTCAGGTGGACCCATTGTTTTCTCAAGGACCTTTATAAGTGAAAAGGGAGGTGGAGAGTTGACTGGAGAAGGAGATATGACAAAAGAAAGAGAGTTTGGAGTGAGGCTGTAAGGGAAGGGTAATGCAGGGATCTGCAGGCCAAAGAATGAGGGTGACCTCTAAAAGCTGAAAGGCAAGGAAATGGGTTTTGCCCTATAGCCTGAAAAGGAATTCTGCTCTGTTGACACATTTTTAGACTTCTGACTTCCAGAAAGATAATAAGTTTGTATTCTTCTAAGCCATCACTTTTGTGATCATCTGTTACTACAGCAATGGTAAACACATACAGTGGAGATTGTTAACCAGGTATGCAAGTAGTCTGGAACAACAGCTCACGGGGTGGACACACTGAATGCTATTGTTTTTGCTGCAGCTGTGGTTATTAGCATTTCTTCTCCCCTTCCTCATCCTTTTCCTCTTTCCTCCTTCTCCCGCATCCTTCTTTCCCATTTCCTTCCTTCCATCCTCCTTTTCCCTTCTTATCTTTTTAAAAGTAACAGTAAAGGAAGAAAAGAACCAGCATTCAATATGGGCTTGTGTTAGGCATGGTCCTTGGCAATATCACATGCATAACCTAATTTAGTCTTCCAGCAACGCTGTATTTTAATATTTCCTTCTTATAGATGAAGAAACCAAGTTCTACTGAAGTCAAGTGAGTTGCTTTTAGACACACTGAGAATTCGTGGCAGTCCTCAGGCTGTTGATTATCCCACACCTCCCTCATCATTAGCAGCCTCATCTCCATTCCAAACAAAGAGCTGTTGATCTGCATCCTGTGTGCCCTGGATGACCAGAGCTGGACCGAGTACAGAACTCCATCACCATGACAATGGCACTACCTGCCTGGGTTGTGGCGTGTTCCCCCGTCAGGCTGGAGTGCAGATGTCAGGGAGAGGTGCTGTGGCGCAGGAAGGTGCTGCCATCTGTCTGAAGATACCCATCTGCTCAGGACAGCAAATAGCTCATTGCATCCCAGCCACTTCCAATAAGCACCCCTTGCTCAGTTCAGGGGAAAAGAATAATGACCACCATTTATCAAGCACCTGTAGGGTGTTAGGCATGTGCGGGCTTTTTTCCCCTCTGCTTCATGTTATAATTCTGTGAGGTGGGTATTGTTCTTCCCATTTATAGGGAGGAAACTGAGGCACAGAGAGAATGGCCTTACCCACTCACCCACGAAGCAGCAAGCTGGAGTCCATCCAGGTGTGCTCAGAGACTGAGGGCAAACCCTCCCCAGCTGGCTACACTCCTTGTTCCCCAAAGACAGTCATGGTGGGTCCCCAAAGGCCTTGAGTCTAATAAAGCACTAGGTTCATTAATCACTTCCTTTATCCTCTTGCCCATTTCCCTACCTCCTTCTTCTTGGGTCACTGCATTGTTTGACAGTTTTTACTTAAGTACTGGCACCAGGGGCTGAAATGGGGAGGCTGGCACATGTGGATGGAATGAAGAGTCTGCAGAGCTGAGGAGGGAGGCTTGAGCGAGTTAGTGCAGAGGTCCAGTTCAGGGGGACTGCCCTCCACCTCGACCACAGACCCAGCCTGGAACTTGGGAGCCTGGGCTGTCATTCTGTGGACTTCTCTGCTTGAAGCCCTAGCAATGGCTGGGTAGATGGAAGGCAGAGGGCTGGGGAGGGTAGGAATCTAGCTTAGAACTGAATAGATCTGGACTTTAGGCTCGAATGCCACTCAGGAGCTGTGTTGCTTTGGGCAAGTTGCCTCACAACCCTGAGCCTGTTTCCTCTTTTGTAGAAATTGCATAGAGTTGTGAGGACCCAACAGCCAGAAGGGGCCATAGAGGATAGCTTACCCCACCAGGAATTTGGACCCAAAGGAACTGAGGCTCAGAAACAAGGAATAATTGGCCAGAGACCACCTGGCCACCAGCAAGACAGCATTCAGGTCAGTGTCTAAAATTCTTTTCTCTAAAATATGTTGCTTCTTGGGATCAAATGTGATGAGCAGTAAATGGCTGTGCTGATGCCAAAGTCAGGATGTAAGGCATTGAGAGGAGCTTCCTCAGACTGCTTCTCTTCCACTGCCTCCCAGGAAAGATTTCTGCAGCTGGGTAGACCAGAACATTGGCAACCCCCAGACTCCACCCAAAATCTCATTCTCCCTCTAAATTTCCAGTTTCAAGGGTATAGAATGGCATAAAGGTATTTTATGTCTGACATGAATGAAGCACACTGGGTTAATTGATAAGCTCATAAAGCCAATAGAGACAGGGAGAATTTTGCCTAGACCGTTTCATGAGCTTATCTGTGGCTGAGGTAGACAAAAAGTTTACAGTAGCCCCTATTTCACAGAGAAAATGAAGCCTGCCAGGTCTGAAATCCTACCCACACCTCCTTGTTTTCAGAATGAGAGGCTTCTCTTTCCCTGGGTAACTTCACTTTTCCCCCTGGGCTCTCACTTCAGCTTCCTCATTTCTTCCAAGTTGTTTCTCCGTAGTGATCCCATCTCTCTCTGGTTCCTCACTAGGGATTCTTGAAACAGGCAGCCAGTCTATATAAGCCTACCTTGTGGTAGGAGTGCTCGAGTCATTGGTGTTGCAGCTGCAAATTAGTCCTTGTTCTCAAGGAGGCTGTGTTTAAGATGGGAGAGACAGACAACTCTAAACAAGCCTTTTATATGTAATAGATCATCAAGTAGTGCAAAGTGCTAGGAAGAAAATTAAAACAAAGTTGCCGTTACTAGCGACGGGGGTATGGTGATAGCAGTGGCGAAGATCCATGTGTTGGTAGCAATGATGGGGATGGTGGTGAACATGACGATGGGGAGTGGTAGTAGCATTGGGGGTGATTTTGGTGGAAGGGGGGGCAGTGGAGGTGGCAATGATCATGGTGGTCAGGGGAAGTAGGGTGGCTGTGGGGGTGTGGGTGTGGTTGGGGGTTGGTGATGGTGGTTGCAGTGGTATAAGTCAATTTTAGTTTTGATAGTCTATGAGAAAAAGACATTTGAGTAGAGACCTGAATTGTAAGGAGCTAGCCCTGCAAAAATCTAACAGCTGACAGTCTAAGTAGGGAAAATGAAAAAACAAAAGGCCCTGAGGTTTTGTTGCCTACCCCCCATTCTGGATACTCTGGGTGATGGTGGTGGCTTCTACCATCTCTGTGGCTCCTTTGGGAACTGAGCCAAAGTTACCCTCTATGGGAATCTGACTGATAAACATTTCCTAACAAGTCATTTCCACACAAATCCTCCTCTTGTGGCCTCCTTCAGTGAACCCTAACCTAAGACATTGCATAGAAATATTTCTTTCAAGGAATTTTTCTGTAAAGAAAAGAATTTGGGGTTAAGATTATTACAATCCCAAAGGCAACTCAAACTCAACATTTCCAAAACTAAAACCATTAACATTTTCCCCTCGAACTAACTTCTCTTCCAGTGTTACCTTTCTCAGTGAATGCCTACATTATTCGTCCCGGCACAAAAGCAAAAACCTGGGTTAATTCTCAACACTTTCCAGTCTGTCTCCAAGTCTTGTTCTTTCTGTCTCCCCTACATGATGCACTTGAGGCTTCTCAAGGGCTTGACCAAGAATAATTTAGGTGTTATTGGTGACAGAGGGAACCACTGAAGCATGTTCAGCCTTGTTTACCCAAAATACAGCTTAAAATAAAACCATATCCATTCCTTTGGATTTTGTTCTTGGCAGTCCATTGCACATTGTGTACATGTGCATAATGTCAATTTCATGCAAATTTTTAGCAAAAATGGAAAGGGGGAGGGGCTCCCCTCCAAGTCCTTGAAGATTGTTGCAAAGGGTGAGAAATTACACATTTATTGTCCTTCCTCCAGGCTCTGAGGAAACAAATATAATCAGTGAGGAAATTCAATAGAAGCTTAACAAAGAGCAAAGGCAATTGGTGAGACTTTGGAGGGAAATTAATTAAGCCAAACTAAAATGAGTGATTTTGGGCTTGAGAGTCTGAGGGGGTCTGGGCAGTGGAGAACTGGCACAGAGAAAGGAAGCATGCTGGCAGGGAACTGATTCAGGGTCCAAGATTAATTATCATTCACCATCTAATTATGGAGTCTGAATTACCATCCTGCCAGTTGAGTTTCTTTTCTCTAAAACAGGAGATGAGAAAAGGTTTGGTTCTGGAAGCTGGGGGTCTTTCTTCTAATTCTCACTTTAGACAGATAATAAAAAAGAGTTTGCTTTTGTCCTTTTCTGATTATTATTTATCATTTTTATTGTTTTAAAAAGAGCTGCTCTCTTCCAGATTAATTTCCCCTTTCTTGCCAATTAACTGTTTTGCATTCTCATCATCTGAACATGAAAATGCCATGCATATTACTACTGGGTGTATGATTTATTCTAGGTGGAATGCTGGATACAAACTCCTTATTCAGTTTACCTATTTATACTGCCTACTGTGTGCAGGGAATCTCTTAAGATACTTCACTTTGCTAATGCATACAATCAAGGGTAAATGTAGTCTGGCTTACAGTCCTCCACTCCTCAGACTAGTCCCAGAAGCTGGGAACTAATATTAGCACCATTTAATAGTTTAACTGGGGTTGGAAAGTTTAAGCAAATTTTCCAAAGTCACGTGACTAGTAGGCTAATGAAACCCAAGATTCAAAACCAGGCTTCTGTGTCTCATTCAACCAACCCCTCATCTTCCACATTGAAGAAGTCTGAATCTGCTGTGAAGTTTAGCCACACATCTAGGTTGGTTTTATGCAAACCTTTTAATGTTGTTTTTAATCAAGAATTAAAATAAAATGAACAATGAGAAGTTTATCTTCTGGGTCTTCTGGCCTCTACTAAAAATTGTTTGCTATCTCTATGCTCGCTTTGGGTAAATTTCAAAATAATTCCAGGTATGGCACTTGAACTCACGTGTGTTATAAACCCATTTTACTTGTCCTAACTCACCTATCCTTGCTTAGTCTCACCTGTGACCCTATATTTTATGGTTGAACCAAACTGGACACATACAGAAATGTTGACAATGATGATGATGATGACCGTAGAGATATGAGCAAGAACACACTGAAAGGCAAGAAGAAATGTTGGACCCTAGAAAGTAGATAAACATGGTGGTTCTGAATGTAGACTTTGGAACCAAATCACTTGGGTTTGAAACTTGGTTCTATAATGAGTGAATCTGGGCAATTTATTTAACCTCTGTGTTTTAGTTTCCTTATTTTTTTTTGGGGGGGGCAGGTAACTAGATTTATTTATTTATTTATTTATTTATTTATTTATTTATTTATTTATTTTTTTGATGGAGGTACTGGGGATTGAACCTAGGATCTTGTGCACGCTAAGCAGGCACTCTACCACTCAGTTAAACCCTCCCCGCTTTAGTTTCCTTATTTGCAGAACTAGGAGTAATAATGGTACCTTCTTCACAGTACTCTTATGTGGTTAAGTGAGATAACATAGCAGAATTGCCCAAGACAGTGCCTGGCACATAGTAATTTTTACCCAAATATTAGCTGTTGTTGTTGTTGTTGTTATTATTATTATTATTATTATTAGACTGACCTGGGCTAGAATAATCTTTCAAATTTTATTTTCTCTTCTTTATCACAGAATATAGTTATTCTCTCATTTGATTAATATTTGAAATAAATGGTAGAATACATATATACACTAACTTAGTATTTGACACACAATAATAAGCCTGAGGTCTAAAATGCTGTTCATTGGAACATGATCTTTATTCCTGAATTCCTTCTTTCATACTCTCAACCCTTGAGATTTTTCAAATCCTGCTGAGGGTCTTAGGTGTTCATGATCTGAATCGGCTCATTCCCCTCTGGGCTCCTTCTTTCACTGTGATTGGCTTCTGTTCCCTGGCCATTCTCCTGCCAGGGTCATCATCTATGTATGGTGACAGGTGGGTGCATAAATGCTCATTAACTCCGAGATGTCACTGTACCTACCCAGAAACAAACACACGATCTCTGTCCTCAAGCAGCTTGTGACATAAGTGAGGATACGAGTGAAGCTCAGAAAGTGCCCAGAGACGATGGGAAAGTTCCTTAGAATTTACTGCACTACAGTGTCTGAGAGCTCCGTCAGCTGGCCTCGCGTTTGGAAGCTATTTGTAGTGCACATGTTATGCGCCTTGTATTCTGCTGAGCACTCAAAAGAGTCTGTTGAGACAAAATTGACATGTTTTCCCAATTCCACTGATATTAATTGAGTCTGATGTCCCAGGGGTGCTCTAAAAAAACAAAAACCAGACATGTGACTTACTATTATGAAACTTGTACTCTGATGAAGAGTGGGGTGATAGTAAACAAGACAGCTTCTAATAATAACATGTGTAATGAAGAAAATGAAACACATAGCAGTGAGCTAGAGTAACTGGGCATGAGGGTGGGAAACGACCTTAGACTGGCCTTTCTGAGGAGATGACATAGGATCTGAGCCCTCATTAGAAGAGTTATAAGAAAACACTCTTTGCCAGAGGAAGCATCAAGAGCAAAGGTCCTAAAGAAGAGCCAGCCTTACCATGTACACAAATAATTCCAAACCCAATATTCTGTCTCTTTTCTTCCCTCTTTTTAAATTTTCATCTATGTAATTAATGTGAGGAAAGCTGGGTTTGCCCCCAGATGGAGGGAAGTCTTACCATTGTCCTCTCATTCTTCTTTGAAATCATCTAGAGTGTTTTCAACATTTGGGAGTAGGATTTAGGCACTGAGGGAAGTGAAACAGAGCTGGAAAACTAATGGAGTATTCAGTTTCCCTATAATCCAGTCCAAGGTCCCTGTTAAATGCATTGGGTATGAGGAGTTTAGTTTTAGCTCCATTCCAACCCTTGGCAATGGTCCAACCCTAGGCAGCCTGTGTGTGTGTGTTCTCATATCTCCCTCACAGCCATTGGAAGAATGGGTTCAGTTAGCAAGAAAGGGGCAGAGAGCCGAAAGTAGCTGTACCAGAATATTTGAAGCCATGGCATTCTCTATAGCCCGGGGGCCCTAACTCATTAGAGGTCTCCTATTACTAACACCAAGGAAGAAAGTCAAATGACAGTGGAAGGAGTCTGTTGCTGTTTATCTGGGGGTTAATAAGTGTGTGTCCTCAAAATTACGGTACTTAAACCTGGGTGGGGTCTCAGATCATCTGTAAGAGTGAAGATGACCTTTCTGTCTGCTCTCGGGGCATCAAGATGATCAGCTGCCCAGTCTCTATAAAAAAATTTTCTTTTTCTCACCCCTTCTCTCTTGCATTTCTTCTGACTCTATGGGGTAGGGAGAGGGCATTCAGAACTAAAGATAGAGATATTCTCAGAGAGAGAAAGACTGTTCTTAGCCAGGGAACAGAATAGCTCAGTTCTACTAATCATTCAACCATGAGAATAATTTCTGCTTGTTGTAAAAGAGATGACTCAGACCCAAGGTAGACTGATGGGTTCAAGGGGGAGGTAGAATCTGCCCCCTGCCCACTATGAAAATTTTCCAGTCTTTTTTTCCTTTTGCAATTTTCTAGAATTAGCAGACACTGCTAATTCATGGATTTGGGCCTCCAGGAAGTTGAACTTCTACTTTTTTTTTTTTTCTGTAAAAGGAACACGGATGCTTATGACCCACCCCTGCAATTAAAGATCAAACTACTGCAGTGGTATAAGTTCTGGATTAAGCAGTTTAATTAGCCAGTTCAGTTAGATCAAGGGTCATAGATACCAGGCTGTATTGTTAAGCAAGCCCTCTTCGATCTTCAGCTTTCCAAGTGTGTCTTAGGAAGACATAGTTCATTTACTCAACCAAGTTAAGCTTAGCTGAAAAATTGAAAATGAGGGGAAAAAAAGGGCTACCAAAGTTTTGTTTTCCACTTCCTGTCTCTCCAATTCCTCTGCCAGTTTCATTCTCCAGCTTCCCTTCAAAAGAGCTTGATTTAACAAGAAAACAGTGGGTTCATTTACCCAGCAAGGGAGCGCTTTTCATGTTTGAGCTTTGAAATGAAAATTATCTTTGGGCAGGCTTCTCCGTAGCTCCATCTGTGAGCAGCAGGCCTGTCATAGTGACTGTGGACTTGGGGGAGGAAGCCAGACCTCAGAAGGCAGCAGGAATGGGCAAACTTTTTCTCTGGGTAGGATCCTGAGCTAGTGGAGGGCAGAAACCAAACATGATGGAAACACAGTGTTCTCATGAGTCTAGGCTGACACCATGTGATTTTACAGGCTATAAGCATTAAATAAATCACCCCTGTGGCTCTCAGTCACAGAGCTTAGATATAAATGTGACCACTGATCCTAGCCTCTATGCCAGGAGGGTTTCAGTTCACATTTTCATGCAACAAATCTATAGACACTCAAAGTAAAAGGTAGATCCAGGGACAGACATGTTCCTCCAGGGACAGACTGAATTGCTTTCAAAATTTTAACATCTGTCTTTGAGCTTCTGCTTTTGAACAGAAGGCAGACACAGGTGAAAATGGCATGTTCCCTCAGAATTCATGACTTGGTATTAGAGGCAGCCACAGGAATGAATCTTCATTTGCACAGTAATCAGTAAGATTCTGTTTGGGATGCCAACATGCACCATATAGGATCAGACCCTATCCATTGGAATTGCCCCTCTCTGGGTTTAATACTAGGTTCTGCCTCTTACTAACTTTGTGACTTTGGGCCAGTTACTTCAACCCTTAGAGACTCAATTTCCCCATCTATGAGATGAAAGTGACAATATCTCGTTTTGTAAAGATGAAATGAAGTTATGCAAATAAGGTAATTAGCATGTGTCTGACATGTGCAGTAAATGCTCAAAAATAAGTGTGATTTGAGGGAAACAGAGAGTTTTGATAAGGAGCTCTATAAAGGTCTCTTGCAGAAGTGACTCTGGAGGAAGGGTTATTTCACCAGACTAAGTTTGTAGGAAAAGGTATTTCAGCTGGAAGTTTGCTAGAGGAAGCCAACATGAAAAGCACAGGACAAGGCTCATGGTGGGCTGATGTGCAGTGCAAGATTATTTCATAAAAATAGTATGGGGCCAGTAGATGGAAGATTTTGAGTGTCCATCTGAAGAATATGTACTTGATTGAACAGACAATGGGAAATCATTAAAGGCTTCCGAGTATGAAGATGACAGACTGAAAGCTTTTCCTCTTCAGGAAGATCACTCCGTGAGCTGTATTTGGGGGACGGGAGCTAGAGAAAGACCTGAGAGTCAGCCCTGCAGTGGGGAAATAGTGAGAGGGATGTTATTTACCAGAAATGTTGCTGGTGTAGTTTGCACATATGAAGCATGATTCTGATTTTGTTTTTAGCGGGGAAAAGTCAATTCTTGGCAGCAAGGGCCAAATGTAAAAGCTAATAAGGGAAATGGGAATGGGGGTGGGGGAAGAGTCTGAATGTTCTTTCTTGTCTACTTCACACTTGGAATGCTGCTCCAGTACATTATTTTGCAGAGGCAATCAGCACACCTGTTAGTGAGCTTTGGCATTTAATTGACATTATCGGCCTCTGCACAGAGGCAGACAATGGATGTCACTGCGGTGTGGGTGAAACACATTTGCAATTCATAGAAGACTGAGAGGAAGCTAATCACGTTTGTCTGCAGTCTCCCTAGGGGGACACATCTGGCTGGGAAAAGGAGCCACTTGCTTCCCTGAGTCAAAGGTGTTCAAGGACTTTTAGGTGATCAGACCCTTCACTCAGCCCTTGAAAGCCCCAGTAATCAGGGAAGATGGGTAAATGACCAAGCGGACCCTCTTGGGCTGACAGGTGGAAAGGCTGGATTCCAGAGGCTTTGGCTTTTGTCCTGCCTTCCCTACTAACTTATTCTTTGCTTTTGAAGTTGGCCATTTGCCTTTTGTGTGTGTTGTCTTATTTTTCTGGAAAATGACTCTGAAAGTAAAGAATCTAACTTGTAGTCATTACAGGTGACCTCCTTGGCTCTGATTTGGTCCAGCTAGGTATCACACATTCATTCTCACTGAGGATTTCAATGTTCTAAGCCCAAGATAAGCTCTAGGCACTGGAGTACAGTTCAGTGAGATATTGTTCTGTTTTCAAGATCTCACAGCACCCTGGGATCAACACTTAACTACTTTGATTAAGAGTAGAAAATACTGTGATAGAAATGGGTGCAGGGTATTAAGCTGGACCTGGACCTCAGAGCCTGAGAAGTGTTTTCTAGCTGGACAGAAGGGGGAATGGCATTTTAGGTAGAGACAACAGCACAGACAAAACCACAGAGATATTGAATTTTATATCTTGTCAGAAAACAGTGACTAGTCCAATATGTTAAAGGGTTTGGGGGCAGGAATTGTGAGGGATAAAGTTTTAAAATGGATTCTGGGTCTAGGTTATCAGGACTTAGAGCCCTCAGGTTAATACCATCAGAAACATCTGAAATTTCTTCAAACAAGATTAAGTTTTGATTGGAATCCATCAATAATACAGTATTGAGCACTTGCTCTTAGCAAGGCCCTGTAAAGGAAGGACAGAGAGAAGAGTCAGATCCATTATCTTCATGTGTGACTCTCTGCTGAGGCTACAGACACAACAAAATCACTGCTACCCATTTATTTGTTTATATATTCATCCAGTCGTTGACAAATCCCAGTGAACCCCTATGATGTGCTAGGATTCTGGGTAAAATGAATAAGTGAAATTATATCCTTGCTCATGGAGCTCATTGACGGTGAAATAGATGATTATATTGTCAGTGTTACAGGATGTGGCAAAGATATGCACACGGGCCTGAGGATTCCCAAGGTCTAGTGGAAGGTTAGTCAAGGAGGGCTTCCTGGATTGACCCCTGAGAGTGTGACTAAGTCAAACCAAGGAGGGCAGGAGTGTTGTGCATGTCCTAGAGAGTGCAGAGAAGACAGTTTTGGGAAGAAGTGTCCTATATAGAGGAGGAGGTGAGGAGGTCCTGTGACTGGAACAAAATGTGTGTCGCTGGAGGAAGGTATGGCAGAGATAAAACTGAGTAGACTGGCTTCAACCCCCAGTACCAGGCATCAGATGAGGGGCTGTCCATGGTACTGAGGAGCACAGAGGGGCCAGGCTTTCAGTACTAAGAGCTTGCAAACCTTCAGAGATAAAATTTTTCATGGAAATTTGAAAACTTTTAGAACAACTTTTAATTTTATTTGAAAACCCAACTTAATCAAGTCCTCAGTTCAGAGAAGGAGAGGGGATCGGAAACTATTTTTTACCAAATGTTTTCCCTGCTCCACCATCCCACCCCTGCTCCATCCACTCCAGAAGGATTGTCCCGTTAGCTGCTGGGAAATGCCCAGAGCAAATGCACAAGGGACTGTGAGGGGCTAGTGGAAAGACTGAAGCCCCTCCCCTCTATGAAGGAAGGCTCCACCTACCCTTTGGTGAAAGATGAGACAGAAAACAGCTCTCGGGGTGGGCTTGCCTGCTCCTGGGGATGGTTAGAGGTCTGAGGCTGTGCCAGGGGGAAGGCTCCAGACACCATAGGTATTATTCATCCAACCTCTAAGAGACTCTGTCCAAAACTCTTCCAAAATGTTCTTGGAGACTTGCTTTGACGATTTACCCGTTTTATTGAGTTCCTACTGAAATGCTTATTAATTGGTATCCCCAAGATCAATGGCAGAGTGGTATTCTGCAGTAATTATTCTAGACACTAAAGGCCAACAGGAATTCCAATTCTTATGTTTGTCTCTCAGTAACATTTAAAGAAGCCCAGGTACTGGGAGGGACCACAGCCTTCAAGGCCACTCAAGTCACACTGTTTGGGTAGAGGAGGGCTTGACCACTTATTGGACCAATTATTTAAACTTGCAGACCCTTGGTGTCTATATTAGTTCCTTGTGATTGCTATAACAAACTACCACAAACTTAGTGGCTTAAAACCCTCACAGTTCTGGAGGATGGAAATCTGAATACAATACCTCTGGGCCAAAATCAAGGTGTCGGCAGAGCCACGTTCCCACCAGATGCTCTAAGGGATAGTCCACTCTTTGCGTCCTCCAGCTTCTGGTGGCTGGTGTCATGCCTTGTCTTGCTGTTTCATCACTCTACTCTTCAAGGCTGGTATCTTCTAATCTCTCCCTGCTCCATCTTCACATTGCCTTCTCCTCTATGTGTGGTAATGTTTTCTTCAGCCTTCCTCTTATAAACATACTTGTGTTTGCATTTAGGGTCCACCTGGATAATCCAGGGTAATTTCCCCTTCTCAAGATTCTTAATTTAATCACATCTGTGAACAGCTGATTTTACCACATAAAATAACTTTCACAGGTTCCAGAGATTCAAATGTGGATATTATTTGAGTAGCTATTTTTCAGCCAACCACAGTGTTCTCAAATGTAACGTAGATCTGATGAAAGCACCTAAATCGTTGGCTAAAGATAGTCCCTTCCCCACCTCTCTCTCTCTCTCCTACACACACACACATACACACACCCTGACACACAAGTATCTGCCATATGGTAATTGGTCAGTAAATATTAGCAGTGGCAGCTATTTTGGAAAACAACTTCACCTCTCCTCTTCTCTATCAGTTCCTACGGGCCTCTCTCTTCCTCCCTGCCAGTCCTTACTGTTCTGCTACCCTATTTTCCAAATTGCTTCTTTTCTCAGCACTGTACTAACACAGTTCTTTTTCTATAACCACTTTTCTTTTCCCAAGAGCTTTCTGCCAGGAACTGACCATTCCTCAGTGAATGAGAAGCAAGATGGGGAGGTAGACGTGGGGAGAGAACTGCAGCAATGAAGGCGGGACAGAGGATGACGGTGCAACCACACACAGTAGTATTGTCTTTTCCTGTGAGGACTCTTCCTCTCTCACTGTCGTTCGCAGCCCACAGGATGCACGAGAAACATCTAAACCCACCTGCCCACATGGGCAAGCTGTGGGCATCTCAGACTCCTTCCCTCCTCCATCCCTTCCTGACTCCAGAAGCACAACCCACTTCCCAGGAGTCCAGACCCAGGAGAACACACTGCATGGAGGTCTCTTGGTTGGATTCAGTGAGGCCCTTGCGGTCCCCACTGTTCATGCTGATGATTAAAACAGCCTCCTAATTGGTTTCCTGCCTTCTAATTTGCCCCATCTTTTACACCTGCCAGAAGGTCAGTTTTGTGTGTTTGCTTGCTCATTTTCCTTTTCAGAGGAGGTAGCATGTGTCAAGATAAGAGAAGGGTCTTTGGACTAAGATAGGTGAGGATTCAAGCTCTGACTCTGCTGTTCGCTAGCTCAAGATACTTAATCTTTCTGAGCCCCAGGGACAGTCTGAAAGAGCTGCTGTAAAAAATTATTTAGGAGAGTGGATGGTGCATTTGCATGGTGCCTAGCATATGGCAGGTGTAAAATAAACTGGTTTCTTTCTCAGTGTTTAGTAAAATAAAGCTCCTCGTATCATGCCCCTGTATACATATCTCCTATCAAGGACCTTGCTTTACCAATACTTCCCTCTATATGTTACATCCTCAATAAACACTCCTCTCAACTGGATCATTTCAATCAGCATGACATCATATATTATTTTCCTATCTTAAAAACAGTCACTTGACTCTACTTCTTCTGTGAGTCTTCACCCCATCTCTATATTCCCCTTTACTGCATATCTTGAAAGATTTGTCTAGTCTCAATGTTTTCAATTTCTCTCCTCTTTTTCTTTAGAACCACCCTAAGCAGGCTTTCTCCCCACTGCTGTACGGAAATTGCTCACTTTAAGGTCATCACTGACTTCCAAACTGTTATATTCAGTGGTCAGTTCTCAATCTTCCTCTCACTTGATTTATCAGCAGCATTTGACACAGGCAATTTGCTTCTCTTTGACATGCTGTCTTCAGGTTTCTCAGGGCTTTAAAGCCCACTGAGTTCCTTCCTGCTTTACTGGCGGTTCTTCCTCAGTTTCCTTTGCTGGTGCCTTGTCTTCATGGCCTCTTCATCTGGGGCTGCCCCAGGGTCCGTTCTTGTCTTTTCTTCTCTTTCCTGATACATTTATTTTCTTGATGATCTCACCTAAAGGGTCAAGACCTCTCTCCTAATCCCTAAATCCAATATCTGACTTTTGTTTCACATCTCTATTTGGATGTTTAATAGACAACTCAAACTCAACATGCCGGTTATCTCCCCACCTCAGCCACCATCACAACCTGCTCCACTCTGCCACTTCCCATCTCAGATGATGACAGATCATCCCTTCCATTTGCCAAGTCCAAAAATCTTTCCTACTCAATTCCATAAGATATCTTACTTGGTTTTAGCAAAGATTTTTGTGCTCTGGCAGTACACCATATATACTGTCAATGTGATATTTATCACCCTCTTACTAGTTTTAATCTTCTTCTATGTATCCTTTTCTTTTCAGCTCAGTTGTACTATCAACTCCTTAAAGCTATGCACCCATTTATCATGTGTCCTAAGCATCTGACACAATGTTCAATATAATAAACGTTTGTGAAACAAATGGATAAAAAATTTAGGTCAGTAGTACCATGATCCATGATTCAAAAAATCAGTTTATAATCCGTTAAGGGTAACCTATATATATATATATATATATAAATAGAAGAAAGTAAGAAATTAGAAAAATATACAAAGACTTTTCAGTTTTCAGTCTTGCTCTGGTGTTATGGTTGAAGTAGTGTTTTTTACCAATGTCTGGTGAAACAGAACAGAAGAGCTGATTGATCGATTTTAAATCTCCTCAATATAAGAATGTAAGATAGGGTAATATAGGGATTGCAATTGTACACACTGGGATGATCTGAACTCTCAATCAGGGAGACAGAAAGTTGAATCTCAGCCTCATAAGGACTCTGGGAAAGTTATTTCATCTCTCCTAGCTGAAGCTTCCTCATCTGTAAAATGAGCATAATAAATGCTCACCTCAAAGAGACATTTTGAATGTTAAGTGAGTGAAAAACCTGGTTCATTATCAGTACTGACTGATAATGGTAGCTATCATTGTTAGCTTCAAGGAATTGTCTCAGGAACAATCAATGCCTATCAAGAGAATTTTTATCTCCAGTGTATTCTGTTATTCTGTGTTTCTCCAAATTCTTATTTAAGTATATGTGTGTGTGTGTGTGTGTGTGTGTGTGTGTGTGTGTGTGTGTGTGTGTGTATTTGTGTGTGTCTATGGATATCAGTTGGGGAGAATGGAGAGAAATAAAAATGTTTGATCAAAAGTTCTCACCATCTATCTGTGGAGCCATGTGTAGCTACAAAAACTCAGGTGGATTCTTCAAGCCACCTTCCCGACATCTTGCCCAGCATCATCTATGGTCAAGTCTTTTGCCTTCTGCTTTGCTCCTTGCCAGCCACTACTACTAGAGAAGGCCACATGGGGATAACCATGGCAAGACTATTCTTCTCTAACCTCAACTGTGAGCTCTGCCCACAGCTTAGCATACCTGTTCTTTATCATGATTCATGTTGCTTTGGCATAACTCCACCTGAGAAACCAATAGGTGCAGTCTTAAGCAGCCCCTGTAGTCCTCATTTGCATATCCCCAGACATAGAACTCTCCACCCTAATTCTACTGTATTCATTGCCTATAGGGTTCCAGTCCTGACAGTCTGCCATTTCTCCAGCCTGGTAGCAACTCACTTGGGCTCATCAAATGAATGTGTGCTTTCTTTCTTACTCCCCTTTCTATAATTTATGATAGCTGAACCTATCAAAATGTTAATAAATTTTGTGTTGCATGGTAGCCAAAAAAGTAAAATGAATACTCATCTGTGTGTTTCATACCCAAGATTTCCTTCAGTCATTTAATGACAAGGTGAAATCAATGTTTTGAAGCCTATCTACCCAATCATTAGAAATTTAAGCCCAGTTATTGGCTTTCTCCTGCTCAGTGGTGAGATGATCCCATATGATGTCATGATCACTAATGTTTACATATTATTTTCCCTTCATAGAGAGAAAGCTTCTAGAAGGTAGGATCTGTGTCTAATTAACCTTTGAAGAAAAAGTGTGGATTCTAGTCAAGTGAACTTGTACACATTATTTGCTAACCTGAACTTTACTTTGTTTATGTTTAATTGGAAACATGAATATTTAAATCATAGGGCGGTTGAGGAAATTATTACGTTTCTGTATGAGGTCCAATAAATATTTCCCTTCTTCCCCTTTGGATTTTTGTTTTTAGCTTTCTCTCTCTCTCCCTCTGTTTCCTACATTTATTTCTCAGCATCCTACTTCATTCATGGTAAACTTTCTAATTTCTTTTCCTTGGAGCATTTCTATTCCTGCTTCTAGTCCTCACTGAAGAACAATTATACTTCCTGCCTTTTGGTTCTATGAAATATACCCTAGTTCTTTATAATAAATTTACCACTGAACTTAAGGCCATTTCAGTGGCTTATTTCCCTTGGAATCGGATGCTCTCTGAGCAGTCGAGGTAATGACTAATCCTTTTACCCACTGGATGGTGAAATCCTTAAAGGTCAAGGTTACATTTTGCTCATAATCGTTTCCCCAAAGTTTCACTTACAGCTGTATGTGGTAGATGTACATATCTGATGAGTAACTGACTAAAAGAATAACTTCTTCCTTTATTCCTTTTTTTTTCACAATATTTTCCCAGATAACCTGAACACCAATCCATAGATCTACCCTGCTGCCATTCTGCGGATTTTTCTTCCAACTTTAACCTTCTGCATTCTCATCCTCACAACATGCTGACCCAGGTCATCCACTGTCCAGTCTATTGCTTTTGTTCTGCTCCTTACCAGCCACTTTTCCTGAAGAAAGCCACATAAGTGTGATGATTGAGTCTATTTCAAGTTGATTCCATTTAACCACAATTTGGATCTGCCCACAGCTTAGCAGCCCTTGACTTCCTTTTTAAAGGGATCTGATGTATTCCTAAAGCAACAATTGCAAACGTTTTTCATTGTCATTTAAACCCTTTACTCAGTCACTCACTGCTGAATCACCTCCTGCCTCACTAGAGAAAACTGGTGAGAAATGGTAAGAGTTGGCTTTGCTGTACTTCATAGCTGTCTTCACATATCTTTCTCTTCCTTTGGTCCTCTTCCACTGTTTGCCCAAATTAATAATTTTACTTCTACACTAGGTCACCATGCACACCTCCTTTTTTAAGATGTCATCTCTCTACTTACTTCTGCTACAAGCATCTTGAAAATGTCCTGTACATAAACTGTCCCATTATATTATATTCCACTGGATCCCCTCATGGTCTGAATTCCATTCACACAGCTCTCCTGGTTGGTGAGTTGACAGTACCTTTACAATTACCAGATTTATTCTGTCCCCATTCTCCTTCAGCACATCTGATTTTGCTGATTATCTTCACTCTTCAGACTTGTGTGAAACTTCTTTCTCTGTGTCGCCCTGCCAACTTGATAGGTGTTCTCCTTTACATGAAGTTCTTCCCTATGTTTCAGTCATCTTTGGTCTCTCTTGAGAATCTCTTCCTTTGCAGTGTTGCTACTAGATGGATGGCGTTCCTAATGCCAATAAGAGAATTCACTTCTCTTGTATCTTCTGGTCCTGAATTTCTAACTTTCTGCTGGACAGCTCCCTTGGTTTGCTCCTAAACTCTTATATACAAAAGTCATCCACTTCTACCAAAAAGCCTGAATCTGTATGACTTTGGGACTTATTCAGAGAGAGAATACTACAGGAGAGGTAAAGACAGAGAGAAGTAAAAGATGAGTCTGAGAATTTTAGCCACTGATTTACTAATGGTAATTAACTGAGGTCAAAAAAGACAGAAGGCATTGGATCATCCTTTTCTCCACTCCTATTTCCAAAACAATTGGGTAGGAGGAGGATGGCTGTTTATTGAATTCCTACTGTGTGCCAGACACCAACATAGGCATTTTAAATTGGCTAATTCATTTAGTTTTCAAAACAACTCTGTTTCACTTATTTTCTGTTATTGACCCTGTTATTTTACAGGTAAGGAAACCAGGGCTACATGATACTGAGATTTCTAAGATTATGTAAAGAGTTATAAATCCAACATTTGGTCCTAAATTTATTTAAATTCCCAAGTTGTCTTTCTCATCGTATGTCATACGATGAGAAAATAAGAAACCGCATGGATTTTGAATTCACATTTACAGCTGGAGACAAGGTTCTTTAAAAGTTATGCTGGTGGTCAGTTACAAGTCCTGAACTTTCTGTTTGGGAAATTCTTCTTTCAGAAATTACCAGGACAAGGCATCTATTCTATTCAGGGTTCCCTTCTTCAACTAAACCTATAAAGCACTCTTTAATTTTCCTTTCTGTACTCTTCATAGTTATTTTTAAAAATTATTTTAACACACCACACACATCTCTAAACCAAGGTTTCTTAACATGCTATTGGAATTTTGGGCTGAATAATTCTTTGTGGTGGGTGAGGCTGTCCTGTGCTTTGTAGCAAAATCAGCAGAATCCCTAACCTCTACCCACCAGATGTCAGTAGCATCTACCCCCAGTATGACAGCAATACATATAACTGGACATTGTCAACTGTCTTCTTAGGGACAAAATCATCTCTGTTTGAGAATAAGTGATCTGTATTTATATGCATATCCACATCCATATCTATATATAATCCAATAAGGATCCACGTGTGTTTCATGAAGGCTGAGATTTATTATTCTTGCTCACATCTCTATACCTATGCTTGGAGCAGTGTCTGACACATACTTGGCACAAAATGCAATAAATATTTATAGGATGAATACATAAATGAGAAGGAAGGAAAGCAATGTTTATGGAAAATCTATGTTATTCCATATTCTTCATTAAGAATTTTTCTTCAAAACAACTCTGGGAGGTGGCTAGTAATAAACTTACTTCCCAGATGGGAAAACAGAGACTCAGAGAGAATGGCCTTCCTTTGGCTTTTTCCACACAGCTTTTCCCACACAGCTAGACAGTGTGAGAGTCAGCATTTCAACCGATTCTGTCTACACTGAAGTCTACCTTCCTTCCAGGATGCCAAACAGTGATATATAATTGTGAGTACTATGAGAATCAGAGTTTAAGACTGAAAAAAATGGATCACTATTGTTTCAGCTTTTTTGTAGGAAATATGATTTGTAAATTATGTGTTGGCCAAAAGATAATTTTTAGTTCTGTTCCCCACATTTTTCCAGTCTCCCATTACGGGCAATTTTGTTTCTCAAGTAAAATATTTAGTAATCTGACTTTGTATCTCTCTTTCCCTCACTATACATCTTATCCATCAGAAACACATAGACTTAAAGCTAAATTGTTGCCTATGGCACCCTGCCTGACCTGGCCCCTGATGCCTCTTGGACCTCTTATCACACTGGTATCCTCCTTGTTCATTAATCTCTGGTCAGCAGATCTTTTATTCCTTTGAACATGCCATTCACATTAATGCCTTAAGTTTGTTGCACTTGCATTTCCCTATGTTTGAAATTCTGTTTCAATGTTTGTTTTATAAATAAAGTTTTATTGCCATACAACCATGCCCAGTCATTTACATATTGCCTATGACTGCTCTCATGCTATAGTGGCAGAGTTGAATAGCTGTGACAGTGGCTGATGAATGACAAGGAGAGGAAAATTTTTTTTTGAAGTTCTTATAACACATTATTCAATGAATTGTTCTAAATGCTTTGCTTCCCCCATCTTGACTTGGATGCAGACCTTGAATTAATAACAATTGGATAGATTTAGGGGGAAAAAAACCCGAATCTAATAATGTCCAATATATTACCCTGGAGAAAATGAAGTAGTGAAATGTTAAGGAAATGTCCCCTTACCAGTTTCAATCAGTTAATATCAGGAGAGAGAAGACCGACTATCAAAGACGTTCTTCCTGATGGTACCTAATACTGTAACGACTCATTTCTCTTGTTTCCTCTTTCCAGAGAACATTGGAAAGTTACAAACTTATGTTGCTGTCTGAGACGAACAAGTCTGTCATTTGCTTAGCTGCTCAGTGTTGTGGTCATGTTCCCAATTTACTCATGACACCAGACATAAGGGCTAAGTGAGCTCGATTAGCCAAGTCTATCCGCCAGCCCTATCTGCAGCCAAGAAGCACAGCCTGAGAGCCAGCAGTCTTCAGCAGAGGTGTCATTCCCAAGCACTTCAGGAGAAATAGGCTCTTCACTTTGCTGTTTGAAAGGGACTCGGAAAGAAAATGAACAAATGCATCAAGGAAGATTTTTCTCTTGACCTAAACTTCAGACATTAGAGACGTTGTCGTGGGTCACCAGGCTGCAAAGTTTCTTCAGTTGGGATAACTGCATTGTAACAGTGGAGTTTCAAGTGTCCATTCTTTTCTCTGAAAAGTAAAAAGTTAATAATAAGATGATAATTCTAATGATGACAATAATAATGATAAGCAAGGGATGGGCTAAATGCTATAACAAAGAGATCCACGGTGGCTTAGCAATGTCAGGATTCCCAGTGGGGCAGTCCTCCTGGGCGCTGTGGCGCCAATGAATATTTAAGCTTGGAAAGCCCTCATACTCATCACTAGAATTCCAGGCTTCATGCAGAAGGGAGAGAGAGAATATGGTGAACTTTTATCTTCTATTTAAATTCCTTGGTATGAAGTTTACATAACGCACTTCTGCTCATATTATCAAAAAATGAGTAACAGGGTCCCACATAGAGTAATGCCAGGAGATTGGGGACATACAGCCAATGGCTTGGCAACTATTTCCTAGCAACCACTCTGAACCGTAGTACAGGAATGTGAATATCTGGTAGTCTGATCTGTCGTATGCATTGATATGTGTTGGGCACTTTCCGAGGTTCATTCACATAATACTTTTTTACTATAAGTAAAAAAATCTATTGTATCAACTGCTTTTTCTTTCTATTACATAGGGTTGTAGTGAGTTAAATAGGTAAATAAATGCAAAATGCTTTGAATAAGGAAGGCACCTAGCAAGCATAATGGTTGATAGCTATTAGTATTTTGGCTATATAGTTTGAAAAAAAAACAGACCGTTAGTTTTAGTTTTAATGGTGATTCAAGGCTCTAGCAAGACCCTGTTCTATGTTGAAATTCAATTCAGTCCATTTGGTTCAATAGAAATTTATTCAGTGTGCCTGTAGAGTTTCCCAGGAAGGCCTGTGGCTGTCTCATCTTCTTTGATGTATTAGAAGTCCATAAACTATATAAAGTTTCACTAAATAAAAGGGATAAAGGAATATTCCACTTTATGTTCAGTAATCAACATGTCCAAATTCTAAATGAATCCTCAGACCAAAGTGGCTTTTGTGGTGTTGAGGCAACTGCTAGCAAAGTTCACCAATTTCTTTCCTATCTTTAATGGTATGAATTTCCTACATCTGCCACAATGGAAGACTACAATCTTGGTAGCTTAAATGACATAAATTTATTGTCTCACAGTTATGGACGCTAGAAATCTAAAATCAAAATGCTGACATGGTTAATTCCTTCTGGCGGCTCTGAAGGAAAGTGTGCTCCATGCCTTTCTCCTAGCCTCAGGTGGCGGCTGGCAACCCTTAGTGTTCTTCCCTTTGCAGTTGTATCACTGGATTAGAGACCCACCCTCATCCAGTATGAATTCATTTTAACTTGTGTACATCTGCAAAGCTTCTGTTTCCAGATGAATTCATATTCACAGATTCCAGGCATGAGGACATGAACATATTTTTCTGATAAACACAAATCAACCCATAGCCTTAAACAAACAGATTTTACTGAAAAGCTACTAATTATAATAACAATAATGTAATAACAGCAAATTTTAATTACATGATTGCTGAGTTAGGTACTGACCGGGCACTGAGTTAGGGATTTTATTGGTTAGATATAACCTTATTTAATCCAACCCCCCCAACCTCTGTTATTATTACTATCATCATCACCATCATCATCATCATCACACCATTTTTACGTGAGAGAGACTGAGATGCAGAGAGCTATGATAACTTGCCATAGGCAAGTTGGCAAGAAACTAGTACTGGAATCAAGTCAATGTGAGTCCAGAACCAGTAGTCTCATCCAATATATGAGACAAGTGACATCTGTTTTCTAACCAGCAATTGTCCCAGAAACCAGTAGAAAGATAGACTCTTCCTCCTGTTGCAACCCAGCCTATGGGGTTCTTTTCTTGCTGCTGCTTATGTTTTCCATTTGAACTTTCCTGCCTAAATGGATGTACTTTTCCCAGTTGTCATCTCAGAGCTCTCAGAATAGTTGCAGTTCTTCTCTGGTTCGGTTAATCACAGCCAAAGATTAGCTGAAGCTTTCCCTGGAGCTGGGTTCTTGCTCAAGACAAATCTTCAATGCCAGCTTCCTTCCTTGGAATCTTGGGCTGATGTGCTGCATAACTGCAAAGAAGAAGGAGGCTTTCTGTCTTTCCAATTTGGCCTTAATGTTTATATTGTGCTTTAGTAAGAATTTGCATGATTATTTCTCCCATCCAGAGGGAAATCAGAAATTACTATTTTGGCAGGATGCAAACAACTTTTGTTCTTTCATTTCAGGTTTTATATATTATAAAAATTGTCTGTTCAACAAGTAAATTTAAAAAATGTATAAACGCATAGCTAATGATCCCTTCCTCAGTGATACAACCATTTCCATGTCTCTAAAGTAGACAATGTTAATGAACTTATGTGTATCCCCCCATTTTTCCCCTTGTCTTATATACATATTATATAAAATAATGTAAAGGTTTACTTAGATTTCTTTTTCACCAAATAGTCATCCTATACATGTTACTTTGAACCTTGCTTTTAAAATTTCATGATGTATCATGCATATATCATGAATATATTACATAAATCATGGCTATTATCATCCAGGGTTTGGTCCTTGGATCTCTTCTCTAGTCCACCTATTATTTCCTTGGCGATATCATTCAGTTCCAAGTCACTAAAAATCTTAAGGTTGTCGACTTCCAAATTTATACTGTCAAATGGGACGCTTGTCTGAATTTTAGACTTGAACAACCTACTGCCTACCCATCTTCACTATTGGCCTATGTCATAGGTACTTAAACTTAACAAATCCAACATGAAAAACCTAACATTCTCCCCAAAACAGACTCTACTTGTGCTCTGCCCCATCTTAGTTAATAGAAATTCCATCACTCCACTGGCTCAGCTCCCAACAATCCTGTATTTTGCATGTGTGTCCTCTCTGTCTTTCTAATGCTACATCAAGTCCCTCAGCAAATCCTTCCAGCTCTCTTTCAGAGTATATTCAAAGTCCAACCACTTCCAACCTCCTGCATCATCTCTGTCCCAGTTTAAGCCACCACTGTCTCTCACGTGCATTATTGCTCTAGTTGCCTCACTGACCTCTCTGCTTCCACCTTTATTCCACGCCTTCAAGTCTTTATTCAAATATTACCTTTTCAGTGAACACTTGTTCACCCACCCATTTTAAAACTGCACCCATAACATTCTGTACCTGTTTTCTAAGACTTAATTTTATACACAACACTTATTAACTTTCAGTAATATAATTATTGTAAGTATACAGTATAATAGAGTGCTTTCATTATTTTGTCTCTGTCCAAGCCGCAATGGCAGAAATTTTTGTGCCTTTTTTTTTTTCACTGCCATATCCTTAGAACAAGGTTTGGCCTCTAGTAGGTGCTCAATAAAATTTTTTCAATTGATTGGTGAACATTCTTACAAATCAGTGTGTATGTGCGTATACACACACATAATCTTTTTATTCTAATTTTTTAATAAACTGGTATTTTACACAAATGAGATTATACCAAACATTATTTGTGTCTTTCTTTCTAACTTTTCTTTTATTTTTATTTCCTATGTCTACTGTTTTTCTTGCCTCACATTTTTTCCTTCCCCTCTCCTCAACCCTTGTTAACAACCAGAAATTCATCTTTGTATGCAGCTTCTTCATGCTCCTGTAACAATTTACAAACATATAGACATCAATTCACTATAAATGCATAAACAAAGGGATCTGGGAATTCATTGTTTGCTTTAGAAAAACTCAATTGTATCTTACATACATTTCTCTACATCTTATTTTTCTTACTTTTTCAGTAGTTAGTATAAATCCCATCAAGTTAACTCTTATTAGTCAAATTAATTTCAATGGCTGGTAAGTATTCCAGGAAGAATACAGATGAACTAAAATCTGTTTAGTCTTATCTGACTATGAGTATGTCTTTTGTTTCTAATTTTTTTTCGCTCCATGAGACAATGTTGCAATAAACACCCTTGCATACTGTTCCTTTTGGTTCTACAGGAAAGATTCCTGGGAGTGAGAATCCAAGAGTC
Organism: Camelus dromedarius; assembly: GCF_036321535.1. Taxonomy (NCBI): domain Eukaryota; kingdom Metazoa; phylum Chordata; class Mammalia; order Artiodactyla; family Camelidae; genus Camelus; species Camelus dromedarius. The sequence goes on from NC_087436.1 coordinate 113,677,045, forward strand.
TTGGGACAAATTAACCTAGATCTGATTCAGAGAACACTTTAATTTAACATTTTTTTGAAACCTAAAGTATACCATTATTATTAAATTAATATTTAGTATGTGCTTGCTACTTGCCATAAATATTTCCTCTTTAATTCTTATAGCAACATTGACAGTTGAATATACCCATCTTACAGATGAGAGATTAAAGGCCCAGAGAGGAGAACCATTCTCAGGGAGAAGTCACCCTTGCCCTGTTCCTCAGTCTTATTCCCAGTCTTGATATTCAGGCCTAGAGCATTGTCTCCTATTCCTCCAAGGAGATCTATCAGATTGTAAAGCAAAGAGGCTTGTTGGTGGCCTGTCTTGTCTAACTGAGGGCCCTACATCAGCAGACAGATTAGGTCTCATCTCTTCCTCAACACAGTAGGACACTGTCTTCATTCATTGCTATGCTTTTCCTGAGTTGAGCTGTCAGGAAGGAACTCTGTTCTCTTTAATTTCTGGAGCTTGGAGCCCAGCTCAGTGTCTGCCACATTTCAATGAATTAACCTGTGGATAACTATGAGGATGGACCATGGACTTGACGTTTGCTCTGATCTAAGACATGGGTCTGATCCCAGTCCCCAGGGCAGTGTACCTGCATAGTCTCATTTCATAGGACAAATGACCACCGTTCCCATTCCCAAGCCTCTGATCTTCCAGTGCAACTGCCTTGCCTGGTAATGAGTCAGAAACAGAGCAGAAATAATAATGGCTACTGTGGATGGTGTTGTGAATTACATGCCCAATTTAATGGTAAAGTAATTGCATGGATTATCTCATTTAGTCTTCATAACACTGGATAGAAAAGATTGATATCTTCCCTGTTTTATAGATGAGGACCCTAAAGCACAGGAAAACTAAGTAACTTGCTAATGTGACACTCCAAATGGCAGATCTAGGCTTCAAACCAAGGCAAGATGACTCCAGTACCTGAGTCTTTAAAAGGGAAATGGCAAAACAATCCCTCCATGACATTTCAGAAATTGTCTTGAACTCCACAGGGGGCTTTGCTTTGTTCTGGCATGAACAAGACAGAGCAGTAGACCTGGAGCTGACCCAGGGGTGAGGCAAGAGCGCCAGATTCCTGTCCTGGCTCCAACAACGCACATTGGCATCCTGAGCTACTGTCTTCATTTGTGAAGTTTCAGATGGAGCAAGCTGGTGATGACAAAGGTGCTGTGGTTTTTTCAGTCAGACAAATACTAAAGTTGATTTCATCACTCATTGTGAGTGCTAGGCCAGGTGACTTAATCATTCTAAACATCCCCCCCACCCCACTCCCATGTGGAGAGGGTATATAAAGCCTTATAATAATATAATCTGCTGAAACAGATAAATGTGTTTTAAATGTGTGATACAAAGAGAAAAGTTCAGGTGAAACATATGGCACATGATCAGATCAGCACACCATGACATGCCAGGTCCTCCTGCAGGTGAGTCTGGAAGTGTAATGTGGTTCTCAAGCTCCTGCCTCTCCTTAGCACCTTTATTTCCATTGGCATCCCAGCCCCAGCCACCTTCGTGATCTGTGGCTCTGGGGTTTGTGGTTTGGATGTTTATGGAGTGCGGCTTCCTGGCAGCCACAATTAATGCCAGGATTCTCCCCATGGCTCCTTGTTTTAACAACTCCCTTTTCTTGGCACAACTTATGACTGCCCTGGATATAGAATTTCTGTGATCTCTCAACATCTTCTGCCTGAAGGCCTTGAGGGAGTCTGAGTAATCCTGCCACTCTTCTTCCTTTTCCTTTCTTGGACTCTTTACTAAGGGAATGCTACACACAAGGGGAAAAAAGGAAAAAAAGAAATTCTCTCTCAACCAGAAGAAAAATGCTTTGTTAACAGCCAAGAATTCAGTACCTACTAATATACAGACCTTTGATAACTTTGAGGTAGAAAGTGATAGAGTAGGGATGAAGTGGGATGTCTTCTCCCCCTCATATTTGAAGACTGGGACTCATGGGCTAAAGCTTGTCTACAGGTATTTAGGTGGACATTTAGGTACCCGCTTAGGCACCAAGTTCAATATATTCACTCAGCCAAGCAGTTGGGGTGAGAAGAGGGAAGCTAAGAAGGAAACCAGCCTCCCTAGAGCTCAGGCCCTGCCTGGGAGAGTTTATAGCACTAAGAGGCAGAATAAGAAAGAGACAGGGCAACCTGGGCTTCTGACCTACAAGGCACAATGGCCTTGCTCTCCAGTTAATGTGGGCTCTGATTGGTTGACTTAACAACATCCCTTTCTGGAAGAAGGATTCAGGAAGGAATAGAGACAGATAGGACTGGCAAGAAAAATAGTCTTCAACATTTGAAGGAAAAGTTCTAGAAATCTCCTCTCTCTATGATCTGTTAATCACAAAGTATTCTTCAGTGTATCCCCTTTTCAAACATCCAGGTAATTTACTTAAGAAAAAAAAATTCTTGTGAAATTCCTAAATTATCAAGGTGGAAAGGATCATTGAAGGCATCTAGTCTACCAACCCATCTTCAGGACTAAACTAATAAACTAACCTTTAGAAAGAAGTGATTTGCTTAAAGTAGAAGAATCTCAGGGTTCCAGATTGCTTACCCAGCTCTCTCCCCCTACACCATAGCACGCAATTTTGAAATGCTGTTACATTGCTTTCTTTAGTCCTTTTCCTCTTATGTTTCTTTCTTCTTGTCCCTTTTTGTCTTTTCTTCCCATCCTATACCTACCCATAGCCAAAAAGAATTTACTCAGATACACAGAAGACTATTAAAAAGGCAATTCATTCCAAGGTATATACTCTGTAGTAGTAAGTGTACATATTCACCGAAACAATTATACATAAATGTTCTTGTCAGATTTATAATACTCTGAAACAACTCATATGTTCATCAACGGAAATATGGGTAAAAAATGATGTATTTATACAAGAGAATGTGATACAGCAATAAAAAGAACAAACAGTGGTAAACTCAACAATGTGGGTGGGTTTTAAAGAGGTTATATTAAATAAGAGAAGCCAGACACATGATTCAATTTGTATGAAGTTCAAGAATGGCCAAAAGTAATCTGTGTGATAAAAGCCAGAATAATGGGCTGAAGTCTGGTAGCTATTGGTTGGGAAGTGGCCCAAGTTAAGCTTATGGGGACTAGATGATATTCTATATCTTGTTCTGGGTGTTAGTCATATGGGAGAATACATATGGAAAAATGCATTGGCCTGGGCACTTTAAGTATATAAATTATACCTAAGTTTAAAAAAAAAATCTTTGAAAGGGCAATAGAAAAGTTGGAAATATTCTGATGGGAAGAGGACTAACATACCCAAAACAGGCTAACAAAATTACTGAAATTGAATATCAAATTTAATTTTGGGATAGCAGCCAGTGAAAAAATTCCTAATCATTTGTCCCTCCCATTTTCTTAAATACAAATTAAAATCGTCAAGAGAGCAATATTTTAACAGCAATATTCTTTTAAAATTAACTTATGTAGTATTTTAAAAAAAAGACTCTGAATAATATAATGGTCAAAATCTCTGACAAAACTCATTAGAAGTGTTGAGCTGTCTTACTATGCCCATTTTTTCCTATCAGTCTTTTACAAAGCTAACACTTACCGTGAAATATAATGAAGATATGTTCTTAGAGGAGAAGAAGCAAATGAGATCCAAGTGACCATCAGTTGGCTAACTCCCTAGAGACAGTGCTTAGTCCAGCACATCTCAACTGTGACATGCACAGAATCACCTGGGGATCTTGTTAAAATGTGACATGGAGTCAGCAGGTCAGGAGTGGGGCCAAGATTCTGTGTTTCTGGCAGATCCCCAGGTGATGTTGCTGCTGTTAGATCAAGGACCACACTTTGAGTAACAAGGGCTAGACTGCTCTGGAAGTGTTCAGCCATCATTTTTACCGTTTGTATTGGGATTATTTGCTAAACATCAGATTTCTAGGCTCCTTCTCCATAGAAGGTAGGACAAGGGACGCTGCTTTTTTCTCTTTCATAAATCCCAAGAAGATTATGGCAAAACCTAAATATTTGGAGCCACTGACTTAGAAGAAAATGAACTTATGGCAAGCCCCTTACAGTTCTCCAGTAAGTGTAGTTGCTGCAGCTGGCTTTACACATCAGGAGAAAGGAAGGGAAAGAACATAGTTTCAGTGTCTTATAGGCATCAGTCGCTTATTGGATATGCAATTAATCTTAGTTCATTTAATTCTAATGCATATCTATGAAGTGGAAATTATTGTTAATATTTTAGAGTTAAAAATAACTCTGTGATCATCACTGAGCACCTACTATGTTCCAGAAATTGTACTAAATGCTTTAAAGGTACCCTCTCAAAAAGAAACCCAATGAAATAGGCTCTGTTGTTTCTTTTCAGTTTTCCAGCTGAAGCAATGCAGCAGTAGAGAAGTTGAACCAGTCTAGGGTCTGTCTGATTCTCTAGAGCTCGAGCCTCAGCATGCACGCAGGGCCCCTTTCAATCAGTGTCACGCAGGAAGCAGCAAGGCCAGGACGCAACCCAGACATTTTTATTTTTTATATTTATTTATTTATTTGCCTCAACTATAACAATTTGACCAATTGGCCCATCTTATGTTCTTTTCATTTTGCTTTTATTACTCCATTCTTCAATTATTTTGCTTTGAGGAGTATCAGTAAAAAGACTCAGGGGCTCAAACTGTAATGATTAACATCTGTATAGTATTTGTCAGTTTAAGATAGTGTACAAGATACTTTGGCTGATTTGATTTCCCAAACCACATATATCCTCATCTTATGAATGAGGAAACCCTGGGCCAGGAAGATGTAATTCATTCATCTGGATTCATACTCCAGACTCCTCACTCCAAGTCTGTGAGTTTCCACTGGGCCATTCTGCCAAGGGAAAAGACAGCAGGAAATAAAGTGGGAGAGGGAGAAAGACAACCACTTGGGAACCAGCAGCACTGAGTTTTCGTCCTGGCCCTGCCACTAGCTAGATGCAACCTCAGGCGATCTGGTTTCTCTCTTTGCACTGTAAATTTTTAATCTGAAAGTAAGAGAGTTTAGAATAAGCCAGTTATTTTAAAGTAGTGTTGGATCATATTTACCAAGACCCCTTCTTTAAAAGAAATCTTACAGTTAACCACTAACTCCTAAAGAAAACCTTATAGCAGATAGTTAACAACTGGAGCCCCGGGGACCCACCCCTTCTCATTCTAGGTTGGGTTGGGAATCGCTTCTGTTTTGTTCACTGAGTTCTTACGGTGTCTGACATAGTAGATGCTTATTAAATGCTTGGTGAATGAATAAGTCTCTTCTATGGAGTCCCTGGAGCTCTGCGGACACAGTATAGAGACCATTGACCAACAGGTCTCAAGGTTTCCTGTGGTTCCAAGAGGCCACATTTCTGAGAAACTAAAGCTTCCTGTAAGAGTTGAGACCAAAAGCAGAGATTTCTCCAAATGTCCCTTCATATACGGGGACCTCAGATACTTCCAGGCAAAGACAGAATTCTGCAGCGCTGTGTTTTACATCACGCTGTATTAGATGCTTAAGGATTAGATGTTTTATCTTACATTCTTTCTCAAGAAAATACAAACTGAATACCAAAATGGACAAAGAACTAGGTTTATTAGGTGACTTCTTTTAAAGTTTTTTCCCTTCTGTGAACTCTGTGCACAAATCGCTCCCCTAACTCTTCTATAAATTTCCTGGATTCTCTTAAAAACTAATTTTATTTGAATGTTGCCTACATATCTGACTGTGACATAGTCAATACTGTGTTATTTTATTTCTGAATAATAAAAAAAAACTTTTCATTATGAAAAATTTCAAAAATACAAAAAAGTGGAAAAATTACTAGTATAAGATTTCTAATTATTTGGAATAATTTAGAACTATGGTTACAATAGAGCTTCATATACCAATAAATTCTACAGTTGCTAGGCGTTTGTCACATTTACTTTATCTATTCTGATTTCCCCTTTTCTCTTTCTTTGTGAAAAATTTCAAAGCACCATGTTATTTTACCCCTACTTCAGCATACTGTGAAGATTTTGTTTTCTTTTATTTTGGGCAGGAAAGAAAATTTATCTTAAACTTTGGGAAGGAGCATAAACATGGTTCACTTTCACTTATATTTTTAAATGGGTTCAGTTATTTAATAGAGTAAATTGATAAAAATGCTCACATTTATCAAAAGCCATATAGGCTTCTGCAAAACTCCCCTAGGGTTCTGCAAAAGACGCTGTCTATATTCCCTTATTCAATCGATGTAACTATTTCCTAAGTTAGGGACTCCTCTATTTTACAAATGAGAAAACTGAGCCTGGAAAGTGAGCAAATGTGGGCTTGATCTCAGAGCTGCTTATTTTGTTCCCTGCCACTTGTGCAGCCCACACCTGCCCTCTGTCCTGATGACTTTGGTGGGTTAGACACTTAAAGTGCTTTAGAATTTTGCCATGTAATGCTGGAGCATGTGATACAGTGTGATGGAACCTATGGTTTAGTTCCTGAGTCTATGTGTTAAGAGGTACATGGTCAAGATAGCATTTGTCTAGAACAGTGCTTCTCAAATTGCTGGTGGTTACACATTAGCAGATTACAAAATAAATTTGTGAGTCATGATCAGTATCTGAAAAAAAATAGACTAGACTAGGGAGAAAAAAAAAACAAAACAACAGGAGAGCTAGTATTGCAGATAAGTGATATGTGTGAAGGTGTGGGTGCAGTTGTGTGTGTGTATTGGGTCATTATGTGAATGCACTTTTTGGTGGGATGATGATATAAGAGGTTTGAGAAGCCTTGTTTGAGAAGATGCAACTGAGAAGTATAGGATCATGAAGCCATATTACATAATAAATGGTAGAACAAGGTGAGAACATTGGCTCTTTCTCTCAAATTATAACTGCTTATTCTCATCTCTGTCTCCCTTGGGTCTTGAGCTTTTGATTCTCTATCTTCTTATGAAAACACACAGACATATATAGTTATGATCAAATACAAACATTAATGTAAAATATTTCAATATTTGATAATACACCATTGTGTGCAAAAGGTTTCTTCTAAGTAACAAGACAAGGCAGAACTAAGAGAGTTAAGACACTAGGGTGAATGGATGAAAATCATAGGATACTAGATTTTGTTGCTTGTGACCATATGTATAACTTTGCTGACAATTGGTCTGCCCAACAAAAGAGGGGGTTCCCTGACTTTGTATTATACAAACGTATCTCCAGATGATAATTTGACAGTGTTGTTACGTTAGGTTGAAGATATGAGGTTAAAGCTAAGATGACTTCCATTTCTCTGGGGTCAATGATCAAATATCATTTGTAAAGAGCTAGAGGTAAGAAAGAGTGTTGCACGTCCATGGGATGATTAAATGTGAATGGTTCTAGATCAAAGGGGTAGGAGCTGTAGAATCAAGTAGGGGTGTGCTCATGTATGTTCTTCTGAAGCTAATATAAAACGTTTTATTTTATTACAAAGTCAGTGTTACACCATGAAAGAGTTATAAGCCTGGATAATGGTCTGATCAGACTTGTATTTGGGACGTCTGATTTGCAGAAGGACGGGTTAGGTGGTGATTGCCATGGTCCAGAAGAGCCAGATGATAGTCTTGAGTGACAGGTGCAACGTGAACAGAGTTGAGGGCTATGAAGGGGAGAGACTCAGCAGGGCTTGGGATTTGATTGGACATAGAGGGCGATGAAGAAGAAAAACATGTATTGTGACATCATTAAAGACCAGGCTCTGGAGTCAGAGAGAGAAAAGTCTTAGAAAAGCAAACATCACTTGCGTTTTGAGGCTTTAAACAAGTGAAGCCTCAGATTCTTCTTCTATAAAATAGGAATCACAGCAGCACTTACTTCATAAAACTGATACACAGATTTAATGGAGTAAGGCATGTAAGTGCTCAAGAGATAATTTTTCCTGAAGACTGTACTTTTAAAAGAAGTTTGAAGTTTGCAACAAAATTGAGAGGAAAGTACGAAGATTTTCTACTTACCCTCTGCCCTATACATGCACAGCCTCCCCCATTGTCAAAATGATCACCAGAGTAGTACATTTTTTTAACCAAGGATGAACTTACATTGACACATCATAATCACCCAGAGTCCATAGTTTATCTAAGGGTGTATTCTTGGTATTATACATTCAATGGATTTCGACAAATGTGTAATGACATATCTCCATCTTTATAATATACGGTATATTTTCACTGCCCTGTACATCCTCTGTGCTCTGCCTCTTCAGCCCTCCCCACTGCCACCTTGGACAACCACTGATCTTTTGATTGTCTGCATAGTTTTGCCTTTTCTAGAATGTCATAGAGTTGGAATCACACAGCACGCAGATTTCTCAGATTGGCTTGTTTCGCTTAGTAATGTACATTTAAGTTTCCTGCATGTCTTTTCATGGCTTGATAGCTCATTTCTTTTTAGTACTGAGTAATATTCCACTGCTGGATTTATCTGTTAACCTACTGAAGGTCATCTGAACTGACAAGAGCTATTTTTAGTATTATGAAATGGAAACTGTATAAAATTTTCTTCCAGTTTGTGGACTCAATCATTCTCAGAAAAAAACTCCTGTCATTTTTATAATGTTCTAAGTTAAAAGATATGGGCTTAAGGAGAGAAGTGACCCACAGTACCTGAATAGGACAAAGTCATATGAGCAGAGTCCTTTAAGAATTCTGTCTAAACAAAGCTTGATTTTGTCTAGGTTTGCTAAACATTATGCAGAAATCAAATACAGAAATCAATTAAGATCTCAGCCATTTGAATGTACTCCACTCTTCGACTTGCTCTTGCTCTTACATGGGGACTTAAATCTCATATGTCAAGAAAAACTAATTCTAAACTTTTAAAAATTAGGAAACAAAGCATTATTTAGCTTGAAGCCGTAACAAAAGCCATCTGTTGTGAATCCTTCATTTGGAAACAGGATTTTCTCCCCTGTTCTCTAACCTAAAGGCCTTAAGCTGGAGCTTTCTGACATGAATTTTTGAAACAAAATATGGATTCCTGATTCATCTGTAAGTAGGATCCTCCTGTGGAATGTCCTTATTTCCCTTTCATGACTGAGAAAACTTTTACTCATTTTCAAGATGCAGCGTCAGTGTCTCATTTCCCTGACTAGATAAGCTATCTTTCCTTGTTGATAAAATACTCCATAAACAAAGGCTACAATGAACTTATCAGTGTATTATTATTTTATTAGTTATAATAATATGTAATTGCATTATTATTTTATTAATTATAATAATATGTAATTGTTTAGGAATTTGCAGTTTATTTATATGGACAAACCATCTATTCATTTTACAGGTAGACTCTAGGTGTGCAGTTATGCCTGGCTGGATCCCTTACAGTGACTCTACAGATATGCCCAGCTCCATCTATGACGCTGAGTCAGAGAACTGATGATGCGTGTGCCCACTGGCAAAGGGGGAGGGTGGACCCATTCACCTTGCTCTCTGTCTTCTCTGCGCAGATCTTAGGTTATTGCAGTGATAGGCATGAGCTAGATTGCATCTGTTCATAAGAAGGAAGGAGGGCTGTCTGTGCACATCTATTCTCAATTCCCCTTCAGTGACATCACATCGGTAGCTTAAAATAAGACATAGTGGGGGCATTTATACCATGGAAATGGGTAAACACCACACATCTCAGTTTCCTCCCTGGAGAGCTGGTTGTTAAATCCTTACCAGGATGCCATTGCTCATTTGTCACTTTCTGATATTACAAATTGATCAAAGCCTCGTATTACATGCTATCAAAACCATGCTCCTCTCCCTTGTAGCATTTATCTGAGTGGCAATTTGATGTTTATTTGCAGTGGAAAGATCAATTGAGACAGTATGTACTAAGTACCAATTACAGGTATGGAACAAAATGTGTAACTATTTAAATGATTAAGCTTATTTATTATGTAATCATTGGTGTGTTGTTTTCCCCTCCACAAGATGGGTAAGTTGCATAAAGGCAGGACAGTGCTTGCTTTCTGCCCTAAGGATCTAAAATAATCCCTGGCCCACAGTAGATAAACAACTACATTGTGATAAAGCAATAAATAAAACCACCATTTTCTGCTGCTGATAATAGCTCTCTGATCCATCACACACCCAACCCCCTGTGTGTTGAGTGAGAAGGAGTTGATTTCACGTGTTACCTGTTAAGGGGGCGTGGCTGACAGTTCTACCCAGGCTACCTATGATTCTGTTACATCAGTCGTTGTAAGCATTGGTGTCTGTCCTTGCCTTTCAGTGAATTGTTAATATGACAGATTTCCTGAGGGACCAAATAACCTTTAAAAATATTTAGTGAGTAGGAACAACAAGTGTATCTTGGGGATTCATGTCTAGAAAATAGGCTTAATTAGGTACTTAACCATTCGTTATTATTCTCTCCCCTCCATGTGTTAATCTGGCTTTGATTTGGTTACTATGGCTGTTCCCAAGATGTCGTTGTTTAAGAAAATGCATTTTTCACAATTGTCAGTTCTGAAGATGTTACTAAAAGATGGTTATGAAGTATTTCTAATCTTCATTTCTCAGTTGATTCATTAGTGGGATGAAGCTCAAGTGTGGCTTCATTAAGTCTTTTCATTGATGGGAGTACATTCACATAAAAACTCAGCCTCCCAACACTGACTGTCATCCGTGACAGGCATCCAGTGTTTCCAGCTCACAGGCCGGATCTCGCATCTTTAATGAGAACATCAGAGTGCTTAGCAGCCAGGGCTGCGTAGTTGGGGCAGCAGGCGTGGATGTAAAGGTCACTCCAGGGAAATTAAATTGTTTTGTTTTTCAGTACTTTGTTTTGCAAGCAGGTGATCTGAAGCATCTCAGATCTTACAACACCAGGAATCCAGTGTGGAAGTTTTCATAATGCTGGAGGCTACCCATGACATTGTATTCTTAACATAAAAATATTGCTAACATGGGAGGCCCTCAGGCATTCTGGAAGGGGCATTCTCACCTGAAATCGGGAGACTTGGGCCTTTATCCCATCACTCCTACTAAAAATAATGATAATAAAAATAGTGCATACTCTTTGAGTTCTTACTTTGTACAAGATGATATTTTTAGTGATTTATAAATATGGGGAGGTTGAAGGGGTTGAAACATGAAGTCACATGGTAACTCAGATATGCGGACAGAATGTAGTTCTATTTGTTCTGTATTTGCTCCACTTTTTCTGCTAAGTCCCATGCACTGGTGTCAAAGGGAAAAAATATTTAGATTTAGTCCAATAAATACTTTTAACATTTGCTGTCCAATATAGTAGCCAGTACCCATGCATTCTTATTTGAGCACATGAAATTTGATTGGTCGAAATGGATAGGTGCTCTGAGTATAAAATACACATTGGATTTCAATTACTTTGTAGGAAAAATAAAGAATGTACATCTGTTTAATAATTTTTATATCAATAACATGTCAAAGTATTTCAGAAATTTAAAATACATTGTTCACATCATTGCTTCATTTTATTTTAATTAAATGTGGCTACTGCAAAGTTTAAAACTAAGTATGTATCCACTACTTATGTTTTCCTCCAGGTAGAAGAATAACAAGTATTGAGGTTGTGAGTCTTGAAAGACTTGGTGTTTTGAGGACACAAAAGACAACACAGTATCTGGGAACACTGGCAGAGAGTGTATAACAGGCAGAGAGCAGAGTAAAACCAGAGAGAAAATGAGAGGTCAGATCATGTAGACAGACAACTGTGGTCTCTAGAAAGGAGTCTGAATGTGTTCTAAGAATAACAATGAAAAGTTGTTGAAGGGTTTTGGCAATAGATAAGGAATGTTATGTGTGTTTTATATCACTTCTCTAAGCCTCAGTTTCCCTATCTTTAAAATAGATGGAATAACATTAATGTCTTCAAAAGATCGTTGAAAAAGATGATGCATGAGTAGTCACTATGGAAGTTGTAAAATACTGTAGAAATATAAAATAATCTTAACATTATGGTTACCGCTCAGAAATCTTCAGTGATTCCCTGGCATCAATGGCATAACGTCTTCCATCAATGAGTCGTAAAGTGTTCCATCTGTTGGCACCATCTGACCAATATGAACATTTATCTCATTTTCTGCCTCAGTATATTATCTCCAGTCTTCTCCCCATTATATCTCCTGTGCCTACAACTTGCTTTTGCTCATAATGAGCAGTGTGTTCATTTTTAATGCCTTCTTCAATTTCCTCCACCTATTCTAATCCAGTTTCACACTTGTACCTGTATTAGTCTGGATTCTCTTGGTTACAAGGAACAGGAAAACCTCACTTGTAAGTGAAAAGTCCAGGAGGGTGTCTAGTTCCTCTGGGCATAAACTGATCCAGGCACTCATGAAACCATGTCAGGGATTTGTGTTTTAGGTCTCTATCTCTAAATTTCTCCCATGAGTTGTCAGTTTGATCATTCATAACTCCAGACTTCATCCTACCAGCTTAGCAACTCCACTAGAAAGAGAATTTCTCTTTCCCAAATGTCTGGCAAAAGTCTCATGTTTCACTCTATTGGCCTAAATTCATTATACACCCTGAATAAACCTATGTAATATGTATTGGCCAAATCCCAGGCCAGAGCCCACACAATGGTTTGAGGGCCCTAGGTGGAGTTAGTGCCCATCCAAAATGGATGAAGTGGGTTTGGGGTAGGTCCCAACAGAAAAACAGAATTTGGAAATGGACACTTCACAGGCAAAAAGAAAAGAAAGCAAAAACCCTGCCCAGATATCCACCATAATGCTAGGTCATGTCCCTTGTCCTCCATGGGCCCTGCCTTGTGACTTCAGGCAATAATTATCTTTTTCCTTCCTGACTTTTCTTCATACTTGGTCTCTGGAGCATATATTTTTGGCACTTGATATTCCATTCTGCACTTTATTATAACCATAAAATTTTTATTGCCTGATTAGACCTTGATGATAATCTCGTCCTAGAGATGTGAAAGCCCTGAAGGAAAAAATAATAAATTTTGGATTATTTTGAAAATATTTCTTAAAGACTTTTAAGTTATTTCTAGGGGAAAAAAGTTACAAAAATTCTTTAAAAAAAAAAGCTATAACATTTTTTTCCCAGAGGTTTGCATTATTATTCTTAAAACTTCTGAATATGTCAATCATGACAATTTTATGAACAAACTAAATGCATGGTGTAACTTTAAATTTCTAACCCAGGAGTGTGTCTTTTGATCTGTAAAGGATGAATGTGTTCCCTCTGTCCCCGAATATATGTATGTATGTATGTATCTATGATATCTATCTATATCTGTATCTATACATATAAAATTGTTTTGTTTCCTTTTGACTTGACTTTAACATTTTACAATGTTCTTCTTCTTTTTTTAAAAAATTTCTTTGGATCTAAATATGCCCCAGTCTGCCTATCTGTCATTCCTGATACGTCTTTGTTTGTACATTACAGTTGTCTCTGAGTTGTAAGAGGTGTGTTCCTAAGGGCAATTGAGTATCTGTATTTGTTATGGGTATATGAGCTAATGTGTGCCTATGTATGTGTCTGATGTATTTGTTTTTTTTTTCCAGCTTCATTGAGATGCAATTGACATATAACATTGTATTAGTCTAAAGTGTACAATGTGATGATTTGATGCACATATATATATTGGAAAATGTTTACCACTATAAGATTAGCCAACACATCCTTCACCTCACAAAATTACCATTTTGTTGTTATTACGGTGATGCCATTAAAAACATAGTCTTAGAAAGTTTCTTTCGTATGGCAGAGGGAACTATGTTCAGTATCTTGTAATAACCTTTAATGTAAAAATGTGATATACAAGATCTTGTGGTAACTCACAGTGAAAAAAAATGTGACAGTGAATATATGTATGTTCACATACAACTGAAAAATTGTGCTCTACACTGGAATTTGACACAACATTGTAAAATGACTATAACCCAATAAAAAATGTTTAAAAAATATGGAAACAAATATATGTATGTATATGCATGACTGGGACATTGTGCTGTACACCAGAGATTGACACATTGTAATTGACTGAACTTCAAAAAAAAAAACAAAACAAAACAAAATTATAGTCTATAGCAACTTTCCAGTATACAGCATGGTGCTGTTAGTTATAGTCTCTGTGCTGTTCATTAGGTCCCTGGAACCCATTCATTTTATGACTGATCATTGGTGCTCGTTGACCAGCATCTCCCCGTCTCCCCCGTCCCTTAGTCCCTGGGAACTACTATACTACTATCTGCTCTATGAGTTCAGTGTTTTCACATTCACATGTCAATGAGATCATGCAGTATTTGCCTTTCTTTGTCTGCCTTATTTCACCTAGCATTATGCTGTGTGTATATTTGTTCTTTTATCTGTCAATGTGACCATGTCCATGTTTGGCTATTGTGAATATTACTGCAATGAACGTGAGACTGCAGGTGTCTCTTTGAGATCGTAATCTCTTCTTCTTTGAATATATACCCAGAAGTGGGATTGCTGAACCATATTAAGCTTTTCCAAACTTCGATTTCACAGATAGGAAAAGAATAACAAAACTTTTGGGCTAGACACACATGGATGGGAACTCTTGCTCCTACACTGAGTCATTCTCAGTGCTCCAGCAGCTCCTTTGAGCCTTGGTGTTCTCCTTTTCAAAGTAGAGCTAATGAGACCTATACTACAGGAGGGTGATAAAAATTAAATAAAGTAATATACATAGCACCCCAAGGAAAATCCCTGGCATATAACCCATTTATTTATTTATTCTTGTATTCACTGAAAATATCCTTGAAGGCTTACTGTGCAGCTGGATATTATTCTGGCACTGAGGATGGAAGGTAAATAATATAAAAACCTCTGCTCTCAGGACACTCACTGTATGGTGAGAAATTGACCAGCAAATGTCATTTCTCTACTTCTTGCACACTGTTCCCAGTGTCACATGGTCCATTAATAGCACTTCTAGGAGTAGGAGCTGGCTTGTCCTGAATCCCAGGCAAATGCTTGAATGCTGAATTTTTCTATTTTACACTGAAAAATACATATCAGTATTGGTTTCTTAATTAAGTGGCTTGAAGAGTAACATGGTAATTCAAGTTGGGGGAGGCTTAGAGCTACAGAATTGTAAAACAGTGTGAGCGGAAAGCGCTATACCAGGACATAGAGCGTGCACGCCACGATGCCTCCTCTCCCAGCTCACTGTGAGAGCATTTTCCCATTTGGCTCTGCCATTCTGGACCTCCGTTTTCCTCGGTTATAAATGAGAGATTTGGAATAGATACCCGTAAGTCTAACATTTACGTTTCTAAGTACAAAGCCTCTCTTTCAATATTTATGAGTTCAAGCATGTATCCCTTCTTTTAGCAATTACGGAATCTCCCCATGCAGGACAACATGTAGGCATTAGGAGTACTAAAGAGGATTAATTAAAAGGGCTAACAGGTGTGCAGTGAATGATAGCATAATGCGAAGAAAGCTATAGTAGAGATGTGAAGAAAGAGCTGTTGTGTTGAAATAGCGACTGGGCTCAGTTCCATTTGGAAGGATGGTGAGGAAAGCTTTGATGGAGGAGATGCCATTCAGTTGTGGAATTTGATGGACATCAGTGGATAAAATTTGGGTAGGTAAGAACTGGGGAAGAAGAGTCAAGCAGAGATAACCAGGAAGGTCTGTGCCACTTTATGACAATGGCTGGTAGCTTGGTTTTGTCAGGTTATGTACTTCAAGAGGAGTGACTGATGTCATAAGGATGTACATTGGAGTCCGATTGTAGATAATCTAAATTATCAGATTTAGGAATTTTAACTTTATCTGTTAGGTGATGCTTAAGTGTTGAAATGTTTTTGGGTAGAGAAGAAACATGATTATTTTATTTAGAAAAACTATAATTCTGGTGGTAAAGTTGTGGATGAACTGGAGGGAAGTCAAATGGAAGTCCAGTTAGGAAGCAATAGAAGGATTAAGTGGGGCAGTAAAAACTAAAATGGAGAACTGACTTAGTGACACAATTAAGAAAATATTGATAAGCCTTAGTAACCAACCGGGTTTAGGTGCAAGGGACTGGGAGAAACTGGAGATGAACATATTATTTCTAGCTTAAGCAACTAGACACCACTAATTATGCAAGGGAGAGAAGAGTAAACTTTGGAGGAAAATGAAGGGTTCTGGTTTGGAGCTGTTGAGTTTAGAACTCTTAAGAATACCTCAGGGTGATTTCTAGCTCAATGAATCTGACGTATGTTTAAACATTTGTGTCTGAAGCTAGGAGCAGGGATTTTGATGGAGATGCACATTTGGGAATCACTCGTATACAAGATAATTGAAATGATGACACATGTTGAGAGTAGAGCTTGGTAAGCTAAGAAGTTCCAAGATGGGATCTATTGAAGATCTTAAGAAGTTTGGGCAATAAACTTTATGCTCACTATTGCTTCTAAATCAGCTTTAGTAACGCTCAGGAGAGAGAAAAAAGACAGTTTTGATAGCAGTATATCCATCCATAAAGGTAAATTATGATTATGGGTAAGACATTAGAGTTTATTCAGCATGGAGGACTTAAAAGATAATCCTGTGCCTTCTCAAATGATGTATTTGGGTTCTCTGAAGCCCTTGATATTGTATCTCTGCCTTTTAAATGTTTATAATTGCAACCCCTTTAGGCGATAATGCAATGAGTTATCCTCATGTGAGGAGAAAAATTGAAGCAAGTTGATATGACCCCTAAATATGGAATTGATCCATTGGTTTGCATGCAGAGTGACTAGTGTAGTATCCTACAGAAAGCAGGTGCTCAGTTTTTGGCAAAGAGATGGTTACTGTCTACTAATAACTTAGTGCTTACGGGACAGGAGCACTGAGCATAGGTCAGGGTGCCGAGCTCCATTTGGCACTTAGTGAAATCTCAGTGTGACCTCAGGCAAGTATAGGGAGGATTCTGAGCCTCTGTTTCCTCGTGTGTTAAGATGGGGCAGTGGCTCTGTCTCTGAAGTCCCTCCCTGCTCTTTAAGGCAACAGCTCCATGTCAGTGAACAGAATGCGCAGCCTACTGATTTCCCATTTGTTGGCTAGACTGTCTCACTAAGGGTTTATTTTTTGTTTTCCAGAGAGTAGGGTAGAGAGAATTCAGGCTTCTACCTACCACCCAAAACAATGTAAAGTATCATGAATTTTGAAGTTATTATCTTTATGACAGTCAGGATTCCTAAGCTGAAGATCTCTTTCTCACTCCTTTTTTTTTTTTTTTTCAAAGATGATGCAATTGAAAAAAACCCACAGAGGCATCTCTGTTTTTCTTCCCAGATAAACTTTCCACCTTGTTCATCAATTCTTTTTATTTCAAAGAAATACGTCACTCATAGGTGTACACACCTATCAAAAGTCATCAGATTGTACGCCTGAAATGTGTAGTTTACTGTACAGAAATTATACCACAATAAAGTCATTTTAAAAAATGTCACTCCTTAGCTATCCTTTCCAGGACTGTCTAGTGACCACATGGACACATCTATCAATGTGATTTAATTCTTTTTTCTTTATGGAGTTTGGGGAAGAGCTGTATACAGACTTCTCAGGTCTCACTGGGCAGAAGAAAGAGTTGTGGGGAGCTCTTACTCCCAGTAATGTAGTGCAGCATCAAAGTGCCCACATTAACTTTGCACCCAAGGGAAATTTCTCAATGTAGCTCTGGAGAGGCAAATCCCAGTGAACTGCCAAAGCTGGGGGTGCCTGGGGTAAATACTGAGCTCTGTGGCCAAGAATCAAGAGGATTGAATTGGAGAGGGAATATACAGGGAGGCAGAACAAAGGACAGCGGTATGGAAAGGCTGGGTGGATAGAAAGTCTGACAAGTATCTAGAGGTGGGGTCAGGTCCTGAGGCTAGGATGGTCTCATTTCCTGGTGGGATGCTTTGATGGGCAGCTTGGGTCCACTTAAAGGGTCTGATGTGTGATGGATGATTTAATGACTTTCACTTTTTATGCTATGAGGGACAAACCAACACTCAAATTGGCTAAGCCAAAAAGAGGATCAAGTAACTAAAAAGTGCAGAGATATGACTTCATGTAGATGCCTCGAGCTAGGTCATCAGTGCTGATTTTATCATATCTTCCTCCTTTTACATGACATTACATTACATCACCAGCTTGGCTCATCTAATAGTGGCAAAATGGCTCTAAGCCTTGTATCTTTTCACCACCAGGACCAGATTCAGATACAGGATTCAGGATACCAGGACCAAAAGAGAGGAGAGAATTGCTGCCTCGCAGAAGCCACAGCTGGTCAGAGGCTCTAACCTGGTTATAAACCCAGGTCTCAAACAGTCACTGTGAGCAGAGGCAGGGGATGTGCTGACTGGTTCAGGCCAATGAGGTCTCGTTTCTGGAAGTAGGTCTAATCCACCTTAAATGTATTGGCTAAAATTGGGTGGGCAGGAATTCCCAAAAGTAAAAGAATGAAAAGAACACAGGAGAGGCAGCCAAGAAATACCTACCCTAACTTATCAACTTAAATCTTCCCGAGTTTGCAAGAATGCTACTCATAGATAAGAGTTACCTTATTTTTTTTTCCTCCCCTATTGAAGCTGGAGGCAACTGGTGTAGCTGCAGGAGGAGCCAAAGCAAAATGCACAGCTAAAATTCAAGTTTAAGACACCAGGAAAACAATACACTAACGTTATTTAGGATTCTGGTGATTTGAAATGTTAGACAGAGTTTATTGTAACTTCTTATTGGCTACCCAAGGATCTGTGACCACTTCTGGCCTGTACCCAAGATCATATTCTATTGTTCCAGATTTATTTTAGCTTCCAGGAAAGAATCATTGGCCTGAATACTTCGTTTCCAACCAACCCCAATAGCAGTGATATTTGGCATAATTTTGCTTCTTGGCTTTGTTTCAAACCATCAGCCTTCCATCAACACATTTTGTCTATGAAGGCAAAATCAGATTCTGCCCTCTAAACTTTTATGGTGGTTCTCATCTCTGGGGATGCTGTATTCAAAGTTACCAGATGTGCAAATACAGCCTTCGGCTGACTTTGTGGCCCTGTTATAATCGAGCTTCCTGTTTTGACAACTCTGCTTGTACAAAAAGGAACAGGTAGCATCATGAAGTGAACTCACTGCAACCATTTGGAATGAGACTTACCAGGTACAGCTACTGACAACTCTAACTCAACAGAGAAAATGACAGTATTTGCAGCTTGGACAGTCATCTCACAGATCTACTGTCCCACTTTTGGTATACAGATTTTAACTTCGATTCAATTTATTAGAAAATTTCCAAGCTACTGAGAAATTAAGCATGGACTGAAATGCCTCCCATCACATAATTAGTGTCAGAATCACTGGTGATACAACATTGAAAAAAATTTGTATCTCAAATATAGTAAAAAAAAAAAAAAAACAACACTCAATTTAAAATCGAGGGAATTGAGCTCTAGTTCATGGGTTGTCCCTGAGCAGCTGTGTGGCTTTGGACAATGTTCTTGTGGGGCCTCATTTTCTTCACTTATAAAACAAAAGCTGAAGTTGGAGAGCCTCCAGTTCTAGTCATCTGTTTCATTTCTACTTCTGTTATCAACAGGCTACGGAAAAAAAAAAAAAAAAAAGAGAAAGGGATGACACAAACAAATCAGCCTAGCATCTACTCAACACTCACCCCCATAAAAATGTATAAAAAATTGCTGCCAAAAAAAGAGGAAAAAATTCATTATACTTTATTTTGACTCAGTTGCCTAATTTCAATGAGTAACCTCTAGTTATATTTACTTAGACCTAGCTAGCTAAATTATGTGGAAGTCTAATTCCATTTGAGAGCATCTCAGGATTTTTATTCTGCATCGGCACAGCAGTGGGGTAACATGCACTGAGCCTATTTCACTCTGGAATTGCATCTTCCATGGCCGGTCCCCTCCATCAGGTTATATCAGAATCTCACGGAGCAGGAACTGCAGTGGCATAGAGATACACCACCCAGGACTGGCTACATGAGGTACAATGCCTAGTGCAAAGTTTAAAATGCAGGGACTCATTTTAAAATTACTAAGAATTTCAGGACAGCAACAGCAGAACTTTGAACCAAACATAGGCTCCACCAAGCACAGGGTCATGAGCGACTGCAGTGATCAAAAGCCCATATAGCAGGCCCTGGTGATACCCAGGTCACCCTTTAAGGAAGGACTTGTTACACACTAGCTGCAAGGAATGCTGGCTATGGTTGGTCTTCAGCTGTCAGTCCCTACAAGGATGGCATCAGCTGCAGAGATCCACCTCTCAAAAGATCACACAACTTCCAGGGGCTGACCAACTGATGGGCAGGGATAAAAAGGGCTGATCATTTTAGCCGCATGTGAGACGATCTGATGGGTCATTTCAGCTCCAGACTTTCTCATGGGTCTGCGAGGCTCTCTGGTCTGCATGCAATTTACATGCTTACTCCACCTGGATCTGTTTTCCCTGCCGGCTCTGCAGGTGTTGTTCCTGTGGATACTCCCCTCACCCTAAACTGTCTTAGGGTCTGCTTCTGGAAATCCCAGACTATTATTTATTTTAAGAATAAGAACTTTGAAAATAAAGTGTTTTTTTAATTGAAAATATTCATGCCAAAGAAAATGTACAAATGGAAAATACAGCTAAATCACCCAGATGTTCACATCCAGTAAGGATCAGCATTTGTGTTAGTTAAACCTTATCTCAGGTTTCACTTGGTGCTTACTTGCATATGGGAGGGACTGATGGCTTGAAAGAGAGATGCTAATAGAGATTAATAGAATTGATACCACTGTGAGGGCTAAGTTATGTCACATGTTGAATTAACACAAGGGTTCAAAACAGTAACAACTCCCCCAAATCCCCCCCGTCTGCTCTTTTCTTGTGCCTGTATTTAAATTTCAATTTTATTATAACCCCCTCTCCCCATGGCAAATATCATTGGATGTTCTTGTATGAAAGGGGAACCAGAGAGAAGTTCACAACAGCAAGAGAGAGGAAGAAAGGTGCTAAGCTCTCAGATGGATGCTGATGGTAGTTCCTTTACTGTAAGATATAATAGCACACATGTGTTAATTATCATAACAATTGATCATTTAAAATCAAAATTCTCTAGGAGGAAAGCCACTCAAAATGGCAGTCAGTGTACTTTAAAATGGTCACCAATGCCATTGGCCATTTTGTGAGCTGAGAAACCTTAATCACTAGCAAAATCATACTAGAAACAGAAATACGATTCAGAATTTTCTTCTTGTCAATTTTCTTTACTGAGGTGAATTGTAAGAGAAACGACATCAGGTCAAAATACAGGGATTGATGCTACCCCAATGTTCCAGTTTTCTTTGGTAGCCTTAAAACTATAAAGAGATTGAGTATCTATGTCCTTATAAAAGAAAATCTTTCTGAAAAATTTGAGGGTTTGACTGACATGAGTATTGTGGATCAAGACTCAACAGAGAGCTTGGCGTCCCTGCTGATAATTTGTGATCATCACAAAAGCCTAGTATATAACCAAACAATACCAGACATTGAGTCTGAATTAGAAGACATTAAATTAGTCAAAGGGAATAGAATATAGATTTATCTGGGAAAAGGACACCACTTTGCAATGAACCAAACAAAACATCTTCTGCCCAGACAATGACCTAGAACGGTTTGCCAGGTTTGTGCTTAAAGATGGAAGGAGTATTCCTAGAGCCCCCACCTAAGAATGTCCTTGGTAAAAGGATGGGGCTGTTATGGGAATCATCCATAAATGGACTTGGCAGCTCCTGGATGAAACCTAGAAGTTCCAAACCCACCAGGATTTCAGGTCACAGTGACTCAAAAGTGGGCTATGTGTTGTGATAATTGAGGCTGTGCATTGTGGAACCACATGGAAGTGGGTGTGGATCCTGGCCCCACCACAGTCCAAATCTGTAAGAGTGGAAAAGCCACTTAAGCTGTTTACACCCCAAATTCCATATCTCCAAGTAGTAATGAAGACCACCACACCAAGTGTTACTGTAAGAGTGTCTGAGATAATGTACATAGGTGCTGTGTGTGTGAGCAGAGCCAGCACACACAAATGACATCTGTTATCCTTCACGGTGTCATCGTTCAGAATTCTGCTGCATATGGAAAAAGAAGGAGAAAAAGATGGAAACACCAAGCCTAAGAAACATGACAGTTGAAGCTTTCTAAGTATTATAGGATCCAAATCTAACATAAGACACAAAGTGGTCCATAGGTTAAATGAGGTATGTAAACACAGATGTGTAAAAGGCAGAAGAAGGTTTCCAATGCAAATAAAAATACATATCAAAACTATCTGTAAAAGGCCCAGTGCCATACAAATAGTACCAAGGATGTCATTTTGAAGTTCAGTTAGAAAGAGAGCACGCGAACCACAGAAACTACAGCAACAGCGGCGTGAGCATTAATGAGAGCTTGTTATGCATCAGGTGATGTATTACATGCTCACTGTGAAAATCTTAGAGAGATAGGAATTTTTCTTAAAGAGAAGGAAAATTACTGCATGATATCACTTGTAAGTAGAATCTAGAAAAGGTCAACTCGTAAAATCAGAGAGTACATAGAATGGTGGTTACCAGGGGCTGGGACAGGGGTGTGGAAATTGTGGATATGTTGTTTAAATGTACAAATTTGCAACTAGTAGAGAAATAAGTCCTGGAGATCTAATGTGCTGCATAGTCATTACAGACAATGAACATATTAGAAACTTCATAGTTGCTAAGAGACTAGATCTTAATTCTCCCCACCACAAAAATGAAATGATAATTATGTGATGTGACTGAGGTATTAGTTCATGCGGTAGTGGTGATCATTTTGCAGTGTATAGATATATCAAATCAACACATTTGTACACCTTAAACTTACACAATGTTTTATGTCAATTATATCTCAACAAAAATAAGTTTCAGAAAAGATTGCCGCTTGGGTTTGTCCCATTCATTACGCAGACTTCCACTGAATCCGCATTTTCAGTATTTCAGCCTCTATTGGACAAGGTGACTCTGCACTCAGAACCTCTCTTGTTTTCATTTTTCCAAAGAATAAATTCTGGTCTCTTACGAGAGCAGGGAATTTTTTATTCCCAAAGAACATGGTAACACCAACTTTAAGTATTTCTGAGATTCTTTGGATTTAATTGACTTTACTTTTCATAATTATTCCCCTCCCAGGTGTTTAAGTTTACATTTATAGTGTTATTTTGGAAGGTGAACAACATAATGGATGTATGCTGTTTATATAGAGACTACCGTTAAGAACTCAGCAAATTGTAATTACGCTTACATTGTTGTCTTCATCTCTGTGGTGAAAGGGTTACCTTTAGTGTAGAGCCCCGGTTCTGAAACTATACGTGTCTGGGTTTAAATCCTTGTTCTGCTGTTTTATAGCTAGGAGATTTTGAGCAAGTTACTTCTCTTTGCATCAGTGACACTGTCTCTAACACTGGGATCAATTTAAGTATCTCACAAGGTAGTTGTGAGAACTGTATATGATAGCCCATATACGTTTCCAAGCTCCCAGATAATCCTAAGTGAATATTAGTTACTCTTATTAATAACATCTCAAGGTCCTTTCCAACTCAATGATTCTCAAATGAAGGATCTATATAATGACATTTATTTGATCAAAATAAAGTATTGAATGTGATGTCAGTGTTACTGTTTATTCCTCTCCTTGACAGCTCATTCATCATTTCTATGGATTGTCGTGTGGCTGACTTTGGAGGCTTCAGCTTCTAGGTCTTTTGTTTTCTCTCTCCAAGAAGCTCCTGTGTATAGGAGAATCAAAGATTAGTTGAATTTCCAGTGTCTTTGTTATCAAGCTGGGATACAGATTTTCCTCCAAGAGATGTGACAATATATATTCATGTTGTTATAGTACCATGGGTTTCATAAATCACATGCTATTTGTAATGGAATGAAACCTCATCATTGCCTGCTTTAAGCAAGACTTCAGTAGCAAACAAATCATAATCCAAACCACAGGAAGAGTGTTGGCCTTTAATAGAAGTTGAAACTTGAAAACAGAAAATGACTCAGTCAACCTTTAACAGAAGCATACAGGCAGGCCTCACTTTATGCAATGAGTGTCTTTCTAAAAAATTAGTGTGAATCCTCCTCTCCTTTTGAAAAGACAGGGGTAGCATCCAGTTGATGGTGTGATTATTTTGTTAATTTTCAGTGGACAGCGGGCACTCATTGACAATTAAGGAAATGAAAATGTATTATCATTTCCAGGGTGAAGTATGCTTCTATTCACAGAGTATATGGCATGAGTAATATGTCATCTGTCTCCCCAGGGAGTCCACAATGGACTCAAAAGTAAATAATACTCAATGTCTTTCGAAGGCATAGAAATATTACCAAGCACACTTTGTCCCTTAATCAAATTTATTTTTTATAGTGACCTTCCTCATTTATGGTACCTTCTAAGTTCTTACTCTATAATGATATTCATTCATTCACTCATTCATTCATTCATACACACATCTGTATATGGTCAGAGAAAGTTCTATGAAAAAGAAATATAGCTGAGGTATGTAAGACAAATGGGATTTACTCAAAGCAGAAGAGCAGGAACAGGAGATAGGGGAAAAGGGCAAACATTCAAGAGCTCATAGAGCATTGGAAAGATGGAATAGAGTTTATTTACCTGCAGCGAAAATTCAGGATAGTTGCAGCTGGAAGTAAGGCCAGAGAGACAGATAAGGGCCAGGTCATGGAAAATCATGTAAGTCACATTAAAGAGTTTGAAGCTTATACTGAAATCAGTGAGACTCTTAAAGAGTGGCATGCTCAAGTCTATGTTCTGAAGAAGCCACATTGACAATCACATGCAGAAAGGATTAGTAGGGAATTAGGTTGGATACAGGGAGACCAGGGTCTATGACATCCAAGCAGAAAATGGCTTGGATTACCATTGTCAAGTGAATTATGTTGTTTGCCATTAAATAAATTTACAACACAGGCACAGCAGATGAGAGAGCTTCTTTCTGTTAGGCAGGTGGCTTTCTTTTACTCTCTTAAGAGTTCAAAATTGGAACACACCAATTCTAAGAGATTGAAAAAAACACTTTGCTGTTTTTAAAAAAATTTTATTGAAGTATAGTTAGTTTACAA
Source organism: Camelus dromedarius (assembly GCF_036321535.1). Lineage (NCBI taxonomy): Eukaryota > Metazoa > Chordata > Mammalia > Artiodactyla > Camelidae > Camelus > Camelus dromedarius. Next base: position 113,702,134 of record NC_087436.1, read on the forward strand.
TGTTGTGCTAATTTCTGGTGTACAGCACAATGCTTCAGTCATATAGGAACATACATCTATTCATTTTCATATTCTTTTTCACAATAAGTTACTACAAGATATTGAATATAGTTCTCTGTGTTATACAGTGTAGACTTCTTGTTTATCTGTTTTATATATATTAGTATCAGCAAATCTCGAACTCCACTTTTAAACTGCTGTCTAACTTTGGGCAATTTCCTTAATTAATGAAGCTTAATGAAGCTCTGTGCCTTCATTTCCTCATCTGCAAAATAAACATAATAATAGTACTCACATCTTCCTTATAGAGTTGTTACAAAGATTAAATTAGGCAATAATTAAAAAGCACTTACAACAGCTCTTGGCACATAGCAATCCATTCTCATTGTCTTTGTCGTCATCATCATTATCATGAAAGCACGGAATCCATATAAACAAATGAGACAATGTTGAGACTGAGGACAGAGATTTTCTAAAGTCTCAGAAAGTTAGAGAAAGAGTAAGGGTGTCCCTGAAGATTTTTTTTAGCCAATGGTTAGAAAGGTGGATGATGACAACGGGGGACAGACTCATCCAATTTCAGTCTGAAAGTGGATTGGTGTGGATGAGTGCAATAAGAAAGAGAAACTCAGAAAGAAAGATAACACATGTATTAGCTACAAGAGAAGATGTTGCAGAACTAGTACACAAATTAGAAGCAGCAAAGAATAAAATAGAATGGTGAAAACTGAGTGTATGTCACAGAACAAAGTCTTGGGATAATCACAATGAACATAGAGAAAAATATTAAGAAATTAAGCAAATAAAAAGGAGATGATACCTGTGGAAGGCAGAAAACATAAAAATAAAAGATATCCTTACATAGTGAATTCAACAAATAAAACAAAAGATGCTAAAAGATATATACAAAAAAAATTCTTGAAAGCAATAGAGAAATAAATATGTAGCTAGAAAATAAAATCCTGATTGATTGATATTGGGGCACATTCCAATGGAGTTATTGCTTGTTTGTCAGAGATAATGAAAGAATGCTTCAAATATCTTGACAGAAGAAAACAATGAACCATCATCTAAAAGGAGAATAAGGACCCTGGACTTCTAATTCTTGATGAAAATACTCAATGTCAAAAGATAATGGATGAATTCCTACATAGTTCTAGCAGCATGAATAGAGATTATAGTAGTGTTAAGTACAAATATTCAAGAAATACAATAACCATGGGTCTTTCTTACAACAAAACAAACAAAATAATTAAGGTAGAACACATAGAATTTAAAAATTAAAAAACCCTGTATTTTAAGTTCTGTGGTGAATATTAAATTTCCTTAATATATAGCTAAAACTTAGGTAACTATATATGCATGCAGAATGTGAATATTATAAACCTTGATAATATAAAAATAATAATATGGCATACAAAGATTAGAAGTGGAGAAAGAACAAGGTGGAATAACTGTAGGTTGGCTAGACTCACCACCTGATTTGACATATTTCATAGTATAGAACAAATTGAGACTTTCTGAAATTGAAGCATGGAGTTAAAAGAGTTAATGAATTCAAACTTACAATAAATTTTTTTACAATCTATTTTTCTTCACTGTAAAGGGATTTTTTAGCAACTAATATTCCTTTTTGTGAAAGCATTCTTATCTGACATTCAACATTTTTATCAGTTTCACTTATTTATCAAAAGTAAGTTTAATATAAACATTTAAAAATTAATAAATAGCATTTATCAAAATGATTATTTTTCTTATGTGACTTTATGTCTTTATCCCTTTCATTATATTAATGCATAAATCGATATCTAGGACTATGTTATCTAACAATAATGATAACAATAATAATAACAGTAAGAGAAGCTAGCACTTACTAATGCTTACTGTGCAGGAATTTTCCTAAGCATTGTACATGTAATACTTTATTTAATATCACAACATTATTAAGCAGTAAGTATCATTCTCCACTGCAGAGATGACAGAACAGAGGCATAGTGGGGTTTGGTGAATTGCCCAAACCAACATAGATATTAAGTGGTAAATTTAGAATTCTAACCCAGACAGTTTTTAATCACTAACATTAAAGTTTCTAGGTAGGAAGATTATAGGATAACTTGCTCCTTTTACTTTTTAAAAATTCTTTATTTTTAATACAAATCTATATGTATACATGTATATATACACATATACAGTAGACATACATGTGTATATATATTTCTGATATATATATTTGTGTTAAATACATTTGTGTATATAATTATTCACATGTAAAGAAGGAAAAAACAAAATGTGTGAGAAGAGCTCAGAGGAGAAAGGAGGTTGGGGAAAATGAGAGTCAGAGAGCTGAGAAACATAGCGAAGCAAAACCAGACTTGCTAGAAATAGAAAAGGGCATTAAAAAAATCAGGAAATTTAAATATTAAATATAAATGCATTTTTCTATGCTATTTCAGTGTGAATCCTCTAAGGGAATAACAATTTTGGATTTGGATTTCCACTGGAGCAAAAATAAAGAACAAACCACAAGACATAGAGTAAAGGTTCAGAGTTTAGAAGATAGAAATGGGAAAGCTGAAGGTGACTGGGAGAGAAGCAAAATCTCAGGATTTCCCAGAACTCTTGTGAAGGATTTCTCACAGGATGTGGGTTCAGTTATGGCAAGGCTCACTTATTCAAAAGACTTCAGTAGACACTGGCACCTAAGTCACACACTCATCCTCACAGCAAGACAGGCATTTTCATTATCCCCATTCTGACATGGAGGAAAGACAGTGAGCCTTGGACTTGCCCACATGTACCCAGACAGCTTAGTGACAGAGGGTAAACTTATACCCATGTCTTCCCGTCTTCAAAGTCTAGCATCTTTCACTGACACTTCCTTTTTTGAGTAGTGGAATATATTTCATTATCTCCCCTCAAGAGATATAGATAACTTCAAAAATGATATAAGCTGTGGCTGCTGCTCTGTTAGCAGCCAATTCAAGCTCTCCAATTCTGGGAGACTCAGATCAATCCAGTTCTTCATGTTTTTGCTTAAGTATAGTCAGTTACAATGTGTCAACTTCTGGTGTAGAGCACAACGTCACAGTCATGAATATACATACATATATTCATTTTCATATTATTTTCATTAAAGGTTATAATGAGTTCCCTGTGCTATACAGAAGAAACATTTTTTAAAATCTATTTTTATATATAGTGGCTTAACTTTGTAAATCTCAAACTCCCAAATTTATCCCTTCCCACCCTCTTTCCCCTGTAACCATGAGATTGTTTACTATGTCTGTGACTCTGTTTCTGTTTTGTAGATGAGTTCATAGTGTCCTTTTTTTTCCTTTCTTTTTTTTTTTCCAGATTCCACATATGAGTGGTATCATACAGTATTTTTCTTTCTCTTTCTGGCTTCACATGGAATGACGATCTCTAGGTCCATCCATGTTGCTGCAAATCACATTATTTTATTTTTTATGGCTGAGTAGTATTCCATTGTATAAACATACCACAGCGTCTTTATCCAGTCATCTGTTGATGGATATTTAGGCCACTTGCATGTCTTGGCCACTGTATACAGTGTTGCTATGAACACTGGGCATATGTATCTTTTCAAATTAGAGTTCCCTCTGGATATATACTCAGAAGTGGGATTGTTGGATCATATCATAGGTCTGTTTTTGGTTTTTTGAGGACTCTCCATACTGTGGCTGCACCAAATTACATTCCCACCAGCAGTGTAAGAGGGTTCCCCTTTTCTCCACACCCTTTCCAGCATTTATCATTCATAATCCAGTTATTCTCAAACACAGTGTGAGACTATAATCACTTGCATGTTGAAAACTTATTTTTGAGTCAAATTCCCAGGAGGCATCTTGGTATGTTGCCTACGATGTGGTTAAAGATCATGAGTTAGAGCAGCACAGGTTAGCCAGTGAAAAATGTCCATCAAAGAACACAATTTCATCCCTTGACATCATGATGTTACATAGTGCCCCGTAATGCCTCCTGGAGAATTTGGCCATTTTCCTTTGTCGGCTCGATTCTCATATTTTATATGACTGGAGCTGCTATGCTCTGAGATAAGCTGCCACCACCAGCTGATACGTGGTTTGGACAATCTCTGCCTCTGTTTTCTGTGGTAACCTTCTAGCAAGTCAGTATAATAATATGAGGTGTATTATATATTTTAAATATAATATGTTATAGTATATATTATTGCATTATATAATAATAATAATAATAATAATAATAATAATTATTATTATTATTATTATTATTATTATTATTATTATTATTATTATTATTATTATTATTATTAAATGGGGCATACCAGCTCTCATGCTTAGCCATCTTACCCCTGGAACATGGAAACTAGTCAGATCTCCTCCATGCTTCTAGGGAGACCCAGAAAAAGATGGTGGGGTCTGCTTTGAGAAATCCTTGTGCCCAGTCAGGCTATGACGCCTTGCCAAACACCTTGTCCTTGGTATGTGGTGTGGAACCATCATTGGTGCTGACACTGTTCTCAACGCCCTCATGAGGGAAAAGGGAACACTAGTCCTTTCAGCTTTGAAATTTCCAAACTTCAAAAGGGGTTTCCTCATATCTCCATGTACTCAACACATTATACTTCTTTTTTCTTTGTCATGTGATTAACTGCCCAAAAAGGAAGAGGTAAGTACTTTTATTTTCAGTGCCAAATGTTACTTGCTGGATGATGTTAATATTTACTGAGCTCGCATGCTAAAGTTGTATAAAATTCTCTAGATAAGACTTATAAAACTACATGAAAGGCCTCTAACTCTATGATTTCCGAGTTTATACATTTTAAGAAGTCCAATGGTCCATACTAAATAATGAAATGGTGAGAAAGACCACATAAATGTTAACTTGTAAAAAAAAATTAGTATCTATGAGACCAAAATAAAAAAATTATTACTATGTGAATTTAGTGGTTTAATTGTGCCTGGATTAATTATGTAATTAACATAAGAATGTGCTTTTTATATTAGCTCTCTGTATATTAATAAAGGAATTGTTCATAAGATGAGCATACCAGACATTGGGAAGTGCTAATTAATTTCAGAAATGGAAATGTTCAGTTACTAAAGCACTTTTTCATTGTCTCCTTTAGAGATGTAGTGCAACACACCATTTGCTGGACCGTCTTTCACCTGCAAATTGCACTGTTTTTCAAATTTGTTTCTACTTTGCATTCTTTTAAAAGCAAATATAAATATAATAAGTTTTTCATATAGCTATCATGAAATAATTACACAATTGCTTCCTTGCATTCCTACAAGGAATTCTGGTAATTCTTTGTACCTCTATCAGCTTGTAATTCTCACTGAAAAATAATTGAGTTCCTAAGGCTCATTTGTTAGGAAGAAGTTGTGGCTTCTGATCTGTGGAGTCCTAAAAGTCTAGTGGCTTAAATAAATAGAAAATTATTTTCTTTTATGTAGCAGTGCATCCAGTTTCACTTCTACTTTCTTTCCTCCTAAGTGGATTGTGTGTGGTGAGATGCTTGGTGAACTGGCCTTTTCCAGTGCAACTGGATGCAATTATCTCTTTAAGAAAGAATGGCATGGAAAGTTCTTTTATTGCTTTTATGGTTGGAACAGTAGTTGAGGATTCAAAAAGACTCAATAAACAGCATAGATCGCCTTAATTAAAGTTCTGAACCTATTAAAACTAAAACAAAAAAGGGAGATAAGTAATCAAAATATACTTTATTACTGACAAAGATGATACTGGAGATAGTGGCTTATATCTGTGAGCAACTGTGATCATTACACTGAACTCAAAAATTACACAGACTTACCTATTCGATTTTGCAAAAATTAGGAAATTTAATAAACAGGGAAGAAGAGTTTGCTCCCTAACAGAAAAATCAAGGAGATGAGAAGGACTTATATCCTTGGCCAAGAAGGATTAAAACAGGTTAGATGTTTATAAACTGAAACCTTGAAAGAGTCACTTTGAAGCACACAAAGGAATTTCATTTTTATCCTTTCATAAGAATGCCAAATTCTGCACATCTGAAGTTTTTGACACTGTTGACTAGTCTGCTGTTTTTGAAAAGCTCAATTTCTTCTAAAGATTTTCAGAAATTTTTATTTTTTTAGGAACTCTGTACACGTCACCTAGATTTTCAATTAATTAATTTACATAAATTTGTATATAGTTTTAGATGAGTTATTTAAAAGACTGTTTTAAAATTTCTATGTGGGTGTGTATATATGAGACCAATTTCACAGTGTAATTATTAGAGAGTATAATCTGTACAATCTTTTAGATTTGGATATTAAAATTTATACAGTTTTTATAATGAATTTGTTTACTTGTATTAAGTAATTTTTTTAAACTTTTTTTATTGGGTTATAGTCATTTTACAATGTTGTGTCAAATTCCAGTGTAGAGCATAATTTTTCAGTTATACATGAACATACATATATTCATTGTCACATTTTTTTTTCGCTGTGAGCTACCACGAGGTCTTGTATATGTTTCCCTGTGCTATACAGTATAATCTTGTTTATCTATTCTGCATATGCCTGTCAGTATCTACAAATTTTGAAAAGTAATTTTTAAAAAATGTGTTAGTAATTAGAAACCCTTGACTATCACAATGCTCCTTATTTGGTGTTTCTTTCTTATTTGATCAGACCTTCTCTCTCTCTTTGACTTTTCAAAAATTCAATTCATGATATCACCATGTCCTATTTCCTTTCATGGTATTTAATTTTTTCTATTTTAATAGTTTATGCTTTAATCTTTAGTTTCTAGTTTAGTTCTTTACTCTCTTATTCATTTTCTGTATTGAATTGAATAGTTTAATCATTTAGTCTGTCTTTCCAGTTTTGTAATAAATGTATTTCAGATCATCTCAACAATTTATTATTTAGGGTTGTCTTGTTATTTGAGTCCATGTTCTATAATTTCAGCTTGATTTACTATTCAAAATAATTTTAGTTTATTATTTGATACCTTGCTAAACTATCAAATTAGAGTAGAATGTACATGCAAGGATTCTGAAAAAAAAAATTGAGGGTATCTTTTCTTAGAAGTAGTTTGAAAATAAACTCCAGGGAAACAAGAAGTAAAGCAACAAGTAAGAAGGTACGAAATTTCAGAGACAGAGACCCCCAAATTATAGTGGAGTGATGGAAAATCTTGAAATAGTCACTATACAACCTCCCTAGAGCCCAATGATCCATGAGGGAACAAACCTATGGTGAGAAATTTAGTGTGTATGGCTTGTGCAGGAGAATCACATAAACCTTGTTACTTAAATAGGATTGTATATGTTCTTTCTATATTCCTTTAATGTTACCACCACATTCAAAAATAACTTTATATTCTTCAACCTGGTTTTGCATGCTCCATTCAACATGCCGAGCTGTTCTAAGACTCATAATTTCCCAATCAATGTGCTGTTACCTCCTCATTATTTTAGGTAGAAGGGAGATTAATAAACAAGACTTATGAGATTATTTCCTCCCAAGGAATTACATCCTAAAAGAGGGAAAGACAATGTTATGAAACAAAAAAAAATGATCAAGATTTTTTCAACTATTTCAGAGAATAATAAAACATATTTAAAAGTTTTTAAAAAGTGATATGATGGTAGTCAGAACAGGTTCCTCTGAGAAGGTAAAGTGAGACCAGGAGAACAAGAAGAGTCTAATTGTTTGACTATTTCAAGCAGAATGGGTAAGCAGAGTAAGAGCAAGTACAAAGACCCCCTAAGAAAGCCTCACTACCCGAACAAGAAGACAAAAGAAGGCCAGTGTGGCTGGAGAGTAATTGGTAGTTAGATAGAGTAGTAGGACATAGACTGAAGAGGCAGGCATATACAATCACTAAATATTTGAAATAACCCTCATAATAATGGCATTGCAAAAGTAAACAGCGAGATACCAATTTTCATCAACAAACTGGCAAAAGATTTAAAAATATTGATAACATTGGAAAAGAGGATTGCTAAAGACTACTTGTGGTACAAACTGGTATAACTACTTTGGAGAGTGCTTTGCAAAATGTCTATCTTGTATGATCCAGTACTTTCCGTCCTGAGTATATACCCCAGAGAAATTATCTCATACGTGCACCAGATTGTCCGTAGCATTGCTATTGTGAATAGCAAAACAATAACAACAACATGATAGACTGGAGACAACTTAAGGGTATATTATTGGGAAGATAAATAATAAGTGATAGACTACTGCACAGCAGTGGAAATGAATACTTAGGAGCTGTAGGTAGTCCTTGGGATAAAGCAATGCTAATGGGACAAAAAAGTTATAGAAGCACACATATAGTGGAATTCTATTTATGTACATTTTTAGCTTTTCATTTTGAAATAGTGATAGATGCCCAAGAAGTTTCAAGAGAGTTCAGTGAGACCCAATGTACTCATTACTTGGCTTCTCTCAATATTATGAAAGCTAGAAAATTGACCTTGGCCTAATGAAATTACCTAGACTGCAAACCTTACTCAGATTTCACAAGTTTTTATATGCACTCATTTTTAAACATGTATATGGTTTACATGTGTAAGTTCTATGATTTTTTCATTACCATACAGATTTGTATAACCACCACCACAGTTGAGATACAGGATTATTCTTTCACTACATAAGGAATCCCTCATGCTATTCCTTAATAGTCACAATTTTCCTTTAAACTCTAACAGTAATCTATTCTCCAGCTCTATAATTTTGTCATTTTGAGGGTGTTACATAAAAGGAACCATAGGGTATGCAACCACATGAGACTGGATTTTTTTTTAAATCAGTCTGATGCTCTTGAGATCTATCCATCCAATAATTTGTTTCTTTTTATTGGTGAGTAGTATTCCCTTGTGTGATGTACCAGAGCTTGTTTAACCATTCACCCCTTGAAGGACATTTGAATTGCTTCCAGTTTGGGGCTATTACAAATAAAGCTGCTATGAATGTTTGCGTATAGGTTTTAGTGTGAACATATGTTTTCAATTCTCTTGGATAAAGACCCCAGAGAGGCATTACTGGGTCATGTGGTAAATGTATGTTTAACTTCAAAGGAAAGTACCAAACTGTTTTCCAGAGAAGCTTACTATATTCCATTCCCTGTAGCAGTTTATGACAGATCCAGTTTCTCCACATGGTTTCCTGCAGTTGATACTGTCAGTGTTATTTTAGACATTTTAATAGATTTTTAGTGGTATCTCACCAGGGGTTTTAATTTACATTTCTCCAATGTCTAGTGATGTTGAGGATCTTTTAGCATGCTTATTTATAATTCACATACCTTGTTTTATAGTATCTGTTCAAGTTTTTTTTCCATTTTTTAATGGATTGTGGTTTTTTTTTTTTTACTGTAAAGTTTGGGATGATGTACACACACACACACACACACACACATATATTCATTCTGGGTAGAAGTACTTTGTCAAGTATGTGATTTGCAAATAGGTTTTCTCATTCAGTAGTTTTTCTTGCTCTCTAACAGGATTTTTCACAAAGAAGACATTTTTAATTTAGTTTATCCACTTTTAACTTTTTAGGTGTCTCCTACATCATGTCTAGGAATTCTTTGTTCAACTATAGATCACAGAGATTTTCTCATTTTCTCTTCTAAATGATTTTTAGCTTCACATTTTACTTTTAGACCTATGATTCATTTTGAGTTAATTTTTGTAGAAAGTATCAGTTTTAGTTTGAGGTTGCTTTTTGCCTTTCAATGTCCAGTTGTTCCAGCACCTTTTGTTGAAAAGACTGCCCTTCCTCCACTGGGTTGCCTTTGCACTTTTGTCAAAAATAAGTGGAGTACCCCAATGTTCATAGCAGCACTATTTACAATAGCCAAAACATGGAAACAGCCTAAATGTCCATCAACAGGTTACTGGATAAAGAAGATGTGGTATATTTATACAATGGAATACTACTCAGCCATAAAAACTGACAACATAATGCCATTTGCAGCAACATGGATGCTCCAGGAGAATGTCATTCTAAGTGAAGTAAGCCAGAAAGGGAAAGAAAAATACCATATGAGATCGCTCATATGTGGAATCTAAAAAACAAAAACAAAAACAAACAAACAAACAAAAACAAAGCATAAATAAAGGACAGAAATAGACTCACAGACAGAGAATACAGACTTGTGGTTACCAGGGGGGTGGAGGGTGGGAAGGGATAGACTGGGATTTCAAAATTGTAGAATAGACTACACTGTATAGCACAGGGAAATATACACAAAATGTTATGATAACTCACAGAGAAAAAAATGTGACAATGAGTGTGTATATGTCCAAAAAAAAAAAAAAATCGGTGGAGTACAGTTTGGTGGATCTGTTTTGTGTTCTTTACTCCATTACATTGTCTACTGTCTATTCCTCTACCAATACAACAATGTTTTAATTATGAGTTACATTTTAAGTCTTAAAATTGGATAATCTACTTTACTCTTCCTCTTCAAAATGTTTTTAAGATAGTCTTTGCTTTGTGTGTAAAATTTAAAATAAGCTTGTCTACAGGTACAAGACTTTTGGTGGGATTTTGGTCAAAATTGTGTTAAATCTATAGATCAGCTTGGTTAGAAATGATATCTTTATGATGGTAAGTCTTTCAATTCATTTATATTATATGTCTCCCCATTTAGTTAGATCTTTGCTTTTTCTCACCAGGATTTTATAGTTTTTCTACATATATGTCTTATCTGTGTTTTGTTAGGCTTATTCCTAAGTATTTCATATTTAGAGTGATTATAAATGGTTTGTGCTTTTAATTTTGGTTTTTGATGGATTACTGAGGGTGTAAAGAAATAATGATTGGGTTTTATGTGTTTACCTGTCCTATGACATATTACCTAATGGGATAATATATATAGGATAATATATATAATGAGTCAATTCTAAAATTAATCTGGAAATAGTAGCTTAAAACAAGACAGAGGAGCAAATGTTTCACCAGATATTAAGGCACAACACACAAAATGGTAATACTAAACACAATGTGTTATTAACATTGGAATAAACAACTCAGTGGGCTTACTCTCTTTATCCTGAATAGAGAAACCACAGACTCATGTATATATTCTATAAACTTCATGTATATATTTCATGTGGAAATTGTAATTTCAATTACTGATGAATGGATAGATTTGTTAATAAACAATTTTAGAAATGTTTTAAAATTGTCACTTAAAATAATTTTAGAAAAGTTGATTTATATTAAAATTAACTTAGAATGCATCTTTGAACAAATAAAATAGTAAATGCCAGATATCTAAGAGTGAAAAATAAACATAAGAATTAAAACAAAAGTATTAGAAAGATAGAAGGTGATTTTAAAAAATAATTTTGGAATTGAAAACATTCACAAAAACATAAAACTCAAAAGACATAAAGGAAAGGAATGGTAATGCTATCTCTTAAAAATTAAAAACCTGTTTCACAAAAGCCATCTAACAGAAAATTAAAAAATAAGTGACAAATTCTGAGAAACAAAATGTAAAACAACATAAAATTTTTTTTTTGGTGTTCTTTTTTTTTAACATTTTTTATTGATTTATAGTCATTTTACAATGTTGTGTCAAATTCCAGTGTTCAGCACAATTTTTCAGTCATTCATGGACATATACACACTCATTTTCACATTTTTTTCTCTGTGAGTTATCATAACATTTTGTGTATATTTCCCTGTGCTATACAGTGTAGTCTATTCTACAATTTTGAAATCCCAGTCTATCCCTTCCCACCCTCCACCCCCCTGGTAACCACAAGTCTGTATTCTCTGTCTGTGAGTCTATTTCTGTCCTTTATTTATGCTTTGTTTTTGTTTGTTTGTTTGTTTTTGTTTTTGTTTTTTAGATTCCACATATGAGCGATCTCATATGGTATTTTTCTTTCTCTTTCTGGACACAACATAAAATTAATATACAAAATATATAATTAATACTTATAAACTAAAAAAGGGGAAATATTTATGAACAACTTACCAAAAATAAATACAATGACCAATATGAATTTTTATTAGTAATAAATAAAATTATTTTATTTTACTCTTAGTTTGTCAAAAAATTTAGAGAACTGGCACTCCCTAGTGATTATGTTAGGGAGAGGACAAAGCTATTCTCAAAAACTACTATAGGGATGTAAAATGGGAATGTAAGACTTCATGGAAGAGGCAGTATAAAAAAATGAAAAGATTATGACTTTCAACAGAAATCAGGAAAAGTTAAAGAAAACAAATAAAATTGAAATGCCAGAAATAAAGTTGAAATGTGATAATAATAAAATTCAATGTGTTAAATTACTATTTTAAAGGACAAAGATTCTTTTTTAAATATCTTTTAGGTTAAAGAGGGGACATTTTTTCCATTAGAACTTTGAGTCCATTGCTGTGCAATTTTTTGATACTTGGTACTGATGCTGAAAAGACTCACTAGGTAATAGTCTTATTTTTGTTCTTTTGTATGTGATTTATGTTTTTTTCTTTAGGAAGTTAATCACTGATGTATATTTTATGAAAATATGTTAATATGTCGGACTTTTTAAAAATTAATTATGCTCATCTATTTGTCGACCCTTTCAATTTGAAAGTTTGCTCGTTTATTTTGAGATTATTCTAATTTATATGTATTTATTTTTCTTAATTGCTTCCTTTGTTTTATCATTCTAGGACCCCACCTAAGACATTCTGTAATGATTCTTTATATTTCGTTTCTATAAGCTGAATTTTGTTTCCTGGTGTTTTTGTTCTGTCTTAGAAATTTTTCTTAATCTTATTTTCCATATTTTCTACTTTTTTTAATGCATAGTTTTATTCTTTAAGAAAGAATCTTTGTTCTCTATTTGTTTCCTTTTCTCTTATTTGGTCCCTGGTTTGTAGATACAATCTTTTTCAATCTCCCTGAAGATACAAATGAGAGGTTTTAAAAGTTCTCTACTGTTCCCCGAGTTACCTCTGTTTACTCTTGTTGCAGTGTTTTTTTCATCTATTCAAGTCTTTCTCTTTCATGATCCTGCTTCTTTTTATTTACTTAGTGATCTTTGAGTTCATGTTTACACTTAAGAAGAAAGCCTGAGTAGCTACTATGGGTTTTCTTTTCACTTTTTCTTAAAAGGTCTCACATCTAAGTGGAAGTTTTGGGTGGAAAGGAAATATCAAGGCAAAACATTTTTAAAAGGATCATTGCATAGGGAAAAAAGCTTCGGGTCTACTGGGCTCCTAATGAAGGTTGAGGAAGCAATGTTTTTTAGCCAATACCCACATAAGAAAACTCAGCTTTTCCCACACAGTTTATTCAACCTCTTTAGAAAACAGACCCCACTTCATAACTATGCATAGATTGGTATCAGTCTGTCTCTTGCTGTGCAAGAAGAAAGGCACAGTTAAGTAGACCTTGAATTATTTTCCCTATTTTCATCTCCACTTCTCATTCCTCTCTTCCACTGCACTTACTGACCCTGAGTTACAGATGTTCTGAGTCCCAGTGAAGATCGGCTCTCACTTCCACTGTAACCTCCTAAGGATAAACTCTGGATTGTCACTCTATCTAAATATTCATCCATTAACTCTATTTTCTTCTATTTGGTAATTTGCTGAAATCTCTTCACTGCCATCAGTTGTGACTCCTTCTAATCTGGTTCTTTGTTTTCTGATATGAATGTATTCCTTTTTTTGTATTTCTTACATTTTATATCAGTGAAGTCTCATGAGAGTTACAAGGTAAACATAGAAACTGATTCCCCCGCCTTGAGCCAGACAGTCCTCATCTATTGAGTGAATGAATAAATGCTTGGATTCACAAAAGAATGCATTGAGCAAATGAGTGAGAATTAGACAGAATTTGAAAACAAATCAAATATCCGAACAGAGTGTATAATCAATTGAGATAACAAAATCAGAACAAGACTTTCAGGTTATGATAAATTCAATTCAAGAAATGTTTTTCAGAATGCTTGAAACACTTTGGTCTTTACTTTGAGCAGGCACTCAATCCATGAGGTGGAATGGAACTGAACACATCTGCTCTCACCAGCTAGTATTCTCAGAGTAATTTTTGTCCCATTGATCAGTGACAATCTCAGAAGATTCCACCAAGAACAATTTTTTGGTTGTTGCAATAATCTGGCCAAATGCCACTTGTGCCTTTCTGAACTCATCTCTTGCTCATGCTTTATTCATGGGATCAGGAAGGAATTTGGAATAGACACAGATCCAGCTTTCGTCTGTCCTCTCTTTCCTAAGCCCTGCAATCTGGCCATGTTTCATTCACCCAATTCTCTATTCTTGAGCTTTTGATCTCCATGCTACTGTTCACGTCTCCCTAGAATTTGTTCCTTCATTCTGACCCATAAGCAACACAAATTGAGGCAGTTGCCTTACTTACAAAGGTATTTATAATGGCTATGCTGTCCCCAGATTGACCATTTTTGACTGCTACCCTCTGTGTCAGTTGGGTGTTCTCTCCTGAGAATTTAAACACAGTAGCAGAGATGTCTTATTGTGAAATGCAACTGAAAGCTAGTTATTTCTTAATTGGATCTTAGAAAGAAGAGTTATGTTCTTTTGTTGCTGACATCTCCATGCAGGCCCTGGCTCCTGGCTTTCTTCAAGCTTGGTATTTCAATTCTTTCTTTATTCATCTTTCCAACAAATTATTCATTTTCTTTAAGAGAACCATTTAAAATGGCTTTTTTTTTTTTCTTTCTGGTACGTGCAATCCAGCAACTTTAACCTAACTTAAACTCCATCTCCTCAAGTCTATCCTTGCCTGCCAAGTTCAAAGTCTTTCTCTGCAGGGAAATTTCATGGCCTCATAAAGTAGAAGCTTTCTCCATAATACTCAGATCTCAAAGTCCTTTGCTTTCACTTCTCTTGTGGCAACCAACACTCAGATATTGTCTGAAGTATATTTACATCTGATGAGTATCCCCCGATATGAGAGCAGTGGTTCATGGAAGACATGATTTGAATAATAATAATATTTTCCTCTTTGTGTCTCATATGATATTTGCACACACGAATGCTCAAAAAACCAATACTTTGGCTTATTAACTTACATGTTAGAAAAGAGCTTCCTCAACTAGGTAGAAGATACTGAGAGTGACATTTGTTCAGAACCATTTTATTTTATTTTTAAAATTTTTTCTTTGTCATATTGTTCACTTTTATTTTGTAATAGGTACAACACTACTTTCAAACTATCTGACCATTGGTCTTCCTCAAGACAGTCACTCCTGAAATCAAAGGCAGAATACCAAGAGCCTACTGTGTGCTATGTGCTTTTTACCAAAAGAGGAAAACTAGTCCTTATCTTCCCTGGGGGCTCAGATCCCAGCTTTTCAGTCACACACTCAACAGACCAGATAGCAGAAGCCATTTTATTAATAGCAACTGCCTTCCTATTAAGTGTACCCTTACGCGATCTCATGCTGTTCTCTTAACCATGCTGAAAAGTAGATAATATTGTGACCACTTTCTAGAAAAGGAAAAGAATATTCAGGGAGGTGAAATAAATTATGCAAAGTTTCGCACTGATTCAGACGTGGACTGTGCTTGAATCACAGTTCTGTCTATAAAATTTGTTTTCTGTTTTTGATAGGGCTCACACGTTCTCTGACAAGAGGTTGGTTCTAGCCCAGTCACAACTGCAATTCCTGGGCACTCGAAGGAGCAAGAGGGCTGAGAGCAAGTGAAGGGGAAATTTCCTTGCCTGTTCTGCAAGCTTCTCGTTCCCTCAGCACTGAAACCAACTAGCAAACGAAGTGCTCATGAGAAGCAAACTATTCACGTATTCTGGTGAAAGAGTAAGTACAATCAGTTTTGTTAGCCCTCATTGTTCCACAATGGATTAAACCGTTATTGCAAAGTAGACGATGTTTTGAAAGGGGTCCCAGAAGGATTAAGCAAATGACGAAGGAAAATATTAAGTTATTCAACCCTGGGAAATAAGAAGAAGTGGTTTTTATGTTTTTAAGACTGGACCAGTATCATCATCAGTATGAACACCCACAGGCAAGTATGTTTGTGGGTCTATTAGACTCCAGACATTGAGAGTCCATGAACTACATTTGTGAACTATCATCAGAGAAAGGAATTTTTATCCCCATCTTAAAGATTAAGAAACTGAGGTTCAGAAAAAAATGCGTTGCTCCTCTTCAGACAGAGTGGAAGAGTCAGAATACACACTTATGGTGTGTTTTATTCTCAGATGCTTTTTCACTGTGTTGCATTGTGTTGGTAGAAATCATATGATTAAAGGGTAATAATGAAAGTGAAAGTCGAGATGTAGGTCTACTACACAGAGACTGCTGATGAGCAGTTGTGTGCAACCCCCATGTCAGCCCTCCACTGGGGCACGACAGGGCTCTTCTGATTCCATCCTGGATGACACTTTGATAAAGAAGGTGCAGAGATGAGGACAAGTGGTTTATGAAGGTGGCTGGTAGAATAAAAGAGGAGGGATTGTAATTCACATGAGTAATGAAAGAGATGAGTTTAAAACAGTCAATGGAAGTACAAATGCTCTGAAAAAAAAAAAACTAAAGGGGAAAAATAGTGAAGGTGAAATTGCTCATGAGAAAAGATTTAAAAACACATTTCATAACTGCAGGAAGGAATGAAGAGGCCTGACCAGCTATTCACTGAGAGATGACTGAGGATTTAGCTGATTGGCAAGCCTTCTGTACACTAGTGGAAGTGATCTACTGAATGAGTAGAATCTGACCTTGATAGGCCTTCATTTCTTCACAGTGGACAATCCCAGGTGAACTATTTCATTCTTATGCTCCTTTAGGATAAATACAGACAAACCAGAGACTTGAGAGATTCTGTGCTTGCTCATTTGCACATTCTAGTCCCTCTGGTTAAAATGATTTTTCCCTGGTGCCACCCAGTGAAGCCAACTGGCCCTTCAAGGCTCCTTTCAGATGTCTTCTCCCCTACACAGATCTTCCTTGTCATCTCCAGGCAGAAGACACTGCCAGGAAAGGAATGACCACAGACAGAATTTGTGGGGGTGTGTCTCCCCACTGGGCAGGGATTCATACCTGACAGTGTCCAAATCCATGTCTTGTGCCACATGATCCTATGAGGTGCTCCCCAAGCATTACTGGTCATTGTCATTATGTAACTTTAGCTCATATGCCCAGCAAAACATTTTCTGAAGATTTAACTAATACCCGGTATGTCAATGAGTCAGCAATGAAGGCTCAAGATTTTGTTTATGCTTTGGGCTTTTAAACCTCTCTGTACCCATGTAATGTAATAAAAGGGCATGTTCTCTTGGTGGGCTACAATGCTCCGATCCAGATCGATGCAATCTGAGCTGTGTCAACTAGTATATTGTGAAATATTGGATTTCACAGAAAGACAGAGGCTCAATTTATTTTTCAGCTGGAGTGCCCATCTAATCAGAAGAAGAGGCCCACCGCAGATTTTTCTTTAGACATGATACCTAAGGAAGATGAAAGTGCAGTTACATTCTGCTGTTGTGCAGCCGTTTGAAAGCAGTTAAAGCAGGTGTTCGAGGCAGAGAACTCGGAGACAATGATGCCTCACAAACAATGAGTTGTGGAACACGGAGCTAGCGAGAGGGATGGGTATTTCTAAGATGATGACAAGCAACAATAGGCTTGGGAGTCATTACAAGTGTCTATCAGGCATCAGTCAAACAATAATTCTGTTTGTTTGTTGGGAGCCAGTGAACTTATGGAGAAAACACTTTCATCTTGAGTGAACATAATTGCTTCCTGAAAATAGATTCTGATGAGTGAATTGAGACTACTCCCTTCTAGCTGTAGCCTTTTAGAGTTTTTTTTCTCTTTTTTAAAAGAATTTACAAAGCATTTTCCTACACACTATCTCAAGAACTGTTTTGAGCACTGTGCCAGGTGCTGGCAATGCCATGTCAAGCAAAAGCAGACGTGATTGATGCCCTGGAGAAGGCAGTCATGCAGTGGGGCAAATAGACATTAAACAAATAATCACACAAGCAAGCATGACATTGAAATTGCTTTTATTACACCAGTACTTTAAAAATTAAGTCCACTAGAAGTGCTTCTGAAACAGCTGTGGGATTAAGGCAGTTCAAATGAATGGTTCTGGTTCCTCATCTCTGTTCCAACAGCACTTAGATTTTGTTTGATGTGCTAATGTTTGTAATAAACTTTTGCTGGAATAAAATGTTTTGTTGCATACAAAATGCCAAGGACCTGTGAACTCTGCATTTAGGAGTGTGGGTAATATTCTACATGCTAAAGCGATTGTGTTTTCATGGGGCACTGCTGTTTCTACACAGAGCACTTCTGTGTTTATCCTCTTGAATGCCACCATACTGAGCCTGGAGAAGTATCTGAATTCCCTCAGGGAGTGGAGTCCATTCTCTCAGACTCCCAGTTTGGCTCCAGCAGCTGGGTTTCAGTGTGGGATGGCCATCTGGCTCAGCAAACCAGACAGACCCACCAACTGGGGCCCCTGCAGCCCTCACTTGGTGTTGGGTGCCCAGCGCAGCATTTCTGTGCAGATGAGGTAGCTGACCTGTGCAAGACAAGCCCTCCCTCCTTACAAATCTCCCTGCAGTCTGATCGCCCTTGCAAAGGTCAACCATATTACCTTGACTTTTGGCTCATCTGACCTTCAGCTTTCCTGAATCTTTTCTTTAGAGTTGGCTACAGGGATTAATTACAGAGGGAGCGGCTAATCACACTCACTAAGCCCTTGACTTCAGTGTGCTTCCCAGGATTGGCCTGGTCAGTCTGAAAAGAAGGTACAGTAACTGACAACAGCAATTTCCTGCACCTTTTCTAGTGTCACCCTGATCAGCCCCTACTATGGAAGATCCCCATCCTTCCAGAGGATCCATGCAAGAAAGTAGAAGAATTGTCTTCTGTATCAGTCATCTAGGAGACACTTGTAACACTCAGTGGGCTTTGGGGAAAATTTAGGCAATGGATGGGTGAGTTCGCTCTCAACCTTTTCCCCTCGTCTGTAAATGGGCTGAGCCACGTGGTCCCGAGCTAGCTCTACCAGCGATACAATTCAGTGTCTCTCTGGCACAAACTTTAACAATCATGGTCCTCATATTTTCAGCTTAATTCATTGAATCTGTCTTACTTAGACCCTTTGACTATTAATCTCTTGCTCTACAAGGTGACTTATAATCCAGGTTTCACAGAATTGGGAAAGTCAGGGAGGGTGATAGATATGGGTTCACCCTACTTCTCATCACCAACAGCTTTCCCCTGCTTATTCTTGCCCTTGACCTCTTTTCATCTCTCCTTGTTACTCTCCTCCTCCTCCTTCACCA
This sequence comes from Camelus dromedarius, assembly GCF_036321535.1. Taxonomy (NCBI): domain Eukaryota; kingdom Metazoa; phylum Chordata; class Mammalia; order Artiodactyla; family Camelidae; genus Camelus; species Camelus dromedarius. The sequence continues at coordinate 113,721,430 of NC_087436.1, forward strand.
TTCACTATAGCCCTTCTCTTTGCTTTCAATAGCACTGAAATCATGCCATCTTTAAAAATCTCTAATAATGTTGCATTTAGAGCCTGCATCACATGATTTAATAGTGACTCACTGGTCATACATCCCTATTGTCACTCCTTTATCATTTATGTATTGAACTGCTTCTAAATACAAATCTCGAGGACAAGCCTTGGGAGACAGCAGGAGGTAACTCTGCCTGCAAAGAGTTTTCAGTCTTCCCGGAAGGCCGGCTTCAGGGACGTAATTTCAATAATGAGCGAAAAATGTTTGCTAGGATATTTAGCCATGGGACTCTATTGTTTATAGATAGAGATCTGAATGATTCATTCCATATTAATTCAACACCTACAGACTTAGTTCCAACTGTGTCCCAGGTCTTATTCTAGGCACTAGGTAATTCAACAGTTAGCAAAACAGGAAAAAGTACCTGTCCTCTTGAAGGTTGTATTCTATCTCTGATCTGGCCCTGGGGCATGGTGAATGAGAGGAAGAGTGGAAGGGATGAGGCTAGAGTTTGGCCAGAGTTCAGAGTGTTCTAGTTAGAGTCACCAGATGGTTACAAAGCCAAATGACTCCCTCCCAAGATTCCTTTCAATTAGTTGTGCTTTAAGACTATGCATCATTTCAAAACATTTCTGCCTTTGCTCTAAAATTATTCTAAAGGATGGTGTCTACTGTCTACTGTGAATAGGGACAGTAGAGCAACTCATGTGGAAATTCATTTTGTAGTTTGAGACAGGAAAACTTGTTTCCTTTCAGCAACTGGGACTTTTCCTCTTGTAATGAAATTTAGTAACTTAGCATGTTTCACTTTTTGCTCTGGCTGCCAGAAAGCTCAGGGACAAATTTGTTACCAATCTTCAGGCCTCAAATACTTGCCTCCCCTTTACTTGTTTGTTTTACATTCATATTTTGTTAACATTGCTACATGGATGCTCTTTTTATGGTGTTTTTGTCTATACCCCTAATATAAGCTCTGCTTAGAAAACTGTCAAGAATGGTGACTTAGAATTGCCTCGTTAATTTTCACTTTGTTTTACTACATCTCCAATAACATGTAATGTGGCAATAATATCAGGTACCAAGAGGGAACAGATCCCTCTTCTCTCTCACACGAAGCCCTGATGTTGTTCTTTGTTTACAAGTGTACTTTTGTCTCTCTACCAGCTGACTTTCTTTGATTGTCCATGCCCTCTCCCTGCTAACTTTTCTTTCCTTATGGCTTTGTCTTCCTGTGTTCCTCCTTTCTGACACTTTCTTCTGATAATTCCGGATACTTTCTTTGGGCTTTTGCTCATATTACTCACTGCTTCAATCCTTCTTCTTCTTCTACTTTTTTTTTTCTTATTTCAAGTTGATGAGTGAAGCATTAGATTGAACCATCTTTTCATTCCAGTCCGTGTGTCATACTTCAGATGTCACCAATTATTCTGCCCTTGGGCCACATGCCTGCCCTGGTCTATTGGCTGTGGTTAGCTGAGGTCAGGCTACGTGGAACAAAACACAGTGGCTGCTTTCCCCCCTACCAAGTATGAAGAGGGTATCTTTAGAAGGACAAGGTTGGGGTAGGAACAGTGATCTCTAGCTAAGCGGCTTTCCTGGTGCAGACTAGGAACAGGCACACGGAACCTTTATAACCCTGCTCAGTGCTGTGGTGCTCGCACATGGGCTGTGCTCTCTGGCTGGAGCTTGGAGTCCTCTTTTTTCCTGTACCTCTTCTTTTCCAGTTTCCTCCCCTACTGATCTTGTGCTCAACTGTGACCCAGTCCACCCATCACTGGTCAAGGAGGGTCTCCTATGTCTGTTCCTATGCAGACCCTTCCCCACTCTGATCTCAGAGAAACCTGTGCTTTTCTCTATTACAGTCTTTTGCCATTTTACTATTAGAGTTTCCTTTTTCCCAATTCAGTTTCCCTACTAGGTCTCAATAATGTGAACAGAGTTAGCTTCTCATTTCTGTACCTCTAGCCCCTGAAACAGTGTCTGGCCTGTATTAAATGCACTGTGAAACAGGGACAGAGAAATGAGATTCTCCTTCCTCCCTCTCGAGTCAGGATAAGGACCTTCTTTCTGGAGCAGGTATTAAGTTGATGCTCACACCTGTATTACAACCCTCCAGAACAAGAATTAAAAGTCCTAGCCCACACACTGAGGTCATAACCAAGTGTTCCTTTCTGTGGATTAGACTTCCTTGAAATTTCTTCTTTTGCCATTTTTCTTATATCTCATCTAGATCTACACTTGATATTAACTTATCCTACAATTATCACCCTTTTAAACATAGTGTATCATCTTTTCCTTTCTTGATTTTATGTATAACTTCTCCTGACCTTGGTTGAAATCCAATTCTTGCTCTTTACCTGTAAGTCCCCTATTGCAAACTTTGAGGGTGTTTACCTTGGAAGAGTTGAGGACTTAGAATCTGTGGGTATTAGAATCAGTACCACCTCCCTGTAAGTAGGTGATTTCAACCATCCATCTAATTTCCTCTTCTCTAAAGTGCAAATCACAATCCCTTTTCTGCTCACTTCAAGGACTGTTGAGAATATCTAGTGCGAAGATCACATAAGAGAGTTTTTAAAATGCTTTGCAAATATTAGCTACAATTATTATTCAACTTTCTTCTCTCATTCCATTCCATCCCCATTCTTTGTGGCTTATTTACCGTCTCCAACATCCAGAAAAGATTTGAGGCAATTGTCTCAGCACTACACCTTTCTAAAACTGTGTGAATTCAATTTAATAAATATTGATCTCCTGTTATATTAACTTTATTGAGCACTTGCTATACCCTGGGAGCTGCACAAATCACACCACTGAAACCACACACAAAGCACTTGAGGGAAATGATTTTATATAACTTTGCCTGAAGATGATTGTACTGAAGCTTATGGATGTTAAATAACTTGATCCAGGTTGCATATGGAACTTATGTGGTCCAGATTTAACTTAGCACTTGATGACTCCAAAGTCTATGTGCTCAGCTGTTATTCTATACCATTATTCATGTTCTGTGGCCCCAAATGAATCACTTTCAATTTCCAACTAATCTCCTTTCACAAACATCCTGGTAGCTCCTTTGAAATTCTTGTCAAAATCACGAATGTGGTTTGTGAAACAGGTACATGGTACTCAGTGAACCTACCCATGGACTTTATGTTCCTTGAATGGATGACTCACTTTCTTCCTGTAATTTTTGTGTCACTTGTCAATCTATCCAATTGAATTCTAAGCTCCTTAGAAAAGATTAGATGTGCTGTCCACAAACTTTATTCTCCATCTAGTTTATTTTTTGGAACAATTTCTTTTACATTAAACAATCTTTAATGTAAAAAGGTAATTATGTTGTACTAGGAGGGTTATTTATTATGTCATACATCATGATGTTCAACTTTGTAATTCAGAATCTTTTATTCTTTTCCCCTTGGCAGCAGAAATCATTGACTCAGAAAATGGAAAGTGGAGTTTCTGGGTCGTGAGGGGATCTAGAAAGTCCCCTAACTCAGACTTTCTATTTTGGAGCTGAGAAAGTGGAGGCCCACATCAGAAGAGTGACTGGTGTTGAAGAGCTTTGGATTCTGAGTGGTTCAGATGCTCATCTTTCATATGAGCCATCATTGTGCATCTAAGAATGGTGACAGTTAGAACTGGGGGGAATGAACATTGGGTCCTGCTCTCCCCATCTGCTATTTGATGCTGGGTGGGGAACTTCATGCTCTGATGGTCATTTAGCTCTTCTAGAAAATGAAGAGTAGTATCTAGTGTTCAAGTGACCAGAAAGGCCTGTCAGGCTGGATGTTCTGTTTATTGAAGTTGGCACTATGTGCTACAAAGTGGAGAACACAACACAAAGGATTTAATAGTCTTTACTTCTAAGGAGTTTCATGCTGAACATACACAAACACACACACACATATCCATGCACATGTGTGAGCATGCCCAAACACACAGACACTTCATGAAGCCAAACACAACACACTAGTTTTATGCTGAGAGGCATGAAAATAGTATCTTACGTTATACAAGTTCAGAGGTATTAACAGCGTTAGAGGTAGTATTATCAGGCCAATTCTCATAAAGTGAATCACTGAAATAGCCTTTGAAGGACCACACAGGGAAGAGTGAGGGCTGTGGTCCACATAGAAAGACCAGAAGAGGCAAACATGGGGAAGGGGGAACGGGCACAGGCAGGAGAGGGATGGACAGGGGAATCACGTGATTGGCACAAAAGCCAATTGTAAGGATAGTGATTAAGATTTCTGAAAAGAAACATTAATTTTGGTGCTTATAGTCAACAAATATTTATGGAGTTCTTACTCTGTGCAGGGCCCTGTGCTAAGCTGTAAGATATGGCATTGAACAGATATAACTCTTGTCTGTAGGGATCTGCCACTCTGGAAGGGGGACCATTCATTAAAAATGGTTAAAAATTAGATGTGAAAAGCATTGTGAAGGGAAAACCCCCAAACTGGGACTGAAAATAAGGACCCAATCAAGATGACCTCTGTACTATGTGCCACGTAATCCATCTTCTTCTTTGCCTCCATATTTTTTTTCTTATGGAAGTATAGTTGATTTGCAATGTTGTGTTAGTTTCTGGTGTGCAGTACAGTGATTCAGTTATACATACATATGCATATATATTCTTTTTCATTATAGGTTATTATAAGTTATTGACTATAGTTCCCTGTGCTGTACAGTAGGTCCTTGCTGTGTACTTATTCTGTATATAGTAGTTTGTATCTGCTAATCCTGAAGCTCAGTTTATCCCTCCCCCACGACCTTTCCCCTTTGTTAGCCGTAAGTTTGTCTTCTACGTCTGTGCCCATATTCTTTCAGACTGGGGGATGGCTAAGGCCCTGCAGTCCTGCGTAGCTCTTGAGATGCAGCTATTTAATGGCATCTTCTTCTTCTGTTATATTGTGAACTCATAGAGACCAGGGATAATATGCTACCTATACTCCCAATGCACAATCCGGAGTTTTGTGCACACCGGGTAGAGGGAGGTAATGAGGTATTGTCTTTCCTCCTCCGTGAACAGCGCATCAGCATTCACAGCTTCCTCTAAATGGGCTCTGCTGTGATAATCCCACTGCTTGTGTGAACTATCAAGCTAGGATGAATTCCCGCAGGGGCCAGGCTTTTGCTTCTCAAGGCTATGCGTGTATTGCTGCTTAACAGTTCTGTGCGGGAAATACTATTTGATCAAGCAGGCAAACACATGCTCAGTTTGAAAGAAGAGCAATAGTTTAATGCAAAGATGTGTCAGGCTGCCTCGTGCAGTAACATCGTCAACTGCAGGGAGGTTTAGAGAAGCAAGAGGTACCTAGGAGCTTTTGATTACTGTTCTGGAATGTTGTATGGCCATCCTTGCTTTTCCTAACTCAAACTTAGGTTTACAGTGAGGAGTGGATGGGATTTCAGAGGAGGATTAAATAAGTCAGTCATATTAAAATGGCAAAATGGGTAAATAGAATATAATGTGGAATAAAATGTAAATTGGATTTAGGCAGACACTTTTATACAGCCTTACCACCCAGCCCTATCCAACCGCTTCAGATTCCTACGGTGGCTTCCGTGCACAGTTCTATTACATGTTGCCACTCAAGGGCATTTGATGTTTTCTCTCTCTGGATATTCATTTGCATTTAAATGATTTGAAATAATCATAAAAGCCAAGTGCTATGAAGTTTGAAATTAGTTACTGTCTATAAATTGTGACGCCATTAAAAGATAATTGTGGAGAGCTTTGCTGTCTCAAATGTAGGCAGATTAAAATCTAACAAAGTACACCTTGTTACAAACCTTTAAAGAATGATGGGATACAGAGTTAAATTGATTTATTCTCCTACCAGTGCCTATAAACTTGATGCACTTGAGTTTATTCTTGGAGTATCGAACTTTTTCATCTGGCCTATATCTGTCCTCTTTAAATCTAAGGTTGTTTTATACAGCTTGCTAGATTTCATTCTTATTCTTTATGGAAAAATAAAAGGAGAAGAACCAAGCTGCATTTTCCTTTTAAACCTTTTGTGGAAGATAAGCTTGGCAACATGCAGGTGCAGGTTTGGAGCTCTCAGGTCAGAGTTATCGCTGATAGAGAAACTCCTATTCCACTTATACTGGAAGATCCGAGCAGCTGTGTAGCAGTGGCTAAAAGTGTAGGCTCAGAAGTCAGACATTTTGGTTTCAAATGACAATTCTGACTATTATTAACTATGTGACCCTGGGTAAGTTGCTTGATCTTTCTGATTCTGAACTAGGAATAATAACAACAACATTTATATTATAGGGTTATGAGGTGAGTAAGAGTAAGAGAAAGCACAGGAGCATTTACTACAGTGCCTAGGACCTGGTAAGTACCCAACAAGTGGCAACAGTTACCTTTTACAAGGCATATTAGAGATGCTCCATTCTTGACTTTGCCTGTCTCAACACTTGAGATGGTTTTTTACAAATGACCTCAAAATTATTTGATGCTTGTTCCAACCAGAAGGGTGGAGTATAGTCCCTCCCTTTGAATGGAATCTCTTGATTTTTGACCAACAGAACACAGAGGAAACGAAACCATGCCAGTTTTTGTGCCAAAGCCGGAAGAAACTGAGTTTCTACTTCCTTGCTCTTGGAATGCTCATTCTTGGGACACAGCCAACATGCTATGAGGAAGCTCAAGTGCCCCCAGGGAGAAGCCCATTTGCAGAGAAACTAGTAACTAGCTATATTAGTATTCTTGGGCTGTGGGTGGTGTAAACAACAGAAATGCATTGTCTGGGACTGAGATCAAGGTGTTGATCTGACCTTGAGACCAGCAAGGAGTCAGGGTTGAATACGGGAAACATCTGTTGCAGGCCTTTCTTCTTGCTTTGTAGATGGCCATTTTCTCCCTGTGTCTTCATAGACTTCCTCTGTCCAAATTTCCCCTTCTCCTAAGGACACTACTCATAATGGACTGGAGTCTGCCCTTATGACTTTGTTTTAACTTGATTACTTCTGTGAAGATGCTATTTCCAAAAAAGATCACCACCTTTTGAAGTATAGAGGGTTAGGATTTCAACATATGAACCTGGGGAAGGGGACGATTTAACCTGTAACACTAGCACTAACTTAGCAGTCACGTGCATGTGCTATATTTGAAGTAGATCCTCCAGCCCACATTTATTACCACATGGGCCCCACACAAATTGCTGACTCATGAGGAAAATAAGTGACTGTTACTGCTTTAAGCCACTAAATTTGGTGTGGGTTTTTCTGTAGCAGTAGATAACCAAAACAATGCTCTTCTTTGGACTGGCCCCTCACATTGATTTTTGTGATGCTGTCTAAAGACTTTGCCTCCAACTGATCATTTGTTCAATTAACAAATTTTATTCCTTTGTTTGACTGACTCATTTAATTCCAGGCCACCTTAGGTAGGATTTATAATCCAGTCTGGCCTCCAAGTACCAAACCCCAGCTCTGTATAGGGTTAAACTATACAATCTGTAGACAGGTTGTGTACAGATACAAAAACTATATAACCTGACCCACAAGTCCTTTCACTCCAAAGATTAGAATGTAGACATCTGGCTACCATCGAAAAGTATCTCCAAAGTCACTTAAATATACAACATGGCTTATGACAAGGAAGTGGCAATGAGAGCACTGTTGAAGAAGACAAGCTAGACAATCAGATATGAAGTGAGATTCAGACAAATATTGCAAAAAATAAGTCCTTGCTTCTTCTGACCTCTGTCTATTAAATGCTACTAGAGCCTGTTCACATAACTAGCCTGCCCAGTGTACTGTCTCACAGATGACCTCCAATGCCATCAGCATGAAGCCTCTTCAACTCCATTCTTGGCAATTTCCCATCCTTTTTGTTTGTTTCTTACCAATTATCTTTTCATTTAAATATTGCCCTTGGGGGGATTACTCCATGTTTTCTGTCCTTAAGCAGGGGTGGATATAGTCTCACAAACCTAACGAAACCAGGATTGAGAGCATCAAATGGCACATCTGTCCAGAGCATTTAGAGAGAATCAGGGTGGAAACCGAGGAGACCCAGGTCATACATCAAGTTCAAAGGACAGGACCAGAGTTAAGCTGGAAGAAGAAAGGCTAGGGGCTGATTGCTCCTCTATTGTCTCTTTGGTTTTATTATCATCCAATCAATTTTATTTCCTGGAGTAGATGTGAGGGAAGATGGGAAAATCCAATTAGGTTGAAGAACCTGGGCCCAGGTCTTTGTGCAGAGGAAACCTTGACACTTTCAGATGCAGAGGCTTTGATCACTGATCCCCTGTGGCCTCTGAGTGCTGGTTCAGCTGCAGGAGATGTCACAGAGATACTGCAAGATTGAAGACGGCAGATAGGTTTCATACACTTTGCAGAGTGACTCAAACTACAGTTATTGATTGGAAGGTATACCTTTGAAGCTATAAAAAAAAAACACTTTTTGCCAAAAAATCCCTATGTATTCTTAAGCTCAAAGACTGGAGTCATTGTGGGAGCAAAATAATTAAGTGACTCCTAAGTATAGGGCTATGTATGATTACCAACACCACAGAGAATGCAATGATTTTCTGGTGGTGTTGATCACCTTAGGACAATCTACCAGATTGCCCAAACCTAAAACCTTCCTCTTTACAATGAGTAAACTGACTGTATGATGCAAAAATCTCCAACATAACCTCTGCTTAAAAAGCTACAAAAGATATAAAATTCAGACCACCATTCTCTATACCTTTGCATAGCTTTACTAGCCTAGTGTTTTATTTAAGTGCTCTCCCAATTTAAGATACAATTGTTCCCATATCTAAAGAGCAAAAAATTCTCCATTTTATTGAACTCAGGACCTCACACATGCTAAGCATGCACTCTATCACTTGAGCTATACCCTCACCTCCCAAAAGTTCTCCATTTTAATTTGATAATTTTAGGCTTTAAAGTTCACTATGGGAACCAAATTCCAGGGATTTACTATTGATGGGTGGAATGATTATACTCAGTAAATGTGCTACACTCCTAAAGGTTTTCCTTAAATTCAGACTTATCAACTTGTGTGTGATGGAGTAAGCTTGGGCACAAAACAGAAGGGAATCATTGATTGTGTACCTTTTCTTTAAGAACTCAAAAGAATAAAGTGTGTATTTTTAATCATAGGCTACATAGTGCTCATTTGTATTCACCAAAGAGCTGGTGCCATATAAACATGCAGACACATAAAGGGGATGGTTTGAAGATGACCTTGTGGCATTGACCTCAGAAAGGGATGAAACAAGCACTGAAATATCAATTGTTTACTGAGTAGTTAGCCATTCCGCTATTCAATATTTACTTGTGATATTTGTGGACCTGTGGTCAGGGCCAGAAGATTAAATCATCTGAGCAGAGTTACAAGCAAGGCTGTGACTATGTATAGGCTATATGTGATTGTATAATTTGAATTTCCCACCTCAAAATCAAATCAAATCAGAGCAACACACTACTCCCAGATAGTGTTGTCCCTCTCCTCCATCTGAGGGAAGTGTTTATTCACTGGTAAAACAAGACAGACTAGAATAAGTGCTTTAAAAGAGGTATTAAAAATCCATCAATAAATAAAATCAATGTGAGTAGACCTTATAAGATGTAGAGAAATTTGACCACAGCCTGGAAGGATAGGATTAATTTTAACACTTAGCACCCAGAGGATGAACTTTTTCAAAAGAGGACAATCTCCTAGGGGCAAGTCTTATGACAACTTTACTTTGGTTTCTAACATGTAGCACTGTGTCTGATTTGTGGTAATTTTTTATATCAGTAATGGTGCTTTTGGCTGCAACTACCAGAAGACTCAATTTAACTGACATAAACAGTAGGTCATATATATTAACTCATGTCTGTGGATAGTGTGACTTCAAGGATGTTCATTCAGTGTCTCAGCAATTTTATTTCATCAGTAAATACCCAGGTTCTTTCCATCTTTCAATTTTACCATCTTCATTAGTTCGGCTTTGTCCTTGACCAGAACCTGCGTGGTCACCTTCAGTGGAAGAAGAAGGAGTCTTTATTCCTACCGTTTATGTCTAAGAGTTGTGGAACTTTCATGGAAGACCCTTCAGCAAACCTGTCCCTTACAATTCATTGACTAAAACTCGGTCACAGACTTCCCTCAAATCAATCATTGTTGATAGGAAAAAAAATTGCTATGTTTGGGTAAAAATAAGTCAGGATTTGCCTCTGAGTCAGTGGGGAAGGGAAAAAACAAAATCAGGTATTCTTGTTAGATAGGCAACCAACAATGTTTGACCCATTGCTCAACATACATAATTAAATTGAGGTGGAATAGAAAATTCTACGCTGAAAGTTCAACATTAGCAAAGATAAAGGGAGCTCCATTTTTATCTTCTCTGGACTCTTTTCATAGCTCCTTCTCTGTCTTCAGTCTCTTCCCTCCAGTCTCTTCCCCAAATACTTCCAGAATGATTTTTCTAAAATGCCGAACATGTTGATCTCCTGCTTTCAATAATATAGTTAAACGGTGTAAAAATGTTTGAACTTAAGGTTTTCATTTTCAGTTCAATGTTCCTTTCTACAAACTAAGATGCTTCCTTTATTTATTTTTATATTTTTATAGGAGGACCATGACATGATGTCTTAGTCTATTATGGATGCTATAACAAAAATACCACAAACTAGCTGGCTTATAAGAGCACATTTATTTCTCACAGTTCTGGAGGCTGAGATGTCAGATTTGGTGTCTGATGAGAACCTGCTTCCTGGTTCATAGAAGATGACCATCTTCTTACTATGTCCTCACACAGCAGAAGGGGTGGGAGAGCTCTTGAGGACCTTTTTAATAAAAGAATAAATTCTATTCATGACCTAATCATCTCCCAAAGTCCCCACCTCCTAATACTATCACAGTGAGCAGTAGGTGTCAACATGTAAATTTTATAGAACGCAAACATTCAGACCATAGTGCACGCCAAACCACAAGAGGAAAAGAACATGAGTTTTGGCATCAAGCTGTAGTATAATCTATACAAAATGAGATCTGATGTAGTTGAACAGTTATACACTATGTGTTACTTCCAAGTGGGCTCATTAATGGTGTTATCATAAGAAGGTGCATTCATTGAGAAGATGGTAGATTTGCTGTTGGCTTAGAATCCAAACATAAAAGACTCTACACTCCAAAGTTATTTTAGAACCTATCTCATAATCACAGTAGGAAGAGAATATGGCTACTGGAGGAGAATGGTGCTGCTCTCCATAGAGCAAACATAGCAAGCTTCTGGAAGAAGATGAGAGCTGCAAGTTCAGCCAGCCAGCCATTCTCAGCGCTAATGAGTCAAGATTCAAAAAAAAATTATAACCTCTTCATTTTGAAATAATTACTGATTCATAGGAAGTTGCAAAGGTAATACAGAAAAGACCCCTGTACCCTTCACCCAGATTTTCCATGGTAACATCGTATATAATTATCACATAATATCAAAACCAATAATTTTATATCAGAGCTGTATGTGCATGTAATTTTGTCATTTAATCACATGTGTAGACTTGTATAACTACCACAGAAATCAAGATACAGAATTATCTTACCATCACAGAGATCTTCATCATGCTACTTCTATTAAGTCACGTCTACCCTAACCCCTCCCCTCCTCTAAGATCCCTAACCCCTGACAACCACTGTTTTCCATTTGTATGTCATTTTAAGAATGCTATATAAAGGAAATTATACAGTATATGATCTTACAATTGGCTTTTATTTTTTCACTCAGAATAATAACCTTGAGATTCATCCAAGTTGTTCCATGTATCAATTGTTCTCTCCTTTTCAATGCTGAGTAGTATTCATGGTGTCTTGGTCTGCTCAGGCTGCTATAACATAATACCATAGATTAGATGACTTAAATAACAGAAATTTATTTCTCACAGTTATATGGTGCCAGCCTATATGATATCTGAGATGTCTGGTGACAGCTACCTTCCTAGTTTGCAGATGGGTGCCTTCTTGCTGAATCCTCATACAACAGAGAAAGGAAATGTATCTCTGCTCTCTTGTTAAAAGGAAAATAATATCATCATAAGGGCTCCACCATTATGACCTAATTACTTCCTAAAGGCTGTATCTTTAAATACCATCACACTGAGGATTAGGGTTTCAACACATGAATTTAAAATATTGTAAACAAAGATGCTATAAACAATCATGTACAGGTCTTTGGATATAAGTTTTTATTCTCTAGGAAAAATGCCCAAGTGTGTAACTGCTGGATCATAGGGTTCGTGTACATTCAGTATTTTTAGAAACTGTAAGCTCTTTTCAAGAGTGATTGTACCATTTTACACTCACACCAGAAATTTATGAAAGGTCTACTTTCAATGCATGCTCACCAGTACTTGGCACTGTCACTATATTTTTAATTTCAGTTATTCTAGTAGGTGTGCAGTGGTATCTCACTATGGTCTTAATTTGCATTTCCCTAATGGCTAGTGATGTTGAACATCTTTATGTCCTTATTTTTCTGTATATCTTCTTTGATGAAGATATGTCTTTTGCTCATTTTCTAATTGGGGTAGTTTGTTTTCCAAAGTTGAGCTTTGAGAGTTATTTACATATTCTAGATATAAGTCCATTGTCAGATATGTAGTTTGCAAATATTTTTTTCCAGTCTGTAGCTTGTCATTTTATTCTCTCAACAGAAGTTTCACAGAGCAAACATTTCTAATTTTGTGAAGTCCAGTTTATTAATTTTTTAAAGTGTAGTCTGCTTTTGATGTCATGTCTAAGAATTCTTCACCAAACCCTAGGTCCCAGATTTTCCCTAATAATGACTTCTAAAATTTTTTTTTAATGACTTACATTAAAAACCTACAATCTATTTTGAGTGTTTTGGGTTTTTTTTGTTGTTGAAAATGTATGAGGTTTAGTTCAAAGGTCTTTTTTTTAAGCCTATGAATGTCCAATTGTCCCTCCTGTTAAAAAGGCTATCCCTCCTCCATTTAACTGCTTTTTTGTCTTGCTTTTGTGATTACTCTTTATATATTTAAGATATTAATAGTCTGTCTTACAAGCTGAGTATTAAAGATCAGTTGGCTGTACTTATGAGAGGCTATCTCTTGGTTCTCTTTGTTCTATTCTAATGACCTATATATACCTGTCTCTCCACAAATACCACCCAATCTTGATTGCTGTAGCTGTATAATAAGTCTTGAAAACTTGAGGAGAGTGACTAATCTTATTTTATTTTTTTCTTCAGAATTAATGTATCCATTCTAGCTCTTTTGCCATTTCATGTAAAGGTAAGAATAATCTTGTCTGTACCTATAAAAAGTCTTGGTAAGAATTATGTTGAACTTGGGCATCAATTTGGGGAGGACTGGTATTTTTACTATGTTGTCTTTTAATCCATGAGCACAGAGTGACTCTCCATTTATAAAAACTTCTTTGATTTATTTCATCAGTACTTTTTAGTTTTCAACATACAAGTTCTACACATATTTTGCTAGATTTAAACACAAATATTCTGCTTTTATTGTACTTAGCAGGAGAAATAGGAAAAATTACATCTACTCCATCTTCCCAGAAGTGGAAGTCTCCACATGTAACTTTTTGAGAAACATATAAGAGGCATGTAAGACTGAAAAAACAATGTATAAAAGCAATATGTGGACTTCCAGGATGGATGACACTAAACTGTGTGGGAAAACAATGAAGCATTTTACAGATAATCTCAGATACTCAAGCCTGCATAAGATGTGTGTGTGTGTGTGTGTGTGTGTGTGTCTGTGTGTATACGACATGAGTCTTTTCTTCATTACTTAGTGCAATAGATCTATTGCCAAAATGTCTGAAATTGTTTTCTTCTACTTGCAATGTAACTTTACAGCTCCTCCAACCAAGCCAGGAAAACTTTCTCTTTCACCTGAATTTTGGCTACTTTTTTTTTTAACTCGCTTTGACTTCTAGAATGTGGCAACAGTGATGTCTTGCAAGTTCCAAGGCCAGGCCTAAAAAAACCTTGCTCATTTTTTATCTTTCATTTGGCCACTGTGACCACTATGTGAACAAGCCTTGCTGAGGCTGTGTTAGTCCAGCCAGTCCCCACCTAAACCGATAGATGATAGCTTTCCCATCAGCAATACCAGCCACAATAGCTTAGCCCAACCCAGACTGGAAGAGTGGCCCAGCTGATCCAGACTGCTGACTAATAATAGTACTTATTGTGTTCAGTCACTGAATTTTAGTTTAACTGATTTGTTACACAGCAATATCTAACTAATGCAGGTAGGGTGGAAGATAGAAGGAATTGAATTCACTGAATATATTTTATGATTTTATATATATAGAGAGAGATTTTTTGTACTGTAAAATACTTATTCTTCCAGTTATTTTATAAATAACTTATAAAATAAACATATTTTAAAAGTTTATTCAAAACAGAAAACATAAGTATATAGTTGCAGAAATTTTAAAATGGGAAATTATATATATATATGGGCAGGAAGTTTATGAATTATAAGAGATTTATAGTTACAATTTTATGCTAGCAAATTTGAATAGGTCAACACAACAGATAATTTTCTAGGATAATTTGTATGACAAAATTGAATTACAAAGAAGTAAAATATATGCACAGCACAATAATCACAAAAGAACAACAAACTGAACTTAATGGTGTGTTAAAAGAATAATCTATACATCAAAGAAGGATCTTTTCTGAAGACTCAAGGTTGTTTCAACATTAAGTAATTATTACTGACATTTATTGCAAAAGGAGAGAAAAGACAAAAATAGTTTTGAACTTCCTGATAGGTTGCTGGATGTCTATTAATAAAATTAGGTATCTATTATTGATTTTCAAAATCCTTTAGTAGATTAATCATGGAGGGAAAAAAAATCCCCAGCATGATAAATTAGGTATTAGAATCTAACAGTGAATATCATGCTTACTAATGAATTCTAGCACCGAGCATTTGCTACGTGCCAGGAACTGCTCTAAGTACTTCTCCATATATTAATTAGCTCACTTACTACTCAAAACACCTCTAGGTAGGTAATATTGCTTTTCTCTTTTCACAGATTAAAAAAAAATTGAGGAAAAAAGAGGTGATGCAACTTTGCCAAGATCATACATTATGAAACAATGGAGCTGTCATTTGAACTCAGCCAGACTGGCTTAAAAGTAGGATTTACTTATGCAGTAAGCCTTTATGAGTATTACAAACACTGTCACTAAAATCCAGTATAAGATCCTAGGCAAAGGTGACTGGTCTCAATACTGATATTTAACATTTTGAGAAGGTTACAGAAAATGCAATAAAATTGTGGTTGTTGTGTGTGTGCATGTTTATACCTATATTCATTCTTGTAATTCATATGTATGTATTTCTCTCTCTATATATATATATCTTATTTTAAATAACAATATAATTTTAAATACCTAGTTATAAATTAACAAGAAAGGTGCAAAATTTTGACTTTGGTGAATAAAACTACAAAACTGTATCCAAGTGCATGAGAGAAAATTTAATGGATATATGTAATGTTACCAGATTAAAAAACCCTCAGTTTCTGCTGTGTTAGTTCTTCAGAAATACAGATTTAGCCCTATTCTAGTCAAAATTTCCACTTGACAAATTGTTTATCTGGAGAAATAACATGCATAAAAATACCCAGTATGCTTCTGTGAAAAAATATAATGATCTGGGGAGCTGCATAGGGTGACTTAAGGGGTTGCTGTACTAAAGATTGCCTATAGAGATACAGCAGAGTGAATAGAGACGCAGTGGAATGGACAAAGTTAGAGATAGAGAAACTGACAGGAAAGGACAGAACACACAGCAACAGACTTTTATTTAAATAAGAAATTGGTATATAGTAGCAATGTGCCTTTAGAGTCCCTGGGGGAAAAGGGAAACTTCAAAAAATGGTATTGAGACAAATGGCTATTCATTTAGAAACCAAAGTCAAATCCATCTATCACACTGTCCTTTAAAATGAATTTCAGATGAATTTAAAGTATGAATCTAAAAAGAGACAGATATTAAAAAATGCATCACGATGATGTGGATATATCTATATCTAGATCAATATCTGTATCAGTATTGACATCTAATCTCCCAGTCCTGTATTGGGTAAGATTGGGCAGAAACCCAAGGAGTCATGAGAGCAGATGTCACAAGCTGATGATGCCTGACTCAAATCCTGCCCACAGGTGCATTCAGCTTGGCCAAGAGAATTTCAACAGAAAGAAAGAGAGAGTGGGGGAGGGGAGAGTAGAAAGAGGGAGGGAGGGAGGAAGGAAAGAAAGGAAAAAAAATTGAAATGGGATTCCCAAATGCAAACCATTTATGCTTTGTCTCAGTACCAAAATATTAGATGGTCATACACATAGTCCTTTTACACATTTCTGTTACCTTTCTGGTCCTGAAGGCATTTGAGTTTGTGCAACTCTCTCCTCAAGCACAAAGAAATAGATGAAAATATTTTAGCTCAAACAATGTGTGTATATGTATAAGAAATACACGATAAATAAAGTTAAAAGTCAGATAGCAGCAAGTAAAATGTCTTTAACATGCCAAGGGCAAACAGAGTGTCAATATATCCTAAATATATAGAGTACTTACAAATAAATATGAAAAAGACGAAAACCTCAATGCAAAATGGGCAAAGAACATGAAGAAATAAAAAATATATAGGGTGAATAACATAAGTAAATAAATTTCGTACCATACAAAATCTAAGAGAAGAGTAAAGTGAGATGATCATTTGCCTATTATTTTGACAAAGGTTGAAATGATGATTTCCAATACTGGCAAGAGCAAAGAAAAGCAGGCACCCCCAGATATTGTTGATGGGGCTATATATCTGTATACAACTTGACAATGTATGTTAAAATATGCATACTCTCTGACTCAGTAATTCTACTTCAAAATGTTTATTCAGTCAAAAAATATACATTGAGGTTGTATTATATGCCAGATACTACAGTTAAAGACACTGGAGATAAAAAGATGAACAAAATTTTTAAGTCTCCCTCTTTTTCACATGGAGTTTCCACTTTCATGGGAATTTATTCTAAGTTGATGATTGGACAAATATAGAAAGATGTAGATACAGGGTATTTTTTTCATATAGTTGATGATAGCTAAAAATTAGAACTCAAATGCCACCAATATAGACTAGATAAATTAATTACTGCATATTCCAGAAAAGCACAACCTGAAACCATTTAAAAGGTGAGAGCAGGGCTATATGAATTGACCTAGAAAATGTTCATGATATATTGCTAAGGGAAAATGCAGATTATGGAACTGCACAGTATGACTTATCTACCACTTGGAATGAATTATACCTAAATATTATATTAGTGACCTCTAGATGGTAGAATTATGGACAGTTTCATTTTCTTCTTTTTACTTATGTGCATTTTCTTTAATAAAAATAATTACCTCTGCTAAATTTCAAAGTGAAAACTTCATTCTACTAAGATTTTTCTCCTATAATAAATCATCCACTTCTTTCCTGTTACACAATGTCTTCCTATTAGAAATACTCCAGGTACTCAGCTGGCAGCCTCTGATGTCATTGTAACAGAGAGATGTGTGTGCTCCCTCCAGACCTAAGATAGGCTAGGGTGATGTAAACAGTTGTCAGGTTCAGATCATGCCTGAGTTAGGTGTGGTGGCTGGCATCAGAGCTTGCAAATTGGAGTAAGGTAAAATTTCAAAAACAATAGAAAAATCTATCACCTAAGGAGATGGACAGCTCTCATTCTTTGAATGACAATGACAAATATCAGCAGCCCAGAAGCCTGAAAGTTCCAGGAAAGCCTCACAACATTTTAGATTCTCAGGCTAGAAAGGATTTTGGAAAGGAATTGGCTCAAGGATTTGACTTTATCAGTAAGGAACACTTGGCTCAGTGAAGGGGGAGAGTGAAAAAGTCATGGGACTCACAGTCACAGTGAATTAGTTGCATGAACTTTATGTGACTTCCCATCCTTCATGTTCCCCTGAAAATTGTCTTGCCACTATGATGTTCAACTTACCTAGGAAAGAAAACCAAAAGTGGCTAGGGGAGTTATTGGAGGCCACAAAAATAGTAAGAGATAGGCAGGGATTGATTCTTAGCTTATCTGCTCCCCAACCTGGTACCTTTTAACCCATCTCATAGCACCTAGGTTATTTGGGCACAGTGAGAAAGAGATGACTGTTCTGACTCCCAAATCAAGCCTCTTCTGGAATCACAGTGCTTTCACCACAGGAGCTTCAGACCCATGCATTCCCCTCCACTTTCTCAAGGACATTATCTGTATTAAAATTACTCCTCAACCCCAGCTCCAGGACCCTAATCTCAGCACTGGATTGAAGGGTCACACTCTTTCTGAGAATGTGCATCAGTTGATTCTGTAGGGACACCAGTTCTCAAGGGCTGCTACGTCCATGTTGCTGGGGAAAGGACGTCATTGTCCTTAGTGTCATCCTCTGTCCTCTTTTTTGAAGACTCTGTCTCAGACAGTCAGGGATGGCATGAGCTTAGCCAGAATTTAGAGCTTCAAAGGGGTCCTCTAGCCACAATACTGGTTTTGTCGGTTTAGGACAGAGTTTCTCAAATTTGGCACTATTGACATTTTGGGCTGGATAATCCACCATTGTGGAGGACTTCCCTGTGCACTGCAGGGTGTTTAGTAACATCCTTGGCCTCCACCCATTAGATGCCAGTAGCACCTTCCCCCAAATCTTGAGCATCAAAAATGTCTCCAGACGTTTTCCCTGGAAGCAAATCTCCCCCAGTTGAGAACCACTGGTTTAGGGAAATGTCCTCACTCTTTCTCTTTCCTAAATGCCTTCAAGAAAGCTAAATGAAAACCTAGGAAGGAGAATCTTCTAGATAGTCTTTATATTGGATTCATTGCTAGATGCTTATTAGACCCATATCTGCCTCCAGTGTGCATATGGAAGACAACAAAAATGAAGATTTTGCCAAACTCAAAGAGGTGATTTTCTCTTCTTTCCACTTTTTAGGATGTCTTTACCCATCCTGGCCATTCATCTGCCTCTTGATTTGTTTTCACTTCTGAGCTTTCAAATGCGGAATTCCTTGGTTTGGCATTTTTAATTCTTCCGGTCCTTAACTCCTAGATTCCTTTAAATCCTTTTCTAATCCCTTCCTGTTCCCCCTTTCCTTCTGTTACCCCAGTCTTTCTTCTTTATAAAGACAAGATGTTGGCTTTGACTCTATAACCCTTTAATTGTTACATGATCTTGAACAATTCTCACACTCTCTCTGAGACTCAGTCACTCTTCCACAAAGTTGGGGGAATCTTGCCTGCCTTTATTACCTTGCTAGATTGTATTAAGGATTAGATGGCATAATAGATGAGAAAGTGCTTTGCAAAGAATAAAGTGACATATTTTATTAATATTATCATTATTATGATGGATTTCTCACATCATTTAAATTGCAGATGGGACAGTTGAGCTTTTAAACATGTAGTCCCAGCCTGTCTCTTCAGCCTGACATGGCACAGGAAAGACACACTGGCTGGGAGTTTGGACGTCTGCCTTTACAACCCAGACTTGCCCTGCCTTGGTCATGACCCTTCTTTGAACTCCAGGTTTCTCATCTAGCTCAACAAGGTGATTTGGCTGTCAGTCCTGATGTGCCCTCTTTCTCCCATGCAGACTAATTTGTAGGATGAAGTATTACCTCCAGGGCCCTTAGGTGCAGAGTTTAAGGTAACTGGTCTTTTCAGCTTTAGTTCCTGTTAAAATAGAATGAGATCTTTATGAGATAAGTAAATAAGGTAAGAGGATTATCCACTTGGCACAAGCTTCCAGGGGTTTCTACCAGATTACCTGGGAAGTATATAGAAGCCCACCTGGAGAGGAGGTGGGAGGTGTGCCCATTATGAGCCCACTAAAACCCGTAGGACATAAGAGCAGGAGCTGAGGTGCTGGCTGGGCTGAGGTCAAGTTGGTGGTGAGAGTTTAAAACTTACTACTCTAGCCTAGCACATCCAAAAGTACTTCCTGAGATGGTAAGAATATTCTAATAGACACTTTCCACTAACAAACAGTTTTATTGGGGTATAACTGGTATATCAAAAAGATACATTTAATGCATGCAGCTAGATGATTTTGGATATAAGCATATACTTGTGATACCAACACCATGATCAAGGCATTAAATATGTTCATCACCTCCAAAAGTTTCCTGTGTCATTTTTTCTTTTCCTTTTCTCTTTCCTTTTTTTTCTTTGTGTTAAGAATGCAATATCAGATTTACACTTTTAAGAAATTTTTAAGTACACAATACCATATTGTTAACTACAGACTCTATATTACACATTAGATCTCTAGAACTTATTTAACTTGCATAACTAAAATTTATACCCATTGAATAAAAACTCCCAATTCCCTTATCTTCTTGGCTCCTGGCAATCATCATTCTATTCTCCACTTCTATGAGTTTGACTAATTTAGATAACTCACATAAGTAGACTCATGCAGAATTTGTCCTTCTGTGACAGGCTTATTTCACTTAGCATAATATCCTCCAGGTTCATCCATGGTGTTGCAAATGGTAGAATTTGATTCCTTTTTTAAGGCTAAGTAATATTCTATTATATGTATATATTACATTTCCTTTATCCATTCATCTTCTGAAGGGCATTTGGGTTGTTTCCATGTCTTGGCTATCATAGTCACTAGCCACATGTGATACTTAGCATTTGAAATGTAACTTATGAGACTGAGAAACTGGATTTTTTATTGTATTGAATTTTAATTAAGTTAAATTTAAATGGCTGCTCGTGATGGCTAGTGGCTGCTTTATTGGTCGGCACTGCATTCACCTTCTTGGATGCTAGAGACCACAGGTAGCAGGGATGTAGTGCTCAGTGAATGGGGAGGATGCTGTCAATGTGAGTATCAAAGGTTTGTACTCATGTTAGGTCAAGAAAATGAGGCAATGTCCACTGAAACAGAGCTCCTAAACCCCTCATGCAAAAGAGAATCGTTACTAGAAAGTTCATTTCCCTACTGCAGTACACTTACTTACATCTCCTTGTATCTAGTCCCAAAAATATATCAAATCTATAAATGGAAAAAAGTCGAATCAATCTGATTCATCCCATTGATCAGTCTCTTGAAGGAAGGAGAGAGGGACATTAGGGCATTTACACTAATCTGGTCCAGCTAGAAGAGAAACTTGGTGCTCAAAGAAGGGAAGTGACAAGCAAGTGTAGGTCACACATTCATGGCTTCAAACTCCCAGGCAGCGACTTTTCCCTTATCATCTCTAACTTCAAATGTCAGAATCAGAATGTTATCTAGAGAGATATGCACCATCTTTGACAGCAGTGTCAGCTCCAAATATTAAATACATTTATCTTCTGGAATTAAGGCCATGAAAAGAGAAGGAAAAAGAACTCCAAAAAGTCAGTGGGGTGGGGAAAGAAATTGGATGAAAAAAACAAAAAAACATGAACTCTCTCTCTCTTTAGGATTTGCTCCTTCATAGTCTCAGTAAGATTTGAGGGGATATAGAGTCAACACAGAAACAACAGTGATTATGAAATGGCATGATTTAAACCAGAACATTTTAGAAAGTTGAGAGACACGATTTCCTGAGGAGAGAAGTGATGGAGACAGTGGATAGAATCAGTTTCTGCAGGAAAAGTAAATATGTCTGTATTTGAGAAGTTGATTCAAGTATACTTCCATTACTCAAGGGAAATGATAAAAACATGACATGAGGGAAACTCAGTGATGTGTAGAATAAGATGAGAAATGAAAGAAATAAATAAAGTTGAATAATTAATGTTCAAATCAGAAAGTTTCACCCATCAAATCAATAAAGCTGAAAACTAGAATTCTTAGATATGGCCTTATGACATACACAGTGAAAGGAAAAACAAGAACTATATATACAGCCAGGCAAAAAATATAGGACCATACCTGCTGGTGAAGTTGCATGTTACTGCTTAACTTTTCCATGGTACTACATGGCAATGGAATTTTCAAATGATCCAAGCATGATACCACCTAATTAGACACCATCTATTTCTTCCCAATGTGGTTAGAATAAATTAAAAATGCACAGAAGGTGGATATTTAGTCTGTTTCCATGTCTTGGCTATTGTAAATAGTGCTGCTATGAACATTGGGGTGCAGGTGTCTTTTTGAAGTAGGGTTCCTTCTGGATATATGCCCGGGAGTGGGATTCCTGGGTCATGTGGTAAGTCTACTCCTAGTCTTTTGAGGAATCTCCATACTGTTTTCCACAGTGGCTGCACCAAACTGCATTCCCACCAGCAGTGAAAGAGGGTTCCCTTTTCTCCACAGCCTCTCCAGCATTTGTCATTTGTGGACTTTTGAATGATGGGCATTCTGACTGGTGTGATATGATACCTCATTGTAGTTTTGATTTGCATTTCTCTGAAAATTAGTGATATTGAGCATTTTTTCATGTGCCTATTGATCATTTGTATTTCTTCCTTGGAAAATTGCTTGTGTAGGTCTTCTGCCCATTTTTGGATTGTTTGTTTGTTTTTTTCTTATTAAGTCGTATGAGCTACTTATGTATTCTGGAGATCAAGCCTTTGTGAGTTTCATTGTTTGCAAAATTTTTCTCCCACTCCGTAGGCTGTCGTTTTGTTTTACTTATGGTTTCCTTTGCTGTGCAGAAATATTTACACAATGGAATACTATTCAGCCATGAAAAATGACAACATAATGCTGTTTGCAGCAACATAGATGTCCCTGGAGAATGTCATTCTAAGTGAAGTAAGCCAGAAAGATAAAGAGAAATACCAAATGAGATCGCTCATATGTGGAATCTAAAAAAAAGAACATAAATGAAAAACAGAAACAGACTCATAGACATAGAATACAAACTTGTGGTTGCCAAGGGGGATGGGGTGGAAAGGGATAGATTGGGAGTTCAAAATTTGTAGATACTGAAAGGCATATGTAGAATAGATAAACAAGATTATACTGTATATATACTGTATATATACAGGGAAATATATACAAGATCTTGTGGTAGCTCACAGCAAAAAAAAATGTGACAATGGATATATGTATGTTCATGTATAACTGAGAAATTATGCTTTACACTGGAATTTGACACAACACTGTAAAATGACTGTAACTCAATAAAAAAAAGTACTGAAGGTTTTCAAAGTGATAAATTCAAAGCAAAAGTCCTCAGGCATTTGTATAGTGGATTTACAACTCTTTAGGAATCTATAAGTTATAATTTATCCAAATTATTCCAAATCAGAGCATTTTATGAAGCAAACATAATCTTGTGAACTTGTGAAAGACAGTCCAAAGAATATAATTCCAGTCCAATTCCACTGATAAACATAGAGGTTCAAATTTACCAAAAAAATTATTTATGTAATATATATATGTGTGTATATGTGTAATATTTATATATATATATATAATATATATATATAATCTCCATTACAGCATTTTCAGGAATAATGCCTAATGCCTATTACTTACTCAAGGAATAGATTACTATTAGGAAATAACTATTAAGAAATAAACTGACAAAACTTTTCACAATTCTTTGCATGTAATAATAGCTCATATTTAATGAACACTTTCTATGTGTCAGGTGTTATTTTGGATATTACTAAATTTTCATACCATCTTTTCAAGGTATGTTTAACTCTCCCCATTTTATAGAAAATGAAGGCACAGAAAGGTGAAGAAATTTGTCTAAAGTCACACAGAGAGGAGAGTGGTAGGCAGGATTTGAGTGCAGGCAGCCCAGCCCTAAAATGTAAATTCTCAACCTTTTCCCTGCAGGATTGATGAATGGTGAATACTTGTTGACCTAAATGGTGCTATTTCTGCTCAGATTACCTATTGCTACATGCCATCCCATCCCAGAAGGACTTTCTTAAAATAAAATGCATGTTTGTGACTCACAGCTTCCGCAGGTTGACTGGACAACACTCACCTGGCGTCTGCCTTGCAGCTGTAGTGAGATTGTAGCTGAGGGTGTGTCCCAGCTGGACACCCAGGAGTTTCTTTACTCAGATATCTGGGGTCCTGACACTTCTTGGCTTCTTCACCAGGCTTCAGCTTCTCCGAGCATGGTGGATGAGTGGTAGTTGCACTTTTACTTGACTGCCAGCTCTCCAGTGGCAAGAAGTGGAAGCTTCTGGGCCAATTGATTCTATCCGGTACTAACACAGCATCACTTCCATGACACTCTGTTGGACAAGCACTCACAGAGTCCCTGAATTCAAAAGGACGGAGAGGACAGGGGAAACAGGCTCTCCTCTAGGTGGGGAGTCACAAGGGCGCATTACAAGAGGGCATGTGTGACCTGCCATGATTATTATTTTTATTTAGTGATACAGTCATCTGACGCAAAAGCAAGAATGATGTATGAGCTGATACTCAGTGCAAAGGAAGACGTTTTGCGTCCAATTTTGTCCACATCCACCTCGTTTTCCCCAGCTCTCCCCACCTGGAAACCACTTTTACAACTTTATTATGTATGCTCCTAGATCCTTTATGAAAATATAAGCAAAAACAAATATATAGTCATATTCTCTCTGGTCCTTACACAAAAGGGGGGACACTGTATACACAATTTGGCATCTTATACTTTGGAGAACTGCCTATATAAATATTTACAAAGAGAGAAAAAGGGATGAAAGAGAGGAAAGGTGGAAGGAAAGGAGGGTGGAGAAAGAAGAGAAGAAGAAGGAAGGATAAAGATAGAGTACATATTTTAGATACTACATACCAGCAAAACACAGAGCGTGTACACTCAGTTATTAACAGTGGTTATCTGTCTGCGGAGGGATTAATGCTTTTTTTTCTCTTTATTTTTCTCCATCTTCTAAATTTCCTACAATGAACATATACTACATTTGTGATAAAGATATTTTTAGTACCAAAATCACATGGCTCAGTTTCTATGCTGGTATATATACATATTTTTTGTTATTTATAATTTGCTTAATACTGAGAAGTTGACCTTCAAACATGGTATAGATGGAGAAAAGATGGCCCATGAGGCTTCCTATGGGAACTTCTCAAACAACTGTATCCACTTAGACAAGCGTGCCCGTCCAATTCCTTCATTTTATGTTTTCCTTTGTACTTACTATCCTTGGTGAAGCTGCTGTTATGCAATGTGAACTTCTGTTGAATCCATGATCTAATAGATTATAAGATACTGTCTTATCATTATGAAATCAATCCTTGGCTTGCGTATCTACTAGGAGTGAGGCAAGTCACTGTGCTATATGTTAAAGGTATAGAGGGTTCACGGACAGTGAAGGACATGTGTACATCATCTGGGCTCTAATTTGATAAGATAAGTGTCCTGTTAGCAGCCTAAGAAGCTGGTTCAAGATCACAAAAGCAAGACCCATCAGTTCTGCCTGTAGGATTTCAGAGCACAGTTTGCAGAGTGGGTGCTGTTCTAATTCAATCATAGAACAATGCATTTTTGAGAAAGGTAGGATACGGCAGTCTGGGTAGGAGATGTGGAAATTGCTAGGGAGCCCGGAGAAGCAGCTCTAAGGGTGAAGTGGTGGTGAGATTTGCTGGAAATACAGACTGGGTTCCCAGGACAGAAAGGCTGGAAGCCAAGCTGATGGGTAAGAAGTTCTCTTGTGAGCACTACACTAAATTATTGATAGTGATTATCTCTCTGTGGAGGGATGAATGCTACCCTTTTATACCAAGGGGAGTGTGACTGTGTGCTGGCCCCTGGTCCGTCCTTTCCCTGTTGTAAGTGCTTCTTCTGTAGTATGCAGTTTATTAATATTTGTCCTTGTAACATGTACTTTCTGAGTTCAAGCTAATAAATCTTTATTGAAAAGGTTTTCATTTAATTTGCACTTTCAGCGAACCTCAAAGGAGACACGTGTTCCCTGCAGTTTAAGTGGAGATGAAAGCACAGGGTTTAAGGCTGGGTTTGGACAACTTAGAGTCCAGAAGACTGAGTGGGCATACTCTTGAGATTCCTCTAAGGGGCACCGATGGCTATAATACACCTCATCCTGCTAAAAATAAAACATAATAAAAATCACATTGAATTGTGATTCTTGGTGTTTTCTCTCTCCGTGACTATAAGCCCTGTGAAGGTAGGCAGGGACTATTGTTCTGTTCACGGGGGTGGGGGACACTCATCCGGGCCCTTGGTCCATGTTGGATGCTCAGCACAAGTGAAGTAGCACACTCTATGGAGAAGTGAGACCAGAAGGAGCATCCTCAAAGCACTAATCCACAGGAGGTAATACAAGCCACCTGGGTCATCACACCAGCTTCTCCTCTCTTTGGTACCCACGGGTGTCTCGGGCATGGGGGATGCGAGCAACTGGGGCAACAGAGTAATAAACTGTGAGAACTGGTTCAGCGTTTAACTGGTGAAGTCAGAATTATCAGGTTTGTACTTTTGTCTGTTCACTGGAAGCGAATTTCCCCTGATAGTCAGAAGGGAAGGAGAGGAGGCTTGCAAAGAGATGGGAGCCCCAGACAGTGTGGGACTTTCCAGGAGGGCTGGCCTGTGTGTGTTTAATTTCTGTCCTTTAAGACCTGCTGGGATGAGAGGGTGGCAGAAACTGCTTGAGCCCCTCATAGTCAAAGACACTGCCTCCCACCCCCCACAACCAGACCACACAGGTTCGTTCAGTGTCTCACCAGCAAATTGCTCCCCAAACAAGGAGCCTCCCTTAATTCTTCAACTGGACCTGGACTCTATTTTTTTCTGAATAAGCAAAGCACTTTTTATTTATGGGTCTTAGAAGCAGCGTGGAGGGACAGAGAGAACACTGGCTTTAGACCCAGATGACCCTGCTTTTGGTATCTTGCTGTGCTGTGTGCTTGCTCTGTGACCTTGGGGATATATTTATTTATTTGAGTCTGTATGGATTTTATCATTAAAGAAAAGATACTATCCACTGTGGAATTTTTGTGGAACTAGCAGAAGCTATATGTAAATGACCACCTAATTATGACATAAAGAAGGTCTTGTATTATTGAGAGTCAATCAGATCTAAATTCAAACCCCATCTCTACCACTTAATCTCTGGGTAAGACTTCAGACCAGTTCCTTAGTTTGTGGATACTTGGATGTCCTCTTTCTGAAAAATGATGTTTGTCTTGCATAGTGACTGTAAGAATTAGTGGAAACGTGCATGACATACTTAGCGCAGTTTCTAGCAGGAAGAAGCTCAGATACAACTGGTTCTCTTTCTGTTTCTCCATGGTGTTGTCGCCTTGTCTCTCTTCCACTCTTTAGACTGTAAAGATTCCTCGAAGGCTAGAGCATGCCTACTCTGGGCATCTCCAATCTATTTATTTATTGAATAAATAAAATATAGTGCTTTGTTGAATAATTGGCTCAGCAAAACTGGGGAGTAAGAGGAATAAATCCATGGGTGGCTTCCTACAATATTTAGAATACAATTAAAATCCCCTAAGTGGCACAAGGCCCTCCCTGCTCGAGCCCTTGACTGCGTATCTTACCTTTTGCTTTCCTGTCTGTCTCACCACAGTACAGCCACACTGGTCTCACAGTGTCCAGAAGTGGGCAACCTCTCAGACTCAGGACATTTGTTTTTATTTCTTTTGCCTGGAATACTGTTCCCAGGAATTTCCGTATGGTTGATTCCTTCTTGTGCTTTGACAGATCCTATCTCATTGAAAGCTCACTTTTTTGGGGGAGTTTTCCCCAAAGAAGGCTAAGCTCTCTAAGTTAGGTATTTTCTTCAATTTTATTTTCTACATTAATTTGTCTCTTTCATATGACTTACCAACATTTAAACTTTAGCAGTACATATTGTTGGGTTTTCCTGCTGGCAACTTTCCTGAAACTTCTTGCTTCAGGAGAATTGCAATTTAGTTTCTGAGAGCCCATGAGCCTTAGGTGAATCTGACTTCATCCCAAGGCTCCCTCCAGGGTAGGCCTGCATGACCTAGACTAAGACATTTATTGAACTCTTCCCCACTGTTCTCTCAGACTCAAATCAGGATAGTGTAACTAAATGAAATTCAGTTCGGGGCCATAAAATGTTATTGGGGTAGTAGCTTTCTCTTTCTTGTGGACATAAATCAAGAAAGATGTAGAGGCTGGAGCTAAAGTCACCATCTTATAATGAATAAAAAGAAAGGGATGTGTGTGTGTGTGTGTGTGTGTGTGTGTGTGTGTTCTTGCCTGTGTCTTCTTTATGCGTACCTGGATCAATGTATACCTGAAGTGGACCTCTGCTAGGGTCTTCAGTTTCATAACCAATATTTTTCTTCTGCTTATCAGGTTTGAGTTGGGGTTTTTCTGTCATGTTGTGAAAATCATCAAGATAGATATACTTGTTTAGTGTCTGTGGTTACTACAAAACTAAAGCTTTAAGATGGAAGAAATTAGGTCTTATTCTTAATCATACCTTAGTGCTTAGTATAGTACTAGTTATCAAATAGATGCTTGTTTGTTTGTTTTAATTGAAGTATAGTCAGTTACAATGTGTCAGTTTCTGGTGTACAGCATAATGTCTCAATCATGTACATATACACACACACATATACATACACATATATTCATTTTCATACTCTTTTTCATTAAACGTTATTACAAGATATTGAATGTAGTTCTCTGTGCTATACAGGAGAAATTTGTTTTAACCACTATATATAAAAAAGGAGAAAAATCAAATAGATTCTAGTAATATTTGTGGAATGCATAAATAAGGCATAGGGTCAAGCTCCAAGGGAGCTCCAGTCTTCTCCAGGTGTGATCTCAGTTGCTCAGACTGTTTGCAGAGTTGAAAAGGTCTGGAAGTGGCTGGGTTGTGATAACAATAGTGACAAATGTGGAGCATTCAGAATGCCAGCATTAGCTTGCAGATTTTTACTGATTTTTGTACTTAGGAAGAATTAAATGAAGGCTGTGTGTCCAGGCAGTTCCTGAGCTCCAAGACTAGGATGTCCAGCTTCACCAGAAATTCTGCCTTTTCCTGCTGCTAAAATCACCCTCAGACTGCTGACCCTGAGTCACAGAATCAGAATTTTCAAATTAAAATAAACCCTAGGGATTCTTTAAAGCTTATTTTACAGATGCAGAAATATATGCTCAAATAGTTTAAAACTTGGCCATCCCGTCCATCTCACTTCACTCTACACCACAATCCTTTATTGCTCCTTCCTTCCTTTCATCTTTCCCTTCCTCCCCTCTCTCTTCCTTTCATTTCAAATACCTTCATAGATGACTTTTCTTTCCCTGCCAACCACATCTGTAATACTGGGACTGCACCAATGCTGGCAAATATAACATGGTGTTTGCTCCTTTTCTCATAACCTATTAGAGGATGAAATAAAGGCAAAGACAACTTTAACATGTTATAATTGTTGAAGACTGTTGAAACCTGCTTGTAGGGCACCATGTCCAGTCTGCTGGCTGAGGTGGATGAGTAACGGTGACTGGTGATCAGGGAGAAGGTTATGGAGTACTTAGAGGAGGTAAATCACATACTGAACTTTGCCTCAAGTAGTGGTTACCAAAACAATAAGATTAGGAATAAGGTGACTATGATAATTAAACAGGGTAGAAGTATGGTTTATCAGATGGATAGTGTTGGGTGATGAGGCTGTAGAGGTGCATGGGGGGTTGGGTGTGAGTGGCTTGCTGTTCTTACAGGAACTCCTGACATTCTCACAGGGATGGGAAGCCTTTTGAGAGATTATGAGCAGGGAAGACGCATGGTTGGATGGGCATTATGAAGCGACTGCCCTAACTGCACAGATTGATGGGTAGGTAAGACTGAGGACAGGGAGATGAGTTAGGAGGCTGTGTCATTAATCCGAGGTGGGGGGCGGGGGCTGGTGAAGGCAGGCGAAGGTGTGACAACCCAGACTGCTAAGACGAGACACCCTGACAGTCTGATGCGTCACTGCCCTCCCTCTTCCCTCTTTCCCTCACCTGTAATGATTTCTGGATGTTCTGAAGTGGAACCTGGCAGATGGCATTTTAAGAAAAAATTACTTCACAGCCCCAGGTTCCAGTCTGATTTATATTTTTTTCCTACCATAAGAAGATGAGAATGCAGTACCTTCATAGGTAATTAATGATTCAACATGGTGCCTTTGCAAAATGAAATTGACGCGGCTGGAAGCCTTATTTGCAGCCATAAGAATTCAAAGGACACAAGAAGGCTGATTTGTGATTGTTGCTTTTTCCCAATAAAAATTAAACTGATTACAAAGAGCTGACAATGAGACAATGTCTTGCAAAAGTAATGTTTCTGACATTTCGCTGAGTGTTTACCACAAATATTCAAATTTATCATTCTTGACATTCTTTAGAAAAATGGGGATAAAATATTATTTTGGTCTGCAATATTTGCTCATGTGCACATTTATATGCATGCATAATTGATGGAAAATTAAAAGATTTCTGAGCTCCACATCATATTAATTTTTTTAGATTAAAGGTTCTGATGAAAGATCATGGAAATAAACCCAAAGAGCTTTTACTTTGGATATAAAATACATTTAAAAGGTGATGATATCTATTTTCTATAGGAAAAAAAATGTGCCCATCTTGATGGGGAGGGTATAGCTCAAGTGGTAGAGCACATGCTTAGTATGCATGAGATCCTGGGTTCAGTCCCCAATATCACACCTAAAAATAAATTAATTAACCCAATTACTTCCTTCTCCCCACCAAATGTGCCCATCTTTAATATCTTGGTTTTTTTTTTTTTTTTGGTTAATTCAACCTTTAGAGAAGAATTAATGATAAAATAATACTAGATAAAGTTTATATGGCCCTTAAAACCTGATAGATATGATCTTATTTAAATATTTTAGCAATTATATTGATATTATTTGTGTCTTATTTCACAGACAGAACCAAAATTCTGCTCACAGTTTGATCTCAGACAAGCTCCTAACCTCTTTGACCTTCAGTTTCTTTATCTGTAGATGCAGTTGATTGTCCCTGTGTCATGGGACAGGTGTAAGGATTATGGAGTCCAGGTAAAACCCAGCACAGCCATGAGTCCCTAATGCTGTTGATGTTATTATTTGTCACAACCCCTCTGTTCACACTAGGCCTGTGCTTAATTCTGACTTTATTCCTGTTTTAATCATCTGCATCCTCCTAAACCTCATCATTCTGTTGTTTACAGGTTCTTCTTTCACAATATGCTCTACCAGATTCTTTCTCTTCCTTTCTATTCCCTCTACAATTTGTACAATTTTTATGAAGTTTTTCTAATGCTGCTATCTAGTCTTTACTCCACCATCCTTTCCATTTATTTCATTCCCCACAATGACACTGTGTGGATCTTCCAAAGTCTTAACTTTAGTTGTATTACTTTCCTGATGAATTCTCATTGTTGACAACATTAGAACCTATCCCGTCCTTGTCACTAGGGACTACTGTATCCAGTCACCTTCTAATTTCTCCCTAAAGGTTTCTAAAGAATGCTAAACAAACACTTCTTTTATTTATATAATATTTTATCATTCACAAAGTGTCTGTGATATACATATGATATCTGATATGAAACCATTACATTTCTCTGCCATGATTATCTCTAATAATATAATTATTACTATGTTGATAAAATACGCATCTAATATACACATGTAACATGCTTTGCCAAATAAGGAAATGCATTTTATCTCAGATTCTTGAAAAAGTGACTACTTACAGATGGGGCTGTTAAAATGGCTAAAATTAAAGAAAAATAATAATACCAAGTTATGTTAAAGATGAGGAATTATCTGATCTTTCATACATTACTGATGAGAATGCAAAATGCTGCAGCTTTCTTGGAAACAGTTTGTCAGTGCTTTATAAAGTTAAGAATATGCTGTTTATATGGCCTACCAATTCCACTTCAGAGTATTAACCACAGAGTAATGAAAAGTTTTGCATGTAAACCTTGTCACAAATGTTCAACTTCATTTATAAAAATTAAAAATAGCAGCTTTATTTGTAACAGTTAAATTCTTTAAACAACCTAAATGTCCTTCAGAGGGTGACTGGTTAAACAAACTGTCATAAATCCATACAAATGGAATACTAATAAGCAATAAAAAGGAGAAAATTATAGATTCATGCAATAGCTTAGATGGCTGTTAAGCACAGTAAACTGAATGAAAAGTACCAGTCTCAAAAAGTGTTGTGTACTGTATGATTCTGTTTATTTAGCATTAGTAATGTGACAAAATTAGAGAGATGGAGAACAGATGAGTGGTTGTCAGGGTTGGGCATAACTGTCAAGGGGGAGCATTTGTAATTTCCTATGTGGTGAAGGAACTGTTCTGTATCTAGGCTGTTCTGGTGGTTATAGAAATCTAAACAACTTATTTTATTTTATTTCTTTTTTACAGGAAGAATTTTCTAGCATTTTTTAAACTTTTTTTATTGATTTATAATCATTTTACAATGTTGTGTCAAATTCCAGTGTAGAGCACAATTTTTCAGTTATACATGAACATATATATATTCATTGTCACATTTTTTTCTCTGTGAGCTACCATAAAAGATCTTGTATGTATTTCCCTGTGCTATACAGTATAATTTTGTTTATCTATTCTACAATTTTGAAATCCCAGTTTATCCCTTCCCACCCCCTGCCCCCTTGGCAACCACAAGTTTGTATTCTATGTCTATGAGTCTATTTCTGTTTTTTTATTTATACTTTTTTTTTTAAGATTCCACATATGAGTGATCTCATATGGTATTTTTCTTTCTTTTTCTGGCTTACTTCATTTAGAATGACATTCTCCAGGAGCGTCCATGTTACTGCAAATGGCATTATGTTGTCAGTTTTTATGGCTGAGTAGTATTCCATTGTATGAATATACCACATCTTCTTTATCCAGTCATTTATTAATGGACATTTAGGCTGTTTCCATGTCTTGGCTATTGTAAATAGTGCTGCTATGAACACTGGGGTTCAGGTGTCATTTTGAAGTAGGGTTCATACACAAAAATAAACTCAAAATGGATCAAAGACTTAAACGTAAGATAAGATACAATAAACCTCCTAGAAGAAAATATAGGCAAAACATTATCTGACATACATCTCAAAAATGTTCTCCTAGAACAGTCTACTTAAGCAATAGAAATAAAAGCAAGAATAAACAAATGGGACCTAATGAAACTCACAAGCTTCTGCACAGCAAAGGAAACCATAAGTAAAACAAAAAGACAACCTACAGAATGGGAAAAAATTTTTGCAAATGAAACCGACAAAGCTTGATCTCCAGAATATATAAGCAGCCCATATGACTTAATAAGAAAAAAAAAAAAACCCGTCCAAAAATGGACAGGAGACCTAAACAAGCAATTCTCCAAGGAAGACATACAAATGATCAATAGGCACATGAAAAAATGCTCAGTATCACTAATTTTCAGAGAAATGCGAATCAAAACTACAATGAGGTATCATATCACACCAGTCAGAATGCCCATCATTCAAAAATCCACAAATAACAAATGCTGGAGAGGCTGTGGAGAAAAGGGAACCTTCCTTCACTGCTGGTGGGAAAGCAGTTTGGCGCAGCCACTGTGGAAAACAGTATGGAGATTCCTCAAAAGACTAGGAGTAGAATTACCATATGACCCAGGAATCCCACTCCAGGGCATATATCCAGAAGGAACCCTACTTCAAAATGGCACAACTTATGAACTGTCAGAAACACACATACACATCCAAGTGCATGTGAAAACTAGAAAATTCTGAATATGGTCTGTAGTTTGGTGCCAATGCAACCATGGTTATGAAAGATGTGATCATTGGAAGAAATTAAATGAAGAGGACATTTCTTTTTTTTAATATATTTTTTGTTGAAGTATGGTCAGTTTGCAATGTTGTGTCAATTTCTGGTGTTCAGTACAATACAGTCATATAAAAACATACATATATTCGTTTTCATATTCTTTTTGTACTAATTTTGCAACTTCTATGTTAGTCTAAAATTATTTCAAAATTAAAAGATTGTTTTAAATGTGAGAGAGGTGAAATATTTCCAAAGTCATAACAAAGACTGAAAAGCTGATTATGCAGAAAAAATCTAGACATAAACCTCTCTGGCCACCATAGCAGAAAGCTTCTTCATTTTCATGAACAGTTAGAGCAACAGCCAACATGATGGAAGGAAGCAAAGTGGTTTTTTGTTTTTTTTTTTTGGAGATCAAATAATGGAGACTCAGTCTATATTTTGAGCAAATGCTTAATTAAGACTAGCCTAAGGTCTTTCTAAAGCTGGAAGTAGTTGTTTCCACACAAGTAGTGTGGGACAAGTACAACCTGTGACCCAAAATAGAAACCAAGCTGAGCAAAGCTAGAAACATGGTAATTTTATGTTCTACTACAAATGTAATTTTCTAGCTTATTTAGAGGTCCTAGACTAGAAATTGTTTCCAAACTCTTAAAAAAAGATCACATTCACTCTGACCCAAAGTAGGTGAGTTCAATAGGCTAAGTGAATCTTAGCCTCTTTTGGGGTGACAGATGTCACTGAGAGATCATGTTTAAAACCTCCTTACAAAGAAGAAACTAGAGGCTACCAAGACACATTACATCCTCCAGAATTTTTAGTATGTAGCTTGGCGTAGTTCCGACTTGGTGTTATAACCATCTCACTCAGCAGATCATTTTGCATTTATTCATTCATTTATCCATTTACTTATTGAAACAATATTAATTGCTTTTTTATTATACCTATGAACCCTGTTAATAGTTGGGCATACAACAATGAACAAAGTAACAAGACCTCATGAGGCCATTACAGTGGGGAATTACTCAATAACTAAACAATAATTAAAATTGTGATGAGTACAACACATAAAATGGGCATGTTGCTATGGAAACATAAAAAGGGAAGTTGATCAATTCTAGAATTAATGACAGCTTCTTAAAACCAATCTATTTCATCCTACAATTCCATTTCCCACAGTATCAGGTTGTTGTGAAAAGTTTTAATTCAAGGGGTTGGACATGGTACCCAAGGAGTGTTTTAATCACAGTTATAATCCAAGATAACAGTGGAGTATAAGAGCAGGAGGGTAAAATCAGGGTAGGTGACTTCACTCCAAAATATAGAAGGACATATTGCTGATTCCTGTGAGGTCCTTTTGAGGTAGCAGTTCTAATGCTTTAGCTGGTCATGGGCAATACTCAATTCCCCGACGAGGGGCAAGAACTGAGGATCCAGCAGAGCTGGTACTTGGTACCTATCAGAAAACTGAGTAGAAAACAGGTATACAGTCTTAGGAGTCTGGTGTCTGAACAGGGAGACTATGGATAGAAAGCAAAGGATCCCATCTAAGGCTGAATTTAAAGTCTATGGGTTAATACCAGCTAGTACACATGCCTGTCCCAACTCTGAGGAATCCTTCAGCCTCTGATCTCCTCAACCTTCACCTCCATTGATTCACCTGTAGTTCTTAAGTAATCCTTACTTGAGGCAGGAAAGGCTTAATCTGGGTGGGCTTTTTTAGCTAGCGTTTGAAGGTCTAGTTGATGAATGACTGTTTCCTTTTAGACCTTAAAGGTAAACTGGTTCTTCCAGTGTGATATCCTACCTTCCAGGGAATAGGAACAAGTTCCCTAGAGGACATTAAGTGGCAACACCCCATGTGTCACTTAAAAATGCCTTCCCTACCAATCCTGAACCACTGTCCAAGGATGGGCACAGATTTTGCCTTCCGTCAGCAGCCTGTGGTCTGTTTGCCTATGCAGGATACCACGAACAAATCTCGTTAAGATGGTGCCAAAAGCATCTCCAGTTTTCCTTTACCAAGCGCTCATCACATTTTCTCTGCAGAGGACATGGATGTGCAGATATCACTGGCAGATATCACTAAGAATTGCCAAGATGGGCATGAGGTCAGAGTCCCCCACCCCACCAAGAACCTTGTCATATATGATGAAATTAACATTTAAAGTGATATAAGGAAAGGGAAAATACAAAGTGAAAGTTTCAAGAGTCTTAAAGAAAGAAGAAATTACTTCCAGGTGAGGTGATTAGGGAGAGTCTCAAAGTGGAGGTGGTAAATGAATGAAGCATAAAGGATTGGTAGTGTAGGGGCTGTGGAGTTGCACCATTCAGATCTCCCTTCAAGAGAAACTATTGTAAAAAGTTCAGTGATTGACAGCCTCCAGCTGCCACACCTTATCTTTGAATCTACTATAATATCACTCAACTGAGGTCATGATTCCTAGCCAATGACTGAACATAATGGAATTTCTAGGGAAGGGCTATTTCTCTCAATGCTGTACTCTTCAAATGAGCAACCTTTTCTCATAAATTCCCATTGACCTGATTGGGTTGTTCTCAGAGTTTCGGTAGTGCAGTCTAAGGTTCTTTGCACCCCCATCCTTCTTCCTTCCGTCTTTCCTTTCAGAGGTGCAAGGCCTACATCATAGTCTGAAGGCTCTTTCCACTTTCTCCTGTTCATACCTCCCTTTGTCCTTCAGGGGTTTCTTTGAAGGGATTTATTTGACCAATAAATCTCTTGTACATTTAATCCTGCCTTGGTCTTCTGTCTCATAAAGGATCAGATACAGATAGCTTTTTTTTTTTTTTTGAGTGATTGATTTGATTAATGGATGGGTTAATCAACATGATCACAGCTCTGCTTAATTTGATGAAAATATTCACACTCAGGCATCTGGCATGTGTGAGGTCTCCCTTGGTTCCTTAAGAATTGAGGCTGAAAAACATGTAGAAAGTGCAAAGTATTAAAGAAAGAAAAATAATTAAAAAAAATTAAAAACAGCTACACTGAAATCATCTTGTGTTCTGTCTGAGCTGTGGCCCTTGAGACCTTGGTCCCGTTTGCCCTCAGATTCTGTCAACCCCAGACCCATCAGCCTAAGGCGCAGAATCTGCCTCCCTTCTTTATGAACAGTTCCCACCCTTAGAATTTTTCAGATCTTTCTTTCCCCAAGATTGTTTCTGTCTCAGCTACTAGACCTCAGAAGATAATATCCTGGCTTATCTTCAACCTATTCATTCATTCATTCATTCATTCTTTCTTTCTTTCATTCATTCATTCATCCAATCATTTAATAAATCCTATCTGAGGGCTTGTAGAAGGGACTGTTTCTTAAATGCAGTGAATAGAGTAAACTTTGGAGCCCAACTGCCTGTGTTCAGATATCACCCCCAACACTTAAATCAATGGGATTTCCATTCTCTGTGACTCAGTTTCCTCACCTGTAAAAAAAGAATAATAGAATACCTATTCTATTGTGAGGATGTAAAACATAATAAACATAATGCATACAAACATTTAAAACAGAATCTGCTGCATAGTAAGTATGAACAAAAGCTATTATCAGTGTTTCTACATGCCATAATCTAGAATTTTGACAAAGACTGTGCCCTCAGAGAAGTTACATTTTAATGGAAGAGATTTTTTTAAAAAAACTCAAGTAAATAGAAATTAAATACTTCTGCATGGTATTGAGTGCTGTAATGGGGAAGGGGGGTACTAGGCGAATATGATGCTACTTAATTTGGGGGAAGGATTAGCTTCTCCAGGGAAAAGCATTTCAGGAGGAGACAAAAGCATGTGCAAACCACTATGGCAGGAAGGGGCTTAGGATGTCAGAAAAATGGAGGAAAAAAGGAAGATGTTTTGGTAAATATATTCATCCTAGGACTTTATGCTCACACACAGACTCTAGACTGGCTCCTCAGTGACACCTGCACATTTTGCCCTGGCTCCCTGCTGGGGTTTGACATTGCTAGCTTTTTACATGCTGCAGCCCCAACTTCACCCTACGTTACTTCCAGGTATTTTTGCAGTAATTTGCCCCGAACCATGCCCTGTTTATGAGCCACCTGCTACTCTACAATTGCCCCTGTGTTTATCAAATTCATAACTTTAAGAAGCATCCAACTTAGAAATTAGAGTATAAGCTTTGAATCCAGTTCCCAAAATTCCCACCATCACTTGACCTTGGGATAGCGAGTTCACTGCCTGGTGCTTTGTATTATTCATCTGTAAAATTGGATTAAAGTATTTTCTAATTCACAAGGCTGTTGTAAGTGTTCATTGGATCAGCATAACTAAAAGAGTTCCAAACTTGACAGTCTGTAAATGGTAGCTTTCATTACCACCATTATCATCGTTACATAGGCTCCTGCTGTTACTTTGGGACTCCCTCTTTGGGGATGCTATTGGTGTTTCACTGTCTTACTGAGCATCTCCTTCCTTTCCACTTAAGGAAAGTCTCCCAGTGACTTTCTCAGCCTGAGTTTTGGACGGATGGCTAGCTCTCCCAATCAGGAGAGGAAAATTCAGAGTGACATTGGGAATGCCTCAGTGTTCACATGCACATGTCCAAACACACCTCTACGTTTGTGACTCCTCGGTGCTGTCTGAAACGGTACATCCCCCTCCACTCTAGGCTCAGTCTCTCACTGGGTTGATATTCTTCCTTATGTTCCATCATAAATGATAGTGTTGGGGAAAGCAAGTGACATTTTAAATAATCATGATCTTCAGTAAAATGGCACTAATTTTAATGTTTTCAACTGCTGCTCCTTCTCAAGGCACAAAGCAGCTAGACTGGCCTTTTATTGCAGAGATTGCTAATGTGATGACATCCATCCCTCAGCTGCCTCCCACGTGGATACTGACAGCTGGGGTGCTTTCAGCATTCTCCATACTTATCATCCCCTCTCCATTCGCCTCTTGCAGATTAGATTGAAATGGCAGCATTTCACTCCAGTCGAGACCAGGGGGTTCTGCAGATTGACAGGTATAATTACCACGTTTGCTTCCCAGAGTGCAGAATCTAAGTAATAGTCTCCATATTTATCCAACGTTAATCAGGAAAGAGTTCAATCAGTTGGAGAGGGATTTTTCAAACGAGGCTCTGCCTAGAGAACTCATTCAATAATGATGGTCGGTCCTCATTTCTGATATGAGCTAAGAGTCTTGCCAGCTCTGTCCAGGAGCAACAGTTATCACTCAAGGACCCCAAGCCCTCATAGGGGTATTTGGGTTGGTACAGAAGAACTGCAAAGAGGCTCAGCTCCATTCATTCTGAGAAGGTGAAGCAATGCAGGGACTTCCACCAGGAAGGGAGTAATTAGAGGAAAATGAATGCAAAAAAATAAAATATAGTTCACACTTTGGGAGCTGAGTTAGTAAAAAGCCAAAAGAAGTCTATACCAACACATTGTTTTGTTCTTGTTGTATTCGTTTGTTTGCCTGCAGCTAAAAATAAGGATCATGGCTGTTTGGAGGCCTAATGAAATTTAAAGATGATCTAGCCAGCCTTCCCTTTTCCTTTTAATGATGAGAAAACATCAGGCTTTTTCAGTAGCCTACAGTTATTTGGCTCATTAGGGGGAGTTCAGAATTTACATAGAGGAAGAAGCCAAGATGTGACCCAGATTTATAAATGATCCATGCATTTGTCACTGTTGTTTCACTTTGTATTATCATTAAATTGAAGAGATGGAGGAAGCCTTTAAACATATGTGGTCCAACCTCCATTCTCTAACACCCCTGAGAAGAGCTGTCCTGTCTCTCCTTGTATGTCTTCCATGTAGATCGACCTTCAAGTGTCAGGAAAAGTTGGAGGCTGGAAAGCTAAGTGACAAGTCTGGGCCAGGACAAGAGCCCACCTGGGTGCAAGTCCTAATAATGGTAATGGTAATGGTGATCGTGATGGTAATAATAATGATCCTGGGGGGTGGGAAGCAATCTAATACTAAACCATTGCTCATTCCAGACCAGGCATCATTCAGGGGCTTTACATGACTCATCTTATTTAACCCTTTCCACAATTCTATGAAGCAGGTGACATTTTCCCCCTCAATTTAAAAATGAAACTTAAAATATTAATCCAGTCCCTCTGGGTCAGGCAGTGGTCAAGTGGTGACCTATAAGGCTCCGATTACGACCTTCTCTGAGCCACCATG
This sequence comes from Camelus dromedarius, assembly GCF_036321535.1. Lineage (NCBI taxonomy): Eukaryota > Metazoa > Chordata > Mammalia > Artiodactyla > Camelidae > Camelus > Camelus dromedarius. The sequence goes on from NC_087436.1 coordinate 113,761,372, forward strand.
CCGCACTGCCTTGCTTGTACTCCTGCCTTGTTTGGGTCACAACCTCAAAGGGAATAAGCAGAAGAGAGAGAGTGAGCAAAAAGGGAGTTTGGGCCTGATGTTTCTTTGGGAAAAAATCCATAATAAACGGAGAAAAAGAACATGTGCTCAGGCAGAGTTGGAAGCTCAACCCAGGCAGAAGTTAAAAGTGAATAAACACAGCCAGTTAATTTTGATTTTCCAACTGCTGTGTGTCTTCTGGGGAGGCTCATCAAATGGCCCACTGCCTCCCTTGTCTGTTTATTTTATTTTGTTTGTAAGCTCACCGAGCAGAAACTGGTCTCTTCTCTGTGGCACTCCCATAAAAGTTAAATAACACTTCTATTAAAAGACACAGGGAAAGCTCATTCCCATTTCTTTGGAGACCTATTCGCTACTGTACTGCTTCTAGTGTGACCGTCTTAGAAAAGGATAATTTTATTTTCCCGATAGATATGGTGAGTCTGTTTCAATAAGTTGGCATACATATATAAATATATATATATATATTTTTTTACCTGAATGAGGAAAGTGGAGCAACCTGAATTGCACCAAATCTTTTAGGCATATCTGGGAAGACAAAAGTGAATGTGAATATTTCTTAAAACAATAGTTCATTATGCGCCAAGCATGATAGTAAGTACCTTATTTTACCTCATTGGATGCTCACAGCAATCTGCTGAAATAGGAAACTGCAGTACAAGAGGGCATGAAATTGACCAAGGTCATGGAGTCAGTCTGCATCAGAGCCAGGATACCCATGAGTCTCACTTCAAGGTTACTTACAGCGACGACAGGGGGAATGACATTTGAGTACAAGGGTGAAAAGGGAAGCCCTCCCTGAAGATGGATAATCTGAGCTGAGACCTGAAGGACAGGGAGGGGCTGGGAAAAGAGCATTCTGAGCAGAAAGAACAAGTGCAAAGCCTCCAAATGGTAGGAACTAACACTTTCGAGGAAGTGCCAAGATGTCATGATGGTTTGAGGAGGATGTCTGAATAAGCAGTAGACTTGAGATTCCAATCCCTGCCATGTGGTTCCAAGCCCCCACATAAATTTCTCTTTTATACAGACTCTCGATCCTGCTGAGTGCTGCATAGACTCCCAAGTAAGACATAGAACTGCCCACTGAGTTTGCATTCTGGAGACTTTAATAATACTTGCTTTAACATGGCAAGGTGGTCAGCAGAAATCAGAGAGGAAAGGTGGGAGGGGTAAATGGGAGACTGGGATGAACCAAAAGCAAGTGTCAACAACTTTTTCAAAAAATATTTTTTTTTTCCTGAGAATGCTAGAGAAGAATGTAGAATCAAGGGAGCACTGTGAAAGGAGGAAAAAAAAAATGGGTGAATGCTGATAGGATTGATCCAGGCAAGAGAGGAAAAGTCATGATACATGTGAGAGAAATTGATTTCATCCAGAAACATTACTGCATGGCTTGATTCTTAGCCTTTGGCTAAAAGAGATTTATGGACATCTAGGAACTGGGGACGTGTATTTCATCCTGTTTATCTTGCTTCTGTACTGTGCCCGTCCCTTACTTGTGTGAAACCAAACACGGTCAATATCTAATATACATGTTGCTTTTATTTGCAGTGGTTTTCTCTCTTTCCCCAAAGCTCAATGATTGATTGTCTCCATTGTGATAATTAAAAGAGATAATTAGTCAATTAACTTATTATCTCATTCTCTCAACAAATATGTTTTATTGTCTTCAACATGCCAGATACTGTAACAAATTGAGAGATAGTAAGATGGATAATATAAGCATATGATGCCTGCTCCCAAGAAGCTTTCGCTCTTATGGGATGAGATGCACTATTCCACAGCACATATCACAGTCCTTTGCTCAGTCAAGGTAAGTTTTCTTTTGTATTTGTGGGACTGGAAAGAGACAAATATGTAAATCAATGAGTCTAAGGTTTAAACATTTTTCAGAACTTTTTTCCTTTATCTACTTTTTCTTTCTTTATACCTCTTCTTTTCTTGAATGCTCATTTGTATGTATCCAATTATATATACGCATATATTATATATTAAAGTGAATATATATGTGATATCTGATGAAGAATTTTATGCAGAATACATAACAAACTTTTACAAATCAGTAACGAGATCAATTTCCCAATTAAAAATTGGTCAAGCAACTTGGACAGACCTTTCAGAAAAGAATGTATATAAATGGCCAATGAACACATAAAAGTGTTCTTAGTATTGTGAGCCATCAGGAAATATTAATTATGCCCACAAAGAGATACCAGTACTCTAGAATAACTCAAATTAAAAAGATGGATAAAAAATGTAGGTAAGGATGTATACCAGCTGGACTTCTCATGCGTTACCAGGAGGTGGGAGTGTGTGTAAAATTCTGCAACCAATTTGGAACCCTATTTGGCAGTTGAATATGTATCTACCTAAGGACCCAGAAATGTCCACACCTAGTTATTTACACAAAAGAAATGAAAAGTTATCACCACACATAAGCATGTTTTAAGAATGTTTATAGCAGCTTTATTCATAATAGCCACAATTAAAATGTCTATCAACTCTTCAATTAATAAACAAACTGTCGTATAGTCACACAAAGGAATATTATTACTTAATAAAATGAAACAAGCGATGCATATATCTTGGATGAATCTCAAAAATATTATGTTGAGAGAAAGAATCCAACACAAAAGAACACATACTCTATGATTCCATTTGTATGAAGGCAAGACTAATCTACGGTGATAGTTAGAACTATGTTTGCCCCCCAAAACTTGGAGATTGAGTGGAATGGGCACAAGGGAAGTTTCTGATAAAAAAAAGTGACCTGAATCCTGATTGGGATGATGTAACATGAATATAAACATGGGCAAAACTCATCAACTGTACACTTAGTGTGGTAGGCAGAATTCCCAGAAGACCCTAGGAACTTTGCCTTTGGTGGTTCTCCCATGATTTTCTCACAATATAAGCAAAAGAAGAGATTATTTAGGTGGACTTAATATAATCACACGAACCCTTTCAAAGCAGAGAGTTTTCTCCAGTTGGTTAGAGAATGCAAACCAGAGAGCTCTGAAGCATGAGGAAGAGTCAAGACACTTTGGCTGGCTTGAAGATGAAGAGGGCCATGCACCATGGAGTACAGGGGGCCTCTTGAATTTGGGAGCTGACTGACAGAAAATGTATCAAGAGCTCAGATCCACAACTGCAGGGACTGCATTCTGCTAATGGATGTGGCTTCTTCCCCAGAGCCTCCAAATAAGAACCTGGCTGGTTGACATTTTGATTTTTGCCTTGTGAGACCCTAAATAGAGAACCAAGTTGACCCCAACCAGATGTCTGACCAACTGTAAGATAAAAAGTGGGTCCTGTTTTAAACCATTAACCTTGTGGTAAGTTGTCATGCAGCAGTAGGAAACTAAGACCCTTTGGATGATTTAGGAATTTCACTGTATATACATATTACCTCTCTCCCTTCTGTGTGTGTGCGTGTGTGCGTGCGAATGCATACATGCATGTGTCTATACCAAGGAGTTTAGCTGGATTTAGAAACACATTGATTTTTAATAGAAAACACAGATGAGAAGCTGAGTTTATCTCCTAGATGCAGAGGAAGCAGCCTCTGCTTCTACAGCTGGTAAGGTATAAGAAACTGAGATGACAAACACAGGATTCTTAAATAAAGCTCTCTGCATTATTGGAAAAAAATGAGTGTGGTTTAAGGACCCCATCATTTTTGTTCCTCTAAACACGCTCTTCTCCAAGTTTCCCATAACGGACATTTATTGAGCTGTTACCGTGTACCAGCCATTCCTTTACGATCTCTCCATGTATTAACTCACATGATTCTCACAATAGCCCTATGAGGTAGATACGTATTTTCATCATCCAGTTTATAGATAACTCACTCCAGGATAACAGATAACTTACACAGTGGGGCAGTCTGCCTGTGGAGCTCTGGCTTTTAACTACAATGCTATATCTTGCCCCATAAAAGTGGAATCATCCTGTGTCTCTCCCTCACATCACAAATCCAATCTCTTAGAATGTCCTAATGGCTCTACCTTCTAATCATATTCCACCCTATTCTGAGCCACCATCGTGTCTCATCTGGACCATTGGAATAGCCCCCTCACCGCTCTTCCTGCTCCTGACTTTGCCCCCTCTCCCCCATTGTCCTTGGTCCATAAGATTGAAAGATTAGGTCATTTCTCTCCTCTGCTTAAAACCCTCTGATAGCTTCAACTACACTTAGAATAAAGCTTTTACAATTGCTTTCAGGAAACATTTAGCAGTGTCTAGAGATGTTTTTGTTTGCTATGGCTTAGGGGTGGAAATGCTACTGGCATCTGGCAGGTAGGGTTCAGGGATGCTACAGAACATTCTACAATGCACAGGATATCACCCCAAAACAGTCATTCAGCTCAATGTCAGTAGGGCTGAGGTGAGAACCCCTGTTCTATGCTGAACATAGCAACACAGTCAAAGCTTAGAGCATCACATACTTTCGAGTCCCAGTGTTTAAGAGTTCCCAGGCTCCCCTCAAATGGCCATGGGGGACACAGCATCCTGCTAGCCAGGGAATTCATAACTGAAGCCTCACTCTAGCATGGAGCAGGGAGCTCTCTCTGGGGGTGGAGACCTTTGCTCTGAGCTGAGATTGAAATCCTGAGATTCAGCAAGTGGTGAATTGAATTCTGAAGAGTGATGAGTAAGGAGAGGAACATTCTTCAGAAACGTCATAAAAGGGTGACTGCCACTTCTTTGACCTCTAGAAGACCTGCTTTTCTCCTGCTCCCAAGGGTTTCTGATCACTGGTTTAATGTCCTCATCCACGCTGGAGTGTTCGTGACTAAGACGGTAAAGCCTTTCTATAATGATCAATTTTTAGTAACATTCTTTACCATAAAATAATGCAAGTTTAATATAAAAATGTTGGAAGATAATTTTTTAATATAAAAATCTAAAAGAATAGGGAAAAAGAAAGAAAAAAGAAGTTAATTCTATGACTCAGAAACAGCCGGTGATAATACTCTGTGTGTGTGTGTGTGTGTGTGTGTGTGTGTGTGAACAGGTAATATTTTTTATCGTGAACATTCTCTTGTCACTGAAATTTGAAAATCATTGTATAATGTTCTATCCTATAGCAATATTGTTGACTTTAGGATCCTTACTAGCTTTCATCATTGGAATTGATACCATCCATGTTACTAATCAGTTGTGTGAACGAAAGGAGAGATCATTTATTCAGCAAATATTTATGAGATATTTTCTATGCGCTGGACATTGTACTAAGTGCTGTGTGTAGGGGATGAATAAAATAGGATTTCTGTGTTCAAGATGAATCAAACAGCAGTGGTGAGAGTGGTGTGGGCAGAGAGCAGTTACGAAGTCGGTGCTAGCTTCGGAGGAGGCTCCTGGAATTCACCTGCTTTGGTGGTAAACACAGAAAATGAGACCATTTGTGGTGTCCTCCCTCTAAACTCGACACGTCTCACTTTCACTAAGCCCCACTCTGCCACTCATCCAAAGGGCGTGTGGGCCTCTAAATCCGTCTACTGAAAACCATTCTGCCTGGGTTCTGTATAGTCTTCTAGGGCTGCCATAACAAATTACCATAGACTACGTGGATTAAGCAATTATTTCTCACATTTCAAGCTAGAAAGTTCAAGATCAATGTCCCAGTCAGTCTGGTTCCTGTGAGAGATTTCTTCCTGGCTTGTGCGTGGCCACCTTCAGCAACCTCGTAAGGGCTCAAATCTCATGCCCTCATCTGCACTTAGTTACCTCCCAAAGTCCCCACATACAAAAACCATCACATTGGGGGTTAGAGCTTCAACACATAAATATGGGGAGGGACACAGTTCAGTCCATAGCGTGTTACCTATAGTGTATTTCTCTTGTGCTCAATGAAATTTTAATTTTATTACATGCAAAAATGTGTTCATGCACAGTGGAGATAATCTGCTATGGATTTAGTGTGTATGTTCCCTTTATCACCTCATACACATGGATCATGTTATACATATTATATATAATATATTAAACTTAAACACTGATTTATGTATGTATGCCACAAACACTTACAAATTCCTATCCTATGCTGGTTGCTGTGGCTAGTGATGGACAGTTAGTGGTAAAAGGTACAAATGGTAACAGGGATCTGGAGTCTGACCTCACAGAGCTCAGAGTCTAGTATACGTTAGAGTTATTTTCCAAGTTTCACTCTCACGAAAATGCTTCATTGAGGATTATTTACATCTAACTGTGCACCTAACTAGCATCTTTGTTTTGAGAAGAATTAGGTGTGTGTTTGTATCTGCAAGCTAGCATGCACTTTCCAGTTTCTTTCATACATTGATAGTCTGTTGGCACCTTTAAGATAGTCACTTTCTTGGAAATTGGATTCATGTCATGAGTCTTTGTGCATCCTGCACTTTTTACACAGGGTCCCATGCATAACAGACATCCCATGATGTTGACTAAATGAACGATGCACACTTTGATTGTCATAATAAGCACCTGAGGAAGGTGCTGACATTCCTATCTTAGGTTGCTCTAACAAAGGATGTAGACTGAGTGGCTTAAACAACAGAGATTCATTTTCTCGCAGTGGTGGAGGCTGGGAGGTCTCAACTGGGGTGGCAGCATGGTCATGTTATTCTGATAAAGGTCCTCTTCTTGGTTTGCAGTTGGCCATCTTCTTACTGTGTCCTCACATCACAGGGAGAGGGAGAAAGGGAAAGAGAGAGAGAGAGGGAGAGAGCTCTCTGGTTCTCTTCTGATAAGGGCACTAGTCCTATAGGATCAGGACTGATCCTTAGGACCTTATTTAACCTTAGTTAATTCAGAAAAGGTCCAGTTTCCAGATACAATCACACCAAGAGTCAAGCCTTCAACATATGAATTTTGGGGGAATATAAACATTCAGTCCATAGCAGCTCCCATTTTACTTACAGAAAATAAGGATTGTGACAAGGTGTCACCTGCACTTTGTCCTGAGTGCTGACTCCCTCTGATTGGTAGTAGCTGCCTGGAGCCTGGTAGGAGAAGGTTCTGCAGCCACAGCTGGGCTCAGGGGAGAGCTGGCCACCATGGATCCATTCAGCCTGTGTGTGTGAGTACGGGCAGGAACCAGCAGTTTGTGCACATAATTGTCATCACTGTGCTTGGCACTACGCAGCATTATTTTAATTTTTAATACTCATAACCTGCAAGGCAAGCATTTTCTTTCCCATTTTACAATGACTGACTTACAGCTAGAGAATTTAAACATTTTATCAGAGGGCAGTTAAAGGTAGAGCTTCTATTTGAACTGGCTTCACTGTCTTTTTATGCTATAAGCGACTTAACTCAGATTCCTCTAATACTGAAGATTCTGTCAGTTCCTCATTTCACAATATATTTCAAAAATTTTTATTAGTCAAATCACAGTTAAGGAAATTAGAATCAAATTGACCCTTAGAGATTACCCAAATTTAGTAATTTTAAAAAATAGCAAATCTTTTTGTCAATGAGACATTACTAGAACTCCAAATATATAAAATCAATGAAAAGCAGAGTTGATGAGGGCAAAGATTTCCCTTTGCTGCCCCCAGAGCCCTGGGACTATCTCTAAGAAACCCCAGCATGCCATGAAACGTGCTTTATAAAACACTGATCAGCTCACCCTCCTCATTCAATTGAGAGAAACACAAATTACTTGCTGAAGGTCACACAGCTAATTAACGGCAGGGCCAGGCATGTGGCTTTGGCCTCCTATTCCTAATCCAGTGCTGTTTCTAATACACAGGTGTTGAAATATTTTTTAAAAAATCCTCTGTGACTTTGAAGCATCAGGCTCCTCTGGAACCATAACTGAATTATGTAGGGCACGTGAGGTTTCCTGAAAGTCCCAAAGAAAACAAAGAGAAATTGGAAAAGTGCTGTGGGATTGACTGCAAACAATTGAAATTCTTCTCAGTTAAATGTCGAGATGAAAGGCCAAGACAAGCACTGTTCTGCAAAGAGGAGAAATGAAAAGTCAAGTCAGAAAGCTTTACAGATGTCGATATTCTGCCGAGAAGACTTAGTTCCAGAAGGAGAGAAAAGCTATGGTTTCTGAGCACATACTGGAGTTTAGTTCCAATATAAATGCCCAGTCTGACTGTGTCTTAACCTGGTGTGGGTTTAATGAATATTTCAGAGGTTCCTACAGAGTTGAAGGACTTTGGAGGTCAATGAGGCTCATCCACCACTTCATGCCAGAATCCTCTCCACAGCAACTAACATTCGGTTATGCCACCAAATGTCACACCTTTTGGACAGATTTGAAAACTAGCAAGATCATTTTTACAGAGAGCTTAAAAAAGAAAAGAGAAAGGAGAACACTTTCTTTGAAATTTTATTCACTTCCTTTTTTTTTTTCCAACAAACCTCTGAGAAAGGTAGGATAGTCATCATTTTACAGATGAGATAAATAAAACTCAAAACAGGTAGACAACTGGCCCCATGACATGCAGCTCATTATTTCACAACTGGTATTTGACTCCAGGTCTGTCTAAAATCTTCTCACTGTGTGGCAGAGAATACTAGTGAACACTAATATTCGGATTCTCCTTTCATTTCTGGATGAACTGCTGGAATACACTTTCCAGATTCTCTTACTCAGCTCAGGTGATTCCAGGAAACTGATTTATGATAAGGAAAACCGGAAGTAATTAGAGCCATGTCCAGACCTGGACCCTAACACCACTTGCTCCCTTCCACTGGTGAAAGAAAGAAAGAAAGAAAGAAAGAAAGAAAGAAAGAAAGAAAGAAAGAAAGAAAGAAAGAAAGAAAGAAAGAAAGAAAGAAAGAAAGAAAGAAAGAAAGAAAGAAAGAAAGAAAGAAAGAAAGAAAGAAAGGAAGGAAGGAAGGAAGGAAGGAAGGAAGGAAGGAAGGAAGGAAGAAAGAAAGAAAGAAAGAAAGAAAGAAAGAAAGAAAGAAAGAAAGAAAGAAAAAGAAAGAAAAGCTCTGAGGATCTTGAAGAGGATGGAGCCACAAGATGGAAGGAATCTGGGTCCTTGAATGATTTCATGGAGCTAAGCTCCTCCCCTGGGCCACACCTCATTCTGCTCTCTCACTGCGCTTTGCTTCAGATTGTTAATGAGTCATTGTTTCCAGTTGTGACTACAGACTAAAAGAGCCAGGAGATGTTTGGGGAAAACCTCTTTTGGCTTCTGCAATCAAATATTAAGAGAAGGGGCCATAACCATAGCTGCAAGGCTGTTCTAGTTGGCACTTGGCCCTGGGGCATTGCATTCCAAGGTGGAACTTTTACAAGATCATTTGATGTATCATCAGGGGATAAAGTACATATCTGGATTCCCATCACAGTTTTTTTTTTTTTGTAATAGGCAAAGAACTGAGATGAAGGATGTGTACAGCTACCAGACCCCCGCCCCCTTCCGAGACTGAAACACCATTCTCCCAATGCGAAGTGTTGACAGCTCATAGATTGCCTTTGAGTCTCCCTCAATAGGTGGCTCTTGGATGAAGAAATCCACGTCACATAAGATCATAGCCTCTTCCCAGGCACATCAATGAGCACAATGGCTGGTCCAATACCAGGTTATAAAGGCCCTTGCCCCCTTTAGCAAATACAGCAAAATTTTGTAGAGTTATTCCAATTTCAAGCCCCTTCCCCCAGGCCTCCCACCTCCCATGGGATTGGCAGAAGCATCTGTTACCGTATCACATCCTAATCTTTCCTTTCTTCAATCCTGGTACAAACACCAGGAGCATCCAAACCTGATAATTTAAAAAAAAAAAAAGATCTTAAATGATTACATATTTCTAAAAGCATGCTTTTAGGATAATTGAGGAATAATTTCCTCTATAAGAAGAGAGGGATGATGGCACACTCAAAGCCATGTGCCTGCAGAAAATTTCAGGACGGCTTTAATTTCCCTGTCATGTTCAGCTCACCCACGCCCTGCCTCATAATGATGTGTTTAGATTTACTAGGAAACTACTGCTGTCTTTAAGTGTTACCTGTGACCTCACTGCTCTTCTTCCTTAGCATCAGAATTACCCAATTTCTCTCTGAGACCTTTTCTGCATCTGGTACATAGTTTTGATCATTGTTCATCACAGTCTACAAACTTAAATTGTTGTTATATTTACTTGTCCTTCTCCACTAATCTGGGAATTCCTCAAGGACAGATAAGGATAGTGGCTTATTCATTTCTGAACTTCCCAGGCCCTAACGTTAGGTGCTCCTCAAGAATAATTTCTTCAATGTTGATGGAATGCATTCACACCACACTGCATGACACATAAAGGCCAGTTGTCATGGCTTTACTTGCCACTGTTCAGTTGTCTCCTTCTTAAAGATAAACACATAAAATGGAAAACTTTATAAAGCCCAACCCAGTGATGAAGTTGGGCAAGATGGTACGAATGTAAAAATACACTGTTCATCTCAACAAATGGAAGGGGCCTTCCAAAAGAACAGAAGTTAGCCTAGGGGAGGACTGTAGAGAAGGAATTTTCCTTCTAATTTTGTCTTGAGTAGGTCTCTTTCTCTCTATCCTCATCACCTTATTCAAGTAGAAGCTACCATAATCTTTCCTTTGGCCTGGTAACTGGTCCACTCACATCTGCTTGTGCTTTTCTCCAACCTGCACTTTACTCTGTAGCCAAAACACTATTTTCAAAATACCAAACAGGCCATTTCAGACATACCTTTTCCCATCTTTAGTATGGCAAATATACTTCCTTGCCTGGCCGTGGCCCAACTCTCAGGATCCATCTTTCACTATATTGCCTCAGCCTCAGGAGCACAGCCACACAAGCTGTTCTTCCATTCTCTCTGCAGGATTTCTGTTTGGACCCCTCTGCCTGGAGCCCTCTTCCTCTCAACTCTACTGCACTCATTGTACTTATTTTTCAGATCTTACTCACTATTTCTGGATAGGTTGGAATCCCAGTACAGGGGTATTAACATCTCATACTCTAACTTGATAGAGTCCATGATGGGGACTGTGTGGATTTCTTCTTTATGCAAACATAGGGTCTAGAACATAGTAGGCATACAATATAAATATATCTTCAAAGGAAGAAAGGGAAATAAAAAGATTAAAAAAAAGGAAAGGAAAGAAAGAAGGAAGGAAGGAAAGAAGGAAGAAAAGAAGACATTAAAATGAATAAATTGAGAGTTATCCCACAAGTTTCTATTTTTTCATGTAAAAGTTGAGAAACTTTCAATGACACCATATTTTCTCTCTGTTAGATTAAATCTTACTTGGAGGTATAAGACATATAAAGCAGGTAAATTCATTTGATCTTGGAATCTGGAGGGACTGCAGAGTCATGCTTGGTACTTCAATCTTCCTAGAATCTGTGGCCTTCCCTTAATCTATGATTCAGTTCCCACTCTTAAGTAGTTGGCTCCGTTATAGAACTGGAGACAATCTGGATATTCCTTAAAAAAAACAAACAAAAAAAAAAGCTGAAAAGAACAAAAGGTCCAGATGATGGGTGTGTAAAAACAAAACGACCCTTAAAGAAAAGATATTTTGAATCCAAATAAAATAACAGAGTCTGCTATAGCTGAGGGGAAAAAAAGCATATTAGTTAACCTTGAGGGCAGGGACACAATGAGGTATGAAATCTCGTATCTCATAAAAAGCTTCCAAGGTCAAAGTTATACAAACAGGCAACCCTATAGAGAGTGGAAAATCTCATGACCTGCTGCTTGTGTCATTAATTGCTGAACTGCCAGTTACCCTAGTGAAACATTATATAATTATTGCTCCGGGCATGGATGTGGCAATGCCTTAAAATAAACAAGACAGTCAGTTAGAGTTAATCTGTTAAAAATTCGCTCTGCCAAGACAAGCTATAGAAAGTGGAAACAAAAATACAGTAGTGTTGAGGAACAAGGAATACATTTCAGGGTCCAATACTCGTCACTAACCTAATAATTCAGGAGGCCCACCCTCTTCTCCATTCATTTAGTGTGAATTCCCCTTTTCCTGGTTAAACAGGCTAAGGCACTGGCTCTAAGATTAGGGCTTGGCTGCAAAGTTCTAAACAAGGAATGTGAATGTTTCAAGATAGCCTAAGCAAGGAGAGCCAAGTCCAAAACCCAGAGAGTAAATTAAACACTCATTCCAAAGGAAACAATACAGCATGATGATGATGAAGTCCCACAGGAAATGTATCCAGACACTGGTGGGTGTCTTCAAATACTCATGAGTGCTTTGGTTTCTCTTTCACGGCTATTGCATGTATATCATATGGACTCAAGTGAGTTCATCTTAAAAGACAAGTGTTGGGATGAATCTATCCATTATACTACCATCCATCCATACTTTTCTTATGTTCAACCACCTATTTAGTTCAGCAAGTTGGATTAGATGAATTGAATCAAGTCAGAGCAAAATGCCTGCTGATCCATCCCTGTTCACCTATATACATGCAGGACATGCCACCAAAATTCAGGAGAATACCAACCAGTGTGTACTACGGTATTAGCTTTGTTCTTCTCATCCAATATCCAAGACCGTACTCTAAGAGTAGGAAGACCTTTCACAGTAAATAGACAAGCTAGTCAGTGTAATCCAATAACAGCAATATTTTAGTTTCCTCTCCCATAAAATGGAGCAAATACTAGAACCCATCTCATAGGGCTATTGTGAGGGTTAAATAATTCTTTTAAAGCAGATAATGCCTGGCACTATTATTTTTTAAGAATACCTATAGATAAATAGTGATTTAATTTTAAAGAGTACTATCACAGATAGTATTTCCTTTGATTCTCCTAGAACACTTGCAGATAAAACTCATTTCTTTTCAAGTCATAGATGAGAAAATATCTGATGACCTTTTTCACTCTTTCTGAAATAACTGAGCTACTCAAGGGCAGGGCTGGGACTGTTCCTATTCCTACTGTGTGTATTTGTGTGTTTCCATGTATAGTTTTCATAATCTGGTCTTAACATTTCTTCATCTTTTAACATCCTGGAATCCTCAAAAGCTGCGCAAAGCCTGGGTCATTGAGAAGCCCTGTGTCCACAGTCCCATATATACTAAACAGAAAAGAAGGTTCAACAAGCACCAGAACAGCAAGGTCTGAACTTCTCCCTCCTCTGGCTCCCAGACCCTCTGGGGGCATAAGTGTTAGGTTTATTTTCAAATCCCAGCGGCCATATTTCCTAGCTTGTGCATATTGGTGAATCATGGCACTTCTCTGGGTCTCAAGTTTCTTCATTTACAAAACACCAAGGAAATTTAAGTCCACGGTCATTTTCCGCAATTCTGTAATCTGAAAAGCCCTGATATCTGAAAAAAATTTTTTTTTTCATAAGTTTGAAGCAAAAGCTCTTTTGGGCAGCAAAAACCTTCCTGAATTGACATGCAGTTATTTGAGTCATCGCTTATCATAGTTAGTCTCAATGGTCACAATGTTAGATGCAGAAATACTAATGTGATTATGCTGGAGATGTTATATGTATATGACATACATATTGTGCTATCTTTGTACAGCCGTGAAATTCTGAATGTCAAAATCCTGCAGGCCCCAAGAGCTTCATGGGAGGGACTGTCCCTGCATGGCGTGTTCCTGGGTTTGGAGAAGGTAGAATCTCTGGCTCATAGTAAGAACCGAACAAGTGGTAGCCCTTACTTACAGGCTGTGCTTTTGGCTCTCACCCATTAATAGCTAGCACCCTTGCCCCTTCCCTGGCTGTCTAGTTGGTAAACATCTGGCTTTGGACCAAGCTTCCATTTTCCTTTAGTAAATACTGTCTTAGCTGTAGACTGTCTGAAACCCAGGGAGTTTCTTCTTTGGCTCAAATCCCCTCTGCCAGACCAGGGAAATTTCTGAGCCCTAACAACACCAGGATTCTCATCACTGTTGTTTCAGTAAGATTCCTACAACCGCTTCTTCACTTGGCCATGGATAGTTTAAGAAGACAGCAGGGTGGGAAACTAGAAAAGGAATATATGCCTTTTCAAAAATGAGTTAATTACATTTGACCAACACTTGCTTCTTCTTAGCAGGTAAGTAGTTAATGGATTCATTTGCTTATTTAGCAGTCAGTCATTCTTCTTTCACTGATTCATTGTATTATTTTAGTCATTCATTTATTTACTCATTTATTCATTCCTTTGTTCAGACAGTAATTTAACAAATGTGATAGATTTTTATTGGCCTTTTTTGATTCTATCTATAAGATGGCCCCCTAAGAACTAAACAGAGAAATAGAAAATCAAATTCATCTGCTTATCAGTTTGTTTTTCTTCTGTGTGTTAATTTTTGGTGAAAATACATGAGTGAAATAATTAAATATTTTACTTCTGGAGATCATTCTGTAAGTATTTCGCACAGGGCAGAGGCCATCATTTTATGAATTAGAACATATTACTAGGGACTGGCAGATCTTGCAGTCAATGCATTGCCTGTTTGAATTCTCTGCACTCTCTGAAAAGCTAAGATTTTCATCAGCAAGATTTACAAATGTACCCTGGTTACCGGTCAGTTTCAAACCTAGGTCAGCTTGACTTCACTGTCACTGTGGATTTCCAGTTATATTCTCCTTTCTCCCAAGAAGGACTCAGAATAGAAAGTGATAAGGAGGATGAATAGTGCTCACTTCACAACTTTGCTGAGGGTCAGTCTGAACAACTTTCAAAGCAGAAAGTCTGTCTCAGAGTCTTGGGAAGAAGGTAAGCTCTAATGAGGCAGTAAAAATACTTCTAATTCACAACAGTATCCTAAGCACCTGGCTTAGTACCCAGTGCAAATGAACCTTTTTAATACATAAGATGTGCGATTTACAGTCACAGCAAATGATTGCTTAAGACAGAGGAGAAGGAAAGGGAGGAGGGGAAGGAAGAGGAAGAAAAAGAAAAGGGAGAAGGAAGATAAATGAAGTGGGAAAAAAATAAAACAAAACAATGAGGGGGAAAAAAAAGAAGCAAGAACATAAGAGTGAAACATGCCTGTTGCCTAGCAATTAGGTTTTTACTCATCACTCCTGTAAAACCACTCTCTCTGGAATCTCTGTCGATATCCATGTTGCCAATCTCAATGGCAAAGTGCTTAAGAGGAGTCCTTGAAACCAAGTGGCCTGTCTGACACAAAATACCTGAGTAATTGTGCTGGACAGACCCTAAATGACCCCAGTGATCCCTGCCTTCTGCTGTCCACACATTTGTACAATCTCCTTCCCTTGGGTGCTGCTGGAAACTGTGACTTGCTTCTAATCAACAGAAGAAGGCAAAAGTTATGGATTGTCATACCCATGATTACATTATTTTTATAAGACTCTGTCTTGCTAGAAGACTCATCCTAAAGATTCTTTTTGCAGGTTCGATGAAGCAAGTGGTCATGCTGAGGAAACTCACATGGCAGGGAACTGCAGGTAGCCTCTAGGAATTACATGAAAACTCCAGCCAAGAGCCAGCAAAGAACTGAGTGAACTTGAGAACAGTGTCTTCCCCATGTAAGCTTCCAAATGAGAACACAACTCAGCAAAGCCTTGATTGCAGCCTTGTGAGACTTTCAGCAAAGGGATCAACTAATCTGTGGCTGGACTCCTGACCCACAAAAACTATGCGATAATAAATATGCGTTTTGTTTGAGCTGCTGAATTGTAGTAATATTATTATGCAGTACAGAAATCTAATACAGTGACTTTGGGTAGCAGTCTTTCTATATCTTAGCTCCCTGTTCTATAAAATGGAAATGACAATAGTATCCATCCTGGAGCATTGTTGTGAACAAAGTTATGATAACATATGTAACACAGAGCAGTACTGGCACATAAAAACTTGTATAAGGTTAGCTGTTATAATTACCTATGACGTATTACTTTGACATGATTTCACATCTTGAAATTCTTTTCTTCCTTGGCCTCTGTAATATTTTGTTGTCTTCATTTTCCTTCCATTTTTGCTTGTATTTTCCAGTCTCATTCCAAACTTTTCTTCTCCTTAGTCCTTCATTTGGAACCCTACCTTCTTGTTTAACTTCTTGTCCCCATGAGTGCTCAGGAGAGAAGAAATCTTTTATCTTGTCTCATGGTGTACTAAGCACTCCTAGTAGACTAGACACCTGCAGAACCTGATGGAGTGGTTTCTGCTAAAAAGGAATGAGAAATTCAAAAACAAAGGGATGGATTCAATTAAAAGTAATATTTTAGGCCCCCAGTGCACCCAAGGCATTGTGTCAGGCACATTTATATTTTGTAATGAATCTACACAGCTGTCCCATGAGATAGCATTATTGGCACCAAGAAAGGGGGGAAAAAAGGGAGGCTCAAAGAGAAGAGTGGCAGAGTGAGTAATGGAAAGAGGGTTAGCTTTGGAGACAAACCTGAGTTCAAGATTGGTCCCTGCCTCTTTAGAGCTGTGTGATCTTAGACAAGTTGTTTAACCTTTCTGAGCTTCTGTTTCCTTATGACAAAATGAGAATGGTAGTATTTATCTCAGATAGTCATGAGAATCAAACAACACATGCGCATTACAGGAACTCAATACCTGGTGGCACAGTTTGTCTCAGGCTGCATTATGAGTTCTGGCATTCGTGTTTGGGTTCCCCACCCTAAATAGATGATAAGTAGATACATAGATAGATAGACAGACAGATGATAGATAGATAGATAGATAGATAGATAGATAGATAGATAGATAGATAACTGAAAATTCAACAAAAGAAAGATGAGAACTAAGAATATACAAGGTGATAATGTTTCTTGATGGTTTTCATGCAAACTGTCATGACAGAATTGAGGGAGCTTTTAAAGGCCTCCCTGGTTTATGGATAGGGAAGCAGGGCTTAGGAAAAACACCTGTGTTCCAGATGGTCTCAAGAGAGTCAGTTGCTTCTCATTTTACTCATAGAGAGGTTGCAATTTAAAGACTGTAAGTGCATTTTGAAAGCAAAACTCTTGGTGCTTCAGCCTTTGAAGTCTTAAGGTGTGTCCAGATCCAAGCATCGGCCTCAACACCTGAGAACACCATATTCTCTATGTGCCATAGTGTTCAGTAGTGCCTTGTGATAAAAATCCATTTATTCCACGATTCAGGCATCTCTGGGCTTGATGGAGGGCTGGTGATAGGAATCTGTATGGTGGAGACGTTTGAGAACTCCACAGAAAGAATTTATCCTAAGGGGTTAGAGAGCTGAAATACAAAGATAGGGTCTACAGAGAGGAGGTGAATGAACAAAAAGGGATGGGAGTCCTGGATTCTTATCCATCCCCCATCCACTTTCTGTTCTCCAAAATCACATTCTAGAGATTTTAGATCTGGGAAGAAAAGGTGGTAAAAACAAAAGACCAATCTCACTAAAATCTCAGTAATTCCTAGAGAGAGAAGACATCCTGTCTCACTTTAGTGTGAGGGATGAGGAACCCAAGAGTCTAGTCTAAGGAAATTTTTTTGAATATATCCTGTAAAGATGAAGCACAGAGATAGAAGAGGATCTCAAGCATCTATTAAAAGCATGTTGAAGCACTTGTGAGGAATGTGAAGGTAATTTCTGTATTACCAGAAATTCTTCGGGTAAGAGTGAAGATGGCAATATTTTGTCTTCTATATATAGAAATTGTGTGTATCCATAACCATTTCTGTGTGGCATAGGTTTTTGTTTGTTTGCTTTTATACCTATTAAAAAAATCTTTGGGTTAGAGACACCCTCAAAACATGCTGACATGTGAAGTGTTGGACCATTTGCAGATATGAATGCAATTCTATCAGTAAGTAAAGTAGCATCTAGGCAGTGGTGTCTGCTCACTTTTGCAAAATGGCTATTTAAGACAAGCTGTGGGCAGCTGAGTCATGAGTAAGGGAAACACCCTCCTGAGGGGAAGATAAGGACCTCAAAAGCAAGCATTATAAGGGACCTCATCAGGAAGCACATTCGGGAGATGGTATGCTGCTTCTCCAAGAATCTGGGTGCCTGGTCTTCTAAGGAAATCCCCTGCCAACACGAGCTCTTCTCCTGAATTAAGTTAGGCCATGTTTCATTGGTGGCTAGATAGGCTGACTGACTATTCCAAGCCTGATTCTTCCTTTTTTTTTTTTTTTGCCAGATTTGAATCTTGACTCCACCTCATATCTTCTGCACTGGATTCATTGTGCCTTATGCCCTGACACCTAGAAATTGATTTGGCTTCAATTCTTGCCTCTGACTTTGATTCCTAAACTGTGTTTGATGTTTGCCTGCAGCTTAGTTGGTACGGTGACCTCTTTTACTGGACCACCCTTAACTGTTTTGAGTCTCTACTTGTGAGTTCATGGCTTGTATCCACACATTTAGTCCCAAGGCCATCATTGAAACAGAGGGAGGAGATTATCCTTTCCATACTACTTTCCTCTTTAAGATGCCCTTCTGTGATTTCTTTGCCCATTGAAGTTAATAACTAATAGTCTGTTAACCTGATTTTACAACACACACACAAATAGAATTGCAATTTTCCTTGAGAATAAAATCCTGAAGATTCACTCTATTAGCGAAATATTATTGCCACACCTTCCAAAAAGGGAAAGATCTGAGTAGATTTAAGGGTAGAAGAAACCAAGAAAGTGTAAGGAGAAACTGAAAAGAAAGTGGGGGACCTTTTGATATGGTCTGAAGTAAGCTACTACCTGCCAGGTTATCTATTGTAACCAGAGAATTTCATTCCCAGGATGGTTCATTGATACACAAAAACACATACAGATTCATAAAGCAACAGAGGTGCCTTTGGATGAACAGGTGTCATGATTGGCCAGTGATGAACCAGCTTAAAAGTATTTGAGATCTTCAGTATTCCCATATGAACAGAAGTAACAGACATTTATATACACATCTAAAAGCCTGAAAACCAACCAAAGCAGTATTATTAATAGTCATGATAAAAAAGTAGTGGGATTTCCAGTGAATCATAGAGCACTTTAAAGAAGACTAAAGACCAAAGAGAGGTTTCAAGGAACTCATATTTCACTTCCAAGGACCAAGGACCACCAATAATCCTCAGTCCATTTCAAGTTATTTCCTCAACTATTACTTCTCTACAGTCTATAAAAACACTCTTTCCTCCTTTACCGAATATCCTTATTGGGATCGATTTATGTCTCAACAAATTAGGTGAGGTTGGCATCTGGCTCACGTAGCTTCACTCTTCACTTAGGAGAGCTGGAATCATGGGAAACATCTGGCAGATGTCTTTTTAAAGGGTATTTTAAATAGGTGGCTATGGAAACCATTAAAAGCTCTGTAAGGGAGGTTATAAAATTTCCTCTCTCCTGATCATCACCCCACAGACTGTAAACATTTTTCCATACTAAGCTAACAATTTTTTTTTTTAAATGAAAAGGGGCTGATATAGCATTTCTCTGGCAAGGGCACATTAGAGATTGAGTTGAGGTTCCACAAAAAAGACAGTCAACTCTTTCAGAGGGAAAGGGGGAAATCACAGTGACTGTTAAAGCTGGAATGAACTAGGAAAGACCCTTCACATGAATCACTTTTCTGTACACCTGAAGCTAATACAATATTGTAAATCAACTATACTTCAATACATTTTTCAAAAGATCCTTTAATCCAACGGATTTCTCATTCTAATGAGGAAACTGAGGCTCACAGATGCAGTCTTATTTACACATCATTCATACTGAAAGGAGTTTGAAAAAGACACGCATTAGATGTCATAACAGTGATGAACAAAACCGTTTTTATGTTTTACTTTTTAGATTGACCCTCAGAGTGTTTCATGCTGCCTTTTTTACCTCTAAGGGTCTGGCACACCCCACCTATACATGCACTCACATACATAACTTACCAAATAAAAATTTAATTTATGCCTTATGCATTTGCTCAACATAAATCCTTAAGATCTGAGTATTTCAGGGGAAGACTTTGTCTTATTTCAACATGTACTGTAGTATGTTGTTTGTTTGTTTTTCTGCCAAGTCAAAATGACTCTGTGTTTCCACAAGCCATCCTTATGGTCCAAAGATCCCCACCGTCCACCCCACAACCTTCATACCCTCTTCTATGAATATCTTCCCTCTGGTCCTCTCAGCACTCTCCGTTCACACCAATAGAGAGAGGAACACTTTAAAATAATTTTGATACAAAGACATTTTTCTTGCTTGCATTCTGAGCTAAAACTAGATCAAAATTTTTCCTTTATAAATTAAAAAATCAGCATTACAATGACATTTCCAGTATTCATATCATAAACAACCATCTTGATTTCCTCACTGACCCACAATTATAATTTGAGAAATTTCTGCTTAACAACATCCTGCCTGCTACAATGTATGTTAGGCGTGTCATTTAAACTGACAGTATCCTACCAATTGTATATGGCAGAAAAAATGAGGGAAATAACTAGTATTGACTGAGGTTGGTTTATATCTCAGGTGTATTTTCCCCTGCTACATATGGATATTTAGTTGTTCTAGCACCATATATTGAAAAGACTCCCGTTTCTTCTTGGTATGTCGGTTTGGTATTTTTTTTCAAAAACATATATATGTTATTTCCGGAATTTCTACTTCTGTCCATTTTTTAGGAATTCTGTCTTCTGTACATGGACTTACAAATATTTTGTTAGTTTCATATTTTTGTTTGCTGTATTAAATAATACACATTTTTATTTTAAATTCTGAGTTTCATTCTAATTTTCAATTGTAGTATATAAGCCCAAATTAATCATTTCTGTTAGTCAAAACATTATTAATTATGTTAAGTGACATTACTAAAATCAGTTGCCATTGCTAGTAACTTTTGCAGATTCCTTTAGATTTTCTACATATACGGTTTGTCTTCTGCAAATAATGACTGTTTAGTCATTATTTGTGTGGCTTTTACTTTTCTCCAATATAAAATTGAAGTAAAATGATGAGAGTGGTCATACTGCCTTGCTATTGACCTCAGTGGGGAAAGAATTCAGTATTTCAATGTTACATATGTTTACTAGAGGTTTTCTGGTAAATGGCATTGTCAGATTGAGGAAGTTCCTTTCTATTCCTAATTAGCTGATTTTTTTCTCTTTAATCATGTAGGGTGTGGAATTTTATCCAACTTTTTCTGCATCAATTTAGATGATCATATTGATTCTCCCCTTTAAGTTAATATTGTGAATTAAAGTGATTTTTGAAAGATTAAACCAACCTTGAATTCACAGGATAAACCAAACTTGATCATACGTTATTATGTTTTTATATATTGCTGGATTTATTTCTTAATATTTTTGCTACATATGTTTTGTAATGGCTTTATTGAAGTATTATTGAGAAATAAAAATTATGTATATATTTAAGATATACAGCTTGATGCTTGATATACACATATGCATTGTGAAATGATTACAGTCAAGCTAATTAAGATACCCATCACCTCACATAGTTTTTTCTTTTCTTTTTCTTTTTCTTTTTGTTTGTGATAAGGATATTTAAGCTCTACCATCTTAGCAAATTTCAAGCATACAATACAGTATTGTTAACTATAGCTACATGCTAATCATTAGATCTCCAGAACTCATTCAACTCTCATAACTGAAACTTTGCATCCTTTGACCAACATAGCTCCATTTTCCCCTCCCCCTAGTCCCTAACAATCATCATTCTACTCCCTGCTTCTATGAATATTTTAGATTCCACGTAAAGTTAAGATCATGCAGAGATTGTCTTTCTCTGTCTGGCTTATTTCACTCAATACATACAATGTCCTTTGGGTTCGTCCATGTAGTCACAACTAGCAGAACTTCTTTCTTTTCTAAGATTGAGTAATATTCCGTTATATATCTATACCACACTTTCTATATTCACTCACCTGTCAATGAACATTTAGCTTGTTTCCATAGTTTGGCTGTTATGAATGATGCTGCAGTGAACATAGGAGTGCAGATCTTTCTTTGAGGTCCTGATTTTAGCTCCCTTGGGTGCCTGCCCAGAAGTTTGAGTCTATGTTAATGAGGAGTACAGGACTGTAGTTTTCTTTGTCATTTTGGTTTTCCAGATATTGATACCAAGTTAATGATGGCATCCTAAACTGAGTTGGAACATATTTTTTTGTATTCTATTTTCTGAAAGGTTTATATAGAATTCACCTGTGAAGCTATCTGGAATGAAGGTGCCCTTTATGAGAAATTTTAATATTATGAATTCAATGTTTTAATAGTAATAGGGATATTTAGATTTTCTATTTCTCAAATCAGTTATGGGAATTTGTGTTTTTCAAAGAACTTATTAATTCATTAATGTTTGATTAAATACTATCATTTTCTTCATTATATTTCTTTATTATCATTTTAATTTTGAAGGAACTATAGTGATTTCCCTTTCATTTCTGATGTTGATAATTGGTTGCTTCTATTTGCCCTTCATTAGTCTGGATAGTCTAGCCAGAATTTAATCATGTATTAGTATTTCCAGTAGAACAACTTTAGTCCCATTTATTTTCTCTATGATTTGTTAGTTTACTATTGTTGAAGATGTGCCCTTAAATTTGAAAACATTTTTCAATATTTTAGGGCCTCCGTGGCTATATTATACATAATATATAATGAACATACTATGTATTAGACAGGAAAAGATCAAGTGTGTATAAATTATCTATTATTTTGTTTCATTTTACCAGGAAAAAAATAGGCATTGTTAATTTTGCTTTCAGTACATTCTTGTCAATTAGACGTAAACTATGTCACTTGGGCACCTAGAAGTCATAAAGAGACAATATATGTATTGCGGTATCATGACAATGTCACAGACTATCAACAACTGAGGTGTATTTCCCCTGTTTGCAATTTCATAAATCCTAGTGGTGCGTTGGAGTCCCATTTATAGCACTTACTAGCTCAGTAATCTTAGGAACATTATTTTACCTTTTCAGTGTCTTAGTATTCTTTTCTGTAAAATAATGATAATGATACATACCTGTGTTGTGAAGATCATGTGTACAAGTAAGTATACTATGCTCACGACAGATCTCACACTAAGTACCACAGACTAAGTACTACACTCATCTTGACTGTATTATTATTACTAAGGCTAATTCCTTCACCTATGTTCTGGTTTCATTCTTAATTTCTTGTCTCTTTTATCTTAAATCATCATTTGTCATGATGAAATAAAGCCAGACCTCTCCCTTGACCATGCATGTCTCTGGCCATTACCAAGTATCATTTCTTTCTGCACTATGTAATCATCATTCTTTAATTTTTGTGCTGCTTTTCCCTCACCTCCCCTGACCTCACCCCCAGCTATTTACCCTTTAATCCAAAATATTTAGTCCTATCTTCTTAAAATTCAGTGTTCCTTTTGTTGTTTGTTTTTGTTTTCTTATTTAGACATTTTCTAACTTCTGAAACAGCCGTGATTTTGACCCTCTCTCTTCTAGGTGGAGATGAAGTGTGAAAGTAGTGAAGTAACCAGAGTCATCCTTTATCCATTCCTTTTCAATTCTTCCAGGCTCCAGCTCTAGCCCACACTTCACCTTTCAGAAACACATCCTGTGTCTAACTCCATCTTTATGTCTGTGCTGTTTCTTCTACCAGGAATGTGTTTGCCACCTTGGACACCTTGGAGAAATGTCATAACATCCAGGAAGTTTTGCTGGGTTAGATGCTCCTCTTCTGTGCTTATTGTAGTTCATGTGTCACAATGTAATATAATTTTCCAGTGATGGCTTTTTTTTCATCTTTTAGTGAATGAATCTCAAAGAGCAGAGATTGTTACTCATCTTTGTATTTTAAGTACTTTGCCTAGTTTCTGGACCTAGTAAGTTCTCAATAAATGTTTATTAAATGCATGTACATATGAACATTTTAATAATTTTTATCAAAGGCTAAATGTGTGTCCACATTTGTAGCATTTTCACAACCAAATTTATCTAACCTTCAAAATGTCTATAAAAGATGAATACTGCCTTTCTGATGAGGAACTTGAGTCTCAAAAAAATATAGATAATTTTCTCGAAGTCCAAGCAGTGACCAAAGACTGAATGCAGTGTTTAAACCTAACATTTTGCTTGTTCAGAGCTATGCACAGGACTATGAAAATGGGTTCTCTGTCCAAGCAAGTTTCTATTGTTGTTTTTTATCCTTTCATTCTAGTAATTTCCTTATGCTGATTGGCCCCAAAAGAATGATGTG
This sequence comes from Camelus dromedarius, assembly GCF_036321535.1. Taxonomy (NCBI): domain Eukaryota; kingdom Metazoa; phylum Chordata; class Mammalia; order Artiodactyla; family Camelidae; genus Camelus; species Camelus dromedarius. The sequence goes on from NC_087436.1 coordinate 113,785,494, forward strand.
TTTGTTGATGTGTTTACTTAAATACCTTCTCTCTCCAGCACTAGTTTTTAAGTCCATTTCCTCCAGGACTCGATTGAAAGAGCACAGCCTTTGCCTGTTGTGGTCATTGATGTACTACCAGCACCTAGCAGAGTGCCCAGCTCAGAGCAAACCCCCTAAATCAAGGCAAATCCTATTTATGCCCCCCTCATTTTTTTTTCCTTCTAAAACACAATACCATTTCTAGCATGAGTGGGAACATCATGCAAAAAAACCTTAAGCCAAACTGAGCCCAAATATTTTTTCCTCCAATTTCACCAACTACTCTAAGAAAGACATTTAATGTCACCTTTTTCTTCTATAAAATGGTGCTAACAAAGTCTAAATGTCACAGCTAGTATTAGAAACCCATTAAAATAATCAATGTAAAGTGATCAACCTGAGTTCCAGAAAATTCTTCTTGCTCGATCCCTTCGAGGTTGTTTCATCCGCATATTACATTTAATGTGGGAAGAGATTTCACTTAAATTGTGAAAACAAAATTGTCATTTTAAAGGAAAAAAAACATAGTGTGGATTAAATTTATCTGAAAGAAGTTCTAGCCTTTCAGCTGAATTCATGAAATGAACATTACCACAGTTCTTTGCCTGTGTTCTTGCTAGGATTTGTAAAAAGTGGGAACTTTTTAAAAAGAAGAAAATAATTCCAGCTGGCTCAGATTTATAAGTTGAAGGAAATGCATGTCAAGAACATATGGCAATTCATTTCGCAAACATGTATGGGGTATCTATTATATGCATAGTGCAGTAATATGTACTGGAAGATGAAAAAATGTGATAAGTTGTTCCTCACCCAAGGGCAATTTACCATGCCTGGAAAAAGTCTGTGTTTTGCACTAACTTTCTACATGATTTGAGGGAAATATATATTCTCTTGACTTTAGCTTTTACATTTGCAGGACAAAAAAAAAATAATAATTTCCAGGTCACCTTCACAAAATGATGGAGAATTCCGAGGGAGATATACATGAAAGAACCAGTCAACCATACATACAACTAATATTAACTGAGTGCCTTCTGTGTTATAAATAGTGGCAGTACAAGGGTTGACCATGCATACAAGTGTCTATCCTAATTGATTTTATATGCTTTAGGAGTTGGAAAGGACCTGGGAAATCATGAGAGCTGCACAAATGCTCGGGCACTAGAAGAATTTAGCAAGGCTACAACAGAGTGGTGATAGCTGTACCGGCAGTGCTCATTCATTTGCTGGATTTTGTTGAGGGCCCATCATGGAAGAACATTTCATTAACAAAAACCCCACTCTTCAAGTAAATAGCATTAATTTCTCAATTTAGCATTTAGTTTTCACAGTCCAGGTTCCTTTGAGCTTGTCTAATATTTAGGATGGTTAAAATGAGCCTTCTGAGAATTATTCAAAACTAGTAGGACTTAATATGATACACTTCAGGTCCATCCATGTTGCTGCAAATAAGAAATGTCTACTTATGTCTCCTGTCCATTTTTTATTTTTATTTTTTGATATTAAGCTGTATGAGCTGTTTGTATATTTTAGAAATTAGTCCCTTATTGGTAGCACTGTTTGCAAATATATTCTCCCAGTTGGTAGGTTGTCTTTTTTGTTTGTTTATGGTTCTTTTGCTGTGCAAAAGCTTCATATTAGGTGAAGGAAGTCAGACAGAGAAAGACAAATATCATATATTCCGTTGTGTATATATATGTATGTGTGTATGTGTGTGTATACACACCACATCTTCTTTATCTAGTCATCTGTCAAAAGACTTTTAAGTTACTTCCACACCATGGCTATTATAAATAGTGCCTATGTGAATGTGCCTATGTATATTTTTGAGTTAGAGTTTTCTCCAGATATATGCCCAGGAGTGGGATTGCATGGTGATATAGTAAGTTTATTTTTAGTTTTTTAAAGAACAGCCATACTGATCTCCATAGTGGCTGTACCAATTTACATTCCCACCAATAGCATAGGAGGGTTCCTTTTTATCCATACCCTTTCCAGGATTTATTATTTGTAGACTTTTTAATGATGGCTATTCTGATTGGTGTGAGGTGTAATACTACCTCATTGTAGTTTTGATTTGCATTTCTCATACAGAGAGAGACAAATATCATATCATTTATATGAGGAATCTAAAAAAAGAAATTAACTTATTTATAAACCAGAAATAGACTCACAGGCATAGAAACCAACTTATGGTTACTAAAGGGAAAGCAAAGGTGAGGGAGAAATAAACTAGGAGCTTAGGATTAACATATACACATTACTATATATAAAATAGATTAACAACAAGGACCTACTATATAGCACAGGGAACTATATTCACTATTTTATAATAATCTATAATGGAAAAGTATTTGAAAAAGAATATACATATATAAACTGAATCACTTTGCTGTACACCTGAAACTAACACAACATTGTAAATTAAGTGTACTTCAAAAAGAAAGATTAAAAAAAAACTAAAAACAAAAACAAAAACAATTATAGAGCACCTAAAAAAAACCTAGTAAGACTATTAGCACTGACGATTTTAATAGAAAAACTCAATCTTTTATATTATGAAGGGTCATCAAAGCACAGTTCTTTAGGCTTATGGACTCAGCCTAAATATTGTCAAATATGCTTCCCGGACTGTTCTTGAGACTGAAGCCAAATTGGGAGTATTTATCAAACTACAGACATTTCTCCTCAACTTAAATTTCAGTTAATTTTGCTTTGCAACAGATGGTTTTATGAATCAGCTATCTAATAATTTAACAATGACCTTGCTCATTTACACCCTGACGTATTTCCATATTGGACCTCCTATGTAGGCAAAATTTAGTCTCTAACATGTGAAGTATAAGAATGCTGAAAATAGGCCTTTTGTTGAATTAATCATATTTCCTGCACCCTATATTCCCACAGCAATGTCTGCATAACTCTATCTCAAACGTTATCCCACTGAATTATAATAATCCATTTTCAATGTTTGCCATTCAAATCCTATTTTCACTGCTTACCATCTGTGCAGTCTCCTTCTCTTGCAACACAGTGATAATAATATGTCTCTCACAGGTTTGAGACCATGAAATAATACAGAGTGCCCAACAGAACAGTCACCAGAGCCATCTCTTTCTTTTATTGTTGTTGTTTCTCATAAAAATGCCTCTAGCTGAACCCTGTTGAATCTGGTAGGTCCTCCCCTGCAGTGGACCATCACCTCCAGTTAGCCGGGGCTGCTTAAGTGGTCAGTTTTTAAACTCAGCGATTCCGAACATAAACGCCAGGAGGAGCCAGCAATTTGGAACCACACCCATTTAAAAGGAGAGCTCTGGGTCTGGGACTAGGTTTGCCCACCCTCAAAGCTCAGTTCCAGGATAAGTCTGACACAGAGTTGAAACTTAACAAATATTGTAAAGGGGTAAATAATTGTATATGATCACAAGATAAAGCAGATAAAATGTAATTCTAATGGTCATTTGACAAATTTAAGGGTGATGTATTTGAGAAACCAGGCTATGCTGGTACACTGTGCGTGTTGCATAATAACTGACAGTTTACCAAACCCATTCATCTCTGATGTAAAGTTCACTGTGAAAACCAAGCTCATGATTCTTTTCTTTGTTTATTTTTGCAACTTGGAAGTCAAGCATGCTTATTATCTTTAAAAGAAGAATAATTTAACACCTACGTTAGTTTTATTAACTTAGTAAAAGGAACCCTGTGCTTAGTGCTAGATCTACGTTTGAAATTTACTGATTTGCAAGGTGGTTCCTGGCATGTTATTTGGAAGGAGAGAAATGTATGAGGGGAATATGGGGTTAATTTTAAAGACCAAGAATCAAATATCCCTAAGTATCAGTTTCCTCATTTATAAATAGCATTAGTAATTCCTGCCTCATCAGCTTATTAGAAGGACTAAATAAAATACTGCCTTGTAAAAGACAGCAGGCACTAAATAATTTATCCCTCTTTCCAAGGATAACTGCCTACCTTTACAATATAAGGTTAATATTTCTATCATAGCATTATGGAGATTGAAGTAATGTATGCAAAGTAAATTTAAAAAAATAAATTGTTACTAAAATAGGCTATTAATAAAATAAAAATTATTAATAGAGCTGAAAATATTTTATTCCAAATGCTTTAATTTTTTTGTGGGGAGAATTAGGTTTATTTATTTATTTTAATAGTGGTACTAGGGATTGAATCCAGGACCTCTTACATGCTAGGCAGGCCCTCTACCACTGAACTATACCCCTTCCCAATTCCAAATATTTTAAAGGCTTTCTTTAAAGAAACATAAGAAAAATGTTTTTGACGAAATTAGTTGAAAAAATTAAAATAAGACAAGCCTAAAATTAGACTCTGCACTATTTTTAGAGCCTACAAAACATGTGTTCTGACTGACGGGGTCTGTGCCAATTCTTTACCTGGTGGAATTACCTACCATTTCTCTTGTTTAAATAATATAGGAGAACAGATCTTACTGCTGAGTAAATGATACTTAATGTAGTCAACAGGACACTCTTGAAGGAGCAGAATTTTTAAACTTTTCCTACTATGAGGATATTATTTACTAAGTTATTCTTCTAGAGCTCCAATTAGTAGAAGCCTTAAAGAATCTCCACTGTCTGCAAAGCATGGGATAGCAGATTAGTTGCTGGTGGCCTCTAACATTCAACATTACAGTCACATCTCACTTAAAGGCAATGGACTGCTTTTCAGCCATAAAAAACGACAACATAACGCCATTTGCAGCAACATGGATGTCCCAGGAGAACATCATTCTAAGTGAAGTAAGCCAGAAAAAGAAAGAAAAATACCGTATGAGATCGCTCATATGTGGAATCTAAAGGTATACTTTTTGATAAAAGACATTTCTGCAAACAACTGAAAGCTGTATGTTCAATTCAGTCACTAAACTTGGTTAAATATTTGAATGGAAACTCTATAAATTTTATATTTCTTGACTTTATTAACTAAAATAATATCAAATGTTGTGCTTTGTTGTAATTTAGAGTATTTTCATGAGCGTGAACAGTGAAAGCCTGTTTGCCTCCACACTAACTGCCCCCAGATTGCTGTGCTTAGAATGATGATGTTCAGTCCTTCTGTGTGTTTTGGCGTCTCTCTCTGGCAGGTCAGTTTTCAGCTTGTGCTGTCATGTCATCTGCCTCCAACCCTGCTGTATCTCTTGCTGCTACTCTTGCAGATCACTTAGAATAGGGTGATTTTGGTCTGTCCTAGTCTTTTCTGGTTTTAGTTCTGAAAGTCCACATCCTGGGAAACCCTTCAGCTTGAGACACTGGATGCAGTTGGTACTCTGCTTACAAGCTGCCACCTAGTAAAACCGAGATTAGAGCATGTTAGAAGTCATCGTAGGGGATGGAATTTGGACAAGAGCCCAAGGGCTTCCTTCACAAATAATTAATGAACTTTGGCACATGTATTGTTACTGTTATTTTAAGACCTTTTTTTCCCATATACATCTTCAGTTTGTTTGTGTGTTGTGGAGGTTATACTATATAGATTACTTCTCTCTCTAGCTGAGGGAGCTGTGGCCCATATGATTTTAACTTACTCTAAGTGGTTGGAGTCTGCTACCAATTGTTTAGATGTGCCTAGATAGTGTCCACACAGTGACGAACACCCGATTTAATGAGTTCAGAAACAATCAGTCCTGTCATTTTGACAACATGGATGAACCTGGAAGATACTATGCTAAATGAAGCAAGTCAGTCACAGAAGGACACATCCTGCATGATTCCAATTATATGAAGTACCTAAAACAGTCAAACTCATAGAAGCAAAAACCAGGGGATGGGGGAAATGCGGAGTTATTCAACTGGTATACCAAGTTGTCGCTATGCATATGAATTAATTTTAGAGATACAGCATGGCATCTATAGTCAACAATTCTGTATTGTGCGCTTAAAACTTTGTTAAGTGCTGTGTCCTTACAACAAAACAAAACATAAAGAAACCAAACCATATGTCCAAACTCACCAAATTTTATACATTAACTATTTGCAGTTTTTAGTACATCAGTCATACCTCAACAAAACCATTTAAAAGAAAGGGCAAGAAAAAAATCAGCCTACTCATGTGATTGCTTCCAAGTGTGTTGCGAGTCCAGGTAGGAGGTATATCTTATAAGCGTGACTATGGTTTCTAGAAATGTTTCCCTCGTGTAAAATGAATGAGTGCATGTGTACACATCAGCAGTAGCTGGAAAGCCTCATGCGTTCTTCCCTGGCCTGCATATGAATCTTGATTCTGGGACTATTTAACTGAGAAGCCTTAGGAAAATTACTTAACATTTTTTATACTTAGTCTTTGAAATCCTCCCATAAGGACTTAATGAGGTAACATGTGGGGGAAGACATGAAGGCCTGCTGGCTTGTGTTCCCTCGACCTTTCCCTTTCCTCTCCTACTACTCATGTCATTAAAGATTCTTTTTTACAGCACTCCAGCCACTCTGGTTTCCTTGATTTCCTTGAGCACATCAAGTGCACCTCTCCCTCAGAACTTGATGTTTCGATCAGTGTGGAATGTTTTTCCTTCAGAAATCCACATGATACACTCTCTCATGTATATCATAAGTCAGCTCAAAATTCAGCTTATTCAGTGGTCTTCCTCAAGTACTTTCTCCATAGTGCTTTTCACATGATGTTTTATACATAATATGCACATACATGGATGTAGGTATGTATGTATCTGTGTCTATGATTTGTCTTTCCCTGCTAGTCAGGGTTTTTTCATTTTTCTTTTTTTTCCCTTTCTTTCTTTCATTCTTTCTTTTTTTTTTTATTAGTGTATTCTCAGTGCCTAGAATTTTTCCAGGCATATAAATAGAAACTCATTTAGTCTTTGTTAAATAAATAATGAATGAGTGAGTGAATAAATGAATGAATGAAAGTTTTCATCATGAATGGATGTTAAATTCTGTTAAATGCTTTTTTCTGCATCTATGGAGATGATCATGTCATTTTTATTCCTATTGTTTATGTGATGTATCACATTGATTGGCTTATGGATATTGAGCTATCCTTGTGTAACTGGAATGAATCCAACTTGATCATGATGTATGATTTTTTTTATGTATTGTTCAATTTGATTTGCTAATATTTTGTGGTGGAGTTTTGCATCTATATTCATCAGAGATATTAGCCTGTAATTTATCTTTTCCTTTTTTTTTTTTTTCTTAGTGTCTTTGTCTGGTTTTGGTTATGTCATGGTAATGCTGGGCATGTAGAATAAGTTTAGGAATGTTTCCTCCCCTTCAGTTTTTTTAAAATAGTTTGAGAAGGAAAGGTATTAACTCTTCTCTAAGTGTTTGATAGAATTCCCCTATGAAGCTGTCCAGTCCTGGACATTTGTTTGTTAGAAATTTCTGAATGCAGGAATAGAGGTTGCAAGAGAAATTGACATTAGAGTAAACTCTATAGACTAGCCTATAGATTAGTGTATTTGAGGAAAATCACCATCCTTGCATTTGCATTTGGGATGTTGAGATAAAAATTACAAGCAAAGATGAGCAAAGAATCAGGTGTGACTGTAATGATTCTGACTTTTTCCACTCATTCACCTTACATAAATTATACTGCCTGTTCTGAATCTCAGCCTCAACTGACTATAGGAAGACATATTCCTGTTTGGCTTATCTCACAGAACTGCTATGTGGATCAAATTAAAAATAAAAAATGCAAAAATGCCTTGACAAAGTAAAGTGCTATATAAAAATGATATGAACATTGTGAGCATTATGTGTTTAAACCAGAGTCCTCTAAATTGGACTAGACATGATTGAAATATTTGAATTTCTCTTTCCACTTAAGGTTTTATTTCATTCTTCTGTAGGTCTTTTTTAATGTTTATTTCATGAATTGTATTCTATATACAAAGTTGTATTTGTTTATAACTTATAGATGAACAAACATGGGTGTATTTGCAGTATATGTTCAAAATTTTTTTCCTGATGGAATGTGCAAACAAAAAAAAAATCAGAGAGCATAGTTTTAAATGATAGTGACCATTAAAAGTGTGTTTTTATCTAGACTGACTGGAGATTTAATTTATTTAATAGATACACACTTACACTCAATATGTGATATGTACCTGACATTATTTTAAACACTTTCCAAATATTGGCTTGTACAGTATGAATGGAAAACCGCAAATGTAAAATAGGATTTCTCTTAAACTATATATTCTCAGTGGGGGTAGTGATATTGCTCCCAAGGGAGTAAATATTGGTTCTTGGTGGGAGAGAGAGCAGCTCTTACTCTTTTTACGCATAAAGCACAGATATACAAACAGTACATACTTATATACAATACATCTGTGATATTGACATTTCATGGGGTTAGGAAAACAACATCTGGAAAAACTCTTTAGGATTATTAATGATAAAAATAGAAATAAATGGTGAAACACAGTCCCAGAAACTGAAGTGACATAGGTTATTTTCAAAAGGTGATATGCCTCAAGAAAGTTATGTAGAAGCATTTAAAATGGAACCAAATTGTGTAGATGCTTCAACATTGCACAATATTTACAACAGAGAAATTCTAGCTTGTGATTTACTTGGAAGAAGAGAGGAACAAAGATAAAAATCTGAAAATTGTTGACTTCTGGGTCAACAATAAAACACTCCAAAATGGCAAGCACTGCTGACATGGATAATAAGTTGTACTTACTAGTGATCATTTAGAGTTTTGAGAAGCTTGTAATACATAAAATCATTGGATATCTACACAGATTTTTGAGGTAGTTTTCATTGGCTTTGTATTTTATAAATGAGGAAAATATCGCTTTGGGAAGTTAGGTAGGAGAACCCAAACCCCATTCTTTTAGCTTCAAAATGTCATTGTCTTTCTCAGTAAAAGCAAACATTTAAAATAGTTTATTTTTTGAGAATGTACCATAACTTTTTAACATCAACACTTGGGTTATATTCTCTGAGACAATATAATTTGTTCATTATAATTTAGAACATTTACTTCTTTCTGCCATGCATTATATTTCAACACAGTATATTTTCATACAGTAACAATAACATTATAATAGTATTGCTAATTTGAGCTCTTTTCCTTGAAGTAAGTGTTGAAATAATCTATAATTTTAATTAGAAAAGTCCTCTAAAGATGTTAACCTTTTTACTAAAACCAGGCCATCATTACCATTTCATGTTCATTTCATAGACGATGTCTGCTGTACTCTACTGAGTAGCGTCTGGGGAAGTTGGTCCCTAACAGATGAGTGAAATTGAATCTCTGTCTCAGCACTAAGGCAGTGACAAGGTGGCTTGCTGAATGAATTCTCTACTTAAGTGTTTCTATTTTAACTGAGTTTCTTTAATAATTGGGAGATTAATTGAAGAAAATCAAAATATACCATTAGAGTTGAAATCAGTTGATGATGTACTGGGCAAACTTTACTTAGGCCACTGTGGTTTCTAGTTTTTCTTTTATTAATCAGTGTTTATAATTCTGAAGCTAAAGTAGGTATGGGATTGTTTCCTCTGATAGACTGGAAAGTTCTTGCAGCAAAGGTATATATCTTGTTTGTCTGATGGTCCCAGTATATATCTATATTAGTTTGATACAGCTGTCCTAATAACGTATCACAGACTGAGTGCCTCAAACAATAGACATGTATTTTCCAAGTTCTGGAAGTTAGCAGTCCAAGGTCAAGGTGTTGACAGTATTAGCTCCTTCTGAGCACTTTCTTTGTCTCCTGTAAATAAGCACTTTCTCCCTGTGTCTTTATGTGGCCGTTCTCTGTGTGTGTCTGTGTCCACTTATTAGGCTATTAGTCATGTTGGATTAAAGACCACCCTATAAACCTCATTTGATTTTAATTGCCTTCTTAAATATCCTATCTCCAAATACAGTCACATTCTGTGTTCCTGATGGTTGGGGCTTCAACCTATGATTTGAATTGTTTTTCAGTAATTCAACTTATAGCAATAGCCTAGTACCTGGTTTATGGTACACTCTTAGTAAGTGGGCATTGATTGAATTACTTTCTTATACAAAACACCAAAGAATAGCAGGGGAGCTAAAGATTTTCACTTTTCTTTAATAAGCCTAATTTGTGAAATATAATATGTATATGCATAAAACATATATTCAGCTTGATAAGTTATGAAAACATTGGCAACCTATGCAACTACCACAAGTCAAATATAAAATATTACCAGTTCTTCTCAGACTCTGCCAGTAAATAATTCTTTCCTCCTCACCACCATCCTGACTTCTAACAACATAAATTAGTTTTGCCTGTTTTTGAACTTTATATAAATGGATTCATAGAGTCTATATTCCTTTGCATTGACTTATTTCACACCATATTATTTTTATGAGATTCATCCATATTGGTGCATGCAGTGGGAATTTGTTCATTTATATTACTATACAGTATTTCATACTATTAATATGCCATAATCTGTTTTGTCTATCTACTAATTATAAACAACAAGGTTGTTTCCAGTTAAAGGCTCCTATGAATAATGCTTGCTATGTACATGATTATACGTGACCTTTTAAAAACATATATACACATAACATAATCAGCATACACCTAAGAGAAAAATTGCTAAAACCTGGTAATTTTATGTTCAGTCTTGTAGCTGACTTTATTTTTTTTTTAATTTCCACCAACAATATAAGAGAGTTCCAGGAGCCCCATATCCTTAACAGCAGTTGGTATTGTCGGTGTTTTTACGAGTAGGTGTGCAACATCTCATTGTGGCTTTTATTTGCATTTTTCAGATAATTTGTTAGGATGAGTGCATTTTCATGTAGTTACTGAAATCTGAATAACTTGTGAGGTATCTGTTGAAATCGCTCACCTATTTTTAGTTATCTTTCTTTTTCTTAGCAACTTGTAGGAGTTTTGTATATCTGAGATGTTAACCTTTTGTTGAAGGCATATCTTGCAAATATCTTCTCTGAGAGAAGATATTTTTGTTTCATTTTAATAGCTCTTTTGGGATATAGTGGACGTAAAGTAAATGGCACAATTTCAAATGAGTATACAACAGTGTAAATAGTACCACAATCGAGTGAGTCTCAAAGTCCCTTGGTAATCCCGCCTCCTGCTACTCCTTGCCCTGTTCAGTCTATATATTTTCATCTAACCTTTTCATCTTCCAGCTCACTAATTTCTTGTTATGTGGGTTTTATGTGCTGTTAAGGGTTTTTTGACCATGGCACTACTGGCATTTTGGACTGAAGAACTCTTTGTTTTGTGGGGCTGCCCTGTGTGTTGAAGGGTGTTCAATAGTATCACTAGTCTCTACCCACAAGAGGCCAGTGGCATCTCCCAAATGGTACAACCCAAATTGTCTCCAAACATTACCACACGTCTTTTGGGGGGCAAAATCATCCCTGGTTGAGAAACACAAAACATACCCATTGGGTTCATAATTTTAGTTATTGCATTGTTACCTTCTAGAATTTCCATGCAAGTCTCTCTTTTTATACTTTTAAATTCTCTGCTCATTCTTTCTGTTTGTTTTAATTCTATTTCATTCATGTATGATAAGTTATTATAAAATACATGTCTGAAAACTCCAGTATCAGGATCTCCAAGGGTTCTTTTTCTATTGTATCTTTGTTTTTCAGTCAAATCCTAATCTACCTATGAGTTCATCTATCTCTCACCTCTAACTGGAAGCCTTTATTCTTAATCTAGTCAAGTACTAAGATAGCTGAAGGCTAGCCTTAGTCATTGTGAAGGCAAGCTTATTTCGTGTTCATCCTTACTTCTAGGGAGTAGCCGTTCACAGTGTTAATGAAAGTCTTCTGGTGTTTACCAGGAGCCCTTTTCTTTGGTGGGTCCTGAATTCACTCTTTGCCTCCCAGGTCTGTGATGCTTATCTATCTATGTTCAGCTTTTCAGCTTCCTAGCCTCTGCTTTAACATGAGAAAAGCAGCACTAAATGCAAGCTCATTTCTCTTGGCTTTACTTCCCTTCCAGCTTTCGGTCTCTCAATTCTTCACTGCTTTGCAAGCTCTGTGTGCCTTCAAACAGATGTTTTAATGTATTTTACAGTTTTTCTAGTTGTTCTCAGAGGGTTGGTTGTTTCAGACTAACCTAGATAGCCATTGCCAGAAACCTACCTACTATTTTCCCTTAGTTAAAAATCCATCTGCAGAATGCTGGAATGCTCTAAGACTTGGATACATACCTTTTTTTCCCCTTCTCTCTACTTCTCTCCTAGGTGATCAGCTCTATCTAGTTCACAGCCTTAGTTTTGTTTTTCTGTTTGTCCTGTTGTTTTATTTTTCCAAAAGTTTTATAAATAATTGCAGTGACAAGAAAAAAAATTCAAACACAAAATAAGGAAAACAGTTAATAACCTTCACCCAAATCTTTACCTTCCAATTCCCCCAAAATAAACAATATTAATAGCTGTAACTTTCCAACTTGTCCTCATGTTTATACACACATATACATGTGCCTCCCTGCCCAAGACCCATAAATACAAAGAATTTATGACTTGCTCATTTTCATAAAGGGCAGCTTATATAAGCATGTTAGTATGGATTTAAGTTTTCTTTTCTTTGGTTAAAAATGTTTTGCGTATTGTGTTCAGTCTTGCAGGCCATTGCACGAGGGCCTAGCACATCGGTTTTAGGAACTGCATAGTGTTACACAGTAAAGACACAGCACACTTTTTCAACTGTTTTCATATTGAAGGACAATTCGCTTATGTCATGTTTTTGTCATGATGATGCTATAATACCCACCTACATACATAGATCTGGAGAGAAGACTCACCTCAGTAGGATTACCAGGTCAAGGGATCTGTATGTTTCAAACATAAGGGGAGGAGGGTATAGCTCAAGTGATAAAGTGCCTGCTTAGCAAGCACTAAGTCCTGGGTTCAGTCCCTCGTACCTCCTCTAAAAATAAATAAATAAACCAAATACTCTCCCCACCCCACCCCCTGCAGACACAGTGTATTTTAAATATAAAACATGTTGCTCCATAGCTTTGCAAAATGTTTTTATCCGTTAACATTACCATTAGCGTTGCTTGTGAACCCACTATTCTGGTTGAACAGGACATTTTTATGTTTTTTTTTTTTTTAATTTCAGGCAATCTGAAGATGAAAATGATCTCCTTTGTCTTACTTTGCTTTTTTCTGACTGATAGAAAACCACTGCAACCTGATTATGTGTATATATTGCCAAGTTTTTTAATCAATACTAAGATCCCTGGTAACAATACAAAGTCAAAAATACCTACTCTAAAGTGTCAAGAAAATGGCAGGATGATTTCAGTGTAAATCTATAGAGAGATCATTACGGTGTCAAAATGAAAATTTTAAAAGTCAATACATGCTGAATGCACTGACATCTGAGACTGACTCATACTGTCAAGTTGAAGGAGGATGAGAGTCTGTCAAGGGAGGTTTGCAAAGATCAGGCTGGGGAATCAGGCCAAGTTGAAGGAACAAAGACCTCCCTGTATGAGCTCCATTATAAAATTATGAGATTAAGATGAAATCAAATGTTTCTCTCCATTAAGGAATTTATTCAGTGTCATATTGTAATTCTAGAATTTCATCTGTCACTCATCTGAAATGAGCAGCATTCTCAGACTAAAATTTATTTTGTTATTAGAGAAGACTATAAGGGAACTTTACCTGGTCTTATGCATGCCAGACATCTGAAATTTTTCTTTAGTTTTCAGGTAGCATCCACCCAAAGTAGCTATCTATTTATAGTAGTTCCTAAAGTATCATTTAACTTGATCTACTGTTTGTAGAAATAAAGTCCACATTATTTAGTAATGAGCACCCTTTATTTCTTGCTGTAAACACAAATGTGCACACATACACTAAAAATTCTGTAGGTAGTTCAGATAGTTCACAGAAGCTCATTGATTCCATTAAGTCATCCTCAATACCAGGTGTAGGTATAGGTAAGTGAGTGACCTCTGTGCTAGACAGGTAGGAATTTTCTTTAGGGCTTATAATATTCTCATCTGACAATTTGATGTGATAGAATGGCTGGACTTTGTCTTATGGCTCTTCTGTTTTATTTTTGCTTAAGCATTTCTTTAAATTTTAAAGGATTGATTACTCCTCTTTCCTAAATATTTTTAAACTTTCCTTCTCAATTGGATTCTTATCAGTGTTTAAACTCTCTCAGTTCTCTCTAATCATGGACAAAATAAATGAAGAACCTCCGAGCCACATCTGCCTCTGACTCCTGCTCTCCCCCACTCTCTTTCAACAAAGGATCTCTCAAAGGTGTCCTCTACTTCCTCTCCCTCTTCTCCGGCTCAGTCCTCAGCCCACTCCAGCCAGATCCGCCCTCTTCAAACAATTCCCACTATGATCACCAGCGACCTTCAGCAATACTTGAGCTCCCAGAGGGTGCTGGCCATCATTCTTTTTACCTTTTTTGTTTGTTTGTTTGTTTGTTTAATAAATATTTCCTTCAACTATCATGAAGTCATATTCTCAGTTTATCGTTCTAACACCTGAGCCTTTTCTCCAGCCCAGTTGCATGATCCTTCTCCTTGAGCTACTGTTGTCTCTCAGCAGAAGTACAGGAATCAACTCCTCATTGAATTTCTCAATTTCTCTCCTACATTTGTCTCCTCTTCTTACACAGTGTAGCCAGAATAAAACTTCCATGATGAACACCTGATGATGTTATTTTTCTATGAAAGCTTTTCAGTGGCTTCCCATTGTTCTTAGGATAAACACCTCAATCCTCTAGCTGTTCTACAAGGCCCAGCACCATCTGGCTCTGGCCCTGTCTTCAACCTCTTTTATTCCACACTCTTCACTGGCCACCCAAGTACCACAATGCCTCCACCAGAGTCTTGGAGGATGCTTCTTATCTGCTTGTAATGATTTTCCCTTCAGTCTAAGTCTTGTTAATGCCTACTGGTTCTTTAGATCTCAGTTAGATCATTCTCTCCTCAGGAACCCTGTCTGATGCCTAGATCTGGTCGTGTACCTTTTAGGCACCCTCTTGTCAACATGTACCTTTCCTTTATGCCATTCACCACAGTTAGAAATTATACATGGCTTGGTGTGATTGTCTTGCATTTTCTGTACATGTACTGCAAGCATCCTGAGGACAGGATCCATTTCAACTTTTACTCACTAATATGTCCTTAGTGCCTAATGTGATTACTTGCATATAATAAGTGCTGAACTACAGCTGAACTACTAAATCTTCTTTAGCTCATTTCTTTGGAAGGCATATTTCTCCCAGTGCACTCTGAAAAAAGTTATTTATAGCTGTCCTGGCCTGGAGTTCTCTGTTTAGGCTTTCTTTCCTGTCTCTACCTCTCAGGAATTTATTCAGATATGTATCAAAAATATCTACCATATAGGATGTAGTAGATTTCATTAAAGATCCCAATTTTCATGTTTCCCTGTATCTGCCTAACACTGTTCCACGTGACTTTATATGTCCTTCCATTAGAACTCCAGAGTAAATTTTCCCACCCTTAATTTTGGGTTCAGACTTGCTTTGGCTGTTGGAACCTTAGCTGATGTCATAAGCAGAAGTCTGGAAAGCCTTAATATCATTGGGCTTACTCTTTTGCATTATCACCCTCACCATGACAAGAGTATGCCCAGAACAGCTGCTGATCCCATGAGGCAAATGAGAGAGGATTGGGCAAAGTCATCTCCAGATGACCCAGCTCGATCAGCCGACCCCTAGAACAACTACAGACTATGCACTGGTCATGTGCTTCTGAGGTTGCTGTGGATGTTTGCTATGCAGCTTTACTGTGGCTGCAGCTAAATGATACAAGGTGTTGGGGAGAGTAAATGAGATATTGATGCAAAACATCTGAAGCAGAGACTACTTTTTCCTTTAATTTTCCTTTAGATGAGTTTGTATGAAAATGACACTCCTTGCAGTTTCTTCAAAGCACTTGAGTACTCTTTGCACTTTCTTCAGTGATACCTAGCTGAAACCTCAGTAAGTCTTGGTCGGATGAGACAGAAACCTAGCTCCAGCTGGATGGAGCCAAAGGCAGGGAATTGTGATGTGCTGGCAGTTGTTTTATTGAGCACCAGCTCTTCTTGGAGCTTCATTGATCCTTTTTTATGGTGGCTTGCTTACTCTTTCATTTCATTTCTTCCATTATCTTTATTGTTTTCTTTTTTTGTTGTTTGTTTGAGTTTACACTGGTCTACTTTTACTAGTAACTTCTTGAGTTGAAGAATTCCATTTACAATAGTAATCTTTTTTATTCTTGTATGCACATTAAATGGTTACGGATCTCCTCTACCTTCTTCCCCACACCATCCCTCTCAACACGGTTTACTTTTTTAAGAACACATAGCTATGAAGCTGCAGCATCAGGACTCAAACTCACATTACCAGAGTGCCTAGCCTTGTATCTGACCAATACCAGACACTCAGATGGTTGATGATTAAACGCCTAGATGAAATGGTTGAAACAAGAATAGATTTTGTTCGTTGGCACAGTGATGGGGAGGGTAGGAGTAGCGGGGCTCTTGCTTTCTGCACTTCACAGTTGAAGGGTGCTCTC
The DNA here is from genome assembly GCF_036321535.1 of Camelus dromedarius. NCBI lineage: Eukaryota > Metazoa > Chordata > Mammalia > Artiodactyla > Camelidae > Camelus > Camelus dromedarius. The sequence goes on from NC_087436.1 coordinate 113,802,046, forward strand.
AAGAAGCAGATATGTCTTGGACATTTCTGAATTTGAGATTTTGCTACCAAGGCACCCAGAGGAGAAATGATTAACCCTAGATGCCACCTCAGCCAAGGCAAGACGATCTGAAATGTGATACTGGCATTTTAGGACTGCTCAGTAATTCAACATTCAAGTCCTTTGTAAATGCTATACATTTCTTCCCTTAATCATCACCATCCTTCATCTGCCCAGCAGTCATGTTTAGAACAAAGCAAATGTTAACAGAAGAAGAGGCAGCCAACACTTTAATTCAGCTTTAAGCATTAGCTGCATTTCAGATGCTGTACAAAAGCTTTGAATAATATATATATATTATTATATATATATTAATAATATATATATAATAATATCTCCTGTATTATTTCAAGAGAGGGAGGAAAAAAGATTTACTTCAGTTACACAGGATGTATTAAATTATTCAGTCGAGAAATCAAATTTTGATTACCAAAACAAACGTTTTGTTTAAAATCTCTGGTAGAAGTGTAAACTACTTGAAATTATTGTTTTACTTCCATATTGTCTCAGTGGTTTTGATCTCATCCTCAGACTATCAGTACGAAGCACAGCACCAGACTGATGCTGTTCAAATATAGCTGAGACTTTATCCCTTCTCTACTCGACAACAGTGCAGTGACGGATAACTCCTCATCCCAAGAGATTAAGAGCCCCAATTTTGACAACCATCATATGGTCCTACAAAATCTGGCCCCTCCTCCTAGTATGCAGACCTCATCTCCTTTGACCACTCCCAGCCCCTTGGCTAAATCTACTCCAGCCATATTGACATTGTTGCCTCTCCTTAGACATATCTGGTGGGCCTTCCTTTAGGCCCCTAGTTCTAGCCCTTTCCTACGCCTGCAGCATTCCTCCCCTTGAAAGCCTCATAGGTTGTACACTTTCTCTTCCATCTAGCCGAGACCCGATGCCATCCTCCATCTCTGGCCATCCCTGAATAATCCATTTATAATTGAAACCTGTCTTTCCTGCTCCCACCCTGGCACTTTTGATTCCCCTTGACAGTTTTTATTTTTCTCAAGAGCATTTATCACCATCTAATATGCTACAGAGATACACATACACATATTAAAAAATATATTCTTTTATTTATTATCTGAATGACACCACCCCAGCAATATCAACTTTATAGATTTTCTTTTATTTTATACCTAATGTATCTTCAATTCCTAGAACATTGTCTGGCACCATGAGGCCATTGATAAATACTGCACAACGAATAAGTGAATGAATGAGTTAAAAATACCACTTATTACATCTTTACTATGTAAGGCACTTTTCTATGCACTTTACATTGTTAATTCATTTAATTTGATAAGGTAGGTCCTAATGTATTCCTCATATTAAAGTTGAGGAAAAGGAAGCACACAGAAATTACCTACCTGTTGCAGGACACATGATGGAATTTTAAAGTAATTTCTCTGCTCAAAATCATTGACTATTTTGCTACTGCCACTGGAACAAAGTACCATGATTTCAGCTTTGCATCCAAGCCTCCCTGCAGTCTGACACCTTATCATTTTCCCAGGTAATTGACTTATTCTCCCCTTTCCAAGTGCACTGAGAGTCCCCACAAGAGGAAGAAATAGGTAATTATAATAAGAGGCAGAAGGCCTAGTGTAATGACCTGTGACTGTCCTCTTAATGTGGACCAGCTACCACATAAATCTGTTATATGTACTGTTTTACAGTCCTTACCACAGCCCACGTGAGAAGACCGAGACTTAGAGAAGTTAAGCCATTCTTCCAAGTTCAGACAGGTCATCAACAACCGAGTCTGTAATTCTTCCTGGGCACTCAGAGCTCTGTATGTAGGAGTCCCAACATAGAGGATGCCACACAGTTGGGTTCTCTGCTCCGGGCATCAAAGGGCTGAAATAAAAAGGCGTTGGCTGGACTGTACTCTTTTCTGGAGGCTCCTGAGAAGAGTCACTTCTGAGCTCATTCACATGGTTGAAAGGATTGTTTTGGTTGTAGGACTGAGGTTTCCATTTCCTTGCTGGTTGCCAGCTGGGGGCTGTTTTCAGTGCCTAGAGACCATTCACAGTCCTTGCATCCTGGCACCTTACATCGTCAAAGCTAGCAATCACACTTCAAATCCTTCTCATGATTTGAGGCTCTGAATTCCTCTTTATCTGACCTCTAGATCTATATTTAAAACCCTCATTCGATAAAGTCAGTTTCACTCATATAATCTCTTTATCTTAAGGTCAACAGATTTTAGAGCTTAATTACATTCTGCAGATTCCTTTTTGCCATATGGTCAACCACAACCGTGGGAGTGATATTCTGTCTTAACTGTAGATCTGGGATTGTATAGGAGTGGGAGCATTGAAGGACATTTTAGAATTTCTGACTATCATGCCCTCCTCCTGACTTCACATTCCTTTATTGTGCCTCAGACATCTACTCATTCTCCTGATAACTACTTTGTCTCTTTCTTAGAAAAATGCCAGCATACACATATGAATCCTGCCTGTGCTCAAGGAAGCCTGGCCACTGGCCGTGGACTCTCCCTTCCATATTATCCTTTTTGGTATGAAAATAGGCAGAGAGGAAGGCAAGCACCAAGACAGAAGGTTTTATTTGCCATGTGTGTTGATTTCCTATGTCTGCCATAAAAAATTAACACAAATTTGGTGGCTTAGAACAAACATTTATCCCACAGTTCTTTAGATCAGAGGGTTGATATCAGTTTCACTGGGCTAAATGCAAAAGTGTCTGCAAGGCTATATTTTCTTCTGAAAGCTTTATGGGAGGATCCATCTCCTGCCTTTTCCAGCTTCTGGAGGCTGCCTGTACTCCTGAATTCATTGCCCCATTTCTCCCACCTTCAAAGCCAGCAGTGTTGCATATCCCTGATCCATCTTCCATCATCAGTCTCTCTCTCGCCATATCTGAGAAAGGTTTTCCTCTTGTAAGGACACACTTGCTTAGACTGGACAATCCAGAATAATATACCTGTGATCGTATCTGCAAAGCCCCTTTTGCCCTGTGAGATAACATTCACAGTCTCAGTGTTATGATGTAAAAATCTTTGGATGGGGAGAGTATACATTACTCTTCATATTACATCATATCAAAAAGTTTGAGCTTTCATCTGAAGATGGGTAGTCATTGAAGGAGTTGCAGCATGAAGTGACTGAGACATATTTGCATATGAGAAAGACTCCTCAGTTCTAGGTTTCAAACTAATGATAGAGGATGGTCATATTAACCAATAACAACTAACTCAGTGTGGAGTACCAACCACATTTCCAGTGCCATCTGAAGTGTTTTGCAACCTCTTTTTAACCCTTATAAGTTAGATAATATTGCACCAGCAATAATCCCATTTTATAGATGATAAAACAGATGCACAAAGGATTTTAAAGTAGCAAGTGCCAGAGCCAAGATTAAGTCCAGGTAGTCCGGTTTCCAGAGCCAAAATTCTAACCACTAAAGGAAACTGCTGTTAGCAGTGCAGAGAGTACCTCGTACCTCCTCCCATACTTTGAAAGAGGAAGAAAGCATGGTCACAGTGGCCCAGGAATGATTTACAGATGCAGTGGAACATGCAAAGAGGACATAAAAAGAGGGAGGACTTGAAAGTCTAGAGAAAGACTTGCTGATGAATACCTTAACTATAGTCAAATCTATGTCCTCCCTTTTCTATAAAATTGGATCCTTGGTCCCTGTAATTGCTTGACTCCTTGAATTTCGAAAGGATGAATCAGGGGCACTAGGAACAATATGTGCTGATAGGTGCAGTCTTCCCCTTTGATTGCTACCTTGCAAGTTTCACAAATAACTAACCACCAGAGCGCTTGTCTCTCTCATACCAAATTCCATTTTGATTTTTTTCAGCCCTCTTGATTCTCATCACTTTGTGCCAAAATTGTGTTTTTCCAAAGATGTTTTCAAAAATGTTTTTGTTCTATTTAATAGGCTCAGTTTTCAATGTTTGGGCTGAAATTGAGGAGGTGCTTTATGAAAAGTGAATGCATTTGAATGGTGAAGCTCCCTGTGAACAGAAATACAGTATTGTCCTACTCTGAAGTTCCTAAGAGCCAGCCTCTGTTATTTTATTTCTAGATTTCCTTCCATCTTCTTCTTTAAAACTTTTCAAAATGACATCAAACAGCTTTCCTTTTGCTAAGGTAGGCTAATGGTGCAAGGATTATCAAGTAGGGACAACCAGAGCTATTGTTCTTATAAAATATATTAATTTTTTAAAAAAGGAAAACTTCCTTTCCAGCTACTCACTGAGAAATAGCGCCTCTATTTCTCTAATCCTTAAAATCAGAGATGGTCACAGAAAGAGATAGCTCATCAAAAAACAAGACAATGAGGCCACCCTGTATACCACCTCCAAGAAAGGGACAATTGTGTCAAAAGAGAGAGACAAGAAAGCAGCATTTACTGATCACTGCCTTTGTGCTAAGAAAGGCACTGTGCTACTTAATGTACCTTAAGTCACTTGGTCTTTTGAAAAGTCCCCTGAGCCAACTACTCTTATCTCCAGTCTGCAGTTGAAGAAATCGAGACATGGAGAAGGTAGGCAACTTATTCAAAAGTTTTGTGAGTGATGAGGCCAGGGTTTGAATTCAGGTATTTCTTGCAGTAATAAATTACATCACTTACCTTGTCAATTTAGTATTGTTCTGATAAATGATTCTTTATGACAATTTCTACTTATCAGAGATACAAGAGAAACAGAAGTTTCGTAAATGTGTTCAGAGAGAAAAATAATCACCTGCTGACATTAAACATGTGTCAAAGAATGCACTCCTAAACCTATAATGTAAAGTATAACTTAGTAAAATGCGATATGGATTCCTTCCCTAAATTTTTTTTCTTGTAGGTTGAAAAGCTAGCATTTCATATATATACACACATATAGATAGATAGATAGATAGATAGATAGATAGATAGATAGATAGATAGAGGAGTTAATAAATAACATTTTATTTAGTTGCAGCACTGTCTAGTATTTCTTCAGCACTTTTCCTAACGCATTATCTCACTGAATGCCCCATCCTTCCATGAGCTAGGCATTACTTGAGCTCCTGTACTTTTATTAAACTGAGGCTCAGGAGCAGTTCAGCTGCATGAGTAAGATAGTGCAGTTAATGAATTGTAAAGCCAGACCTAGAACATTGCTCTTCAGCTACCAAGATATAATTCTTCAGGCCATGTAGTCTGACATCCTAATTAACCTATGAATAGAAACAGTAAAGTCTTATAAATACAAAGAGAAGACAGTTTCTGTAGGACAATGTAGGGCAGTTTGACCAGTGAGAAATTTTTCATCCTCTAGCCTTCTAAAAAGATTTTCTGTATCTTTACTCATTTATTAGTTTGATCACTTATGACTCGGACTTCAAACTCACACCTTGACCCCTTCAGCATTGGTGCATATAAACCCTTTCCATGGTATTTCAGTTCAGCTTTCTTCTACAGCCTTCAATTTGGCTTATACATCTCCATACCAATATCCCCTATGAGGTTAGAATTTTTTTTCCATGGACATGGACACCCAGAGTCCAAACCACACGTGTCTAGGCCAGTTGTGAATCCCACGGTAGCAGCAAGTAGGACCAAAAGCAGTTAACAAAGGAGGAAATCCTAAGAGGGAGCTTGTAGAAGAAGAGAAGCTAGAGTTGAGTTTTGAAAAGTGAGTAGGATACAGTGAGATAAAGAGGAGGAAAATGAGAAGGGTAGCAGAATGGATAGCAATATTGGGAAAGAGAGTGAGAAGCGAAACCTTGTTCATTAAATTCCAAAGTTGTAAATTAAAATTTAATTGAAAACTAAATTCTCCAGTTTTAGTTAGTCTCCTAAATTATTTGCAAGCATACACACACACACACACACACACACACTCACACACACATACACACACACTCACACACACACACAGAGCTGTTATTTAAGGTTCACGGAATCCTCACTTTCTGGTTCAAAGCACATGGAAACAAAGGGCTTTGGAAGATTTTGTAAAAATGCAATTATTGCAAAAGCACAATTTTGTCAGTTTGTATTTATAATCAAAGCACAGTAGGAATTTCAAAGTAAATGCAATCCTTGTTATGTCAGAAAGCTCTGAAGTCACTGTCTTAAAAACTAAAGTAGGGGCAGTTGCAGCAAAAAGTTGCACATCTTAAAGGCCTAAAGTTCTGACATATGACTCCTATCAGTAATGTCCTAAAGAAGTCATATCTAACTGATGTGGTCGATTGTCTGTTTGACATTTTATGATGCATACAGATAAAGAGGGAGAAGAAAGAGATTTAGCAGTTATTGACCACATACTAAGTGACAAGAACTCAGTATTATACTTAATATTGTTCATATTATTGCATTCTCACAACAGCGCTAAATGTAAAATATTGTGCACATTGATAAGATGACAAAAAGGAGAAACAAGTTAAATACCTTTGCTAATGTCAGATACACAGAATTTTTTGGAACCAGTTTTTAAGTTTAAGTATTAGTTGCCAAAGGCCATGATATTTACACATTTTCAAATGTATGATATGATTGGTCTCTCTCTCTCTCTACACAAACACACACACACACACACACACACACACACATCAGAAAATCAGTATAGCATGATTTATTCATTTGTTCTATTGATGTATTCATGAAATTAGAAGTAAGTGCTGGTTTTTGTTTTGCTTAAGTTCAGAGATGGAATACACTGATGTATATACATAATAAGACCTATCATTTAAATATCATAAAATTCATTCCAGAAAATTATCTTTACAAAAAAATAAACAATAATAAAAATACTTTCTTGCTACTGTGGTCATAATTGGCTAACATATTTAATGAAAACCCCAAGTGTCAGTGAATTAACATAATTCAAGTTTATTTTGTCTTAGAGTCCACATAGATTAATAAATAGCTTTTGCGGTAGGGGGGAGACTTCTGCCTCATACAGTTTCTCAGGGATCCAGGCTCCTTCTTTCTTGGAATTCCCCCAACTTTACAGTACATATGATCCAACAGGAAGAGACCATGTGCAAGACATGTAGGGCCCATTAAAACGCACCTCAGAGGTAGCAAGCATCATTTCTGGTAATACTGCATCAGCCAGAACTGATAACACGGCTCCCTCCTTAATTAAAGGAGCTTGGGAATGTGTTCCTGACTGGAGCGCTTTCCCAATATCAGTTATAAACCACACACACACAAAAGCAAATGAATAGTTTGGTAGTCTGCAAACCATCTCTTTCCCTTGTCTATTCTTCTGGTCACTGAAGATCTAAGCACACCTGTGTTACTACCTAACAGATTACAGCAAACTTAAGAGTCATGAGACCTCTATATCAAGTTTTCTGTAGACCAGGTGTTCAAGCATGGCCTAGCTGGGTTCCTTGTTCAGATTCTTGCAAGTCTGCATTCAAGCTGAGGATCGGGCTGAATTCTTATTTGGAGGCTCAACTGGGGAAGGGCCTACTTTCTAGTTCTCTCAGGGCATCAGTAAAAAAAGTTTGCTGTTGCTATAGAATTCATAGCAGCCTCCTTCTTCAAAGCCAGGAATAGAGGGGAAGAGACTCTAGAATGTGTCTGTAACAAGACAGTCTTATGTAACATAGCATAAACATGGAGCAACATGTCATTAGCATTACCATATAATGTAATGTGGTTATGGGAGTGAAATTTTATCAGCTCTGCTATTGGTGATTGATGACTGCTGTTGGTCTAGTGATTAGAAGTGAGTTACAGGTCTTGCCCACACCCTAGAGAAGGAGATCATTACAGGATGTGCATACCAGAAGATGGGAACCACGGGGGCCACCAAAACATACTTATTCAATCACAAAACACATTCCGCTCTACCCTCCTGAAGAAATCCAGACATTCCATGCAGTCACTACGTCTAGCTTAAACTACAAGATATCTGGGTTAGGTACAGTGCTTGCCATCTGATCTGAATGTGACAACTCTTTGTCCAACAACTTAGGAACTAAAAATATAAGTTATCTACTCCCACACACCAACACACATATCACAATAATACAAGACAGAAGTAAGTCCAGAATGACCACAATAAAACATTTGCTTCAAAAACTGGAAAACTGAAAGGTCTGTAACAGGCAGTGGTCAACAGCAGTTGTGGGATCCTGCTGGATGGGCTTTATGAAGATTGTCTGTGTGTGGGAAAGTTACTTCACTAGGCACTGCCTCTAATCTCTAAGTGGCAGTGAGATATCCCTAGACATCATGATCCATTGCCCTGGGTCTGCCAGCTTCTTCCTACTATGGTCCACTTTGAACACATTCGAAGTGGGCATGGGTTATCTAGGGGGATCTCTTTGGTGATAAGGGAATGTCTAAAGGTTTTTATTGGTCTCAACTACTTAACAGCTTTGTTTTCAGAAGCAGTTTTCCTTCAACAACTTAGTAAGCTGCTGATCTATTAACTTCCATGTGATACCATGTACTGGAAACTACATTTAAACTCCTTTCCTAAGCATAGTTTTTAAACTTGTTTTTACTCTTCTTCTTCTTCACCTATAACACCTTACCCTTCCACCTCCCTCTCCCTCTTAGCCTAATGGTAACTTTAAACTACCAGGATTAAGTAAGAAGACTACACCTTTAATTTGATCTTTCTTTGCAGTGCTAGATTCTAATTGGTCTTTGTTACTCAAAGGATTCCTTAGTTTTGTTCTCTGACATTTTAAGTCTAGAAGAAGTTAACTTTTCTTCCAACTCAAGGTATCAATTTCTATTGTTTTTTATTTGTGCTTGTAATCCAGCTAAATCTCTCTTGGATTAATTTTTCCCTTACATACCGTGGCATATCAATAACTACCAGCACACATGACTGATATTTTATTTTACCATTTCTTCCCTAGAAAGTTGGTTTTCCACGGTGTAACAAACTCATCAACTTTCCAGTCTATAACATCCATTTCCTTTCCACCCACTAAACCATAGATTCACTAAGATCTATTTTCTTAGGCAGCTCTGTATTTCTGGCATCATAGTCAATCAGTTACAGTTTGATCAGGAAATCACAAAACACTCTAGAAGTGGTGAACAAAATATTACTTAATACAGAGATTTAGAGGCTTATTAAACTGTTTAAGTATTGAGGGCGTTGGAAATCAGCATTTACATTTACTTGGCAAGACTTAATTTTCTTCCAGAAAATGTTAGTGGCACTGAATGGAAAAGACAGAATTGTATAGCACATAATCAGCATTTATTTAATTAGTCACAGAGTCATACCTCCATCCTAGTCTTGGGGGTGAAATTAATGATCATTATATCTGCAATGGGATGCACAATTCTATTCAAGAGAGAATATCTGATATAAAAAGAATGGAGATGAAGTAAAGACAAAATGGTACTTTCTGTGATTATTTTACTGGAGATCCTTGGTATTTCTATGAGAACATGTTTGTATTGATGTATTTTTGCCGAGGGGGACAAAAACAACCACAATCTCTTCCTATACTTCTTCATGCCTAATGAGCCAGAGGGAAAATTTCAGTCTTTGTGGCCAAGCAGTGTTACTCAACTAAACAGGAAAATTAAAAAAGAGAATAGCCTGCAGGTATATGGAAATTCCAAGAGCCCACACTGACAGAGATCACCATTCAGCCAGCCTCAAAGGGAGGAAGTTACTTTTATGTTCATTCATATCTGTAGAAACAGGATTTTGATTCAGCATTTGAATGATTCTGCCACTTCTGAGCTGTGAACTTGACACTTCTTAAATTTTTGATCAAGTTGTCCTCATCATCAAAGACGGAAAATTCCCATATTTCAAAGGCATAAAGGGAATTAGATAAAATTAATAAAATGAAAGGAAACAGACAATGTGAGAACAGGGGATCATAAACCTAAAATATAAAACAGTGTCCCTGGCAAGTAGACCAGTGATTGACTTGAGAGCACTTACTTGTTGATGGATTTTTGTATTTAGTTGTCTTCTTTAATGTTACATTGTTTCAGTTCAGTTCAGTGTTGAACCGCTGCTGTCCCAGTGTTGTGCACTCTAGGGGACATGATGAGGAAGGTGGTGCTGGGGCCCATGAGTGGGGACCTGAGGCAGATGGTGTCCTGGGCAACTCCAGGAGTCTCTACCAGGGTAATCAGAGAAAGATGCCTGCTTGAACAGTGTGAGTAGACTGCAGACGTAGGAAGAAGTTATAACGGGAATGAGGTGTGGAGGGGTTATTTTTTCTTCATCAATCAAGTACACAATCTCAACAATATTGCCAACATATGGAGATCACCATTAAAATGTCCACTTTTGAAAAGAGTGATAAAATATGTTGTCTTAAATATAAGCAGCTGAGAATTTTCAACTTCTGAATACAAGAAACTATAGACAATGAGACATTGTCAATCACAAAATTAAAAAATACAAAAATAGAATGCCATAATATTCACTTCAAAAATAGAACCTCAACAGGTCCCAAAGGATTGACAAACTATTTCCCAGTGGTTTCAGGTATGAGTTAAATTACAATAAAAATTCTTATTTTTAATAAAGCTTTACATGGTTCCTCATAAAAATGTTCAGAAAAGTTTATTAACATGACAAAATTACTTTGTTTCCAAAACAATTGTTTTGGGGAATGCCTAAATGATGCATGAAGTATTTCCTCTTTGAAGAAAAAAAAAAGTATATATAATGAGCAGACTTTCATTTTGAACAGATCTGGCTTCAAATCCTAATTTTTCTATTCACTACTTTTGAATCCTCAACCTTCTGATATTTTACTTAAACTTCACCTGTAAAATGGGGGAAGAGGTGATGTCAGAAGTGCTGAAGGTGACATTAAACGCATGGAATATGCTTGTTAGAGTGTATATGCTCAATACACAGAAGTTGTTACCACTATTGTTCTGAGTCCCAAAATCTAGTGCACACTGTGCAAATCTACCACTGTGCTGTCTCCACCACAACTTGTTTAAAAAGAGATCAGTAAAATAGTTAATAACCTTCCTCAGCATGGCTTTTTCTGTTTGTGTCTTATCTTCTTACTCTGTCACACGAAACACATTTTCTTTGCTCGTTCTTAACAGACGATAAATGTAAAACAACCCCAGTCCCCACGGGTTGGGATGATTTGGTTCAAAAGAGAGATGAAGAAAAGTCATGCTGTTTCATACGTGAGATTAACTCTCCTTATTGGATCATAACAGAAAACGTTGGCAGTAAAATTGAAAATGGTTTGTAAAAAATAAGAAAGAACTTATCTCTGCAAGAAACACGTCTTTTGTGGATTTGTCAGACTCCTGGCATCTCATTGTGTTGATGAGCACCAAATCCACTGACTCACGGAGTCTACAAATACAGCATCAATTTTTCATTTTCTTGACTGGGTACATGGCTTGCCCTTCATTGCACTCTTGAGAAAATTTTCTCAAATAAAATATCAATAAATTTTATCAGAAAATATAAGTGGCTATTTGATTAGAAACCCAAGCTTCAATGCATTTAGGAGAGCCTCTTTCCATCAGTTTACAAATAGCCTATTTATCCTATTCTCCCTCCTCTCTTTCATTAACGAACTTCTTTGAAAAGCAGTTTAAACTGATGATCTCAACTCCCCTACACGTTTCCTAACTTTTGTCTGGGGCCACTTTGCCTTTGGTTGTACAGACTCTCAGAGGCTGTTCATGGCTTACCAGTCACCTAGGATAGTGATTTGCCAGCCAGCCAAGATCCTTCTGAAACTGTCCCTTTCTTTGGCACTCATGGAATTGTTCATTCCTGGCTCTCTTCATACATGTAAAATTATGTCTTCTCAAACTTTGTGAAATCTGTTTATTTTTTTGTCCTTTCTCATGGGATGCTCCCATGTTCATTAGTGTGTACTCTCCTTTCTCATTCTGTCTCTGTCCCAGTCTTTCTCTCTCTCTCTCATCTTCCTCTTCTCCTTCCTCTCCCTCTCCTTTTCCCCTTTATTCTCTCATTTGGATGCCTCCTCTTCTCCCAATGTTTTTATTATTATATTTGTACAGATAAAACCAGGATCTACAACTTCAAAACTTTCTTCTTAGCCATAGATCATCATTTCAAACCAAGGTCTGGTTATCTTCATCTGGATTAGGTTCTCAATAAATTGCAATTTCATAGACCCCAAAACTCCTTAGGGACTCCCTCATTGTACTGCATAAAATAATCACTGCCTTGTGTTAAGATTATTAACATAAATGGGGAGGTGGGGAATGGGCAATGGTGGGGGGAATGGGTAAATGTGGTCAAAAGGTACAAATCTCCATTTTCAAAATCAGGAAGTCCTGAGGATATATATAGCTTGGTGACTATAGTTAATGCTGTTTGTATTCTTGAAAATTGCTAAGAGGATAGATCTTAAAAGTTTTTAACACAAGAAAAAAGTGCAGCTATGCATGGTAATGAATGCTAATTAGACTTGCTTTGGTGATCATTTTGCAATGTATACAAATGTCTATCAATAAGCTGTACACCTGAAACCAATATAATGTTATAGGTCAATTATATCTCAATTAAAAAAAAAGAATTATTACTTTAGATGAGCTCAAATGGCTACATTGAAAGGTTTACGTGAAAGCTAAGCAGGTGCCCTGTCGGCCCCAAAAGACCCTTCTTTGGTGGTTCCTGACTTACATACATCCCAGGATTGAGAGAGAGAGATTCTTTGTTCTCTAATTCGCAGCAGAGCCCAATTTCTAAGGCCAGGAGAATTAACACTCACAAGAGCTGGAATTCCCCAGTTTAAATTCAGAATCTGACCCACACTGATTTTACAGATTGCACGTCTTAATTAATCTCCTTACTCCTCAAAGTCATTAGTAATATATGGAAGTAATGCCTGTTTCCCACCTGTTGGTGTTACATGAGAATTAAATGGGAAAAACATAAATGAAAATCCTTTATAAACTGTAAAGCACTATACAAATGTAGCAATTATTCTCCCTGCAATTATACAATGCGTAAATATAAAGGATGCTAAATATGTTGAATTAATTAATTAATGAATAACCAAATAAATAATTGATCTGCTCTGCCTCTAAACCCTCCACCTCCTATCCAGTAAGGTAGCTTCTGTGAAATAAAACCTAGACCCAGAGCTTGTTGATAGATTTCTTATAGGCTTACATTTTTAATAACTAGAATTTTTTAATGTGTATTACTTAGAATGTTATTCAGTACATTTAAATATACATTCACAGTAGGAAGTGACCTGGTACCAAATAAAAGACCTGTGGGTGACCTGTTAGTCACGTACCCAATATCTATTTCACGTCTTATTAAACAGCCTCTGGGCTGTGTCAGTGAGGACAGCTTAGTGATGGCTCCCAACCCCCCTTGTGCACAGAGAAGGTCAGTGACATGTAAGTAGAAGTAGAAAGTTCTTTAAAGGCAACTGGCAAACACCACTTTTGTCCTTTCTTCTTCCTTTTTCCTTCTTGAAACATGGCTATAAGTCTAGAGCTCCAGTGACCAACTGCTGCCCATGAAGAAAACTTAAGTTTGAGAACTCAGGTGCTTAAAAGAAAAAAAAAAAAAAGGCAGAACAGAAAGACAGAAAGAACTCAGGTTTCTGATACGATGTCCACCAGGAACAGACAATCTCTGACCCTGATGTTTTGTAAAAGAAAAATAGCCCTTATTTGTCTTAAGCCACTGTTATTTCAGATCTTCATTACTAGCAACAAAACACAATTCCTAACCCTTATAGGAGCCTCATTTTTTCAAAGTTTTGTTTACCACTTAAATGAAGAAGAAATGCCAAGTGAATCATTTGCATAATGTAATTAATCTATTTCAGTGAAATATGAATCTAGGACATATTAGCAAGTAGAAAGTAAATAAATATAAATAAAAAACTATTGTCCTTATAATATTTACTAAGTATAACACTTGCCAAACTAGAATTTAAATTTTGTTTGAAATATTACTGCACCTTTAAAATTTTGTTGTCTTCACTGGATTATGTAGTCTTCAACACTTTATTTAAATAGATATTTTATTTTATAATCAATACAGTTATTACCTTTTAACTGTTCAAGATTATCTCTGCATTAATAGTGTTGGTTTTGACAAAAATGTTAATGAAACTTATATCCAGAAATCTTTAGGGAAAAAAAAATGCTTGTCAATCTTCATTGAAAGTAACTAAAATATTTGACAGTGACGGTCATCAATACTTTGTGGGATGAACGACCTCCCTATGCCTACTTTTACTCTTAAGAAGAGAGATGGCAAAGGACAGAAGACTTCTCCTATGTAATGTGTTTTAAGAAATTTTCATTGTTCCCAGTATTTAGATATCAAGAAAAACACTAATTTGGATATATGTTTGGGGAAATTTATGTTTATTTACACAAGACTGGGCCTAATGTTTACCTCATAAAACTTTTTCTTCGCAGTGTCTCAAAATAAATTCGGATTGCAATGCTGTAGACTATATTGAACCCCCTCTTCAAATTCATATGATGAAGCCCTAACCCCTCCCCATATGACTGTATTTGGAGGTGGGAGCTTGAGGAAGGTAATTACGGTTAAAGGAGATCAGAAGGCTGGGGCCCTAATCAACCTAAGGGTTGGTTTTCTTACAAGAAGAGCAGTGGATACTAGAGATCTCAGTCCTCCCACACGAGAATGGAGGAAAGGAGATGTGAGGTTACAGCAGAAAGGCAGCCACTTACAATCCAGAACTAAAGCTCTCACCAGAAATCTAACTTGCTGTCACCTCGACAATGGATTTTTAGCCTCCAGAACTGTGAGAAAGTAAGTGTCTGTTGTCTCAGCCTCCCAGGCTGTGGAATTACTTTATGAGAGCCTGAGCAGACGAACACGTGCAAAACAGCACCCAGTGTAGAGGGAATTATATCCTACTTGTGAGGAAATGTTACCCTTAAAGTCAGCTTTTATATATTACCTGTTTATTAGTTGTTATTATTGTCTGATTCTAACCAATATGTTTCTTGTAGAAAATGTGAAAGTGTTTTACTTGCGTGTAGAGTAAAACAATAATAGGGAAGATTTCAAGTACCAAAAACAGGTAATGAAAATCCAACCAAAAAATTGTATGTATTCATTTTGGGAAAAATCAGAACAATTAAAAAGAAGAAAAATTAATGATAAATCTCTTTTTAAGATCCTGAAGTTCAAAGGACCTAAAGGTAAAGCTTGAAAATGCTTATGGAAAACAATGAAAAGGGTACACATCCAGGCATACTCAAGGGACTATTAGTGTTACAAATTTAGAACAAAAAACAAACAAAAATAAAACAACGAAAAAATCCCACAACTATTCAGAAAGCAATAAATAGCTACTGATAGAAAGATTTGGATTATTCTCAGATTTTTCTTTATCACTAAACGTTAGAAGATAAAGAAGCAAAGCTTCAATATTTTAGAGAAAATAAAGGTTAGCAAAGAATATTATGTCAGCCAAGTTGTCATTCATATTGGAAAACAATCAAAGCATTTTCAAACAACATGAAAATATTATTATGCAAAGACTCAAAAATATATGATAATCATGACCTTAAAATTCACTTGGATATGCTTCAGTTGGTGGAAAGACAAATCAAAATTTAAAAAGCATAATGGTATGGAAACCAAATGTCAGTTGATGGATAAATGGATTAAAAATGTAAGATATATTATTTATATATTATATACATATATAAAAAATTCAGCTTAAAAAAAAGAAGGAAATCCTATCATTTGTAATAATATGGATAAACATGGAGGGCATTATGCTAAATGAAATAAGCCAGACAGAGAACAAATACTATATGTATGGCACCACTTACATGTGGAATCTAAAAAAAAAAAATGCTGAACTCATAGAAACAGAGAGTAGAAAAGTGGTTGCAATGGAGGGAGATACAGGCAGAGGTTGGAAAAAGAGTACAAACTTTCAGCTGTAGGATGAATAAGGTCTGAGGATCTAATGCACAACATAATGACTGTAGTTGATAACTCTGTATTGTATAATTGAAATTTGCTAAGAGAGTAGAACTTAAACATTCTGATCAATGGAAAAAAAGAGTAAATGCATGAGATGATGGATGTGTTAACCTGATGGGGGAATCTTTCCTCAATATATTAGTAATCAAACCATCACATTGTATAATTTCAGTATCTTGAAATTTATTTGTTAATTATACATCAATAATGCTAAAAGGAGAAAAAAACCACCATCATAAAAGAGGTGATTTTAATGAATCTGTGGGTCTTCTCTTGCTTCCTTTTAACCCCAAATTTCTGTTTTTCAGAGTGTTTTTCCTTTGTGGAAAAACTTAACTGTTTTAACGTTTATCTTTTGACCGTATCACTGTGACCCTTAACAAGCAAGCTTTATCTTGATGTGCTTGATATCTTTTAAAGCAATTATTGATACTGCTCTTTTTTATCATTTAACTCAGGTCAAATGTTTGGGACACAGTGTCAAAAGTTGTCCAATAAACCATGTTTTTATTTCTGCTCTTCTCTCTCACTAAAATGGGTAGCATTGAGCTACATATAGCCATTTTTGTTATCAAGGAAATGGGAACATAATTTTCTGCAACTATGAAACATATTTGAATTAAGTCATTTTTAAAAATTTGAAAACAAACCCCAGGGGCAAGTTCTCCTGTATAAATCATTCTTTCACAGTGTGTTTTGGGTGCCTATAAATGTTAGGTATTATTCTAGACTTTAGGACCATATCTGTGAGCAACATATGTCTGCTGTCTGTAGGAGGGGCTTTATAATCTAGTGAGTGATACGGATAAATACATTGACAATTGTTACATGTACAATGTTACATGTACCATGTACAATGTTAGGGATAAGCACAAATGTCTTCAGAGCACTGTCTCCTATGACTAATCCCCTGTTGATTTGTTTTCTTTTGTTAAAATAGCCCAATAGGGCGCCAGATTTCTTCCATGGAAAATAATGCAATAATGAGTTATAAGAAATATTCTAAAAGTTTAATGGTGGTGGTCATCTCTAGGTAGTAAATTTATAAGAAAATTTTACTTCTTTTTTTTTTCTTCTTTTGAATATGTTTTCCAAAATGTTCAAACTGAGAATCAGAAAATCAGAAAACTATACATAAAAATATTTGTCTACTCATGTTATGAAGATTAAAGAAATTTAAATAGTAAAAAGCTCAGAGCCATTTTCTATCCACTCTTTTTATTTTGATACTTTTTAAAGTTTCTGAGATCAGCATGTATTACTTTAAAGTGAAGGAAAAACATTTTATTTATTATAACTCGAGGAAGATAAGATAAAAACATTAATATTTAATTTGTAAATTTTTAAAAATTGCAAATATATAGCATGCTTAATTTTTATATTTTTAATATTTTTGTAATCAGATTTGCCAATTTTTACTACAAATATTAAAATGTTATTAACATTAGTTTTCATCAAATTTCTTTGATCAAATGTGCCATTATTTACTTAACTATTACTCTAGATATACGACTGTGATAGCATTTTCACTATTACAAATAGCAATCCCATGAGCAGTTTGTACCTAATATTTGTCTGGATCGCAACATATTTCTTTATGATGGACTCATAAATCTAGGACTATTGGATTAATAGATGTAAGATTTTAACCCTTTTGAGATAGAGCCAAATAACTGACTATGAATATTTTACATCATTATAATCTTTGGGTTTATGTGCTGGCTCTGCTTCAAACAGAAAATAACTCAGTTTCTCTAAACCTCAGTTTCTTCATCCATAAAGTAGGGCTAATATTGCCTCATAATCTAGAGCAAAGATTAAATGAAATGATGCAGGCACAGGATTTCTCATGGTACTCATCACAGAGCAGTTGACCCGCAATGATCATTCTCTCTCCCCATCCCCCCGGAAGGTAACTATGTCTGCTGCAGCCTCACTTTTCTACCCCAAATCCCTTCTGCAATTCACTTTTCATTCAGACATCAGCAACACCCCCCTAGCTCTGCTTTTTGTAGCCCTGTCATCCTTTTTCACATTTCTTATTCCCAGCCACATTGCCTGTGTCCCACCTATATTAGAACGAGCTTATCTTATTTCTCCACTCTATAAATAACAGACTGCTGATAAGAATAATAATGGAAAGTCAGATGGCAGCAGAGCAGAATTGGGGAGCGGGGAATAAAGGTAACACTGAGTGAATTTCAACAGGGAAGAAAGGATGCATAGTGGATAAATGATTCTATACCCAGAGGTGATGAATGCCATCAAGCAATAACTGTGTCAGGGGAAAAAAGTCAGCATGAATACCGAGGAGTGAAAAGAAATCAAGCAGCAGCAAGAAAGCCAAGGCAGTTTCTGAGCTCAGAGTGGAAAAAATGGACATAGACGTGGATTGGAGGATGAAAGACAGAGAGGTAGAAGTGAAGGAAGATGGAGTCCATTATGAATGCCTTTCAGGCACCGGAGGAAAACACAGTCCATGAAAGAGCCAAAGACACCAGCAGAGAGGGGTATTGATAAGGTATTGACGTCTGAGTCCAGGGGGAAATGGAAAATCACCTGCAGGTGGGCACAAAGAACAAAAGCAAGTATAGAAAACTGAGGTTTAAAAACAACCACAAACTTGTGTGATGTTGGTGACTATGTACTGTGCCTGGTCTGGTGGGCTGAACCACAAAAGAACAAAATTTAAAGAATAAACTTTTAAGAGTGAGTCCAACTTTGAGTTGTGTCCAACCCTTGAGTGGCCCATGGTCCCTAGCTGCCCCTGTGAGGAGTAATTCTAAGTCTTTATGGTTGACTCCTTCTCTTCCTTCGGGGAGAGTCCTTCAACAAATCTCCAGTGGGTCCCTCTACCTCCAAAGACGGCTATCTGATAGATCTTGAAACATGGCTTGGAGAATGTCACTCCCTTCTTCCAAAACCTTCAGCATACCGCTTGCAGGGCTGAGCCCACGTTGTGACACAAAGGTCTCCACTACCTTGCACAACTGACCGTCCCAGCTGGACTCCCTGTATCCCAGCTAAGACATTTTAGACTCTGGGGTCTGTAGCCTTTTTGCCCATGTGGAGGCAGATGCCCTGCTCTCTGCCATTTGAATACATTGAGAAGCAGTGTCCGAAGGTCAGGCCAAGGGCTTCTCAAGCCTTTTGTTCTAGAGAAATATGTTGTAGAAGCAAGATCAAGCTTCATTTGGTCTTTTAAGAGCCGTAACAATGATCCTCCTTGTAATTGCATGCACATACTATCTTTTTTTTTTTTTAACTGAAGTATAGCTGGTATACCATATTGTGTTAGTCTCAGGTGTGCAGCAAAGAGATCCAGTCATTGTATATGATCCTCACAGTAACTTCATGAGGTAGAACCAGTTTCCTTACTTTACAGGTGAGATAGGAGTCATTATCCTCATGCTGCCAGAGGAGTTAAATAATATGCACGCAGTAAACTCCCCAGCCAGCCTTTGCAGCCCTCTGGCAAAGTCCATGCTTTAACAATTAAATACTTGCTTTCTGGTCCCTAACTGATTTTTTCCCCATAATTATTTTATTTGGACCATTTAAAGATACATATTCCTATGTTTTTTAATTGAAGTAAAGTTTACAGTGTTTGCAATGTTGTGTCAGTTTCTGGTATACAGCATAATAGTTCAGTCATACATATACCTACATAATTTCATTTTCATATTCTTTTTCATCATAGGTTACTGCAAGATATTGAATATAGTTTCCTGTGTTATAGAGTATAAACTTGTTTATTTTATATACAGTAGTTGGTATTCTGTATATAAAATGCTTTATGCTGGATCAGCGTGTTGATCATTCCTGAGTCATTTAACCTGGTATTGTGACCATTTTGGTCTGGTTCTCTTCTTGTTGAGTCTTTAAGATTGATACCATTATACTCTGTTTTGCAACATTGACTCCTTTTTGGAATAACTCACGCAGTTCCCCCTTGGGATGGCCTGTGCTCATGTCCTTTCTGCAAAATTGAAGAACTTGGTAATAATATCCCCCTAGGACTTCCAAGTTAGACAGAGCTTAATTTCAATCTCAACTGTATCACTTTCTAGACTGTATATACTTGAGTAAGTCATGAAAATTATCTGTGTTTCAGTTTCCTTATGCTTAAAAAGAGAATATCAATATTTTCCCTATCAACTCCCCAGGGTTGTTGGAAGGCTCAGATTATATGATGAATTTATAAGCTATTAAGTGCTGCATAAATATTCGGAATGATTATGACATCATCTTTCCATTGTCATTTTGTGCCTCTTAATCCAGGCACAGACCAGAACTGTCTATAATCCTTGACTGGTCCTTTGAGGCATTTAGCTATTACCAAAATACCCTCAGGTCTCCTAATTATCATCTTAGAATATTGAAAATCATTTCTGAGATGCTTCAATCCTGGGTTGATTTTCTTATCTGATCCAAAGGTCAAATTATTAATCCAGGATTCATATGCGACTTTGTATGTTTCTTCACCCTTAGTGTTTCTATCTCTGTAAATTTGTAAAAAAGAAGAATGCCAGTAAAGGAAAGACAAAACAATGCCACACACACTGATTCATTCCTAGATCCAATAGTCATCCTATGATACAGAAAGAGAACATTTTCACTGATTTATCGCTTTGCCAATTACAAAGTGATTTAGTCAGGTTTCATTACAGCTTTGCCATTGTGAAGAAGCAAGAGGAAAAGTTTTAATTTTTTAAAGGCTGATCTTGCTGTATTTCATCTAAGAAAATTGGAAACCACCAGATTTTTCTCTAAAAAGTTTTAAGGGACTCTCCAGAACTCAGTTTCCCCCCCACCTCTCTTGCCCTGCGAAGCTCAAGATGGGGGATGGGGCGACTTTGCTTTTTCTTAAACTATTTCATGTGGGTTGAGAAGATGACTAGGTTATCAGGGAGGGATACAAAAAATAAATCTGTACTCAAATGCTGTTGCTAACAGTGTTCACTTTTCAGTCCTTTACAGTTTATATAGCACAATTTGAATTTATTTTCACATTAACCACTCTGAGGTAGATATTAATCCTATTTATTTAGACGAATAAACTGAGGGTCAGAGAGGTGAAACAGCACACTGAAGGATCCAGAATTAAACACCCAAAAACCTGAGCAAATACTCTAAATATTGGGGATGAAGTTGTGTGATGTGATGATTTTACACACAGTAGCTCATGTCACCCTGCTAAGAGTCTGAGATCAGACCTATGCTTCCCTTTTGAAGATTGAAGACACAGAGGCTGCAGGAATTAGGCAGCTTCCCCTTTGCCATCCAGCCAGTGAGGGGCAAAGCCAGGGGGTGAATCCTGGGCTATCTGCCTCTAGAACAAGACCCATGGGGCCAGGTGCATTTCTTTCTTGGAAATCAGGATAAAGTCCAAAGAGTTCACGAGGAGAGTTTAGTTTTCTTGATGAGAGTGTGTCACTGTGGCCACAGCAGGATATTGAAGCCACTTCCTCAGAGCCCAGGGCGTTAAAGAGGGCCCTGGGTGACAGCGGTACCCAAAGAGGCAGATGGACTCCCTGGGGCAGCCTGTTCTGAACGCGTTAGATGGAAATGCTTTTGAACACAGAGAGTTCATGTGTCAACCCTGCAGACCTCAGAAGAGCCCAGGCAATTCACCTCGAGGGGGTTATGTGTACATGTTCTCTCTGCAAAAAGGAAGCGTTTTCCCATGAGGAGCAAGATACAAACTTAGCCTCTGGGAAGCTGAGCTGGAAGAGACCTTCACAGAAGCCACAGCGGGGCAGAGGACTACCTTGTCTGTTGCAGAGGAGAGACTACCAAGGATCCGTCCCTTTGTTGGCCATTCTTTCCACAGCTTCAATTTATCTCCTCTGTTCTCTCTGTGGGAGTCTCTATGGTTTATTTAAGAAATGAACTCAGTGCCCCAGGAAAAGCTTCTGAATCCAGAATGGAGTATGGCTGGAAACTCAGAGGCCTCCTCACGGGTTACCAGTCTGGGGGATGTTGGGGCCTCATGTCTGTTCCATGTGCCAATTAAATTGCAAGAGTCCTGACTGTGGGGGAATCATGGGCATGGGGCTCAGTCCTGGCCCCAAACCACTAAGCCTGGTTTTTATGAACTGCTTACAGCTTTCCACTAGCCTCTTTTGTTCTGAAAAGGGCCCTAGTAATCTAAGTAGCAACAACATCCAATATTACCTACATGTGCCCCTAAATTTGTTCTCACCACTCGTCCCTCCTGAGTGCCAAAGGCCTGAGAACTTTTTAATAACTGCCCTGATCATCAATTTCGTGCAATTTAACAGAGACCACACATCTGCCTTCTTGCAGCCTGTCTGTCTCTGTGTCTGCTAAGATCCTTTGTTTTCCCCCTTACACCAAAATGTGTACTGGATTTAGACTGGCCCAAAACAAATTATTTTTTAAAATTTACATCAATAAAGTTTTTAAATTTTTCTCCCAAAATCACATGTGCTGTGTTAGCTTTATCTCTAGACACTTGATCTTTTGTGTAGCTTTTGAAAACGGTGCTGCTCTTCTAATTGTTTATTATGGCCTGTGGGGACATTGTGGTAACATTTCTATACCTTCCAATGGCATTTAGTAGATGGTCTATGCATTCTTTTGATTATCTACATCCATAATCCAGTAGTCTGTTAATATTGAGAACAATTACTTGTTCCCTTGGGTACTGACTTGGAGAGTAAATTTATCTGTAAATTATTTAATTTCGGGGAGACTCAGATTCCCCATTTTCAAGTTGTGATTGACACCAATTCCCAAGGTGAACTGGGAAGATTTGTAGAGTTAATGCAGCTCAGGTATGTGGTTCAGAGTGGCTCCTGGCCTGGGATGAAACTCAGCCATGTGGCCACAGCCAGCTCTATGGAAGGCCAGAGAGTGTAGCCTAGCTGTGTGCCAGGAAGAAAAGGAGCAATGTTCCAGTCTTTCCACAATTCTTGTATTCCTTCTTCTCATTTGTAGAGATTTGATTTTTGCTTTTTTTTAAGATTTTAATTTGGATCTAATGGTCTCATATTTTCTGTTGTAGATTTTCCTTTCAATGGCATCTTTGTGGAAGGGAAATTGGTAGGAAATAGAGAAAACTAAATTAAACTGGAAAATACTTTAAAAATAGATCTTTTAACACTTTAATCTCTATGTTCCCAGAAAAAAAATATTTATACATACATGCACAGATTTATATGTATGGAGGTCAGACAGAAGTATAAAGGATTAATAAAAGAATTATCATGGATTTTTCAGCTCAAGTCCAAACTTAACAATTTTGGCCCCAGCTTTAGACTAGAAAAGAAAACTAACTGAGCTTAAGAGACAAACCAGTAACCAACATGAAATTGAAGATGTATTTACAAGCAGTGTGATATTAAAGCACATCGCCCCAGGTGGGTTCAAAATGAACAAGTCTTCACAAAACACATGGCTGCCTAGCAAATCCACTGATGTCTATGTCACGACGTGTGGCTCCGTGCAATGCTCAGATGTCCTCGAATGCACTGTCCGTAGAGTGCCACACTCTGCAAAATACACAACCGTACATAATGAAGCCCAAAGATTTGCAACGCTTCATGCATAACTGTCTGAGAGATGCAGGGCTTCCTGCCAAAAAGCATGCATCGTTTTCACCAAGTACACATTTATATTCAAAATACAGATTTGTCCACTGGAATACACAGTGTTCTTTGAAACTGTCAGCCACCCCCTCAGTACACAATAGTAAGGCTTACAGTCTCCTCGGCTTATACTCAAGTCCCGGGAGTGGAGTGCAGACCGGGTGCCACGCACAGTGTTAGATGTTTGTGAGCAAGTGCTCACTAGTTCTGAGACTGTCCAGCATGATTCCCTGTTACTGTCTCCAACTTACAGATGAGGAAATGACGGCTCAGAGAAGCTTGGGAAACTTGCCAGAGATCACCCATGCTAGGAGGTAGACTGTTTGTGAACTAAGCCCAGGTCTGACTGCAGAGGCTGTGTTTTCTTTTCCTCTACCTTGCGATGAGTACCTAAGTGAATAAATTCTAGGCATGAAAAGGATTAGGACAAAGACCTAAGTCAGGAAAGCAGTAGACATATTGTAGAATCAGAAAGCAGTTCATCTCTGTACCAGACCAGCTGGCACATAGGAACCGTGAAAAGGAACTAGTGAGGAATAAAACTGAAAAAGTAGGTGTGTTCTTGGGGAGCCATAGTAGGAATTTCTGAACATTAGGAGATCTGCACATTTTTTTTCTGCTCAGGTACTTAGGGCATAGTATCAGAGGAACATAAGTTCCAGTACTGACTACTATTTATTCACTGTGTTCCCAAATGGGTTGCTTCATTTCTCTGCATCTCAGTTTCCTTATCTTTAGCTAATAATGGTATCTACTGATGAGATGATAAGATAATGAAACATTATTACCACCATTATTAATGAGGGATCAGATTTCAACACAGTAACTTTATATATAGGACAGCATACAGGATCTGGAGTCAAGAAATGTTGAGTAAATTACTATATTAACTAATTGCTGATTATATGGTTATTCACAGATAATCTCTTTGGCTTCAATTGACCCACATGCGAGATGGGGATGAATATAAGGCATAGCATGTCCACCGTGCAGCCTTGTGAGAGTCAAATAAAATCACAAGGAACAAAAGACACCTCCCAAGGTGGAAATGTTCACCCTGTGGCATTACTTCTCATACAATGTGTTACCTGGGGTTCTTCCTGTGGATGCCAACTGTCCTCATATCCCTGAAACTGAGGGGTTTTCTCTGGACACGGGACTTTCAGTGCTAAAACTCTGGGACTATCCTGAGCAGACTGGGAAGTTATTCTTCCCCAAGGATCAGAGAAACTAAAGGGACAATGAAAGGAGTTTGCTGTGGACAGAACCACAGATAGGGTTTCAGTAGAACCTGATGCAGATACTGGCTTTACCAAAGCAAATATTTACAACAGTGACTTGTTGAAATGTAGCAGTGGTGTTTTGTTGCTCAGTTACAGATACTGGCCAAGGTCTGTCTTCACCATCAGCAGACTCTGGGGCACGAAATGTTTGGTTGGATAATGAGCTGCCACATCAAATTCACATTTCACATGAGTCAACTTCAGACCTCAATATTCATCACTCTTTCAGGATGCAACTCCTTAACCCAGTCAACAACAAATATATTAATATCAGTAAGTTTATATATACCTAACATTAAAAGCAGAATAGGATATATCTTGCAGGAAAGCAGAATGACTTTAAAATTCCTGATCTGTTCTCTATAATTGTATTAAAAATAAATCTTTTTTTTTTTTTTTTTGATGGTGAAGTGTAGGTATAGTTTATTTGTAGGATGCCAAACAAAGAGAACAGGTAGCTTGTGCTCAAAAGAACCTAACTCTGCTTAGAAACTTTGTTTTTATTTATTTTTTTCTATTTATTCTAGTTCCGTGGTTCTCAAACATTAGAACGCATAAGAATTACCCTGCATGGAAAATATACAAAACTGTGTGTAAATCTTTATGAAGGCAATTTAAGTGGTTTTCAGAGGTAATTCTTGACTATCAGGTTGTATTAATTCTAAGTTTCATCTTTTCATATGTCAATATCTGAAATCCATATATAGCTTATAAAACAATGGAACTTTACAATTTTATCAGTGAATTTTATTTTGCACCTTTTAGTGGTGTAGAGGATAATAAAGCTTCTTAAAGTCAATTGTGTATTAAATTCAATAAAATATGTAGACTTCACAAGAAAATTCAGGATAATTTTGGAGACATTGCTTTTATGTATGTTTAAGCACCACTCTTGCTCATCCAAAGTTTGTTTCCATTATGTTTCTTTTTTCCAGTAACTTTCAGGATCTTCTTATCCTTGGTGTTTTTAAATTTCATAGTGATGCTACAAATGAGAGTCATTTGTTGTTTCCCTTTATTAGACTTAGCCTCTTGTTGGCCTTTTTAAAGTGAAATTCCATGTTGCTCAGCTCTTATGGATTCCCACCTGCTATTCCTTTCATAATTTCCTTTTCAGCAATTTCTCATCCTACAACTCCTTTCAGTTATATGTTGGATCTTAAGGGTGATGCTTATGATTTCTTCTTTCTCATTTCAGATTTCTTTTTATTTTTATTATTTGAGGAAGATGAATTTAATCTTTCTAATTTTCAATTCTTTATTGAATTTTTTGTTTTGACAATTATATTTTCAATTTCCCAAGTTTTTTTTTTTCCTCTAGTTTTCTAACTGTCTATTTCTTTCTGCTTTCCTGGCTGCAATGCATTTCCTAATATTCTTGAGGATATTAATCATAGTTGTTTTTAAGTTCTAGTCTTCAAATCATCTGATTTTTTGAGGGGGTTATATTTTTCTTATCTTGATCTTTCTCTTTTGTTTTTCTGTTAGCTACTGCTGCACAACACACTGCTCTGAAACTTAGTGGCTTGAAACAACAATTTATTGCTTCTAATGGTTCTGTGGATTGACTGGGCTTAGCTAAGCAGCTACTGCTTTGTGTCCCTCATAAAATTATAGTCATGTAACAGCTGAGTCATAGAAATGATTTATTATTCTTGGAGTCCAAAGTGGCTTCTCCATTCACATGTTTGGGTCTTAGCTGGGATGACTGGACTAGCTGGTGATGACCAGAAATCACTCTTTCTGCACACAGACTCCCCACATGGTTGGCTTAAATTTCCTCACAGTGTAATAGGGTAGTGTCTAAGGGTAGTTCAATTTCTTTTATGACATATGGCTTACACCAACACGACTGTTTCAAGGGTCCCAAGCAGAAACTTCAGGGATCTTTGCCTAGCCTCATCTAGTCCCCAAATTTCACTTCTGTTAACATTGTACTGGTTAAACAAGTCATAAAGGCCAACTTAGATTAAAGGGGAGGGGAATAAAACCCAAATTCTTGTTTAAAGGAGTAGCATGTTTACACAAAGAAGAAAGTATTGAGAGATTCAGATTTCAATTCTTTGGGGTATATACCAAGATATAGGATTTCTGGATTATACGGCAGTTCTATTTTTGATTTTTAAGGAACCTTCATACTGCTTTCCATAGTGGCTGCAGCATTTTGCATTCATACCAACAGTGTGCAAGGGTTCTAACTGGAACTTTTCATTACTTTCTATTCTCCAACTACCATGGCCTTGTTCTATTTCTCAACTGTATCACAGAGACAGGTTTTTTCTGTCTTATCTCCTCTTTATTTCCATAGTTCAAGTCAAACTGCTTATACCTGTTAAGATCCTATGCATTTATATTTTCCTGTCATATCATCATATGCTTGTTCCCATGTCATTAGAGTCTCTTTCGAAACATTATATTTAATGACTGTTCTGTTCTGTTCATGTGAATTTCCCTGATATGATGGATTCTCCCTATTTTCATGCTATTACAAAAGCATCATTTTTGGAAGAAAATATATGTGCAAATATCTAATTTTTAAAATATTTTTATGATAGAAAAGTGAACAGAAATTATTTCACACAACAATTTCCCCATCTTGGTTTAGTAATTGTGTTTCCTGTATTGGTTGTAAGAGTACTGTTAAAATGTTTGCTTGTTTGTTTCTTTTCCCAAAAATGGGCCAGAAGCAATATTTTAGTCCCTTCGTATAGGAGATTGATTTTCTGTGCTTCTCTCATAAAAGACTACTTGTTAAGGTAAAGGATTCTTGGGTCATGGCCATTTTCCCTAAAAATTCACCAGATGTTTCTCTGTTGACTTCTGTACTTTTAAACAGGAGGTCTGAGACATTGATTTTATTCCTCTGGAAGTAACCTACACTTATCTGCCCTGGAGGGTTATGTAATTTTTCTTAATTTTTTAAATTACTTTTTAAGTGATCAGAAAGTGACACTATTATTGTATTTTCTTAGAATGTAATGAACTTTCTGCTTTCTATTTTCAGATATTCCTTCTTATAGGAAACTTTAATTTCTTATTGATGTTAAGGCCTCTTCCAAAATTCCACATTATTTTTTTGGTCAGGTCCTCTCTTCTCCAAACTTCTAATTTTCTTAACCATAATTTTTATGCCTTTGTTTATTTGTTTTATTCTGGGAGATCATTTTCAGCTTTTACTGTACATTAATCTGGCATTATGCAATACTGGTTCTGTTAATTATTACATCCAAAGTAGAATTTAATTTTATATTGGGTTTTATTGTCACCTTTGTGTCTCACACAGATCTCTTCACATTGTGCTTTATTATTTACTCTGCTTACTGTTTTCTTTCAGTGTTCAGCTTTCTCTGATATTCAAAACCACCAAGGTTTCCCTCCTTCTCTTTTAATCACAGCTTCTGAGGATATATTCACAATAATAACACTGTGATCTGAAAGTTGGAGAAATGGAAACTTGAAGTATGTGGAAGTTTTATGTGGTACCACCTTGGAGAATATATTTACATTATAATTAGTGATATTTGGGAGATAAGAATTCAAATTCAGATCAGCTTCTTAGTTCACAGGGTCTGGTACTGATCAAGTTTTGCTAGTGATAATGCCTCATATGAGGATTAAATGAGTTTTATAGGTTGAACCAAAGAAAGGAGAGATTATTAGCAAGCATTAGAGAAAAACAAATAAGATTCAGAGTTAAGAAGAAAAAAGACAGATAAAACAAACAGAAGGAAAAAATTAGTTTTTGTTATTGCCACTTTGGTGGGAAAAAATGAGTGAAAATACACAAGTGCTTTTCTGTCTGCCAGCAAGTGGGGAGCTGAGCTTGGGTGGGGCCTGAGGAGGCAGATGGGGACCCGTGGACTTCTGGTTTTCTCTGGAGTGGAATTATCATGTCATTCCTGACCATGGGTACTGAACTATATATGCCCTCTTCTCTTTCTTTCAGTGATTCATTGAGTCATTCAACAAATTTTGGGGGCCCAGTGATTATTTTAGTGTAAGAGAAATGTAATATTGCTCCAGGGAAAATTGTGATTGATCTTTAATCTGAAATATTGGTTTTATAACCCTACTGCCAGGGACTGTCTACATGGTTTGATGCATGGATGGTCATTTCTAGTGTGTATGTGATGGAAGTGGAGTTTAATATAGAAGGTGATCTAATAAAATCTCTACTGATTTCAGTCCTTGTCTCTCCAAATATAATCTATTATTAGTTGCTTTCAAGAAATACAATGGTGATACTTTAGTGTCTTTCTCTTACCTAACCTCTCGACATCATTTAACCCTGTCAGCTGTGCCTTTTATATAAAACCTTCTCAGTTCTTACCCTCTATGATGTTATTAGAGGTCGGATACTGCTTTTTGTATTCCCTCTCTGCCTTCTCGCTTTGTTTTTCTTCTTCTATGTCACCAATAGTTTCTCAATATTCAGTTTCAGGCACAATCTTTTGCTCGCTGTAACTCCCATAGCAGACTTAGATCCTACTCATCTCCTTGGCTTTAGCTATACTCAGGCAACTCTCTAATATAAATTTCAAAGCCCATGACTATCTTTTCAAATCATGAGCATTATATCTAAATGTTTACTTGACATGTATTCTTGTATTTGTTAAATGTACTTCAATCCTACAGTCCAAAATGAATTACTTCATTATTCTGCAATAAACTTGGATCTATTTTACCATTCTTTATTTCACTATAAAACTAAGCCATCAATTGAGTTAAGAAAGCCAGGAATCTAGGAATCATCCTGATACAGCCTTCTCTCTCTTATACATAATCCATCATCAAATACGGTCCTCCTAAATATTGCACAAATAATCCCACTAGTCCTAATTAACTTCCATCTATTTAGCAGTGGCATTCTAGCCGGTTTACCACCATCCATCCATCTCTAGAAACCCATCTGAAGCCTTTTAAAAACATATCTGCTCACATTCCCGATATATCCAGTTAAGGATTTTCAGGCATTTCTCATAATTCAGAAGACAAAGGCAGAACTCCTTTCTGTGACTCATGAGGCTATGCCTACCTCCTCAAGCTCGTCTTCCTCCATCTTCTCTTTGATCTGTGAGCCCCAAGAACATTGGCATTCTTTCGGTTTCCTCTACATGCCTTGCTATCCCCTGGCATAAAGCACTTGTCCTCTTCAACCTCTCTTTCTTCCTTTTTATCTTCCATAAATAGAATTATCTTTCAGATTTCAGCTCAGACCATCACTCTCATAGGAAGCTTTTTCTGGTCTCCTGCTGAGGCCAACTTGTACCACTCTTCGTTCATGTATCATTTTGGCCAGGAGAAATGCTATGCTTGCTTGTACAGTCATCTCATGTTTTGCATGCTGATTTCATGAGGGCAAGGACCATTTTGCTCACTCAACATCTATTTTGGTACATGGCCTATAGTAAGATCTCAAAAATGTTTTGTTACAATAATAATTGATGAATAATAATACAATTAACTGCATTTAAAATGTAGCGCCTCACAATCTTCAATGCATAGTCACACCTGATATTGATTCTCACATATTGACCCCATGAGCATCTCAGAGCAGAGATAATTGCCCTCACTTTCCGGATAGGGAAGCTTATTGGTATATTGCATTTCCATGGGGACCAGTAAAAAGATGCTTGGCTCTGCCAGGCCCTGAATCTCTGCAGAAGCAGGAAGACTGCTGGGTGGGTTACTCTGCACTTCTTGCTAAGAAATTAACATTTTTAAAAATAGCTATCAGGTCTTAAACACGCTGCTAGACACTTTTCAGTACATTCTATCATTAAATACCCTTATGATATTTCCAAATAGATATTATAAGCCATATTTTATACATATGAAAATTAAGATTCAGAAACCTTAAGAGACTGGCCAAGGTCACACAGCCCTCTCTAGGAGCTGTGAAATTATTCCCCATTAACTGGAGATTTTGATGTTAAGCTAGTAGGACACAGGCTATAACAGGCACATGTTTATTCTGGGAGATTCTATTTGTCAACTTATAATCTATTTTACCTCCACTGAGATGAACCCTCAGAGCCAAGTAATAATGCTTTCCCCTAAAGCCAAAGTGATAGCCTTATTTGAGATGGGTTGACAGATTTCTAATTCTGACAGAGGGCCCCTCCTCTTTCCCTTTGCTTTGTTCCCAGTTCCTTTAGTATAAGACGGGAGAAAAATAAATAAATCCCTGGGCATCGATCATGCTGTGATTTAATATATTTCTGATGCTACGTATTCCATGGAAATAGACAGAAAGCTCGATTGGCATCAACTATTAAATGAGTTCTTAAAACTCAGGGCTGTGACATCAGCCCTGAAAAGGACAGCACAGAAAACAGAACGCTTGCTTTGTCGAAGGAACATGAATGCAACAGAGCTTTGCTGTAACAACGGTGTTTACGCCGGAGTGTTCATGGAGCCGCATGCAGCAGAGACTGGTGCTGGTGGCCATGGAGCTATTATTTTACTACCTCATAACTTATGAACAGTTCTTCTTAAATGAGGCTTTGGATATTGAAATAACTGGTACGCTGAACACATATGTGGGGAGATGAACCTATCATATATGCTTGCTGATCAGACAGAATCAGAAACCAGAGCATGTTAACAAATCCCTTAAGCAACCGATCTTTTTATTTTTACCTGGGGAGGAAGAATTATGCAGTGGAATGAGTTTAGGCTCCAACATCAGATTGAACTTGTTTTGCCTCTATGACCTATCATGGACAAAGTGCGTAATACTGTACAATCATTGGAATTCCAGAGATAAAATTTTCCAGTTTTTCAGAGATTGGAGAGGTGGCTATCCTGAATATAAAGGGTCTAACTCCCTACCTTGATGTGCAATTAGCAGCCTGTGGAGTCTTAGACAAGGATAGTAGTATTAATGACATATTGATATTGGCATATTGCTAATAACAGATGTTGTAAATATGTCCTGAGCTGTGCTTTATCTCACTGAATTCTCAACACAGCTGTGAGGTTTGCAGATGAGGAAACTGAGGTTGGGAAAAGAAAGTGCCTTGGCCACGGTGTGTCATAGCCACTAAGTGTCAGAGCTGCAACTCATATCTTGTTTGATTACAGAGCCAGGGCTCTCAGTTTTCACATCTTCAAAATGAGG
The DNA here is from genome assembly GCF_036321535.1 of Camelus dromedarius. Taxonomy (NCBI): domain Eukaryota; kingdom Metazoa; phylum Chordata; class Mammalia; order Artiodactyla; family Camelidae; genus Camelus; species Camelus dromedarius. The sequence goes on from NC_087436.1 coordinate 113,834,032, forward strand.
GTAAGTTAGATAATTTATTTTCGGGCATTTAAAACGCATTTAATATGGGTTGAAATAGATGATTATTCTTCCTCAGATCTACACAGGAGCTCTTTCTGGGACGTTTATTTGTACTGGAAAGGGGCAGTCCTCCCCAGAAATCTCCATTGCACACTCTTCTCTGGAAACTTCTGTCTGGGGTAGTGGACTAAGCACCCCACTAGAACATGGGTAGCCAGGAGCTGAGAGATGCAGAAAAAGCTTTCCTTAGCACTTATCCAGAAATGAGCAAACTTCTGTCCAGGGATATCTTTGCCCCTGTGTGTTATCCTGAAGTCTTTTGGGTTTTTTTTTTGTTTGTTTGTTTGTTTTTTTGTTGTTGTTTTGAGTCACCTACTCTCACAGCTCCTCCACCTCTCACCCTCAGCATTTATTAGCATTTATTATCTATTTCATTCAACTCTATTGCCCTTGAGAAGCTGGGAAGAGGAGAAGAGTTCCCCTGCACCCATTTGGCATTTTTGTTAAGAAACTTTTTATCTGCCCAGTGCTGTTAGATTGTATCACCTGCAATCCAAGAGTTGAGAGTTTTATCAGGATAAACAGCACATTATAATCTCCTTTCCTTTCTTCTAATTGCCTGTCATCCTATGTGATTTCCATCAAAACACTCTAGAATTTGAATAATTTGATCTTTTCAGCTTACGTGAAATTCCGCTTCAGCTTCCTTTCCAAGAGTCACTCCTATGATTACACCTCAAACTATGTCAAGACCCAGAGCTGTTCCATCTCTGGAATCTTGAGCTCTAATAGTAAAAAACTTTGCTCAGCCTCCATGACTTACACATTTCTCACTTTCTTTAAATCTACCACTTCTGTTCATTTACTCAAATAGTCCTTTGACCCTTTTATCTCTCTATCTTGCTCAGACTGTAAGGCTTCAGGTGTTCCCTGAACAAGCTGGACTTTGTTTTTGATCATCTAAATTGTTCTTTTTAAAAATTTTATTAGCAACCCCACCTCCATGGCACCCTTGCCTTCTGCCACAGCTACCCAGCAGCATCCCAAGTCTGCATTTTTCCCATATTTCTTCTTCTTCTTCTTAAAATTAGGCAATTGAAAGAAACACTAAGAATATCAGAGAGTATGATGGAGAAAATGGCAGTGGTCACTGTACTCCAGCCCAGCAGAGAGTCCTGTCACCATTTTGCTTAATCATTCTTGATAATTGTGCTTGTTCATGGTTTGGTTCCACTTCCAGAAACTCTTGCAAATCATCATCGTTTTCTTGAATCATGACTCAGTTAATAACCACCTCCACCCATGTAAAATAGTCCTCCCCCTATAGTTCATCGAGATTATAAAGCCTTCAGACATAAATAACCTTATTCTCATCCTCTCCCACTCCCCACACACTGAAGTATGCAACCACCTTCCTCTCTAGACATCTTTTCTTCCTCCTCTCTGGCTCAAGCATGAATGTCCCTTCTGCTGTGCATCATTGACTCTTACACATGGGGTTTCCATCCTTTCCTCCAGGACCCTCTTTCATCAACACTGGTGCCAAGAACTAGGCTTTTGCATTATTTATTGATTACTTCTAAGTTGATCAGCAAACTATGGTGCCAAGGGCCAAATCTGGACTACCACCTGCCTTTGCAAATAAAGTCTGATGGAAAAACAGCCACACTACAATGGTAGAGTTGAGTAGCTGTGGCAGAGACCCCGTGGTACAGGCCACAGGGTCTAAATTATTTACTCTTTGGTCCTTTACAGAGAGTTTGCCAACTGCTTAAATAGGGCCTCTTAAGGCACTGAAGAACTTTCTACTCTGATAAAATAGTGCAAAGCCATTGCAGAAGAACTACATAATCTGATCTGGACCTTCCTAAAATAAAGAAGCACTTGGTTTCTGGTAAGAATGGGGTGTAAGGAAGTAAGGCTAAAAAGAGATAAGACTTAAGAACTATCATGACCATCCAGGCAAATGATGGTGGTTTGCATCCAAGTGACAGCAATGAGATAATGAAATGGAGTCAGATCCTGAATGTATTTGAAACATATAACAGCCTACAGGTTCTTTAGTTTAGTTCAATAGCATATTATGAAAGCAAGTAGAGTATAGAAGCAAAGCTGTACCTTTCTAGCAGGACACGGGGACAGACTGGGACCCATGTGAAGGAACTCTTCCAATTGGGCTCACTGAGAGCAAAAGAGGATCAGTCCTGTGATGTCCAGCCCAGTGATGCATCAGCCTAACTGTTCACATGTGTTTTCCTGACTCTTTCTCCTATCCCCATATCTCTTTTATCATCTGGTACAAAGGACCATTAACTGTCCTTCCTGGAGTCTTTTGCTCCTTTTCACCAAGTCCAACTCTGCGTTCCATTAACTCAGGGTCTTGCTTTCTGCCTCCAGAACTTTACTATCTGGAGCAAACCATGCATTTACAGTCAGGAGACCTGGCAGCACCTCCTGGTTCTATGACCTCACCTAAGCTATTTAAACTCTCTGCACCTCAATTTTCTAACTGATAAAGCAGGGGCCTAATTGTATCAATTCCACTCTTGGGATAGTCAGTTAGATCCTTCCTCTTTAGGGATGTCACAACAATTATTAACTGGCACATAGTAGGCTTTGAACCAATATTAATTCATGGATGCTTTTTCCCTTCATTATTTTTTCTTTTCCAGGGGAGATAATTCGCTGATCTCTATGGGGAGGGTGTTTTTCTGCTCTCTACAAGTCATCCTGGCCTCAGGGATGTCCTCAGTTCACCCTGGCTGAAGGATTATTGCCTGCAAATTTGAAACTTTTGCAGACTTGCTGTGGGAAAGGGTCGAGTCACACCACAGGCCTGGCCAGGGGGACTGCAGGGAGGACATCCTGACAAGGGCTTATTCACGAGGTGCCGCATAATCAAGGTCTGCAGAGAGAGATACCAAGCGCTGGGAGCCGGTTCAGTTAAAAAGCCCGCGCAGTGAGACAGGAGAGCTGAAGGAGATGATGGGCTTCTGGACGTGGCGTGGCTGGAGTCAGTGTTGAGAGGTTGGATAGGAGTCATTTCGGGTTGGGAGGCACTGGGGAAAGTGGTAGCAGGAGCAGGAAGTTTTTAATGAGAGGGAAAATTGCTTGCTGAGTTCATTCTGTTTGAAAATGAAATCTCTCCCAAGCTTTCTAATGGCACAGCCTAGATAGTAAAACCAAACCATGGTGTGAGCCAGATTGCATGTCCCTGTTTTCCCTCGTCTACTTTGAGAAGTTCTGGAGGTGCGAACAGTCAGCAGAGTGTGACTTTAGTAACTTCAGCATTATATTCTTTTCTTGTTTTCCAGGCTCTGCATGCTCAAAGGAAATTCAAAATCATAAAAGTAAAAAGAGATTCTCTCTGCCAACCCATATATCACCCCATTAACATTTTAGTGTTTTTATTCCAGTTTATTTAATATGCATAATCGGTAGACAGCAAATTGGTGAAGAAAGTTTCCTGGGGTTTTTCACAATCACTCTTCTGCCAAAAGTCATGTATTTCACATAATTCTTATAACAAATTTAAGTACTTGTTTAAGTTTCATTAAATGCTTGTATCTATCTCACAGGGTGATGATCTCTTTTTAAAGAAGTAAAGTCATCACTTTTCAAAAGTTGCTGCCTTGCACAGTAAGTAGACAATAGCAAACATTTGTAATGTGAAATTAGAAATGTCAGCTAGGTTTGATAAGCTTTGCAAAACACATAGTCCTAGGTCATTCTTCACCAACACTGTGCATTCATGAGCGATGTGATACTGGGGTTCACATATCTACAAATATGTACCATCATGTATACACATTTGTAAACACACACACGGGTAGACATAATTAGGACTGGTAGCATATATACGGCTGTGTGTTATTTTTTCCCCTTTGCCACCACAGCAGGACACTTTTCTTGATAAAAGTATTCAAAAGCTAAAGTTTTAAAAAACTGCATAATGGTCCTTGTGTCACTAAGTCATTATTCCTTTACACAAACTTCTATTGCTAGATATTTTTGAATGCTTCAGATTTTGGCCACTGTAAAAGGTGCTGGACTTTACATTGTTGTGAATACGTATTTACTGCATCTTTAATATTTCTTTGGGACAGATTCATATTAATGAAATTAACAGCCCAAAGGTTATAACTGTTTTGAAATTCTCCCCCACCCTCTCCATATAAATATATATATGTGTGTGTGTGTATATATATACATATATACACACACACACATATATATATATAAAATTACTTTCCAGAACTATTGCACAAACACCCTTCCCCCACTCCCTGAGCCCACTGTGGATGTGTTCTTGGTCCCGTCTCCATCAACAGTAGTATGGAACCATAAGCTTTTAAAACAGCTATGATAATTTGATATGGGAACATTTTTTCTTGTTTCTTCAGTTTTCATTTCTGTCACACTGGTAGGGCTGCATATTATCCTTATGTTTATTAGCAATTTTGTCTTCTTCTGTAATGTTCTGTCCAAGTTCTTTGGCCATTGATCTTCTTGAGGTTAAATGCTTTTCTAATTGATCTGTATGAGTTATTTGGACACTACTGATATTTTCTTTTTGCACTTTTATGGCAAATTCTTTATGAGGTTGTTTCATTTTAATTTTGCACATGGCATCTTTGACATTTAAAATATGCATTTATTCAAATCCTTTTAAGTCTCCTTTGTGATTTTCCCTAGGGTTCTTAAGACTCTCTCATCCTCAGATCATTTAAATTCCTACCTACATGTAAAGATATTTTCATGCTGCTTTTGGGGATACGGTGATGGGATGAGCTAAGGCGGGAGATGCTGAAGAGAGAAGCAGGGGCCCCCACACAAGGAAATATGGAATAATTATGAAAGAAAAACAAATGGCCAAGACTCTTTCCCTTCTCTGAGTTGTTAGTAAGAGGTTTTGCACGTTGTTTTGTTAGTTTCTTTGAAGTAACAATCATTGCTTTAAACTCGTTCCTTATCATCTCACTCTTGCATAATTGCAGTCACTTCCCAATTTTGTCTCCTCACCTCCAGTTTTTTCCAACTCTACCCCCTTCTGCACATGAAAGACAAGGTAGCCTTTCTAAAATTAAAAAACCTGACATTTTCACTTTCTAGTTAAAATCCTCTCATCAGCTTTAATGTGCAGCCTCTTAGCATGACACCTTGGACTCTGACATCTGGTCTGTCTCCCACTGTGGACTCCACTTCTGCCTCTCTTTCTCTCTCACATGACACTCTCATGTGATTTTACACTTGGTGTCTTTCTTCACAGCGTTCCCTCTTCTTAAAGCTTTTTTTTTTCTTCTCTTACACTGAAGCCAGGGAGCATCTCCCCCAGAAAGCAATTCCTTGAACCCACGTTTTACTATGTGCTCCTCTTATTTCTCTGTGGCATCCTTGGCTGAACTGTATCTTAAAACAACTGTCATGTTGAAATGCGACTATGTGCATATATATCTAATTACATCACAAGTATTGCAATATCAGGGACTCTTCTTTTCTTTTATTGTATTTCCATTCCCAGTATAATTTAGGTGCTCAACAGTATGCAGTTCTCAAAAGTTGCCGTCCACCTAATGCCTATCAGAAGCCAGCCCACCACCCAGAATAGCCATCTTCTTATTTAATACCAACCTATTGCTACACCTTCTTTTGTTAAATGAGGATATAAAACCCTACTGTACCTTCCACCTTGGACAGAAGTGAAGCTGCAGGCAGTAATGCATGTGAATAATTTCATAAATCGTGAGAAATTTTGTATGCATGTGTACATATGCGTGTGTAATTATTTTACTGTTAAAATAATTTTTATAGAAATATGACATTAATTTATAGAACTGCAAAGTTTTAGAATGTTAGGTGTACATGTGACCTTGACACAATGTAGACCAATGGCTTGCAAGCTGTGCTCCTAAGTGCCCTTAGTTTCCTTAAAGGTGCTTCAAGGGCCATTTCTGAGTGGCATTGGGAAGAGGAAAGCAGATCTAGCAGGGTTTCCAGGCCCCAGAATCTACCAGAACAATACCAGTTTTAACCATTTCATAGGCTGGATTCTATATATGGTTTTTGTCTAAATAAATATTTTTAAACTGCTGACTGTTCTAATGCCTTATGCCACATAAATTAACTAGAGCCCAGAGAGGTCATCAGACTTGCCCAAGGTGACACAGCTTGTCAGTGCCACACCCAGGTCAGGGTTCTTTCCACCACACACACTGCCTTACTCCTCAGTCCCAGGAGGTTTTCCATGCGTGCTTCTCCCTACGTAATAGTTTTTCAGCCCCAAACCATGCTGCTAGCATCTTAAAGTGATGTGGGTTCTGCTCAATTCCCATCTATGCTTGTATTTTTCAGAACAACACTGAGCACATTCCTCATACTTGTCATTCCATCATCTGCACTTTTAAAGTCTCTCTCTATCTCACTCAGGTATTCTAGACACATGTCCTCTAAGCCACCAGACTATAAAATCCACTCCCTAACAAGAGTGTTACCAATAGCAATTTCTTCCAGTTTGGTGGCTTGTTAATCAGCACATTTTCGTGAACTGCTTCATAATAGCCTGAGTCTGAAAGACAATCAAATTACCCTTTACAGTGCTCAGGAATTGCTGGAGATTGGTTTGCTGGATGAATGGGAAACCTGCTACTATTTGGAAATCAAAGCAATGATTCAGCACACTGGCTGAACACCTCCAATGTGTCATTCCTCTTGTAGGTGTAGGACCACAAAGGGTATTTGAAACTGTCACTGCCCACCAGGATCTCACATCCTAGAAGGAGCAAGACACACATGTAAACACAAACCAATTCAGGGAAAAACATGAAATTGAAAAGGAATGTGCAGAATGAGAGCATGAGCCATTGCCTCTGGGTGTTGTCATGAGAGCTTGGCAATGAAGATGAAGGCTGAGCAGATGTTTAGACATTAACACTTATTTTATAGGGCACAGGAGAGGTTGGCATTCTGTGAACAGGAAATGACATTCTAAGGATATTCAAATTGTTTATTTGATGACTTTTTATCTTAATACCTTACTAGGTGTTAGGTACTGAGTTTTCACCAGTCATACAAATCAGTTCTTACTGTCATGTCAGTGAGGGGAATAAGTCAACAATTAAAATTCTGTATAACACTACGGAAAGGGGAAGAAAAGTGATTCAAGTTTTTTTTTTCTTTTTTAAATATAAGAGTGTTGGAAGATCATGAACAGTCACAGCACGTGAGGCAGCTAGAGAGATGGACATTGGCCAGAGGATGGAGGAAACCTAGCATCCCACAGTGAGGAGTGTAGACTCCATCCTCATGACAAGGGGGATCTTCCTGTTAAAAGCTTCTGAATAAGACAATGCTATGGCTTTTTCTTACAGAGAAATAGATCTAAAATAGCAAAGACAGTAGACAAAGGACTGTGAAGTCCAGAGGTAAGAACAGTCATGGCGGATCAAAGTGTCAGGGAGGCTGATCCGGAGGTGATGTGTCTTGAAGGATGCACAGAACACCAGGTGAGGGAGATGGGGTGCGTGCAGATTAAATACATAATCTGTGTTCCCAAGCCAGGCAGTAATTAAGGAAAGCAGGTGAGAGTGAGATTTCAGGTCAGTGATTTGTTCACTCAACAACTATTTGTCCAGTGTGAATTATTTGCCCAAATACCCTTCTGGGCTCAAAAGGGTAGAATAGTCAAGATGCTGTGTCTATTCTGGAGGAGATTTTGGTTAGCTGAGAAGATGAACAGGAACTCGGCCAACAGTGACCATTCGTATGTGCTTACCACTTGTGGTGTTTTACGGTGAATATTCATTAGTTCTCACAACATCCATGAAGCTAGTGTTTTTATTACTCTCCAACCTTTACTCCTCCACACAAGTAAAGGGTAGATAATAATAGTACCAACTGCATAGGGATGTTGTGATCCTCGTGAAGTAAGAATGGGTGTGTCTGCTACCAAATCCAAACTTTCGCCCATCGCCCAAGACGGCCTCCCAGGTGATTATGGTACCAGGTGATGGACGTGTTAAAGAGCTGCATAAATAAGGTTCACTGGAAACATAAAGGAAAAAGGGGAAACAACACTGCCAGGACCGTGGAGGTTGAGTTTTGGAAGGACTCTAAAGAAGATGGCGTGCTTTCTAAGCCTGAGAAAAAGAATACCCTGGCACAAAATATCAACCCAAAGCAAATGTCACCTCCTAAAACCGGAGTGTTCCTTTTCTACGAATCATTAAAGAGCAGGACGGGAAAAAAAGCTGTTGGAAGTTTTCAAGGAAATCACATTGGATGAGAAGGTAGTCACACTTTGACCTTCAATTGTGAGGTAAGGCAGAAAGCAAATTAAATTCTTTGATTTAAAATATTTAGGGAAAAAAATCAAAACCACCACACCACAAAAACAAAAACAAATTTAAAAAATACATCCAGGTGCTTTAGGCACCAGGCATCAAATCGCAAGTCTATAAACTTCACACAGTGAAACTTTGCAGTAATGAATTCCATATACTCGTAACTTGGTGGGACTTCCCCCTTCTCTTCTCCTCCCACCTTACTAAACACAAGATTGGAGTTTTACAGGTTTTTCAGTAAATGTGAGTCCTCGTGGCACTCATGGTATTTGCAGAAAAGTTTCAGTTGTCATTAGTTCACAGTTAATAGATGGAGGTGGGCAGGAGAGAAAGAGAAAGGGAAAGATTTGATTTACTGTTGTCCTTGTTCCAAAGTGTCCTCGACAATCTGTTTTAGAATGCTCCACAAATTCGCCACAGAAACATCTGCCAAACACTCCACTTCAGGGCAAAAACTCAGTTGGTTTTATGTGCGGCTGGATCAATGGCCTATTTCTCTAGACTATAAAGAGGGTTCAGAGTTTGCTGGAAACTTAAGAAAGGAAAAATAAGAAGCTCATTTGATGGCTGGTTGCATAAAAGTCAACACCTGCTACTTGGATTTTTTTTTTTAAATGTCTGGTTAAGGGAAAATGTCAAGGGCTTTTCAAATTTGCATCAATTTGAATAAAACCATTGTTATACAGCTTGCAAAAAGTCAAAACACTTTGGGGGAAATTAGAACAGATTTTTTTTCCTTGCAGAGATTGGCATAAAAGCAAAACCTCGGAGATCTTAATCTGAAGTAATCTTGCGAGAATTACCCAGGCCCATATTTGCCAATTAAACTCATGTTCCAGAAGATAAAGCATTTGCTGAATTAGAGTATATAATTTGATAGATAAGGGAATCTCTTCCCTTCCTAAATATTTTATCAGGAAGTGAAAACGTGTATGCGTATACTCTTGATAAATCTATGAATATCAAGGAACAGTGATCTTCTAACTTTTGGTTTCAAGGGAAATAATTCTGATTGAAAATCCAAGTTTCATAATCTGTTTGCTGGTAAATAAAATGCTATCCATCTGCAAACAAAACCAAAATTTAAAAAAAAATGAACAAAATAGTTGCAAATGGATTTCATGTGAAAAGTTAAATTAGAAAATAAATGTAACATTCATTTTTCCTCTAAAAGATAAATTGAAACTGAAAAACATTCTCAAGTATTTCTAATTGCCATTAGCTTAATAATTAGGTCTCAAGTAGGTTTCTGTGGTGTTGGGTACTCAGAGATAAGCACCATAATGTGTGGGAAAGGGTTCCTTAAGTCGACATTACACTTCTAGCTGTTATGAAGTGTTGGGTAATGTGGACAGCATTAAAATTAGTACTTATTTTGGTAAGGGTGATTAGTAAGGAGTAATAAGATTTTTCCAAGATTTACATGAGTCATTTAGGCAATATATAGTTGAAAAATACCTGAATTTTAGTTGTCATCTTGGGTCATTAAATTTGCCTACTAATCAGCCTTACTGATTAATATCTGAGAGCTATTAATATGAATGAGTTGACTCATAAGCAACTCTTCAAAATGGGTAAGAGACCAAAAAGATCTTCCAGACTTTTTGGTGGGCTACTTGGTTATCCATTCCTAAAAAGATAGGATTTAATGACATCCTCGGAAACCATATCTGATCTGAGGTGTGAGTCTGTGGAGCTCTCACTTGTAAGACTACAGAGGGCAAATGCTCAGGCTTAGGACCAGAGAGCATTTTTTGAAAGAAAGATGGTAGGAATCGAAGACATTACTTCATTGTTTTTATCTTACGTTTTCCTCTTATGTATTACTAATACAATAACCCAGGCCTGGGACTCTGCCTCACCCTCAGAATAGCAGAACCAAGGAAAGTTCTAAGGAAGAATGGTCAGCATCTGGGGACCACTCTGTTCTAGGCCCTTCAGAGAACCCCTTTCCATCCTGAACTGCTCCATCTTCTGGCAGTAATAAAATTATTGAGTTTCTGCTGCGTGTCAGTCACCCTGCTAAAGGCTGTGGGCTGATTAACTTCTTCACGTCCACAAGAATCCTATAAAGTACACAGCATCCCTGCATCAATATCTCCATTAAAAATGAGGAAACCAAGGTACAGAGTAATTAAGCAATTTTTCTTGGCATGTGAGAGAGCTAGGATTTTAACACAGGGAGCATGACTTCATAGCCTTCACTTTCAATTACCACATCTTACTGACTTTCCACTTTATATTATGATACAAATTGATGTTTCGAACAACATCTCTGAAGGCCAGAGCCAAGAGTGGCTTATTAAATTTTTTCTATTTTCTCTTCTCAAAACTTTAATATATTATTTAATATAGGCAGAATTCACAATTATGTGGAATATTGGATTAACCAGAACACACAATATCTAATCTGTCTTCCATGACAACAATTACTGAATATCAAACAGAGCTACCCCTATTCATCTTAGCTTTAGTTCTGGTCTTGAAGCAAAGTCACTTATATTAGACCCTGTTTATTCCACTCATCTATAGTGTGAGGTCTCACTGTGGCCCTGGCTCCTCCATCATCCCCTGTTATGCTTTCTATTCATTTGTCTATCCTTCACCCTGGCTTTTGGAGGCTAAGCCCACATCTTATTACTCTCTTCATCTAATCACAGCACCCAATACAATGCCTAACCCAATGAATTTTGACTGAGTTAAAGGATGAGAAAGCCTCAGTTTTGACTTATGTTTATGAGAATGATAATATTTACATTAACTATCTTGGAGGGACATTATGAAACATGGGTGAGATAATGCCTAGGAAATAGTGTAGAATTAAAATGTGGTACAAAAAAAGAGATTTTTTTTCTCTTAAATAACTGTAATTATTTTCATTGTCTGAGGGAGTCACACTCCAAAACAATGACTATTAAGAAAATTTTCCAAAGTCATTTCAAAAACTTGATCACTCCATCCTTCAAGTCAATAAATCTTGGTCAAGTTTATGAAAGAAAGAACTAGGAGACTTTTTGATTCAGAGGTCCTGGATGAGACAGAATTTATAGAACCAGATGCAGCAGACCCTTCAAAGCTGTTGTTTTGAATGAAGATGCTTGAACTACAACCCAGAGTACAGAATATGGAGCACCTACTATGCATATAGCTTCATAATAGGCACATTTATGTAAATTTATGTAAAACTTCACTGAATCTCTATAAATTGTTATGTGAGGAAAAATATCTCAATATTACATCAAGGAAATGAAGGCTTAGAGAGGCTGACAGTTCACTCAAGGCCCTACATCTAAAGAAGAAGAATCAGGACCGAATCTATATCTGTATGAATCAAAAACCTTGACACATTCCAAAGTCAAGGATGATCAAAGCAAAAATAAATAAATAAGACTATATCAAACTAAAAAGTTCTGTGGGGGGTGGGGTGTGCAGCCCAGTGGTAGAGCACGCACTTAGCTTGCATGAGGTCCTGGGTTCAATCCCTATTACCTCCATTAAAAAATAAAATAAATAAATAAAAATATTTTTAAAGAGTTTTTTGAAAAGTTCTGCATAGAAAAGAAAATCATCGACAAAATGAAAAGGCAGCCTACAGAATGGAAGGGAATATTTGCGAATCATAAATCTAATGAGGGATGAATATCCAAATTAGATAAGAAAATCATTCAACTCAATAGAAAAAAATCCAGTTAAGAAATGAGCAGAGGAACTGAATAGACATTTTTTTTCCCAAAAAGACATATAAATGGCCAAGTACCTGAAAAGGTGCTTAACAGCACTAATCATCAGGAAAATGCAAACCAAAAACACAGTGAAATATTACCTCGCTTCTGCTAGAATGGCTATCATCAAAAAGATAAGAGGTAAGTGTTGGTGAGGATATGGAGAAAAGGAAACTTTTGTACACTGTTGGTAAGAATGAAAATTGTGCAACTTTTGTGGAAAACAACATGGAGTTTCCTCAAAAATTAAAAATAGATCTGCCATATGATCCAGCAATTCTACTTTTGAGTATATATCTGAATAAAATGAAATTACCACCTTAGATATCTGCACCCTTATGCTTATTACAGCATAGCCAAGACATGGAAATAATCCAGTGTCCATTCATGAATGAATAGATAAAGAAAAAGTGATATAGAGGTTCCAGTTCCAGGTGGGAGTGTGGGGGGTCTCTGAACTCACCTCTTCCTATGGACACATTGAATCTACACTTACTTATAGAGCAATTTCTCCTGAAGAAGAACTGTGGGCTGGTTGAACAGCTTCTGTGTAACGAACGGTACAAGGACCACATAGAAACAGGTAAGAGAGGCAGAGACACAGTATTGACATCCTTGACATGACAACCTGCAGTAGGGATGGATGTCACTGAGGGGCCTGAGCACAGACAAACCTTTCCTGAGGCACAGTGAAAAAACAGTGGTTCAAAGGGAACTTAGCCTATAAGTGAAAAAAAAAAATTACTAACTCTATAGCATCTGACAAACAGAGAACTGCTCTCTCCAGGGTCAGAGGTACCAGTGAGTGTCATTTTTTACGTTCCCCTCAAACCTTGATAGCACAATGAAATGATGGTAAATAATTTACCTGATAGAGTTCAAAGTTATGGTCATAAAGGAGCTCACTGAACTCAGGAGAAGGATGAAAGAACACAATGAGAGCTTCAGCAAGGAGTTAGAAAGTGTAAGAAAGAACCAATCAGAGCTAACGAATACCATAACTGAAATTAAAAAATACACTAGGGAAAACAACAATATATTAGATGATACAGAATCATGGGTCAGCAATGTGGAAGACAGAACAGTGGAAATCATCTAATCAGAAAAACAAAAAGGAAAAAAAGAATTTTAAAATATGAGAACAGTTTAAGAGAGCTCCAGGACAATGTCGAGTATATTAACATTCACATACAGGGGTCCCAGAAGGAGAAGAAAAAAAGAAAGGGACAACTTGGCTGAAAACTTCCCCAACCTGGGGAAGGAAACAGATATCCAGAGCCAGGAAGAGTTCCAAACAAAATAAACCAAAGAGATCCACATCAAAACATATCATAATTAAATTCGGAAGTTAAAGAGAGAATTTTAAATGCACCAAAAGATAAACAACTACTCACATACAAGGGAACCACAAGGCTATTCGATGATTTTTCAGCAAAACTTTTGCAGTCCAGAAGGAAGCAGTACAATATATTTAAAATGTGGAAAGGAAGAAAAAAAAACTTACAATCAAGAATACTCTACCCAGCAAATTTATGATTCAGAACTGAAGGAGAGAAAGAGTTTCCCAGACATGCAAAAACTAAAGGCTTTTGTTACCACTAATCTGGCCTTACAAGAAATATTAAAGAGTCTTCTTGAAGCAGAAAATAAATGACCATAACTAGAACAAAATATACATATAAAAGAGAAAAAAATCTCACTGGAAAGGCAAATATATAGCAAAAGCAGTAGATCAGCTACTTAAAAAGCTAGTATGATGGTTAAAAGGCAAAAGTAGTCAAATCAATGATAACTACAATAAAGGAAGAGACAAAATTAAAAGATGTAAAATATGACATCCAAAACACAAAACGTATTGGGGGAGTGAATATGCAGTGCTTTTTGAGTACTTTCAATCCTAAGTGACGGTCAGCTTAAAATAAACTGCTATATGTATATGTATGTGTGTGTGTGTGTGTATATATATATAGAGAGAGAGAGAGAGAGAGAGAGAGAAAGAGAGAGAGGGAAGAAGACTTTATGATAACTACAACCCAAAATCCTATAGTACATACACAAAAAATAATGAGAAAAGAACCTAAACATAACACGAAAAAAATGACCAAATTACAGACCAAGAGAAGAAGGGAACAGAGAAAAACTACCAAAAAAACCCAAAAACAATTAACAAAAAGCAATAAGTTCATGCTTATCAATAATCACTTTAAATGCAAACAAACTAAATGCTCCAATCAGAAGACGTAGGGTAGCTGGATGGGTAAAAAAACAAGACCCATCCTTATGCTGCCCACAAGAGACACTTCAGAACTGAAAGCACATGGACTGAAAGTGAAGGGGTGGAAACGGGTGTTCCATAAAAATGGAAATGAAAAGAAAATTTAAGTAGACAAATTAGATTTTCTAACAAAGACTGTAAGAAAAGACAAAGCAGAGCATCACATAATGATAAAGGGGTATATTCAAAGAAAGGATATAACATTTGTAAATATTTATGCACACAACATAAGAACATCTAAATATATAAGGCACATATTAACAGATGTAAAGGGAAAAGTTGACAGTAATACAAAAATCATAGAGGACTTTAATACCACACATTAAAGGATTGATCATCCTACAAAATATCAATAAGGGAGCAATAGCTTTAAATGACACATTTGATCAGATAAACTTAATAAATTTAAACAGAACATTCTACCCCCAAACCACAGAATACACTTTTTTTTTTCAAATGCACATGGAACATTCCCTAGGATAGATAACATGTTAAGCCACATTTCAATAAATGTAAGAGGAAAATGTCATCTCTCTCTCTATCTAACAATCATCTATCTATCATCTGTCTATTATCTATCTATTATCTATCTGTCTACTGTGGAGTATTATTTAGCCATGAGAAAGAAGGAATTTATGCCACTCACTTGCATTAACATGAACAGAACTTGAGGGCATTATACTAAGTGAAATAAGTCAGACAGAATAAAGACAAATACTGTATGACCTCACTTATATGTGAAATCTAAAAAAATAGACAAATAAACTCATAGAAACAGACAACACATTGGTGGTTGCCAGAGGTGGGGAGGAAGATGGGGGAAATGGGCGAAGGCGGTCCTAAGATACAGACTGTCAGTTATAAGATAAATAAGTTCTGGACATGTAATGTGTAGCACAGTGACTACAGTTAACAATACTGTACCGTATACTTGAAAGTTGCTAAGCAAGTAGAATTTAAAAGTTTCCACCACAAGAAAAATGTATTATGTGAGGTGACAGATGTTAACTAAACTTATTTTGGTGACCATCTTACAATACATACATATATCAAATCATTATGTTGTACCTTGAAACTCATACAAGGTTATATGTTCATTATATATCAATAAAACTGTGGAAAAATCAAAAGCTTAGCACTTTTGATGCTGTCATTTGCCTTACTGCCAGCAGCAATACTCCCCTCCACACCACCTTTATCTCCTGATCCTTTTTTGACAAAGCCCAAAGGTGTTGTCAGCAGGCTCAGGAAGGAAGCATCAGTGTTTATGCATAAATCAGGCTTATTATGCCTGTAGTTATCGAAACCCAACTCAAAGTACCTTACCAACAAAAGGGAAATTAGTCATGGGTATTGATCTGTCCTGTAGAATAGTCAAGCTGTCCAAAGGAGAAAGAAGCAGGTAGACCTAAGGAATATCCAGAATTGAGAGCTTAAATACCATTAGAGCTGCTTCTCCATCTCCCAGGCCTGCTGCGTATTCTCGCTGTGGTAGCTTCATTCTCCATCCCAAACAGGTCCATAGACAGCTCCCAAGCATTAAGGGTTTCATTATTCAATGGGAGAACACTGTGACTCTGAGCCTCAGATTCAAAATCACGGAAAAGAAGGGAAAGGGGGGAGACTATAGCTCAATGATAGAGTGTGTGCCTAACATGAACAAGGTCCTGGGTTCAATCCCCAGTACCTCCATAACAAATAAGTAAACCTAATTACCTCCCCCTACAACAACAACAAAACACAAACTAAGTGGGGAAGGACCCAATTTGTCTGGCTAGGTCCCCATGTCTCCCCTGCACCAGTAAACTGAGGCCAAGGAAATAAGGCAGAAAGGACCATTCCACAGGAGGGAGGAGGACTCACACAGATCACTAGATTCATCCCTCCCTTCCCCCAGCCAGCACCTCAGTATATCTGGAATCAGGTGAGGGGAAAATAGGAGGTGTATTTGGAAGAAAACGATTCTGAGTTGCAGAACATATTGAAGTCCCACATGCCACAAAACTCATTTCTTTTTCCCTATATTTTTTCTGCCAATGTTTTTGGCTCATGACAACCCAAATTCACTAGCATTTTTGCCTGGTAAATAATTTAAAGTGACAGATATATTTCTACTTTATGTTCATAAAATTATCATTTAATCAAGAGTCACCTGGTTGGGGCATATCTAGGAGAAGTTAAATGTGCAGATCCAGGGTAAGACACAAGGTCGAGCTGTCAGAATTACACAGTTGTCATGTCACAAAAACAGGGGATTTCTGTACTTATGACATTTCATTTAGCTATAATTTAAAAAATCTGCATAAAAGGCACCTCAAGAGGTATCTCAAAATGGTATTTTCAACATGTATTCTTTCTAATTCTTAGGTTAGTCATTCTGGGTTACTTGTTAAGAATGAAGATTTCAGACCCACTGGACCAGGGTGTTTATGAGTAGTGTCTGGATCCTGGAGTTTAACAAACAGCTCATATGGTTTTTACAAAATTTAGCATCCTTGGTCTTACACAGTAACTGCTACAAATATGTGCTCGTGGCACACATCCTTTCCTGGTGATGGCTTACATTGGTACAACTTTTCTTGGAAGCAACTTTACTATATGCATCAAGATCCTTAAAATGTTCATAACCTTTGTACTTGTAATTTTACTTCTGGGAATCTTTCCTGAGAAAATATTGTGAAATATAGAAAGAAAAATCACTAAGTAGAGAGAATAGTCATTACTTTATATTATGGGGAGAAAAAAATAGAGACCATAAAGATGAGAATAGTTATATCAAATTTGGTCAATCTACTTCAATATAATACTGTTGACACATTAAAATTGATGTATATGAAGAGTACACAGTAATTTCACAAATAGCTTAAATTGTGATATTAAATGAGAAAAAAACACACAAGAATAGTTACAATTATGTATACCAAAGTTAAAAGTAATATTATATTTGGGAAAAGACCAGAAGGAAATATATTGAAATGATAATAGTGGTTCATTGGATTATGAACAATTTTTTTACTTCTCTCAGCTTTTCTTTCTTTTCAACATGTTACTACAATAAACATATGCTACTTTGTCACTCTGATATTTATCATCATTCAATAAAAGTTAAAATGTTATTTTTACTAAGTTCAATGAAATTCTTAACACTCAGAATTTTGAAAAAAAGATGTCCCCACCTCCTGTCTGTTTCTGAATATATGGGTGTTATGAAACCGCAGCCCTGTTGACTGGCTCCTGTGGTAAACCCTTCCTTACCTTCTGCTTCATTTTCTGTGCCTGGGTGCCTACATACCCTTGTCTGGATACCTTTCCTTGCTCTTACTCCTCTTCCTTATTGTTGCAATCCTGCCTCAGCATCCTGAGAGAGAAAGCTGAGACGTCCCAATACCTTCTCTCAAGTTACTCACAGTGAGCTCCTTCGCGCTTGTATCTCTGCCCACGCAGTTCACAACTTTCTCCTGTACCCAATTATTTCAGATCTGTTCAGAACAATATAGACATTCCTTCCAATGTAGAACACCACTGGAGAACTAGGAAAACTTGGAATGAGTGTTTTAATTGTGTTTCTTTTTACAAATTTCTCTAGGTATAATCTTTGAGGTTATTTTTGCCCTTCATTTCTTCTTTATACCCCATATCATATTTCCTATTTAATATAGTAGATTCTTTCTTTGCAGCCCCTGATCCAGTGAGTTTTCATCATAGTCCTTCTTACATCCTACAAGTTTGTATATTTTTAAATTTCATGTTGCATTAGGTTGAGTCTTTTATATCAATTTATCATTGATTCCTGCAAAGGACCTGTCTTGTAGGCATTTTTGTATGTATGTATTATATTGAATCCCTATCCCCCTTTCTTATTTCCCTCCTCTTCCAAAAACAACTATTCTACTATTTTTGATTTCTTGCATATAGTCTTGTAGAATATGGAGTCTTTCATTGTGAATATTTAACTTATATTATATGACATTATGCTATAGACTTTGATGTCTTCTTTTCCCACTCAACATTAAATTGTGAAGGGGTAACCAGGTAAACACATCTGGCCTGCAGCTGTTAACTGCTATACAGTTTTCTGTGACACACAGCTTACACATTGTAATTACCGTTCCTCCAAGCATTAACACCTACACTGACTCCAATCCCAACGGCTATATATTTTTAAAATACCTGTGATAAGATATCTATGCTGCAATTATTTTCTTTAACTTCAGTAGGAGTAGAAGCAAAAAAAAAAAAAAAAAAAAAAAGTCACCTAAAAATGGCAAGCAGTTTCTGTCCTCTAATTGGAGATAAATTAAGTTGAACTTTGGATCAGATGTTTTCTTTGTTCTGGGGAGAAGAAAAGGGACATTTTTCCTTTTGCTTAAAGATAGTTGAAAAATTCTTACTTTTTGGGATGGGGAGTTATAGGAGAGATACTGAGGTCAAAAATTAACCTGCTTGTCCCAGAATCAGAGGGTATGTCCTTGCCCATCATATAGTTTGGTTATCTTTTTCAGCAGAACATGGACTTTGGAGACCACGTTGCTTCTTTGGACCAAAAGGTTATCTTTTTCTTGGTGATTTTAGATTAACCTAAATTTATATATATATGTGTGTATATAATATATACACACATACACACACATATACATATATACTATATACAATTTTTTTTCCTTATGAACTGTATTTGTTCTTTTTCCTTGAGGGATTGTTTATAGTAAATGTAGAGCTGAGATTGTGAAGATGGCTGAAAGGCTTGTAAGTGTGTACTTCATTCACTCATTCAGCATAAAATTACTGAGATTTACTACGTTCTGTGCACTAGCATAAGCAATGTGCCATTGCAAGTAATAAAGCAAAGCTCTAGTTTTCATGAATTGTGTAGTTCCCATCTGTCCTGAAAGAGTGACTAGGAAAAAACAGTGCAACTCTTGGTGCTCCTTAAATATACTTAGCCATTGATTTTCCATATCTGGTATTATTAAAGCCATTAATTATAAATATGCTAATATCTTGGGAGGGAGAAATATCACATTACATAAGCAGATCAGCAGAAATAAATATATTTGGGAGAAATGTTATCCTAAAGCAAGAAATTGTATGTAAGAATAAATATCTGTTGGTATAATTAAAATGTATCTACTACTTTCCCTGGAAAATAATTTTAGAAAGAGAAAAAAAATTAAAATAAAACATCTTCAAAAATGCAAGAGGAGAGAAAGCCATACAACAAATCATAAAATATAAAGAATGTCTGAAATTAAGTATTTTAACATTAGGACAATGAGAGCTTCTTCAAATTTCCGGCTCTTTAAAAAGATTGCCAGTGTTGAAAGGCACTTCCAGTGATCTTTTAATGATGAAAGTATATGAGAGAGCTGGATAGACAGAAGAGAATGTATCCTCACAGAGACCACAGACCAGCTTGGGAGATGGACGGAAGGAGGAACAACGAAGGCATGCCAACTTTATTATCAGTAACATTAGTGAAGCAGCCACCTGGGGCAATCCTGAAGAGGGAAGAAAAGCAGGTAACAACATAGAGAACCTGAGATTTCTAGAACTTTACTGTGAGCCCTAAAACTCCTTGAATAATCAAACTAGGTGAATATATGTCCTCAGGCCAGAGGACATTGATTGAAGAATGATTGAGACCATTAATCAAAATGTAAGGTGCTGACTTTCTCTGCTCTTTGCCTTCTGCTAGCTTTCCTGCTTGCTGGGAGCCAATAACTGACTCAGAAGAAACTATTCTCTCCAAGTTTTAAATACATGTAATAGAAAAGAATTGTCTCAGGGCTTATGCATAGACTTTGAAATTAGAATAATAATGAAGTTGTTGAAAGAAATATAAGCAAAATAAAACAGCTAAACTCTATCAGAATTATCTTTGAAAACGACAAAGAATCAGATACCAGAATCAATTGAAAACATAGCCTTTCTGAAAAAAGGAAATGCTCAAAGGATGCGTCTTAGAGATCAAAGGAAAAATAAATTGATAATGCTACAGAAGGAGGTTAAAAAGTGATAATAGATCAGAAAAAGAATAATAATGGAAGAGAAAAATAAAACCACAGTGGATTTGAAATTAATATTTGAAATAATAACTGAAACACCAAAAATATTAAATAAACCTGACTAAAAGCATGGCCAGGGACAGGAGGATAATTGTGAGAAAAAAAAAAAATCACACTCAGAAAATAGAAAAAAATAATGTAAAGTTTGTATTATCTGTTGGAATATAAAATCAATGTTGAAGTGTGTTTTACTTTGACAATGTCTTTTAACTAAAGAATAATTCAGAATGACCCGTTGAGTTTTACTATGATTGTATCATCAGACCCAAAGAACAAAGCCTACAAAGGTGGATGGAATTTTTCATGAAGGTAATTGACATTAATCCTAAGAAACTGTGTATTCTGAGTCAAGAAATTAGGACTAGAGAAGATGATCTTAGAACAGCATGAGTTAGTAGGATTCCCTTTATTCACTGTGGCCTCGTAGACTCGAGTCAGAATCAGAATTTATTGGAACCAACCTGCTAGTGGATGCCTTTTCCAGGGAAAGATAAGAAGACAGTGGGCTACCAGGATCCTATAGAGTCAGCCTTTAAGGACCAGTAACATCAAGCTGTAGTTTTAAGTAATTTTCTGTATTTCCTTTCTTTATCTATCTCTTATTTTTAATTTCAACCTTCATTGAAATCTTGCTGTAAAGTCATTTCCAGAGTTTCACAGTAGGAACTTAAGAGCAAAGGCAAGTTCCATAACTGTTACAGGCTGAACTGGGCCCCACCCCTCAAATTAAGATATAGAAATCTCAAACCCCAGAACCTCAGAATGTGACTGTGTCTGGAGATCATGCCTTTAAAGAAGTGATTAAGTTAAAATGAGGTCATATGGGTGGACCCTAATCCAATATGTCTGGTGTCCTTACAAGAAGAGATTAGGACACATACAAGCACAGAAGGAAGACCATGTAAGGATACAAGGAGAAGATGGCCATCTACAAGGAGAGAGACCTCAGAAGAAGCCAACCCTGATGATACTTTGATCTTGGACGTCTAGCTCCCAGAACCACAAGAAAATAAATTTTTGTTTCATAAGCCATCCAATCTATGGTATTTTGTTATGGAAGCCCTAGCAAATTAATACAATAACCAAAAATACAGCTGTAGTAGTCATAGTGATAGTTCTAGTAGAAACATTTATTGAGTATTTACTACATTCCAAGTAATGTCCTAAGCACTTGCATCTGTTAATTCAGTTAATCTTTACCACAACTCTAAGAGGATTAAATGAGTTAATACTTGCAGAGTGCTTGGGAAAGTACCTGCATAGAATAAGTGCTTTAAAAAATGTTATCTATTGATTTTTTTTAATACTTTAGAGTTGAGGAGGCAGAGGTCCAGGGAGATTACATAATTTCTGTACATTTTTGAAAATGCAGATGTTAGCACTCTTATCCATACCTCCAGGGCCAGGTTGGGATAAAGCAGTGACCACCAGGGCAAGACAACTGTGTTCAGCAGGACAGAAGTCCCATGATAGACATCAACAGTGGACGCTGAAGTGTGATAAAATGATACTGGGACCTTTACAGAAAACTGTAAAGGGCCATCCTGTGTTAGGAGAGGGTTTGGAAGGGTGATGAAGATTTGCAAATTAAACTCATCTTCACAAACCTACACCAATTCTCAGTTGAGCTCAAAATTTTGAGTAATCTACTTAACTTCCTTAATGTCTCTCAGTTAGCAGACAGATTATTTCTTTCCACATTAAGTCAGTGGTACCACTAGCCCAGAATCCATGATCTAGTAACACTTTTTGAGGTTACTCCTCACTCTTTAAGCAGTTAGAAGGTAGGCTTCCAGGCTGAGAGGTAGACAAAGGATTACAAACTGCCAGTGTGTATTTGTGTGTGTGTGTGTGTGTGTGTGTGTGTGTGTGTGTTTTAATTTCAACTAAGAGCATGGCCATCTGCTGAAGTGGGCTTCCTGCTTTGCTTTCAGTGGAACTGACTTCTTTGGCTTTTCTGAGCTTCTCAGGCTATTAGCTTCAGGAAATTTCACATCATCTGACATTTCTATCTCAGAAATATGTGTTACACAGAGGAGGCCAACCTGTCTCTCTCCTCTCGTACTGGGATACTCACAACACAGGAAAATACAGGAACAGAGAAGGGTTCAATTAACAGAGACAAGGCATGACGAACCTGTCAAGCTCAACACCGCATTCAGCCCATTCCTTTTTGGACTGAGTGTAGCGTTCTGATCTCCCACACTCTGAAAGTAGATGCCTGAGTGTGTGTGGGGAGATGTTTCCTCATTCTAGGAGCATCTTCCTTACCCCTGTGAGCTACCACCTGTTCCTAGCAGATGTCACCATCATTAATCTATCAACACTTGCCAATTTATTCTTTATACACTCAGCACTCCTAGCAGGAAAACAATATGGTTTCTCCTGTGGCTACTCTTCTTCCTGCCTGAGACAACTGCCATTTTGAAGTTTCCCTTGAACTACCCATGTGTCTTCCTCCTCTCACTGCTTGGGTACTTAGTTATGTATATCTCAGCAGTGGGGCTACCACTTGGGCAGGAGAGACAGGGTGGGGTCGGACAGTGTGGCTATTGGAGGAGGGTCAGTGGAGTGACTGCTCCCTCAGGCCACTGATGACCTCTTTTATCTTCAGGAATAAACATGGATCTGTGTGTGTGTGTAAGTATGTGTGGAGGAGGATAGCCTGGAGACATCCATGGAACCTGGCCCACCCTTGTCGTTTGTGATCTACTGAACTAACCCAACACAGAACCAGTCTTACCTGTATTTAACATTATTTGAGATAATGTGTAAGCTTGTCGCTAAATCAAAATTCAATTTTCCATTTCTTGCAGCCAAAAGCATCTGGGCTATTCCATTCTGCCTCTGGAAGCCCCTGTGAGACTCTTTCCAGGTCTCCTGTATACACTGAAGTAGGGGCTCTTCAGCTTTTTATGTCTTGATTCCCTTTTGAACTATAGGTTTTTTTGGGGAGGGGGGCTCTTTCCAAGAATAGTTTTTTGTTTTTTCTTTTGTACTGCATGAAATACAATACAAAGAATTACAAGTGAAATTAATCATTAGATTCCAGTTATCAAAAAACTAAAAACAACAAAAGTGTGACATAGTAAGGTATGTCTTTATTAATATATTGAAGAACACAATCTGTTAGTAGAGTTAGTAACTCCTGCAATGTAGCAGTAGTGCTATTTGACAGTTTTAATTTAATGTGATGAAAAGTTATATGATTTCTACTAGTGACCAGGCCACAGCTCTTCTTATTCTGTTGTGGTTTGTGGTCTTTAGGGTTTCTTGAACCCCAGGGTAAGGTCCCTGAGTTAAGGAGAAGATAGGGGTGTTCAAGTCCCTGAACTCCAAAGGCTCCTGCAGCTGGTCTCTGCTCCAGAAGGCCTTGGCCTTGAACCCTCCTCCAAGGCAGCTCCAGAGGCTTGTCTTATCTTGTCTGCTTTTTTTTTTTTTATTATTATTATTTGCCCTGAATCTTCCTGCAGATGAACATTCTCTCATTTATCCCTGAGGCCCACTGTGATCCCTTCCTGTGCTCCCTTGAAGTCCCAGAAGGAAATCACACACACAGACCCAGACACACATTCTCCCCACTCCAGTGTCCCCAGCCTCCTTTTGTGTCCCAGCCTCTGCTCTGGGCCATTGAGCTTGTACCTGGTGAAGTGATTATTTAGACACTTGAGTTGGAAGCCTTTGAGCCCTGTTCCTGTTTGTTTGAAAAGCATTTGAGGAGGGAGGACATAAATGTTTCCCCTTTGGAGTTTTCTTCTTTAATATTCAAATCAAGGACTCGGACGCAAGTATCAGCTAAGCGTCACTAAATACCAGGAGTCTTGTGTTCACCCACCTCCTTCTTCTGACTTGACTCTCCCCCATCCTCTTTCAGCTGGTTTCCGGGTTATTCAACTTGAAAAGTAAGCCAGATCAAATCAAAACTTGCAGAGGCTATGCAAGGAAATGTACAATTCTGTTAACAGGATGAGATACGAGATACGTAGAGTGGGATAAAGGGTGGCTTTTGTTTTCTTCTCAGCTTTTTCCTTGTGTTTTTAAACGCAATACTACAAGGATGCATTGCATCTATAATGTGAAAAAAAAGTTTTAAGACAACATACATAAGATACCAAAAACATGTAATTCAGATAGGAAGGGCCAGCTGTACCTACAACCCAGGAAAGTTCCCTCAGCACTTTTATTTTCCCTTTCAGGGTCTTTTCACATAGATAATGAGCAGCTACATACAAGTTCTCATAATTTACAAAGTATTGTCACAGCCATTGCCTCCTTTGGCACTCAACAATTCAATGGGATTGATAGACCAGGCCATTTTATTTCACTCCCAATTTACAAATGAGAAACTAAGGCTCAGGGTGGTTTAAATGACTTGATGTCTGATGAAGGTCACAATTTGGAATGGAGAGGGCAAAACAGAGTGTTACAGGTGTATCAATGAAACACAGGAAGTGGGCACAGAGAGGGGCTCTGGACACTGCAAGCGAGGAGGGCAGGGAACGGGTAGCAACATCCCCTTCCTCTTGGATATCCCTGATGCACTGGTCCCTCCCATGTCTGCCCCATACAGCTATGCAGTCATCCTATTTCCTCTTTTTTTTCCTTTCTAAAAATTTTTTAATTTGAAATATATTTTTTGCTGTTCCCTGTCATATAACATTGCATAAATGTAAGGTGTACAACAGGTTGATTTGACACATTTATATATTGTAATATGTTGGCTATTGCGGCAATAGTTAGCACTTCTGCCACATCACATAATTATCATCTCTTGGGAGCCAGTGGTGGAGTAACAGAAGAGATGTTGTTTAAAGCTGTTCTCCCGCTTTGAGATGAAGAATTGGAGAGCTCAGAGGGATGAAGCTGCTTGCCCGTACTCAGAAGTTAGAGATGGGATTCCAACACAGGTGTGCCTGTCCAAACCATTTCACCGACTGCCTCTCGGAGAAAGACCAGGATGTGATGTAACCCTGTGTTGCGCTGGATTCCACACTGGACTACGGGGGACTCAGGATAGCAGATATAGTCTCATTAGCTTCAGACCCTCAGTGCCAGTAAAGTGTCTGGTTCAGGAATTTAACTTATAAGAGAACCAAAAGAAAAGGGATTTGCTGCTTTAGAGATCCTGGAGCCCCAGCTGCTGAATCCTTTGGGCCTCCAGAACAAAGGAAGACATAGGCTGATCCATGCTCCACTTTTCTGCATTTGCCACGGTGTGAGCTGCAACCTTGCCACTTTTAATCAGGCATTTGTTATCCAGTAAACCCAGGTACAAACTACCAGATGCAACATGTGTGGAGATCGGCAGGGTGGGAGGGGGAGTCTGGTATCAGGGGCTCCTGTAAGAAATCCCACCTCCGCCTCTCCCCACCATCACCAGCCCCAGGCAAGGGCGCAGGAGCTGAGGACTGCCTTAGCAAAAGCAAAAGGTTTAAATCTGTGTTTCAGCAATGGATTTTGTGCAAAGTGGCTGCTAGTCTGTGGATTATGCTGTTCGCTGACCTTTCTGGGATGGAGCATTCTTCACAGCTGTCATTGTGTCAATGCACAAGCCCAGAAATACCATTAGGGGAGACATCTTGGCTGGGTGTCTGTGCTAAGCCTGGAGGAGGGGTCTGTACTGAGGATGCATGACCAGAAACTCAATAACTGGAACTATAGCCAAATATGGATGCTGATCCAGAGACAGGGAGATGAGGCCAGGATGCACGGATGCTTTCCTTTCTTCTGATCCTCACTAATTTGCATTGCAATCATCCATTTCCATGTCTGTCACCCTCACTAGTCTGCACATTTCCTCAAGGTCAGGAGCCTGTACATTTACCCCTTTCCCCTAGTATAGTGCCTGGTGCATAGTAGAAATTCTGTAAACTTTTGCAGAAGTAAAAGGGCTTAAAAATCAACTCACCCATCTATATTCAAGATCTCCCTAAATCAGAGCCTAAGACAATGATTTAGGTTCAAGATGTTGATGTGGGACATATATTAGTCTTAATTTTCCAGAGAAACAGAACCAATAGTAAGATAGATAGATAGATAGATAGATAGATAGATAGATAGATAGATAGATAATTTTATGTAAGGGAATGGGGCTTAGCTTATGTGATTAGGGAGACTGAGAAATCCAAGATCTGCAGCCAGCTAGCTGGAGAACCAGGAGAATTGATGGTGTAAGTTCCAATTTGAAACCAAGTCCAAAGGTAGAGAACACTAATGTATCTACCTGAAGACAGTCAGAGAGAGAGAGAAGTTTTTCTTACTTAGCCTTTGTTTTAACTCAAGCTTTCAGCAGATTGGGTGAGCCCCCCCCCCCATCAGGGAGGAAAATCTGCTTTAATCAATCTACTGATTCAAATATTATTCTCATTTAGAATCCCTCACAGATACATCCAGAAATAATGATTAACCAAATATCTGGGTACCCTGTGGCCCAGTCAAGTTGACAAATAAAATTAACCATCACAAGGGGAGATGCTATGAAGCACAGACAGGGAGAGAGGAAGTAAATAGTGGAAGAAAAGCAGTCAATAAAGTCTAGGGTGTTGAGCTAGACCCTGACGCGAGCATCTGGGGCTCAACCCCACAGGAAACATCTGAGGAATCTTGTAGAATGTGCCTCAGGATTGTCCCTCTGAAGCACAGGAAGCTGTGGCATTCACTCTTCTATTTCTGTTCACTACAGGGGTGGGTGGTGACTACCCCAGCATTCCCCAGCTGTACTTCCTCCTGGGATTAGAAGCTCTTCAAACCTTAGAGTGAACCCTGAAAGAAAAAACAGGGATGGGTGCAGCAGAAACACTTGACATGCCCACCAGAGCTTTGCTTAAATTCCACGAGCCAAGAGAATGGTTTAGGGGGCATCGGGTGGGCCCCAGAATGTCTCTGCAGCACTTCTTATCTAATCTTCACAGTGTTCTGGACTTTGACCCATCACAGTCCATACAGTGCTTCAAAAGTTGCAGAGGACTTTCTCATTCATTACTTGGTCTCCTTGATCACCCTAGTCATTAGGTAAGGGCAGTGCCTCTTCCTGAATCTTAGAGAAGGTGTGAACCATAGAGGGGCTGAGTGCTTGACCAAGGTCCTTCAGGTGGCTGCAAAGCGGGGCCAGAACTCTAGTTTCTGGGCTCTCCATTCAGTTCTCCTTTAGCTTCACCAGTGCTGCAGTCTTTGTCTATTCTCCTCAGTCTTGGGATTCTTGCAATGAGAAAAATGAACTACTAAAGAAATAGCATTAAAATAGTCCCAAGTTAGATCTGCAGGAAATCAGCTAGGATCTGTGCATGTCAGAAATGAGAAGCAGATATGCAAGGAAGAGCCTGGACTAGGAGTCTAAACAGCCAGGCTCTAATTTTGGCTCCACCACTAACCAGCCATGCAAACTTCTTTTCCGTTCTAAGTATTTCATTTTATCCTTTCATCAAATGAAAAATTCTACTTAAATAAGTAGTATTTTGTTTTTTGTGTGTTGTTATTGTTTTTGTTTTGTTTTTTATGATGGTGTCAACTGGGTAGCAAATCTATTAATTACTATAGGGGCACTAGTCTGTTGAAAGAACATTGGCTTTAAAGTCGGGGAGAGGAGTGCCATCTTGGTTTCACTTGAGTAGTGTGATCTTGGGCAAGTGACCTGGCTTTTCTGAAGTTTTATTTACTTACATCTTGAGTGAACCTAATATTTATCCTGAAGCATTAGATAGAAAGTAGAGAAAATATATGTTCAGTTATTCTACCGTTGCCTTACACATATAACACCCCGAAGATAACTGCTATTGTTATAGTTGCTCATGGTATCTTTATTAGATTTACATCAGATAAGCTGTCTTATTTTATCTAACTCTTTTACAAGTTTGCTCACTAATATATTAACTTACTTAAATTAAGCATAAGGGTAAAATTTATAACTATATCATCTCTGTTATAAGCATTAAGAAGGTGTAAATATTTCTTTACTTTCTCCTATTTTCCACAGATAAATCCAGGAATCTCTATTTGGCATTATAACTAATAAAGGCATGAATGCCAACATTTTTTGTATACACTCAAAAAAAGAAAATATCAGCTTGGATGATTGATAATTACCCCTCCATTCCATTTAATTTAGTGTTATTTTTTTCTACATACATAGATATGAAAACATGATTAAAAAGTCTAGGAAGAGTTGTAGTTGTCTTAAATCAATTATCACCTTGAAATACCCAGGAAAAGAAGCATACTATCTGGGCTTGAGGCAATTTAGAAGTCACATCAAGTTCACTTAAGGTTACAGGAATGGGTGTTAACACCTGCACCTCCATCTAATGATGTACGGATTAGCAGCTGAGAGTTAGAGTCACAGGTTAGAAGATGAAAAAAAAATGCAGAATTAGCGAATATTGAATATAGCCCCCTTTTTTTTTGTCTGTGATGTAGGATCTTAATTTCTCTTGCTATGAAATGGAGACAAATTCACAAGGGGAAGAAACATGGCAATCTGTGCAAAAGCCCCTTGAGTTCTTCACAAGCCCTTACCTTCCCCAAGGGACCATCAGGGCACTTAGAGGATCATCTTCTCATCTTGGGCTACTGTGTAAAGTGAATTCTTGTTTAGTCTTGTATTCTCTAGGAGACATCACCAGTTCTGTTTGCTTGAGTTTACTTGGTTAGTTGATTAAAATAATGTGTCCTTCATCTATTTTCAATATACTTCCATAAGGGACGAATCAGTCCCCCAACAGAATAGTGTGAATAATGTTCAAAGGTTTTGAGCTTTATCAAAGGCCTGAAAGCCTCATAAGCTACATCATCAAGAGTGGTGACTACTGCAAGGGGGAAGTGAACAGGAAAATTAACAAACAGGAGAAGAGTAGGAAGGAAAATGCCTTAGAACATGGCAGGACTGGTAGGTCATCTAGTTGGAGACTTTGCCTTATGCATCTTTATACTGTGGGACCAGCCAAAGTATTTTTTGTTTTTTGTTTGTTTGTTTGTTTGTTTGTTTGATTGATTACTAACTAAGGCTCTGAAGTACTTGAACATTTCAATTACAAATGAACAAAGTGAAAACAGTA
This sequence comes from Camelus dromedarius, assembly GCF_036321535.1. Lineage (NCBI taxonomy): Eukaryota > Metazoa > Chordata > Mammalia > Artiodactyla > Camelidae > Camelus > Camelus dromedarius. The sequence continues at coordinate 113,863,483 of NC_087436.1, forward strand.
CTGGCTTTAGCGTTGAATAATTGAGGGCTTGAATGTCACTGCAACCACAGGCCATCTGAAGGGGCTTGAGCAAATCTCGTCAGCTCTCTAGATCTTTTTTCTTTATCTGTAAATGATGAGAGAGAAAAATAAAGATCTACCTTGAATAAAGTGTTACCAGCTACTTAATCGTTATTTGAGGAACTTGGGCATGTCCTTATAGAGTCTCTTCATTTCTCCAATCTATGCTCTTTCTGTGAGCTACATCCCCCATCCACTGTTCCCATGTTGTGTGACTCACAAGAAAAGAACAACTGTCAATCACACAGTGACTGGTGGATAAAAGCTTTGGCTCTAGTGTCTAGCAGACCTGCATTGAGTTGCTCCATGAGAAACTAATCTCATGACCTTAATTAAGCAAATGTTGCCTCTCTAAGCCTCAGTCCCAACATCCATAAAAAGGGTAATAATAATCGAAAGACTTTATGAGTATTAAATGAGAAACTGCATTCCAAGCACTTAGCACAAGGCCTTGTATGTAGCAAATCTCAGTAAATGTTGATTATCATTAGTATGCATAATTTTAAGCCAGGTAAACTAAGAGCTCCAGGAAAACAAAAGAGTAAATATTTGTAAGATGAAATATCAATTATTTAGTTTACTAACCAAACATAGATGAAAATAAATAATATTTAACTTAGCGAAGCCCAAAGATAGAAAGATGTTGACTACAAATGATACTTAGGGAAGTAGTATAACTTTCACTTAAGGGAAAATTAAGGTTTGGGGAAGCTATTACAATGGCTTACTAACAGTTTTCCCCATGTGCAAATTATACGCTTTAATCCAGGTAACACAGAGCACATAAAATTGTCTTCTTAGAATTCAAATTGACCACCCAATGCTCCTACTTAAATCTATGATGAAGTCTAAGTTCTTCAACATGGCTAATAAGATATCCTCAATCTGCCTACCTCTGCAGGCTTTCCTCTTTCTACTCTTCCCCTCCTATTTTACATCCTAGTTATACTTACCATTTTTCAGAACATGAGACAGAAAACACTTCCTGTTGCTTATGGTCTTTGTACCTATAGTTTCTTCTCCCTGGAAGCATGTCTTCTCCTTAACTGTCCCCAGTGCTAAGCTCCCCTTCCTCTTTTACATACCTAACCCCGGTTATCCTTCATGTCTTAGTTCAAATAGTTTGACCCCTCTTCTTCAAAACTTTGTGTTCCCCCACTGAAATAGTCAATAAGCATTTTTGTTATTAAAATTATCCCTCATTATCCAAATTTAACTTGTTCCTGAAATTATGTTGGATGACAAATTTTGGGAGAGCTTGGGCCCACATTTTATTTTCTTTAAGTTAAGAGAAGAATCATGTCTGCCCAGATTGTGGCATCCAGACCATCACTTACTATCACAGGTGTGAATCAGATACAAACTACATTTTCCTCCTCCATTGAAACCAATGCATCCTGTAATGAAAACAAACCATAAAATATATTAAAAGGTATGATAAATGAAAATGGAGTTTAGAAAAGTAAAATCAATAAACAACACAAATTTAAAATGTTATCTATCCATTGAAGGGCTTGAGTGAGGTTTGGTGAGGAGAAATGGTAGATGGAGAGGATTGTCATATCATTGGTTGCTAGATCATGGTAAAAAGGAAGGGAAGGAGCTGGTGAAAAAAATGAGTGAAATAGTAAATACCTCAGATTTGCTCATATCCAAACTTGAGGAGCTGACAAAGTCTTTCTCTTGGAGTTTGTGATTCAAGAAATAGAGACCTGTAAATCAGCTTCCAAAGTTATAGACCAACCAACCATAATAATAGGGAAAACTAAATACAAGCTTCTATTTTTGTTTCTTTTGTTCATAGTTACACAGCTAGCAATAACAAGATATTGAATTTATAATTGCATTTTTAATGTGGTACCTCTGCCTCTGTCATAGTGATGCTTGTTTACAACAATCATTTTGTCTGAATGATCCATAATTTCTTTTAAAGCTTTGTCATCGACTATTTCATTGTGCTTTTTCCTCTTCCAGCTTCCTGAAAATATTTTCACTTAATAATATTGGGAAGGTGGTAGCAATAATTCTCATCATGTTTAAATGACATGAGCACTAAATTATATCCTTATAAGAGAACATGAGGTATTACTGAAGCTTGATCCACATCAGTTTCCAGGATTTCCATGTAACTTGGACGTTTTCACTAGCACACGCATACAGGTTTTGCATGTTTTATATCAAATGATGAAATTCACATAAAAATTCGAGAGTATGAGAATTTAGTTAGGGGTAGTTCTACATTTCAGGATGTTTTTAATTACCTGTCTAGTCCATCAGGTTCTAAGTTGTTCTCTGTGAAATCTATTGACTTTGTCTTCATTGTGGTGTCATATTGGGGCTATATTTTCTCTTAACAACTCAGAACCACTTGTTGTCCTTTTTTATACTCTTCCTTGTACTATCAGAGCTGAAGAGTGGAAGCTACACTTACCAAGCTGTCTTGCCATCATGGTTCTGTTTCAGTAGTGCTAATTGTAAAGCAGGGGCATGTTATTGGAAGATAGACAAGAGGCACATGTCTTGATAGGGGAAGAGCAGTGGCTTCAGACTTGTACTTGTTGGTTTCTGCTGCAACAGGGGTGGTTGTGTGAGGGCAGCACCAGTAGACCCCCAGCATCTGCAGCAGCTAAGCACCTGTGTGGCCTCTTGCAGCAGCAGCAGCAAACCAGGGGCAGAACCCTGGTCAGTGATAGCTACTTCCTGCAGTTCTAGAGTTCTGGGCAAGAATGCCAACTCCCCCCCTTTTTTTTATCCTTTCAGATCTTCCAACAATATTGTTATCTAACTTTCAGTATTAAATTCCTCTTGTTTGAAATACATGCAGTCATTTCCATTTTCCTTGCCAAAGCCTGACTCATATAATCATTCAATACAGGGTATCTGAGATCTTGGACATAGACTGACACACAGTTAGTACTTTAAAAATCAATATAGGAAAGAATAAATAATCTATAGTTAGTGAGTGATCTAGTTAAGACTTGAATTCAGGTGTTACACAGATTCCACGCTTCCATACTGAATTTCCAGGTGAATGAGAGTTTGAAGGAGTCCTGCAAGTGAAGTGTCAGACCTAGAAATGTGGTTGATTATGCAAAGATTTACATTTATATATGGAATTGAACTGCAGTCCTATTCATGCAAATGTTAATCTATTTTATGAAGTGTGTTTTCTTTAATTCTATTAGCCATCTAAACATCTAAGTGCAGAAAATTGTGTTGAAAACCCTTGAAAATAGTAGTTCTCTTTTAGGATGGGTGATATATATTTTGGCTTGTTAGCAATGATGTGTTCTCATCCCAATGAGGTCAGGAAGTAGAGTGAAGTATAAGGATGAAGATTTGGGGGAAAGAAAATGTAATTAATTTAACCAACTTTAATTGTTTTTGGTATAGAAATAAGATGTAGACATACACATATGTACCTATATAAAAATTATATTCAATTCCATTTTATTTTATACTACTTAAATCAAACATATTTATTGGAAAATCCATATTGATGGTAATATACCAGCACTACACTTAGAAAAAGAATGTTTCTTATGCTTTGAGAAGGAAGTTTTCAGGAGGAAGACAGAGTGACAGAAGTAGTGCCCCCATGAGGGCATTTATTGGCATCAGCTGGGATATAGGATGCAAGAGTGACTGGAGGAGTCCTTTCCACATCATGAACCTTCAAGTCAACTGAGCCCAACAGATGCACAAACCATGAACTCAGTGACTAAGATTGAGGCGTGACCTGGGTGTCTCAAAGATGTTTGAAGTGCTTATGCCAACTCACTCATTAGTCTCTGCCCACTCTTCTTTGGATTCATTTCATCCCCAGCTTATGTCTCAAATCTTTCTTGTATTGACATTCCTCTTTATAAGCCTTTGGTCTTGGGATTTGCTTCTCATCTCTTCAGCTACTGACTTGGCTCCCACTCAGAACAGGCTTGGATTATCTTTGGCTTAAGGGCCAGGCTAGCAGGCACTGAAGTGTCTAATGGTGAGCCCATTTCTGTCTGGTCTACCTCATCTTTCAGTATTAAGGGAGGAGTAGAGGGGGGTTTCAGACAGGTGGAAGAAAAGATAGAGTGGAATGTATTAAAATTATACAGGGCCTTATGAATAATTGGCTGAGGAACATAGCAGTATAAAATTTAAGAAACTGTTTATTCTTTCTGCTTCGGCTCTGAGTATTTATAAAAGAATTTACCAAGAATATGAAGAATGCTACATTCTTTGTAGGGAAGGGACAATTGGCGTCCTGCTTTCTACTTGCTGATTTCCCTTCACCAGCCCCCACCAACCTAAGGCTGAACTCTGGATCTCATAGAAGATTAATAATATCCTTCCTTGAGATTGACAATTTCCAGCATGCCCAGTTCTACTTTGCAGTGCATGTGAGCAGAGATAATGCAGGAGACTTCCCCACCAAATATTCAGAGTTTAATTACTTGACAAAAGGAACATTCCTTTTTGCAATTCAGCTACAGAATAATTTCAGGAATGCTAAGTCTTACTAAATCATCTCTTAATTTAAATTTAACAGTGCAGGCTCTTAACCCAAACTCAATAAAAATTGTTGCCCGAGGGAAAGGAATTGGGGGGAATGGTATAAGAGAGAGTGGCTTGTATGGAATGAAAGGAAAAGCTCCTGGGTGAAAGAAGAATGTGTATATGCTCTCTGAGAACCACAAACATTTATTAATGGGTGGGTCCATAAATGATTTGACCCAGGCTAAGTAGGAGAATAAAACCCATTAGAGAAGACATACATTCCTGCAACCAGCTAACAAGCATGCATTGAGGGCCTAATGCACAGCATGAACTCTGCTAAGCAAAGACTATTACCCGTAAAGTAGCCAAAATGATCTTTTTTTCAAAAAAATATTTAAATAGGATCATGTTACCCCTTTCCATGGATTGCAGTTGAAATATAGTCTAAATCCCTTGCCCTGGCCTATAACACCCTATAGAATCCAATCTATCCTTCTTTTCAGTTTTATCCACCTGACTCTTCCTTCTCTCACTATGCTCCTGAAAGACTGGTTTTCTGTATTAGTTCCAGTCCTTAGAAAACAGAGCCAGGCAAAAACTTATGCAGTAGTGCTTTATTTCAGTGTGCCATCACAGGGAAGCAAGAGTGAGGAAAACGTGGGCATGAAGTGGAGAAAGAGGGAGAACAAGTCAAGGTGGTACCTGGCGAATCTGGCCACTGCACCACAGGAAAGGCCGCTCCTTGCACAGGCTTTTGGACAACTCATAAAGACCACAGGGAAAGCACAGCCTATTTTAGAGTTTGTCAGGGAAGGAAGGGTAAAGGATTTATCTTCTGCTTCCTTCCCGCCCCATATCTAATTAGTCAAAGTCTTTCCTGAAGAGTGCTAATTTCTGTTAACTTCTGGACTATGTAACCCAGATGCCCTGGAGAGCTAATGGAAAGACCTGAGTTTCTGTGGGCCCAGCTGATGGCAGACCTGGATGCTGGAGCTGCTCCAGTTCTGTCTCGGCTGGCTCAGAGGAGATCTCACCTCAGCGGCTCAATAACTGGTGGTGAAAAGAAAGTAGGCATGCTTGTAGTGGTCTATAATCCCAGCCAGGGCTTTGCGACTCTGAGGAGCAAAGGAATCATCATGGGGGCTGGGAAGCAATCCTGCAGCAGAGGCCTGGTACATGAACCGGAGTTCTCCAAAGAAACAGAAGCAGTAGGAAAATATTTAATGTAAGGGATTGGCTCACACTATTATGAAGGCTGAGAAGTTCCACAACCTGCCATCTGCAAGCTGGAGACCCAGAAGGCTGGTGGTGCAGTTTAAAGGCCTATGAGCCAGAGAGCTGATGGTATAGTTCTTAGTCTGGGACTGAAGCCCTGAGAACCATGAGTATCCAGGGCAGGAGAAGATTGAGATCCCAGCTGAAGCAGTCAGACAGAGTGCAAATTCAACCTTCCTCCCCTTTTTGTTCTATTCAGGCCCTCAGTGGAGTATGTGAAGCCCATCCACACCAGGAGGGCAATCTGCTTAACTTAGTCCACTGAGTCACATGCTAATCTTCTGGAAACTTCCTCACAGACACACCTAAACATAATGTTTAATCAGATTTCTGGGCATACTGTGGCATACAATTAACCATCATACCTCGGGACAAGTGAGGCTGATCCACTGTATCTCATAGCCTGGGTCCAGTCCACCTCTTTTCTGCTCTTGGCACAGGCCTGGCTCATTCTCAGCTTAGGACTTCTATACTGTGTCCTACACATGGAACACCCACTGCATCCTCTTGTGAGAAAACTTTTCTTCTAGATCTTCTCATCCTTGGATCTTGGCTCAAACATCACTTCCTCAGAGAAGCCCTCCCTGACCACCCTGTCAACTGTAACACCCTTTCCTCCTAAACCCTCTTTATCCTATTTCATTGTATTTTTTTGTTTTCATAAAACTTATTACTACCTAAAATTATTTTATTTGTTAAATGATTTACATATTAATGTCTGCCTCCCTTTCCCATGAATTATAAGCTCTATTAGATAGGGAATTTATCTGTCTTATTCGTCATCTATTCCTAGTCTCTAAAATAAAATTGAGATAGAGTATGTGCTTAATATTTATTTATTGTATTGAGAATAAATAGAGGAAAAAGAATAATATGTGCATGGTCTCCACCAATGAGGAATTCCAGATATTGTAGGGGAGACATATATTCAATATCAAAACAGAGAGACACAGGCTCAGTTTGCAGTGGATTCAGGGTGATAATGATCACAGCAGAGACACCACTTCAGACTGAAAGTAGGAAGTCTCACTGGGTGATTGATGCTTGAGCAAAGTCTCAGAGACCCACAGGGAGTCAGCCAATCAGAGATGGTGGAGAACATTGCATCCACTTGTTCAATCCCAAGGTAAAGCTTAAAATCCTAAATTGTGCCTGAGTTTGAATCCTGCTCTGCAATCACTAGCTCTGTGGCCTCAGATTATACAGATATATACTCTTTGCCTCTGTCTCCTCATCAATAAATGGGAGTAATATTAGCAGTCATCATAGGCTTGATGTGGGGAATAAATGAGAATATTCATACACAGTGCTAAGCTCAGAACCTGGCCCATTGTAAATGTCCAATGCATGCTAACTGTAGTACCAGGACTAAGACTTTTTAATTTGTGGATTGCCTAATAAGTACCAGTCATTTAAAGTCCTTGGGTGTAGGGTGGCTTTGCTTGCAGACCCAGTCCCTTCCTCATAGAGCTGTTATAAGCAGATGCTAAACAAACAGATAATTAAAAAGTCTTTTTAAAATGTGAATACTGTGTGTAAAGCAGTGAAGCAGGAATGAAGAATACCCAGGGGGACAGTCAACTAAGGCTCACTGAGGGGATGACATTTAAGCTGAGATCTGAAGGCTGAGCAGGAGATAGTCATAGAAAGAAGCAGGATTAGGAAGCAGCGAGAACAAAGGCTGTGAGTTTTGAAGGTAGAAAGAGGGTTGTGTCTGAAGCTCTGGAAGAATGATCGATGTCTAGAGGGCAGAGATAAGGGTGAGGAGGTTTGCAATGAGTCTGCAGAGATGAACAGAGACAGATCATGCTGAGTCTTGAAGGCCAGCTCGAAGGATTTGGATTTACTTTAAAGCACATTGGAAGTTCATCATATGGCTTCAAGCAAATGAATAACAAGACCCAGTCAGGTTGTTAGAAGACCCCTAGGGTCCCTATGTGGAGAATGGATTGGAGGTAGCCAAAAGCAGGAAGAAGGAGGCCAGTGAGTGGGCAGTAAATAGCAGACCCTAGAGCTGGAGGTTGACATCACAAGATGTTCATCTTTCAGATGGTTTCTTTGGAACCATTGGAGATTTACATCTCCTTTCCAGTGGCTGCTTCCTGAAGTACATGAAGAGCAGGTGATGCACGACTGTACTCCAGAATCCAGGGGCGAGGTCCATAGTCAGAGCTAAGTGAGTCTTCTTTGGGACATTCACAGACACTGAGTTGTATGACCCTCCTGACTTTTAATCATGAATTGCTAAGTCTTAATGCTGTGTAGTCACGGTGGTCAACTGCTTTGGTGGTCAAAGTGATTAATCTGTTTAATTATCAGGTGACACTTGTTAGATTTTATTGTGACCCTCTGTGCCATCCCCTCCCATAAAACTTCACCTGGGCCCAATGACAGAGATGACCTGGTTAAAAATCATAAGCTATTCATCAAATTGAAGTACTTCTTCTGGGAGAAGCTAATGGCTTAGTGTCAAATATCAAACATCAGTTGAAATAAATTGAAAGCACATTATCTCCTGTGATCTTATAAATTGTGTATATTGAAAATATGTTTTTTAAAAACCCTTGCCAAATGCCAAAAATATGTTAACTGATAAAACATCATTATCCAAAGATGAAGTTAAATAGCATCATCATAATCACCATCATCATCACATCACAGCAACAGAAACAATCATTAGCACACACTGGTGCAAGTTAACTGTGAAGTTTCTGGACATGATCCTCAGAGTAGGTCATCTGAAAACCTAGAAAATAAGGAAAATTGTTCACTGGGTCTTCACAGCTCATAAGGTTCTGAGCAACATTAAATTACTTTGTTACTAAACCTGAAACAGAATACTTCCAAACTTTGTCTTTATGTATTTTTCCCCCTCAAAAAAATGTTTCTTCAAAAGAATTGAAATCAGGATAAACTAGAGTTATCTGCACCCCATGTTCATTGCAGCATTATTTACAATAGCTAAGACATGAAAACAATTTAAGTGTCCATTGATGGATGACTGAATAAAGAAAATGTGGTATTTGCATGCAATGTAATATTTTTCATCCTTTAAAAAGGAGGAAATCTTGTAATTTGTGACAACATGACTAAAACTAGAGGACATTATGCTAAATGAAATAAGTTAGTCTCAGAAGGACAAATACTGCATGATTCCACTTGTATGAGGTATCTAAGATAGTCAAGTGCATGGAAATGGGAAATAGAATGGTGGTTGCTAGGATGTGGAGAATTGTTACTTAATGAGAATAAAGTTTCATATATGCAAGATGAATCATTTCTAAAGGTCTGTTATACAACAAAGCACTTATAGTTAATACAGTATTGTGCACCTGAAGATATATTAAGAAAACAGATCTCATTAAATGTTTTTAACAAACATACAACACGAAAGAATGCAAGGACATTTTTGGAGGTGACGGACGGTTTTAGAAACTTGATTGTGGTGATGGTTTCAAGGGTGTATGAATATGTCCAAATTCACCAAGACATATATATAAATTAGTGTAATTTCTTATATATCAATTATACCTAAATAAAACTTAAAAAAAAAAAGTTAACATAAGAAGTGATTGTCCAGAAACAGGCTCATGTCTGCGAGCATCACTGTGAAGCAGGCATTTCTTTATCTCCTGTCTGCTCATCTTTGCTGGTCTAATAGACTGACTAGAGTTGGGATGGCTCTTTCAGATCTGTCACTGAAACCTTTGTCTTCTCTTAATACTGTCCACATGCATTCTGTTTTCAAGTCATTTTCAACTTTTTTATAATTCTTCTAACTCCTTATGCCCTTCTCTTGTCTGAGCCTAGCCTTTTTTCTCCCTAGAAAATCTTTCTTATCTCCCATTTTCAGCTATACCTTCTCTCATGCATTCTTCAAAACATGGGTTTTTCTCCTGAAAACATTGTCTTGAAGAATCTCTCTTTGTTCTTCTAAATCTCTTCTCCTCCTCCATGACTATTTATTCAATAATCACGCATGAAAACAGGATTTGTTCTATGTTAAAGGGACTTAGAGAGATTGTTATGCCAAGAAACATCAGTATGCATTGGTGCCCTGGTAAATGCTTAACCACTGGCACTCAGGGAAAAAAAGAAAAGAAAAGAAAAAGTCTTGATTTGTAGAACTCATAGATTTTGATGGTGAAATACTTCCACTATGGCCAATTTCAAGCTACCAATTTAAGTCCCTCTAGCATGGAGTTGAGAAGAAATGTACACAATCTCTTGCCAGATCTCTTGCCAGAGCAGGCTGCATCCCAGTACTTTCAACATGCAAGTTCTGACATTCCACTTACACCCAAATACATTTAAAACAATATTAATGATGTGTAAGTATGAAAATCACAGTTCCCTTAATGCATGTGTCTCAAATTAATATATTAATACTGCATATGAGTGACTATAGTCAGGGAGTTCTTTTCAACTTCCAACCCTTCCTCACCCAGGCATTGGAGACATCAGCTAGGAGTCTCGGGAGGAACCATCTGGCCTGAGACTTTCTTGCCTTTCCTCAGACGGGTTCTAAGTCATGCTGTAATCAGAGATCTTGGTGTCCCTGCCTGCCGCTTCACAGATTTCTCACTTGAAGTATAGTCTTACTAACTTTACTGTACGAACATGTCGGTATCTATTGTTTCATTTGTATTTGTCATTTTTGCTCCATAAACCTGTACAAAATAGGGAGCTTTGGGAGGTAGACATTTCCTAATCTAAATCTCTTCCACTGTTTTCTATCCTGGATGATGGGTGTGACACTAAATCCTTTTCTTATTGTGTGCAGACCCAAGTATCACTCAGGCAGAATGTTGCTGGGAAGTTTCTACCTTATTATTCAGGACCTCAAAAATATCTGTTTCCTGTCTTCTTATTAAAACATCTCCATGGCTCAGCATTTGGAGTTAAAAGGTGTTCACCTGTTAGTTTGATGGTAATTTTCATGCCAACCATTGTCTCCATGATTCTTAAATAACATGGCCTTTACTTTTCCTGCTTCCAAACTCTTCTACCTCATAAGGTTATTGTGCATATGTAGTTGATCTTGAGAAACTTCATCTTAAGAATATTCTGGAATTCTCAGGGAGAAAATTCTCTCCAACACACTGAAGGGATGTGTTTGTTTCATCTTCAGAATAACAAACAGTTTTGGTCAGATGTAAGGGAAGAAAATGAAACTCTTCACAGCCAGACTGAAAATCTGAGCCCACAATCCATCATTGTTCTTTTCCATTTACAAGTTTATCAAATATATGCAGCTAATTTTCAGCCTTGCAGGCTATTATCCTAGGAAGCAACACACTTAAGTCCCAGCAACACTTAACACTTACAGAGAGCTTCTCGTACTTAAAATTATATGCTGCCTGTGCTCACACACCTATTTGGTCTGACTTTGCCACCATGGTGGAGCAGAGACGATTATCTTTACTGTATCCACTGCCTCAGTCACCAAACCAGCCTCACCTCTCCACAGCCCCCCTCCATACTTGAGACATTTCATTTTCATTTTGTCTCAGGTTTGGTCTTCCTGACTCCCAACGCATCCCCATTCTAGTTCATGACCCTGCCAGCTGACAAAAATGATCTTACATATTTCAAATTTGATCAATTTCTTTGTTTAAGTTTCATCTATAAAATCTTCTCAATCCCTAGGGAAAATTCCAGACTACATAGCCGCAGGTCGGGAAAGGTCTGTTTCCCACCACGTGCATGGACAACACACCGTGACCACATGTGAGGCACACTCACAGCAACTCTGTCACGAAGCAGGGCTGGAGGAAAAGGAAATACAGAAAGAGAAAAAGGAAAAGGAGAGACAAGCCTTTAGAAGACAGGCAAGAAGAGAAACGTGAAAATTTCCTTATGTACTTCACCAAGACAAAGAAAGGAAAAGGGTGGCCAATAACAGAGTGTTTGAGAGTCAGTTCACATAGGTGAGAATATGTGAGTGTGTTTGTGCAGGAGCAGGAAGGAGCAGTGCAAAGAGAAAGAGAACAGACACTGGGACAGGGAGCCAGAGGGGGAGAGAGAAAGAATGTATGTGTACCGAGCATATGTGTCATGCACATGCTTGGTAAAACTATATGAGAAATTACTTCAGTTGAACTGCATAAGGAAAAAAGGGAAGGAGAATGGTATTGTGCAATTCTCTCTGGCAGAAGAAACTGGAGGGTTCAGTTAATCATTTTTCCCTATTAACCCAAGACAGCTTAGCAGCTGTTTTTTGGCTTTTATTTTATTTTGTTTGTTTGTTTGTTTTATTCTTTTCCCAGAGTGATTGTAAGGAGAGAACAGCAGCACAGTTGAGAGTGTGGAGCCCAAGTTTTGTGGCCAGGAAGGAAGGTGCTGTGAAACTTGCTATTGTATGGAATGCTTATGCATGTTGGGTTCCAACGTGAGAAGTGAAGATCAGTGCAATTGCATCAGTTACTGCAGGGCTGTTTATAAACATTAAATTTTACCTTTAACATAATCCCATTTTGTGGGTGGAAAACTTGAGTCACAAGGAAGGCAAGTAAATTAACTGCTAGTGGAACATTATAGAACCATGTGATAAGAACTAACATTGTGAGACGTACAGGTGGGCTGCCTGGGTCACCCGCTCACCTGACTGAGAGAGATGGAAAGGTCATCTCTGGCAACAGGAGGAGAGAATGAGCCTTGAGGGACAAGTAGCTCCATGAAAAAGCAAAGAGGACAAGAGAGTGGGAAATCTTAAAGGTGACGGAGAGCCTGTTGCAGGGAAACAGAGATATCTTAGGTGTGGGTAGAGCCCCATCACTTTCAGAGTTCAGTTGAACTGTTCTGCAAAGAAACTTTAGAAAAATCATTCTATTTCTTTATTTTTCCCAAGTAAGCCTTAGTGTGGTTTCCTCATCTCCATTTTCCTTCTCTTTTTGCCTTTATTTCCTTCAGTTTTGTGCTTCTTTTTGCTTCTCCTCATTGCTCTCCCTCTTTTTCTTCTATTCTTTTATACATAGTAATAGTTTTAAATATGATTAAATGTGATTTTTAGACTTAATGAGTCTGACTGTTCCTCATCCATTGAAACTGGTGGTTATTATTTCAGGGAAAACAGAAAACTAAGATTAGAAGAAGGGAAAATTATGTACTGTTTTGCTTTTAGAAATAGGCTTTTGAAAATCATTCAAGAACCAAAACTGTGCAGACAAGGGCTTTTGCTTGGAAGAGTCATACTCTTCTGAGAGACAACAGTTTACTAAAATTCAAAAGCTTTATTTTAAATTTATGGGACCAGGACTGGCTAATAAAGACCAGAGTCTTAACATAAGCCATAGAATGGGAAGGAGGGAAGATACAGTCTAAGATAAGCTCCCTTTACACAGAAGCGTAACAGTGCATTTCCACTTGGTGGGCATGTTTGGAAAATGTCAGAGGGCACACAGCCAGAGGGAAGATGCTGCTGGACTCCGTGAGGTGGACCCACCACTACTAAATTCTGAGATGTCAACAGAACCACATTTCTTGCTCTAAGGGAAAATCCATTTTCTTGCCCTTTTCAGCTTCTACAGGCCTCTTGTGTTCTTTGTTTAGTGTTCCCCTTCTTCTGTCTTCAAAGCCAGCACCATGGCATCACTTTTACCATATTCCACAATCATATCTCCTCCAGACTCTCCTCTTCTGCCTCCTTCTTACATTGTAAGGTCCTTTGTGATCATACGAGGCCCACTCAAATCATTCAAGATAATCTCCATCTCAAGGTCAACTAATTAGCAGGCTGAATTCCATCTGCAACCTTAAATACTTTTTGTCATATAAGGTAACACAGTCCCAGGTTCTGGAGATTAGGAGGTGGACATCTCTGGGGAGCCATTTTTCTGTCTACCACAGAGGACTTCAGGCTCGAGGCAATTACTATGACATGAGAGACCACTTATATCATCAACAAAACCAGCACATGCCCAGAAACAAAGATTCAGATCAGAGACCTGCATACATGTTGCTATGTAAGCTTCCTACTGGGCCCAGATAACACTCTGGGAGAAGGGAAAGAAGAGGATAAAAGTAGAAAAAGTCATGAATAGACAGAATTAAGAGAGTCTATGATTTAAACTAGAAGAGACAGATAACCTTAAAATGATAAGATTAAAATTTTTTGCTGACATCAGTGGAACTGGCGGGCTTATTACCAAGTTACCTGAGTTATAGAAAATACAGAAAATTACAGGCATGCATATGAGAGAAGCAGTATATAAATTTCAGTGCTACCACATTTTATTATTTTTATATCTCCTTTCTACCAACGCTTTTTACTCAATTTTTTTCTCATCTGTTTCCTTTCAATTTTTTTCTGCTCTACCCTCCCCAAATCATTTCTTGTTCATTCACCATCTAGTTTCTTTTCCTCTCCTTACAATTGCATAACTTCTTTTCCCTTTCATTCTTTTCCTTCTGTTTCCTTGCATCTTACCTGGTTACAAAAAAACAGAGGAAAGGTGAGACCATGTCTTATTCAGATTTTGGCCCTAAGACTTAGCATGGGGCCTGGAAGATAGCAGAAGCTCAGTAACTATTTATTGAATAACAAATAAATAAATTGAATCTTCAGCCATGCAGTAAGGAAAGGGTGCTGCAAAACATCAAAGAACACTGCTAGTGTTCTAAAAACACAGAGAATAGCTAGGTTGCATTAATAATAATGTGAATTCTCCCTTTAATGATCCCAGGTTCTCCAGCTGTCAAGCAAATTATCACTTTTGAAACATACCAGCTTTAAAAAAAAAGACTTTAAAATTATAACCAGAAGATGGCAAAGGAGTCAGAGTAACTGGAATTAAATTTATACAAAGGATGTTTCCTTTTTACTGTTATTTAAACAGGTTCAAATAAATTGAGAAAGCAAGAAACTTCTAAGTGGTTAAAGACAATAGAATGTGATTGCTTCACCCAAAGCTAAGGGCTTGAGATGAACTGATCAGGGAAGAATTATTCTCAAAAACAGCAAGCCAGAATGCTCTTAAACTGTGGGCATAAGCAGGTTTCTCCCCCTGCAAGTAGCCTGCTCTGAAAATAACACACCATTCTCTGAAGGGCAGGAGACTGTTTCAAATTACAGGAGTGTCCAAATTATGGACTGAACACCTGGTGATCATAGTCCTAAAAACGTCACTTAAAAGAACGGCATTTTGAATTTCATGAAGTGTTTGCAGGAAAAGTGCTGTCCAAATGAGACTACACCTGAGAAGGCAGCAAGATGGGACAAAGAGACCAACAAGCACGGGGCAGAGAACTGAAAGAGCAAAGAGAAGCTCTGCCTTGCAGTTGAGAGCAGTGCCTGGTGTCACCCAGCCCCAGGTAGTAGGTAGAAAGCATGGAGGCAGGTGGGAAAGAGAATACAAGTGAGTTTTTTTTTTTTCAGTTGATGGACAGGATGATATACTGCGTACATTGTTTTATATAATCTTTTCTTAACTTACCAACATTTATAGTATGATGCTCATTTTTCAGAGAAGGAAACAAAAATGTGTAAATTTTTAGTCACTTGACCACATGTATACAGCTGAATGGTGGACCTGGGATTTGTCACTGAGCCTGTGTACTTCATCACTACGCTATATGAGGAAACACTGCCAGTCCTTTGTATGGTCATTTTTGGTTTACTTGTTTGCTGTTACCTGTGTCTGTACAGATAATATATTGGCCCATGTGGGACTTGCATGTGTTCACTGGAACCATAAATTAAAGCACAGATCACCCTAAGTCACAAAGCAGGGGTCAGAAATCCAGGGTCAGTCATCACCATGACCATCATTACAACTGCTTTCTTACATACAGCAGGTTGATCATGGACATCAGATTGTGGAGTCTGGCCACTGCCTCTTGCAAAGTTTTCTTGACAACTGCAAAGCAGGATGCTGAAACCATGCATGTTGTGGAGTAGGGATGGGGTGGGAAATGTCTCCAGAAAGCCTACAGCAGCATGGAAATAGTCTTCAACTTACTTCTGCTTTCCAAATGCTAGGTGTGTATATCTGATTGGTAAAGCTCTAATTTGCATTTAGAATCCTAGCTAAGAGGAAATCTTGGAAACGTAACTTTTACTTTTCAGTCTATGGAATAAAAAAAAGACATAATAGAAGGAGGTGAGAATGGATGCTGAGTCCAAGATTTATACATCCAACACATGCAGGAAATTAAGAATTTTTTTCTAGCCTAAATAGTAGAGGAAGGCAAAGATGAAAGGATAAGAATGTGGGCTGATATGCCGAGTAGAGTGCCTTTCTTAGAACATGATGTACGTCATCCAAAGAGAATTTCAGGATCTTCACAAAAGCAAACTGAGAAAAGTTTTACCATTTCTCACTGGGGTTGAACCTAGAAGCACATAGCTCTACATGCTCCTGTCAACCATCTTGCAACCTCAAAAAGAAATAAAGCTAAGAAATAGAGAGCATTCCATTAGTTACACATCCAGAATTACATTTGTTAAGTCCCTTTATCCAATCACACTTGAGGTCACATCTACTCTTCAACTATTTGTAAGCTAAAAATGTTATTTTAAAAAAATTCAGCCTTGTTATTTGTCACCGTCAACCAAAAGTGTCTTTCCCGAGTCCTTCCATAATGTTAAAAGCAGAAAAGACCTCAGTTCTTCAGATTGCCAATTGTAATATAGAATGACAATAGTATTGGGGCCAGGGATAGAATAATTATTCCAATAATTTATTCTCAGAAGTAAGACCTGGTAAACAGAAACAAATCTAATTTGTAAGAAAGGTAGATATCTCAATTGGTACATAGAGTAAGGTTCTGTTTACAGGGCTTCTGCCCTGGAAAGAAAAAAATCATGATCAAAAAGTAATCCAGTAAGCATCTTAATGGTCCCACATGAAGCACTCAGTCCTATGAAGCCCTAGTCTCTAAGGAACTAATGGACTAGATCTCTAACCGGCTCGAGAAATACTATCTTTACACAGAGAAGACTGAAACACTGACTTAACCAAATAATGTATTTCTGGCTTTATAGGAAAGTAGCAAGAAAATGTTATTTTTGTTTTGTTATGGTTTGGAATTTTTGGAGGGTAGGCATAACTAGTAAATATTCACCAGCATTTAATTATCTTCCCCTTCTAAGCACACAGAGGATGATACTTCTCAGCTATCCTGCAACTGGTTAGAACAATAGAACATTTTAGTCAATACAATATGATCATAAATGACACATTCCACTTCTGAGCAGAAACCTAGCCAAGAACTTGCATCATTCTCCAGTCTCTTTCCCTGATTGAGAAAGCCATGAATTCTACATGGGGCAGTTATAAAATGGTGGCACTTTTGTGATTTTTTTGAATCAGAAGTCATCATCAACTCATGTAGATCATGTGACGTGGGCAAAAAATCAACTTTTGTAGTGTGAAGTCTCAGAGATTATGGGGGAGGGATTAAAATGTTACTGCTGCATCATCTGGTCTATTCTGGCTAATACTGGGGTATTCACATGAAATGAGACATCACTCATCCTACTACCTTTTATGCAGGAACAATGATTCCAAGGCAGAGCTAGATCATGCATGGCCATTTGTGCTGACCATGGAACAAGTTCTAAGGTTGATAGACTAAATCAACGTAGTAGGGTCTTAAAAAGGTCTTCAGCCAATGAGGAGGAGTCATGGCAGTAAAATGAACAGTAGACAAACACCAGAGCCAGATCAAAACTAGTTTCAAATACCAGCTTTGTTACTTATTAATTGAGTGCTATCCTATCAAATTTTAAATATTTCTGAGCCTCAATTTTTTTATCTATAAGGCAGAAGTAAAACTGCCATTCTTATATGAATGCTGTGAAAATCAATTTAGAACAAGTGAAAAATACCATAGGTGTTCAATAATTGCCTTCTTGCATGCAAAGAAACCAGTGTTCTCAAAAAGTGGAATTAATTAACCAAGATCAAACAGTGACTTACTGAAGAAGCCAGAAGTAGACCCCAGTTCCCCTGGTTCCCAACTCCAGAACAGTTATCTTCCCCTCTACAGACTACATCTTCCTATAACCATAGATTCCATACAATTGAGGATGTGAAACATTCATTCCCATTTATGCATCATTAGCATCCAAGGCAGTCAGTCAGTTAATGTGTGTTGAAAAACTGACCAAACATGAATATGTGAAAATTACTGTTTTTGCCTCTCACAGCCCCTCCTGCTTTGAGGTTAATTTCCCCCATATTCAGCTCAATGTTAGATTTTTCAATATATTAGGAGAACTTATAGTCTTTCTTTTGCTGTTATTAAAAAGAATAATTAATGTGTATCTAATATGGCTGATGTGAGGCAACAAATACTCTTTAGACTTAGGTCTTCTCTGAGATGAATAAAATGTCTCCAAGAAGAACAAAATGTTCCCAGGCTAATGGGATAGAGAACCCTTCACCTGTAGTTCATTGGTTCAAATCCTCCCTGATGAGGTCAGTAATGAGTCATTACTATCTGATAGCTGTTCACTGACCTATGTAAAATGAGTGGGAGGTCTTATTTCCATGCAGAGAAGACAGTGTCTTTGATTAAATGAAAAACAACATTGACCAGCGTCACAACAAAGCTTGGTGTCATAGGACAACCTGAATGGAAATATAAGTGTTAATGCTGTGTTTGGATGAGAGAACGAAGTAGACCAATATTATTTTCTGGCTATCAGAGTTGAGTCATCTCGGGGAGAGAGGAAGCTGACATTGAAGTTGTGTTTCTTTGTAGCCTAGGGAGAAATTGTCTTCCTAATTCCTTAAAGTATATGTTTATTGTACACATGGTAATAATATTAAAAATGTAATGTTCCATGCTAAAGTGGATTAATATATTAATTATCCCTAACTAATCACATTACTTTGTGCAATTCTCTCCCACACTGACCCAGCATTTAGTCACATGATTTGCTTTGGCCTATGGGGAAAGCAACAGATGTGACAAAAATAGGGGCTTGATTAATGCATGCACATTGAGCCTGACCTTTCTGGATGCAGTTGCTGTGTAAAGGAGTTCTATTTTGTTGGGGAGGCCATGTGGATGTCCTCCAGTGGATAGCCCCAGCCATGTAAGTTCACCCAGGAGCAGCCAGCTCTCAGGCAACCTGACATCTGATGACAAATTCATGAATGATCCCATCAAATACCACATTGAGCTGAAATAAACTGTCCCAGTTAAGCCTACTTAATTTGCCATCTCAAATTAAGTAGAATTATGTAGAATTAAGTAGAATTATGAACAAATAATTAGCTGCTGCTTTAAACCACCAAGTTTTGGGGATTTTTGTTATGCAGCAAGTACTAACTGATATAGAAATTAATATTCTGACTCCACTTAAAATGAAGCTTTATACAGGTACCCTGTCACAACCACAATTCACTTGCTTGTTTATTCACTCAACAAATATTTATTAAGCATCTTGTATGTTCTACTCACTATGATAATTGAAGTAGTGCAGCAATAAAAATTAAACAAACATCAGATGAGATACTTCTTCATGGAGCTTCAGCAGTGGTCCCAAATTGATGACCCACAGTGCAAGTCTGGCTTACAAAAGTAAAATTTTTGGCCCACAATATGCTTTCTTAAAATATTTATTTAAAAACTAGAAGCTTTCACATTATAATTGGAAGATAAAGCTTCTTTTTCACACTCAGAAGAAATGGAATCACTGCATCTGCACTTCCACATAGCACAATTAACTGAAATAAGTAATGGCTGTCCCTTCCATCCCAGGATGAGGCATGCACTCTCCAGATTCACAATTTTTCTGTCATATTCTCTGTTCCCTATGAATGTGAAGACTGGTGCTATTTTTCTTTATTATTTTTTATTTATGTACAATCATTTCACTTTGTTTTGTCTTTTGCCAGTGTGGTGTCTGTAGGCATCTCAGTCTAAGACTTCCTGCATACAGCATATAGTAGGGTAGAAAGACACGGTCATCTGGAAAGATGGAAAATGTAAATATAGAGATAGCAATAGACACAGAGTTTAACAATCAATAAATCAAGATAGCTAATTCAGCCCTTCCAAACTCCAATAATCTATTCCTTTAACTTTGCATTGAAGAGATTTAGAACACTCAACATAGCTTCCTGAGAATCAGGTGTATCAGGTTACAGGATCAGTTTTTTAGAAATAATATTAATTTCTTTATGTGCCCATAGATACTCTATGTCACAAAATACTTATGATCTAGGAAACATCTTCAGAAAAATCACGAGCCTGCACTGCTCAGATTGTTCAAAATCACAAGCCTGCAGGTTTAGTCAGGTAACAAGAAAAGGAGAAGAAATATCAAAATCCTTCAGCTCACCAAACTCCAGGAGGAACTCAACTGGAAAAAATTTCACACTGACCTTGTGTTGTTGGCGTACTCAATCTATTTTCCTCCTGGCCCATAACATGAACCTATTTCAAGATTAGAAACTGAAGAAAACAAATGTGTATTTCATTAAAATTGATTTATAGAGTATGGAACTCGTATTCTATAAAAAAAAAAAACTGTTTAGCCCCTCAAAACCCATGGCTCCAAGTTGCTCAGAAGGCATTGTCAGCTTTCCGTGGTAGCTGGCAACCCTCCTGCAATCATGTCACTTCCAGATAATACTTTGGCTCTATCTTCAAATCTTATGGGAAATAAATTAGAAACAGAAACACTGGAGAAATAGTGAATATGAAATAATGTCATCATTATCCTATTATTTATAGTACTGCTCAGTAAAAATTACCCATTATCAGCAATGCCTTTGTCTCCGTTTATAACTGTTTAGATTTATATATGTAAGTCATATTTTATCCATATTTTAACAGGAGAAAATAAAAACAACAAACTTTTCCCGTTGCCAACTGATGACAATACATTCCTTTAAAATATAGAAAAAAAAAACCAGCAAGGAATGAATTGTCATCAGTTGGCATCAGGAAAAGTTTGTTGTTTTTATTTTCTCCCGTTAGGATTTTGTCACTGTTGTGACAAGTAGAAGAATAAGTCTCTTGTCATTTGAGCGGAAGCTGCTACTTGCTAGACTATTTCAGGAACTGTAAAACTACAGTCTGAGGGCCAAACCCAGCCCTCTATATGTTTTGTATGTAAAGCAGGATTGGAATGAATGCAGCCATATCCATTCATTTGTATATAGTTTGTAGCCACTTTTGTGCTATTGGTGCTGAGCTGAGAAGTTGCAACAGAGACTTTCTGTTGCCTGCAAAATCTAATGTATTCACTGTCTATCTGGCCTTTTACAAAGTAAGTTTGCTGACCCCTGGACTAGATGTTTTCTTTGACTGAGATGGAGAAGGGTAGATCATCCTTATAAGACCAAAGACGAAAGTAAAACGTCTCATAATCCTCTAAACGATTCAAACAATACAATTATTAGAGCAAGAAGAAATACTCTCAGACCAGCTGAATCAATTCTCTCAGTCACAGATGACGAACCTACGGTAACTTCTCTCTAAAGAGGGCCATCCAGTGACTTATGCCTCCCAGTAGTCACATCCTTACCTAGTTGTCTCCCCTAGAATCCAGCTAGTCCTGTGGCTGGTTTTTGAGCAGTAGAATGCAGGCCATGGGTCAATGTGGTTATGTGTGACTGCCAAGGCTGGGGCTGAGGGAGCCTTGCAGCCAGTAACTCCCCCACCCCGCTCCCCACACCCTCCTCTCAACTTTCTACCACTATCTCTTTCAAGTAGACTTTCATTCAGTTATTCATTTAGGCAATAAATGTATTATTGAGCATGACTTTTAACCAATGCCTTGTGAGACTCAGGAGGTATGGCCAGATTCCAGCAGCAATGTTTGGTAGGGCAAACAGACATGCAACAACTATGACACAAGATGGTGTATTTTAAAGGAAGCATGTAAAGTCCAGCAGGATCTTGGCCATCTTCCCAAAAGTCACGGAAAGCTTTGCAGAAGAGATGACTGTTAAATTAAGTCTTAAAGGAGAAGTAGCAGTTTGCCAGGCAGACTGATGAGAGATGGTTAGTTTGAGAAAAGAGAATGGCCACAAGCCTTCTAGACAAACAGAAGAAAGTTATGGAGAAGTGGCAAAGTTTTCTTTTCATGAAATCAACACTTCATTTTCTGTAGCTTCCACTCATTAGTCTTGGTCACACTAGCAAAAATCAACCAAAGTATACTGCTCTCCTCACTATTTTTAGAGGGCAGAGAGCACTTTTATTCAAACATATATAACTGTGTGTGTTGAATTTCAAATCACAAACACTGTGGTTGGCGAAATACATGATGTTATAAACATATATGACATATAAATGTATATATGTAAAATGTATATATGTACATTTATATATTTGAATAAAATATAAATATATATATTTCACCAACCACAGTGTTTATCATATGAAAAACTTTGTTTTAAAACATATCCTGAGTTCCGACTAACATAAACGACCCCTTTCCTAAAGGACAGCACATTTGAAGGACATTTCCATGTTCTCTCTGAATCTTCTCTTACCAAAGACAATTTGATTCCTTCCACATAAAAAGACTTCAAGTGCCTTTCATTTGATGGCTTTTATCTACTGAGTGCCTGCTATGTGTTGGACAATGCACCTGACACCAGGGAAGCAACACTGACCAGACAGACACAACCCCTGAATTCAAATCTCTTTGAAATCCCACCTGGTTTTCTCAGAATGGGCTCTAGTTTGCCTGAGTCCCGCGTGAAGTAAGGTTGTACAAATGAAGGTAGGATCTCACACCTGGTCTAAATTAATTTGCCTGATTAATTGGATATCATATCATTCACAAGATAAATTAATCATTCAGTTTGGGGGTTTTGGCGTTGATGCTGCCTCTTACCTCCGTTTATCCTAAACTCATGGGCATTCTGTCCCAGGTCCATACAAACTGAATAGGAGAAATATCCTCATACTTCTAATGACGTTAATGAGCACATTTAATTTAATTTCTATACTTAATAAAAGAAATAGTCTGAAAGAGATATTTTTATACCATTAATAAGACCTCATTAGCAAGGAGGCTGGATTGTGAAGGGACAGTAAGAAGTTGCTTTCTGTGACAACTTAAACTCTTTTCTCTGGAAGAGAGGGGATGTGGTTATTAACTGAAGAGTCCTCTGTCGTATTCTCCCTTTCACCTTATGGACATCAAAAGAGTGAGTATTAATTGCTTGTTCTTGGCAAGAAATATATTGAAGAAATTAGGACTATTTAGCCTAGATAAGACAAGATGATAGAAGACCTAACAGATTTTTTTTTTGGTTGTTGTTTTGCTTTTAAGATCTGATGGATAGACATTTGGAAAGGCAACTGTCTTATTAGGGCCAAAGAAAAAAATTGGGACCCATATACTTAAATTACAAGACAAAATGTTTCAACAAGTTTTAAGGAGAAATGAAAGGTCAGAGCAAAAATAAAAGAAAGAAAGAAAAAGAAAGAGAGGTCAGAGTTACACAAAGTTTTACTGAGATAGTCTTATGATCCCAGGGTACAGATGTTTCCAAGTGAATTCAAGTATTGCTTAAATAATATTGAACTAGATAACTTTTAAGTCCTTTTATATCTTAATAGTCTAAGCTCATGCTCATTGGATATCTATGTATGTTTACATATGCATATAAAATCATATATTATGTAAAGACACATTTACCAAAATTGGACGAAATGTATGAAGGACTAAAATACGAACACATACACACAATTATGAAAGTTTAGATCCTAAAATATCACTTTATAAGAAATTATTTTTCACCTTTCCTTTTACTCTTATTTGGTCATAAAACAGGAGTACCTACTCTTTTGGAAGTATTGGTAAAAGAGTAACTATTCTTCTTTCCACTCCCAGATGAGTTATCTGGTTGGTGAAATTGGGAAATGGAGTAAATTTGATGAATTGACCTCTGGTTCTGCACCAGGATGAGAACCGGGACCTCCTTTCCTACTCTGCTGTGAGAGATCAGCGGTGTGAGGCTGCAGTTCTTACAGCTGGCAAAGTACATGCTTAAGCAGGACATCCCAAATCAATTTGGGGTAAAGAATTAGAAAATGTGATTCTGTCCAGGGATCAAGGCACATGATCAAACACAAGTATATTAGAAATGATGATAATATTTTGATTATAATTTTTCTGTGGTTATTTCCCAATGGATTTGTCATTTCAATCTCATTGATAAATAATAGTGACCCTAGAATGGGGACCATCAGGATGTGAGGGAATTTTAAAAAGTGTTTGCTGATTTTCAGATTTCCCTAAATGAACACAAATCATAAAGATAAGAAATTCACATACTGCGTGGTATCTCTTATGTGTGAAACCTAAAAAAAAGTCCACCTCATAGAAACAGAGTGGAAAAGTTACTGCCAGGGCCCAGGATTGGAGACCCAGTGAGAGGCTGGTTAAAGTGCACAAACTTTCATCTATAAAATGAATAAAATCTGAGCCTCCAATGTAAAACAGGGTGATAACACTGTATTGCATATTTGAAATTTGCCAAGAGAGTAAAACTTAAATGTTCTCACCTCCCCAGAAAATAAAATAAAAATATGACGTGATGGATGTGCTAATTAACTAGATGGGGGGATCCTTTTACAATGTATATGCATATCAAATCATCTTCATCTACACTTTAAATATCTTATAATTTGGCATGTCAATTGTACTCAATAAATCTGAAATTAAAAAAGAAATACGTATAAAATATATATTTTAAATGAGTCTATGTTTCATTTTTTGTCTTCAAATTGATATTTTATTAAAGTTACCTAAATTATTGAACGGAGATTTTTTTTTTTTTAGTTGAAGTATACTCAGTTACAATGTGTCAATTTCTGGAATACAGCATAAAGTCCTATTCATGCATATATATATATATATATATATATATATATATATATATATACACACACACATACATACACACATATTTTCATTTTCATATTCTTTTTCATTAAAGGTTATTACAAGATATTGAATATAGTTCCCTGTGCTATACAGAAGGAATTTGTTTTTGTCTATTTTTATATATAGTGGTCAGTCAACCTTTGCAAATCTCAAACTCCAGAATTTATCCCTTCCCCACCCCCTTTCCCCCTGTAACCATAAAAATTTTTACCATGTTTGTGAGTCTGCTTCTGTTTTATAGATGAGTTCATTAGTGTCTTCTTTTTTCTTTTTTCCTTTTTTTTTCTTTTTAGATTCCACATATGAGTGATATCATATGGTATTTTCTTTCTCTTTCTGGCTTACTTCACTTTGATTGACAATTCTGTTTCTATAATTCTTATGTCTATAACATTTTCTATGGTGATTAGTATGGAGAAGTAGGTGTTAGGGGTGGCTAAAAGAGGCCTCCCCACTCCTGCACTATTGTCAATGGTTTGGCCATTTATTTATCTTTTAATATTGGTCACACCATGCATTGGGCTGACCATGGCTAAGAATGTAGGGCAGAGCAATGCAGGGCAGAGCAAAGCAGGTGGAAGATACCGCCTCCCACAGAAATGTGAACTGCCTCAGACCATTCTCACATCTCAGTACCTCAACTTCTTCCATAGGTTGGCATCATCTGGATGGGGGTGGAGGGACAATATTGTGTAAAGGGAAGAACATTCAACTTAGGACCAGAAGACGAGTACTCTAAAGTTGTAGTTGTTGTTTATTTGGTTAGTTTTGTTTGTTTTTCTCTTTTTTTCCAAAAAAAAAAAATATGGAGAACTTATACTGACTGAGCCCCTTTCTATTGGATTGAGCACCCTATTAAAGTTTTAACCCTTGTCCTACAATTCTTTCCCTCATTAACTGCAGTGACCTTTTTGTTCTTTCTGGAATCCTATCAGCTAATTTTCCTCTGCTCTAAAAAAAAAAAAAAATTCTCTCTTCCTAAAAAATGCCCTTTCACTTCCCCCAAGAGCTGTGTGGATGTCTCCCTGCAACCCCTCACAAACTTGCTGAAACGTCGCCTTCTCAGTAAACTGCTGACCACCGTGGCACTCTAAGGGACATAACTGCCTCATCCATGTTACAGTCTGGGGGCCTTATTTCCCTCTCACCTGCTTATGGGGAAAATAACAGTGCCAGTGTTACGGAGATAGCAGACTGTGTCATGATGGTGATATATTTCAGTATGATCATCTAACTGGCACATGCTGTATGTACAAAACACACTTACTTATTCATTTGTTTTCTATGTCTGCATTAGAATGGAAGTTTCAGAATAGAAGCTTCCTCCTGTATGTCCTGTACCTATGACAGCACCTGGCATGTAATAGAATTCTGATAAATCTTTATTGAATGAATGAATAAATGAAAAAAGGAAGAAAGGACAAACCTAGAATTTTACACTATGCCTAGCTCCAAAGTTAACAAATTTCTAGTCCACTATACTATACTAACCTGATTCTTTTTTAGTTAAATAAGAGCCCTTTTCTCACCACTTGCTTTAAATATCTGATATGAACCCCATCAACAAAATGTCTTAGTGTGAAAGTGCTCACTATTTATATGTGGGGAACTCAGAAGTTCCCCTCAAAGGATTAAAAAAAAAATAAAGTCAAGGTCATACTTGTGATCTGAACACAGAAATGTACTTTCTATTCAAAAATGAATCCCAGCAAATGAGCCCAGACAAAACCCAGAGCTGTAGACAAAACAGAAACACAGATCCAGCCACTCTTTAGCAGCAAGAGGGTAATGAAGGTGGAGATCATTTTGAGTTAAAAAACACATTTCTAATTTTGATACCAAGGACTGCTATTGTCAACATGAAAGAACATTATCTTATTTCACCATTGCAGGACCAAGTAGGAAGCAGAGATTCAGAATGCCAAATTATCGGATATTGGAATTTTTACAGAATCAACTGGGGAGGTGGAACTTTCTCTCTGGATTTTTGCAGAAGTTCAATTAAAAATAATAAGGCCTTAAGATGGATTTTCTCATCCTTAATAGCTGAACTTAATACCAGTTTCTCCATTCAGAATGTTTTCCTAATGACCCATTGTTCACAGGGGAAAAACATGGAGAAAGAATTGGGTTTTGAATGAAGCAAACCAAGGATTGACACAGATCTGTACCACTTACGAGCCAAACATAGGAGAAGTACTTAACCTCACTGATTTTACTTCCCTTCTTTCTAAAATGTTATAATGTTACCCAAATGTACCTCATCTTAAACACCATGCTAGGTGCACATTAGTCCTTTTGCCTAGAAGGTACCCCATTCTCTCCCTTCTACTTATAATTTATAATCACTCAAATTCCACTTCTTCAGTAAACATCTCATGGCCCCTTGGCCTGGTCAGGGATGCATTACCTACGATCATGACACCAGATGCCTTTCCTGGTAGCACCTTCTAAGTCCTGTAATTTTTCTTCTACTTTCTGTAATTAATCTGCCCTCCTTAATAGACTATAGGCTTTGTGATGGCAGGACTTTCTGGGTCTTTGCTGGGCTTCATAGCCTCAGTTTTCAGCACAGTGTCTGGTTAAGAGCGATGTCTAAGCGAATGCGTGTTGAATAAATAAAACGCATATGCATGTGAGAATATATGAAAGCGACCCAGTTAGTAACTTAGAGGTCATTCTTCCGTGGCCTCTTTTAAATTCCCTTCATTTTCTGTTTCTGCCTGAGCCCAGGAGGGTAACTGATTCCAATCTGTGCTCCTGAGTCATGCTCACAAGTGAACCGGATTGCAGTGCCTGCCGTGCCGGCTCTGAGTCGCTGCACGGGCAGAGATAATTAGCATGGTCAGTGTGTGGGAACTTCAGCCTTACGCAGTGTCTAAGTGCTGAGCTAGCAATCATTGCAATTTCAATTCCAAGGGGACCTGGAATTACTTTCTTATTTTTATACTTTCTCTGCATTTCCCAAGTCCCCCAAATTAGAGGAGAAAAGCAGAACCCTGTCCTCCAGCCCTGAACTCCCCCTATAGCAGATCTCAAAGATTATAGCCCTTAAATGAATCTCCTTATGGCTCCAGGAGTTAATTTATGATTCGGTTACAGCTTACGAGACTACATAATTCAGTTCACAACAGTGAGTGCAGCAAGAGATCAATCATAACAAGTATATTTTTACTGTATTTCTACAAAGGCAGGAAGAGCTGTATTTTCTTTCTTTTCATTTGATGGAGAAAGGGCACCCTGCTATCTGAGCTGTCCGAGAGCTGAAAGAATGATAGAATCCATGGTCCCCAAAACTCACTTGGAATGTTCTAAAAACAGTGTAAGAGAAGTTTCATTCTTTTCTTTCCTTTCTACTTTTCTCTCCACTGTGTGACTTGAAGACTGGAACAGGGTTTTTCGTAAGACTCAGTTTAAACTCAGCATCATTACTTAGAGGCAAGGATCTATATATTCACAACAGAAAGAAGATTTAGTGAAAGAGCCAAGACTAGGGTTACGGAAGGCACTCCTCTTGGACGCAGGATGTAAAGAGATGCTAAAACCCAGTAACCATGATAAAAAATGTTTTAATGCAATATTCGAAAAAAAATCAAAATTAAGCCCCAACAAGCATCCATGGTGGAAAAAAATGTCCACATTTTAAGTAAAGATTATCATTAATGATTTTAAAGATTTTGCCTCAGGCTATAGTGTGGCTCAGTATATCGAGTCTTGCTTAACCTTTTGATATTTTGCTCATTATGGAACATTCTGCATTACCTTTTAATTTAAAAAGTATCTCATATAAAATTATTTATTTTGATTACTGAGTTATATTGGTGTTCCTTTAAGTTTCATGCCTGACTTGAGTGCCTTATTAGCCTCATCCTAGGCTAGTCCTGGCTCTGCTTGTGGAAAGAACATTTAGAAGACAGAAATGGTCCCAGATGCACCTCATGCAAGCAAGAGACCTTAGGAAACTCACAAAACCTCTGAGCTTTCTTAACTTTCCTCTCAGCAGCATTCACAGAGGTTTGTCACCTATAGATGCAGCCTCAGCCAGTGTCTGAGTCAATCCTTACCAAACCTGGGGAGCCTTGGACTGACTCTCCAGCAGATGGGATCAAAAATAGTACCAATAATAGCTGGTATTTATTTGACACATTTTATTCCAGGTACCTTTAAATGGACAACAATATAATATTTGAAAAAAATCAAATACTAAAGCATTTTGATTTTTTTTCTCTAGCCCTAAAGTTTTATCTTCCCCAGAAAGGAGATGACTGAGACATCCAATGGATTTAGTAAATGGGAACAAATCTTGCATCTCCAGATAGTGTCTTTGAGGTACCTTAGTTGGGCATATATGCCCATTAGCCACAAACATTGTCCCACAAGACCTGGATGTCTATTTCTCCTTTAGATTTCTGCTTTAGCTTCCCATTTGCATCCAAGTATCCTTGCTGGGCTGCTCCCACTTTGAACCAAGTTCACTTTTGCCATTCATCAGGGGTGATTAGACAGCAAATTTTCTCGAAGACTGTCTCAATACAGTCAGTAATGGATCCTGAGCCAGATGCAACAAGCCGTCTAGACTCTGTCTCTCCCCTTGGAATCTACAGAGGATTGATTCCAGGACCCCCATGGATTAAAAAAAGATCCACAAATGCCCAGGTCTCATATAAAATGTCATAGTACATATATCTTTCAAACTTTATTGATTTCAAAAGAATTTTTAATGCTACATTTCACCTACCACCACCAGCCTACTTCATGGGCCTTTTGGTGCTAGGATAATCAATGAACTAAATCGGAAGAGGCGCGAGTTGATAGAAGTCAACTTATAAAGCACCTATCATGAAAATCCAATGATAGGCAATCCCATCGTAGAATTTGAGAATGAACTGCACTATACCTTTACCAAGTCACAAAGGTAAACTGTGAACACTGGCATTTACAGAAACTACCTTCTTTCTTGGGCTCAATCTTCACTCCATTCAATTCTTTCCCTCTTTTCAAAGCTCATAAGATTGAATTTGTACACATTTTATCCCTAACGCACTATTCTCAAAATGTGCTTCAAAGGCTGTTTGATCCATGAATTGTCTTGGGGTGAGGTTGTCCAAATAATTTAGGCAATGTTACCTACTGTAACTCCTTGGAGATTCAAAATGTTCACTAGCGTGTTAGTCCTCTGAGAAGCACTGCAGTAGAGAAAGCATTGAGCTTTGTTTGGGTCAGCAATTTCTGAATGTAGTGCTCATTGGATTTTTTTTTCAGTAAAACTTATTGGTGTCCTCTCACGCCAATATTTCATTTCAGGGGAGCCACTAGCTTAGTCAGTTCTGATCATGCTTACACATCTGTGTGCTCTCTTAAGAAGAAATACGCTCAGATTTCTTCCTTGTGGAGCCCAACAGTAACCCTGGCCAGGCAAGCAGTCCATCTCTCGCCCCCCCCTGCCACCCTAATAGCATCTTCACACTCCCTTCAGGAGGGACTTTGCCCTGTTACCTGCCATGACAGGTAATAACTACTCCATGGCAAGGGAGTACTGTTAAATCATTTGGTGGAAACAGTCTGCCTTTCACTGGGGATCATCTCAAAACCCCTTCTTTAAGGGTACCCCAAAGTGCTTCCCTTAAGTTCACCTACCTATACCCTCCACCCTCTACCTCCACCTATAGCTCAGAACACTGATCCTTCTTAAGCCTTTGAGGTTTAAGAGTGATTGGCACAATTGTCATGATTCTCATACTTAAGGTGACCTCAGAATTGCCTGGAGGGCAATTTCTGGAGTCCACCCTGGAGTTTCTGATTAGGCAAGTCTAGGGTAGAGGCCAAGAATTTGGATTTCTAACAAATTCCTAGGAGAGGCTAATTCCAGGAACATATTTTGGGATCCACTGATATATAGAAACAGTCATACGTACAGAATAGCCTTGCCTTCAGAAGACTGATGTTACCATAGGTTGATAAGACCAAAAATACATTTAATGTGAAAAGGTAAAAACAAACAAATGAAAAAATCCACAGACAAGTGTCACACCAGACAATTGTCTGATAATTAAGACAAGTAATCAGAGGTCTCCTGAAATGCCAACACCCAATAAAGCAGTAAATTGAG
Source organism: Camelus dromedarius (assembly GCF_036321535.1). NCBI lineage: Eukaryota > Metazoa > Chordata > Mammalia > Artiodactyla > Camelidae > Camelus > Camelus dromedarius. Next base: position 113,894,277 of record NC_087436.1, read on the forward strand.
GCACAGGAAGAAAAAACAGAATTCCTCTCATATTTTTAATTTAAAAAGTCAAAGAGAAAAAAAGAAGAAAACATATATGTATGTATATGTATAACTTAATTGCTTTGCTCTATGAATGAAACTAACATTGTAAATCGACTACACATCAATAAAAAATAAGAATTTAAAAAAAGTCAAAAAGAAAGTAAGTTGTGTGAATATTAATGATGTGGTTAAAAAGGTAGGGGGAAACTGAGGCTTACACAACACAGGGGGACACAGGGTCACCACACTAATCTACTCAATTTTAGTATATCTTATTAGTTAGGATGCTGGTTTTCTTGTTATAATAAAGACCAAAATATCAATGACTTAAAAAAAAGTTTATTTCTAACTTCCCTAACAGCATGAGCCTGAGCTTTCCAGGGCTAAAATAGCATCCCTGTGGTGTGAAACACTCACAACCTTGCAAAAGTGTTGCACTGCCACACTGAGCACCCCTATTGGGAACAAGGACGGCTGCTTCCGCTTTTGCAGAAAGTGGAGAGAAAGAGGAGAGAGCGTATTCCTTCCTATTTAAGTTGCACTCATCAATTTGTTTTCATCCTATTAGCCAGAACCTATTCAAAAGATTGAATTATCTGTAAAGGAGACCAGTATGTATAATCTTCCCACCGAGCTAAAACTTCTATTTTTCACAGAACACAGATCTCAAGGGAGGGCAACCAGCAGTCTCTCCGGTGTGTATTATAATGCACTCAGGTTATGTGTTCCTGGTTAATTATATTTACAGGTTGTGTGATCTCATGTCAACCATGCTAGCACTCAGAGAGTAAACACATGGTTTGGCAGATTCTACAAGAAATGACTGGTTGAAGATAATGTCAGTAACACAAGCACCTGTGAGCAGGAAAATGACAGGACTGATATTGCTTCTGCTCCAACGTCTTTGCTGGTTACATTAATGAATTAAAATAATACCAATCTAAACATTTCTGACACACAGAAAGACCAAAACAAACACAAAAACAAAGAAAATCAAATAAACCCTGGAAGATCATTTGAAACGTATTCAAATTCACTATCATCAGCATCAGCTAATATCTTGCAGGTAAAATGCAAGGTTAATAATAGTGGGATGGACACATTATTATACATATATCATTCTATATGTTGTGTTACACATAAAAATCTATGTACATGGGTTATAGATATCCCATAAATTACATACATATCCTATAAAATGAATATATACAATTACTATGTATATAATCCCACTTTAGCAATGAGATGCAGAAAAGTTATGTAAGATGTCCGAGTTTTATGTGGTTGCTAAAATGTCATCACAATTAGAAAGGCATTTAACATATTCTGTCAGCTTTAACACCTCCGTTAAAAGTCCACTTTTGTAGAATGCAGAATACAGTAGTATTTTAGAACATATGCACAATTTCCAAACAAATAAGCATGCGCACATTGGGGATGTTTTCTCAAAACATTGAACTACTCAGAATGCTTAGTTCTCTACCGCAGGAATTAATCAATGTGGTTAACGTAACTGTAGAAGAAAGGAAACCTTGACTAGGGAGCAAAGTGGGTGCTTTTCTTTGACAGCGTCACTCTGTCTCTAAAATCTTCCATTTCCATGAAACCACAGAAGATTACAGTCTGACATTTGGGGATTGACATTACAGGTCTTCTGATGTCTCCTATAAAAATCCAAATCGGTGAGGACTGGAAGTTAATACCACTGAACCTCACCGTAAAAGATATTGAACAGGTCTGAGAGAGTCCATTTCTATGGAAATGTGGATGCAGGTGAAGAGTCGGAGTCATAAGGAGACGCATCCTTGCAAAGAGATGTGAAAAGATAGCAAAGAGAGCAAGTGAGTGTGTCCAAACAGGACCCTTGTTCTAAGGAACTGAACCTTGAGAAATAAGAAATTTTGATTGATAAAGATTCGATTTTGCATTTAGTGCTAAAGCTTCAGGTTTATTACTCTGCAAAGTCCCTTATTTTTCCCAGGCTCACCGTCCTCATTTCTGTGAGGTGGAGGAGGCAATGTCTCTGTCACCTACCTCATTGTGTGGGTACAGATCAAATAGCACCAGGAATGCGAAAACCACTTTGCAAAGTACAAACCCCTGAGTGTCTAGACTTTTATAGAAGGATGGTAGGACTTGGATAGTAAGAGATTACAGAAAAATTATCAAGTGGAATTGAATAACTAATATGTGAGAGCAGGTGATTGTAGGAAGAGAACTTGCATGTATTTTACATCATGATCCATGAGACACTTTGCATGCAGTATATCATGTAACCCTCACCACAACTCTGCAGGTACCACTGTTAATTCCTATTTTAGAGATGGAGAAACTGAGGCTTCCTGGTCTCTCCAAGGTGGCATAGTTAGGGTGTGGCACAGAACACAGTCAAACACAAAGCCTGTCTAACTCTCCTAATCTGGTAAATAGCACAGCCCTGGTGAAGCTACAAGCCTATCTTTCTGAATGCATCTGTTCCAGAAAACGCTTGGGAACTGGTTGGAAGGGATGCGATAATGGGTTTCAAGTGCTAGGAAAGAGGACTTTCACCTGATGTTTGGGAAATTTGTGTAGGGTTCTTGGCAGGACACATCTATCTGTGTAAGGAGGATAATGTGCTGGAGGTTTGACAGCCTGCAGTGGGGAGGGATTCAGACTGGCAGAGAGCAGGCTTTAGCAAGTTGGTAAGAACTGACCTTGAAGTCTGATGTCTGCTTCAGCCAGTAATTTGGCTTTGGGCACCAGGAGAATGAGGCTCAGTGCACCTGTTTTGAAAGAGCTGCCGGGCAGGTAAGGTTCCCAGGGACTGAAAGTGGTGTGGGCATAGAAGCACACTCAGCTTGGTTGTCTTAAGTACTGAGGTCATGTGCTGATATTGAAATATTTACAGAACACTGTCTACATAGAAGGTGCTCTTCTAGAGTCTGAAGATTAAAACAAGTCATAGACATGGGTCTGTCCATTAAATGGCCAGTGATGAAGACTGATAATAAAATGATAATTTCAATGCACTCTGATGTGCTACAGAGAAGGAAAGCCCAGAACATTATTATTACTCAAACAAAACCAAAGCTCACCCCTGACTCATTGTGTGAAGACAGGTCACCACTATTCCCATACAAGCCTGAGACTGGGATGATCCCCATACATGAGCTAGGGTGTGCATGTACTGACATGCACAGAGTAATTGTCCCTTCTAATTGAAAATGTGGCTACTGACAGTTTTATGTTCCTGACAGTCAACCAAAGTCAACGGGATTTCATGGTGAATTTATGGTAGCAGGCTCTGGGTCCTGGGTTAATAGCCTTCTGCTTCTGTAATAAGGGCCCATTAAAAAAAGGAGAAGGGAGGGCCTTCTAAACACAGCCTGATGTTTGAGCTCAGCTGCTGTGAGCTCTGGGGTATTAAATGCTTTCCTGGATTCAGAGTCTTGTTCCAAATGATATTTCCTTGAAGAGCAGTGGTAATCTCTTCTTCCTAAGTTATCTGGCCCAGAACCTAAACCTTGACTCATTATACCAGGGGCAGACCACTCACGGGTCTTTGGGGAAGACTCTTCAGTGATGCTTGGTGTTTGGCAAAATATTGGAAAATAAACTAGCAGCCCTGAGTCTACAGTCTGAGAAGTTGGAAAAATCAGTGCTGTCAAATTTCCAGCCACTGTGAGTAACTAAGTAAACAAGAAATGGAAATAGACTTCATTGTTGAGGGTCAAGTTTGCCACAAACAGCTTGTGGCAGCAAGACTTCACGGTACACATTATATTAACATGTGAATTTAATTAAAACGATGTCTATTTTTGCATGTAGTTAAAATGCCAGACACTGTGCTAAAATGCATTTATTCTATTTAATCCTTAAGACAGATATATTGCTACCACCATTTAACAGCAAAGGAAACAAATTTAGAGATGCTGAATTGATTTTTTCCCAAGAACAAAGTGCAGGCAGAACAAGGTTTTGAACCCTAATCTGTCTGATGCCAGAGTCTGGGCTCTTCTCTCACTGTTAGATGCCCTTCTTCAAACCCCTGTTATGTTTCTGTTGTGTTGTTTTAGCTCCAGAATCTTTTATTCCATACCTTCTTATACCCAATTGAACTGAAGATAGCTGTAATCACATAGAACTACTGAAAACCATCTTTCAAGCCACCTATTTGAATAGTTAGTTAATTGCCCTTCTCTCCCATCTCTGCCCTTTGTGGGGAAGAATATTCTTTGGATTATGAGCACACAGTATTCACTGTTTAACATTATATTCAAATACGGTTTTGAAAATAAAGATTAAAACCTGACCACATGTGCATCATAGCCATAAGAAAGAAAGAGGTGGTGTATTCATGAATGCAATAGATGTCCAGAATCCCTTATCTGACACTGGAGGAGCCTAATATGCATCAGGGCTTTTCCAAATTTTATCGTCTCTGATATTAAGCAGCTCTCCCAGCAGAGCCAGGAGCAGCACCACATAAATAAACATTAATATTTATGCAATGAAACCCATGAAAATTTCCACTACATGTCAGACCCAGAGGCTGTGAATTCCCTTTAAGTTCAGGTCAGGTCAGAGGTGCTAGAAGGTTAAGAAAAGTACACTTTTTTTTTCAAAGTTTTTATTTTCACCCCAAGACATCATCCAGTTTAATTTTCAGAAACACTCTCTGGCGGAGAACTCATTCTTTCTAGCGAGTACCTGATATCCTTTTAGCATCAAAAAGTAAAATCTCTTGCCCAACACTTCTTATCTCTAACTCGTATTAGGATGAGGTGTAGAATTCAGAGGCTGTGACTCCTAGTCTGGAGAGCATGTCTGTGCAGCAAAGGCCAGAGCAGGAACCTGGAGTCACACAGACCTGGATTATCTGCCCGTCCTGGGCAACGTGGAACAAGCAAGCCCAGTCTTCACTCCAGGCTCCCACATCTCAAAATGTACCTCAGCCTAGTACTGGGAGATGATGGTGCTGCAGGGTTCTGGGGGGGATCCTTCTGAGTGTCTCCCACCTCACCTCTCTCTCGACGCTGCTCTGCCTCCCTTCTCTGATTTCTCCAGCTTTACAAATGCCTGAGTGCTGAAGTCTGCCTTGATCATCTGAATATGCCTTTTACTGTTTACAGAATTCCCTCTTGTCTTTTATTTTTTCCAGGGTCCCAGAAGTGGAAAGAATCAGAGAAAAGCACTGACCCATCAAGAACCTTGGCTCTGTCTTTTGTCCCCATCACTGTCCAGAATGTGATCTCAAAACAAAACAAAACAAAACAAACCACCACCACCACTGGCTGCAGCAGCCATCTGGTTTACCAGGTGTGAGAGTTGTGTGCCCTCCTTCCCTTTCAAGGAGGCAGCACATCTCAAAACATGTGATCAAAGTATAAAATCTTCCACTGAAATACAACGTTCTCATTTATTCATTAATAAATATTTGTCATCTGTGTGGAAATTTCTGTGCTAGGGCCTATAAAATTATTATACTGAACTATATTGTTATGCTATGGAGGTAATATAATATTACAGAAAATCTTGACTAGAGACCCACACCCCTTATAAAAAAGCCTGAATACACTGCTATTCCCACTCCTGTTACTTTTTGTTGTCTTCTTTCTACATTGTCCTATGCATGCTTTTAACTATTTTTTTTAAATCAGAGAGGATATACAATGTTGTGATTTTTAAATATTTCTTTTAAAAACATTTCCCATGTGTGCTGTGGTGTGTTTTTAATGAAGGTAGCACAGTTGTTAAGAGTGTGACCTTGGATGGCAGATTGCTAAGCTCTGTTTGTGTCTCTCCCTAAATTCATATGTTGAAGCCCCAACCCCCAGTGAGACAGTATTGGGGCTGGGGCCATTAGGTAATTGGATGAGGTCATGAGGGGATTAACGTCCTTATAAGAAGAGGAAGAGAGGGCACAGCTATTTCTCTCTTTCTGTCCTTTGAGGATACAGTGAGAAAACGACCGTCTGCAAGCCAGGAAGAGGGCGCTCAGCGGGAACCACATTGTCTGGCACCTTGATCTTGGACTTCCCAGCCTCCAGAACGGTGAGAAATAAATGTCTGTTGTGTAAGCCACCAGTCTGTGGTATTTTCTTACAGAATCTTGAGCTGACTAAGACACGGACCACCAGCCTGTTCGCTGGGTAGACTTGGCCGAGTCACAGAGCTTTTCTGTGCTTTGTTATCCTCAGCTATACAATGGAGATCATCGTAGCAGCTATCTCAGAGTTGTTATGAAGATGAACTGAGATACTACACATAAAGTGTTAGAAAGTGTTTGACGTGTAGTAAGGCCTCAATAAAGAATAGCTATTGACTGCTGATGGTTCCGTTTCTCCATCATTTCTTTTTTTTTTAATTGAAGTGCAGCCAATTACAATGTGTCAATTTCTGGTGTACAGCACAATGTCCCCATCATGCATATACATGCATATATTCATTTTCATGAATTTTTCTCATTAAAGGTTATTATAAGATATTGAACATTGTTCCCTGTGCTATACAGAAGAAAAATTTAAAACCTATTTTTATATACAGTGGCTAACATTTGAACAATCACAGCCATCTCACAAGCATTCTGTAAGAACAGAGGCCATGTGTGTAAGAGCCTAGGGCAGTGCACTGTGGACAGTAGGTGTGGAATTATGAAAAACATGAATCAAAATCTTTAAAAATATTTTAAAACCACTCAAACGGAGACATTTATTTGAGAATGCCTTTGAAATGCTCAAAATAACAGAAATTTAGTGTCAGACCTGAAAAGATCAAACCAATGGCCTTTGATTGTGTTGGCCCAGGGTGTTTTTCCCCTTTACTGTACGGACTTCTGCAGAGAAGTCTTTTAGACCACATGATGAGAAGGGTGGTGTTCCTGTTACTTCCTGATGTGTAACAAATTACCCCAAAACTTAGCCGCTTATAACACCATTTTAATATGTTCTCTGATCCCACAGGTTCGGAATATGGACAAGGCATAGAAGGGATGGCTGGTCTCTGCTCAGTAATAACTCAGGCTCCAGCTGAAAGGTTGAGCCTCTGGGGATGAATCAGTGACTGGGGCTGGAATCTTCTGAAGGTGTCTTTATTCATGGGTCTTGTGTTGGCTGAGATCTCAGCTGGGGCTGAGACAGGAGCACTACACACTCAGTCTCTCCATGTGGTTTGGGCTTCCTCACAGCATGGCAGTCTCACAATAATGAGACTCCTTACATGGTGGCTTTGGAAGCCAAAACCAAATGTCTGTGTGTACCAGACAGAGCTGTATTACATTTCATGATCCGTCCTTGGACATTGCACAGCATCACTTTGCTGCATTCTGTTGGCTACATGTTAGTCACTAAAGTTGGCCCAGTGAAAAAGAGAAGAACACATAGCCCTCCCTTTTATAAGAAGTGTGTCAATGACATGTTTAAAACTGTTATTGAAGCTTTAGTCCTGAATTTGGCAGGGAACTGTTTATTGAACGAATGAAATTACAGGTCTTCTCCTGCCCAAAGTTTCAGTTAGCTTATAAACGGTTCCTTAAGGCGAAGGACATTGTCTTAGTTAGACCTGCATCCCTTATTCTACTGAGGCCAGAGTCCTTATAGAGTCAATGATTAAATATTTTCTGATTTACACTGAGTACATTTGCCTTTGTTATTCCCTAATTGTGCTCCAGATATTTGTTACAATAAAGCCTATTGCACATATTATATTAAAATTATCTATTTTTGCTGAATTTAATACTTCTCTTTGTTGTTGTCCCCTAACAATCATGTAATTTTATTTTTATAACTTGGTAAAATATTTCTTATATAAAACTTGCATTTGACAACAACAATAATGATAATAATGACAATAACAAATCTTGTTCAAACAACGTAGCCTTATTTGGTCTCAGGAAGTGTGATCCCCTTTAGATTCACAAATAAATAGTTTACTATAATTCAGTGACTCTTTTTCTCGGGAAACAAGAAAAGAAATCCTAGGCTAATAAATATAATGACAATTCTAGTGAGCATTTATTGAATACTTACTTTGTACTAGGCATTGGGCTAAGCATTTTGCATGTGTTAGTTTGGGTCATGTGGCAAACAAGGATGCAGTCTCTGGAGGAAGATGGACCTGGTCTGACATTGAGCTCTGTCCCTTATTCACTGTACAATCAAGGGCAGGTGATTTCAACTCTCTAAATGTCACCAATAAAATAGGAAACAGATTATATGAATGAATAGATATATAGCACTTAACACTGTGCCAGGCATCCCGCAAACTTTCAGTGGATGGGAGATTCTTTCTATTCCTTACAATAATCTTACTTTACACAGCTCACATTTGCTGAGTGCTTAATAAGTGCTAGGTTCTGTTACATGGGTCATTCCATTTACCAACTTATTTAATCTTTAACTCAACCTATGTTGTGAGAACTGTTAACATCTCCATTTTACAGATATGGAGACTGAGTCTCAGAGAGACTAGTCTGCTCAAGGTCACAGTTTGTGGCAAAATTCAAATCCTACCTCTCTGGTTCTGAAATGAATTTTCCTGTGTTTAACACTCTTTGGAGACAGAAGAATGGTCCAGATGAACGGCCATTCCAGCATCCTGATTCTATAAATCTACATAATGTTCTGCCTTTGATTGGATCAATTCACTGCATTAGGATTCCTCACTGAAGCAGAAACAATAGACTGTATGTGTATATATATATATATATATATATATATATATATATATATATATATATATATATATGGAAAGAGATTTATCTTAAGATGACTCACATGATTCTTGAGGCTGGAAAGTCCAAAATCTGTAGGGTGGACCAGCAAGGTAGAAACCCAGAATAAAGCTATGGCTGCAGTTTAAGTCTGAAGGCTTCTGCTGGCAAAATTCCCTCTTGTTCTGGGCAGGTAAGTCTGTTCTATTCAGGCCTTCAACTAATTAGATGAGGCCCACCCAAATTATGGAGGGCAATCTGCTTTGCTCAATGTCTGCTGATTTAAATGTTAATCTCATTCAAAAACACCCTCACAGAAGCGTTCATGATACTGTTTGATCACACGTCTGTGCACCATGGCTCAGCCAAGCTGACACATAAAATTAACCATCACATTCACTATCAGGATAGATGCTAATAATGAACATAAATCACTAATTATGAATAGGAAAAATAGTTATTTTAGGGGAAAAAGCAGAACTGGTGATACAGATGATGAATATATATTCTAATTGCTTTTTTTCTGTCAGTTCATTGAATATTGGAAAAAATAAAAGAATACATTCAACAGAAAAGAATAACAGCAAAAAAAAATCATTATTTGGTATAAATATAAAGCCATTTATAACCTTAACCAACTCAATGCCTTTTGTTAATAAAAAGGTAGTAGAAAGTGTGAGTGGTAAGGGTGTCTCTTACTGTCGTGAATTCAGAGTGCCTCAATACAGCAGGGCAGTGTCTGTGCCCAGCAGCCTCAGAACAGGAAGAGGGCAAGGCCTTCCTACACTTGGCACCACAAATAGATCCAGACATGCAGAATGTAGTCTCTAGGTTATGCAGTCAAAGCTAGCAATCACTGAACATTTGGGAAGTTCAAAGCCCAGTAAAATCATAGTCATGAGTCTCCTGATGGTTTTCATGGAAGTTCAACACTGGTCACCAAGCCTCAGAATGGTTCCTCTTGCCCTCTGACATTCATGGGTAGACTTAGTGGTTATTTACTTTGGCTTATTGGCTGGGAATCATCCAATCAACAGCATAAACAGCAGAACTCAGGCAGTGAGAAGAGGGGTTCATGAGGTACCTAAAACAGCTGTAGGGGTTCAAGTTCCTTTGGGTAACAGGAGACAAGGCTTCTCCTAAGAACACTTTAACAATGGAAGTATTTTTTCTAAATTTCCTACAGTTTAATACATGCTGGGATGTATATAGTACGAAGAAATCCCATGTAATTTGTGGGGCTACTATTTGCAGCCAAATACCCAGTAGAAGATAAAGGAAGTACTGGATGCATCTGTTTTGGGGGTTGGGTGGGACTGATTCACCTCTGTGAGATGGGAAAGGCTGCAGAGAGTTGAAATAATTGAACATAACTTCATAAATTCAGGGCAGTATATGTGAAAAGAATATTCTCAATACAACCAAGTGAGCTGCAGGAACATGACATTTGGATTTGCCTGAAGCTTTAGGGCATTCTACTCAGGACTTGCCTAAAAAATCAAAATTTCCTTCAGGTATGCTACATGTGATAGAAACATTACATTGGAGCCCTGTATAAATCTCAATATTTGGCAACCAAATTAAAGCTTCTATAGTCTCTCCACCAACCAGGCAGGAAAAAGAAATGATGTGAAGCACTTGGTATACATGACTTGATTTAATCATCCTAACAGCATTTGACAAGAGTTCTCACTCCTAAGTTATATGGATATATAAGCCACAGTTTTAGAAGGTCTACCTAAAGGTCCTTAGGCCACATTAACGATTATGCTGTACACCAGGAATTGACACAACATTGTAAACTGATTACACTTTAATAAAAAAAGAAAATTAAAGAAGCAGTATATATATTCAGAAGTATTTTTAATGGATGAATGGGTGGATTGGTGGGTGGGTTAGTGAGTTCTCAGTTATTTGCTTTATTTGAATCCTGCAGTGTACATGACAGATTCTTTGACTCTACCTGAAGAGGGGATAAAGAATAGTGAAGGTGTGTTCAAAACAAATCTTGGAAAGCTGTATAATCTTTAGAAATGTATTGACTGTCAAATTTATAGCTGAAGTGGCCAGCCAAATGAAAGAGAGAGTGTGACAATAAAGATATTAGAATGAAACGATCTATTTCTGTGAGTTGCAAGAGACCATATAACTCACAAGTAATGCTGAAGTCTGTATATTTCTGGAGATTCATGCTGTATTGTATCATGGGGAATGGCTCATGATTCATTTTCTGGGCTTCCTTTGGTATGCTTAGCCTGAACATTTCAGCATAAAATTTCTTTTCTCTTTGCAGAAATGGAAATGCAACATGATTTTTTGGCAGCAGATTTGTCTGTGTCGGAATAACAGTGTTTGGATACTTGCCTCTGTTTGACAAATGTCAACAGTGACAGGCAGGCAGTGAGGACACCTATACTGATGTCACTCCGCCACCTCACCATGCTCCCAATTTCTGGCAGAGTCCAATGGTCACCCAGTAATACATCAGAACCCCAAAACGACACTAGAAATACATATCCTGATATTTCCTAAGATGCAGAAGTAAATAATTATTATAGAAGGACTTAATGGCCAAAAGAAAAAAAAATCCTTTCAAAGCTCACAACCAAAAGGAATTATTTTTAATAAGTTGATAAATTATTCTTACATCTATATAGTAGGGGCTGCATACACTGTTCTAGCTCAGTATTCACACGTTTGCTCAGCTCAGGGCCCTCCCCACCTGGCCCGCAGGCTCAAGGACAACAATGGAGGTGTGCTCACCACCACCAGGCATAAGGCTTCTGGTGAGCTGACAGATGTGCTGATGCAATGAGGCAAGGAGTCCACATGGGGCAGCCAACCAGGACTGAGCGTGGTCCCCTGACACTGCTGGCTGTCACTCCTGCTTGACCATGAGATAAAGCAACTTGGAGGAAGGCCACAATCATGATCTTCCTTTATTTTTAAAGGCATTCCATCTTATAAATAGGTCATAATTTATTTTAATAATACAATTTTTGGGTCACTTAACCTATTTTTTTCTTCATGTCAGGTAACATTTTACCTTTGAAAATCACCTAGTCTCCACTGGAGTGACCTAGCCCATTATGATCTTAAAAAAAGACTGGCCTCGGAAACTCCATCTCATGACGTGTGGGAAGCCCACTGTCCCTCCCTCAGCAGTCAGTGTCTATGAATTTGTAGGATGCTGAATGCCTCAGTGCACCTCTGGGTTTATACTCTTCCTGAAGGCTTTCACGTTTGTGTCTTCTCATCTTCTTTCATGTGCTAAGACAGCAACATGGACCATCTTCACTTTCATTTGTGTGTGTGTGTGTGTACATATATATACATATATATATATATATATATGTATATATATAATTTTGCAAGTAGGCATATAGACTTTCTAATCATGGAATAGTGATTTTTTTTTTAATTTCAAAAAAATTTGCAGTCCTCTGTCATGTTTTCTCTCTGATGTCCCTTACTTTCTTTGGAGATGATCAAAGGCTCCCATTTTCCTTCCCTGTGTCTCAGAGTAGTGTTCATTTTACCTGGCTCCTTTATTTTTAAATCTTATGACTATCCATAAAATGTTCCTCTTTCTAGAACTGAACCCCAGATCACCAGACAGAACAATAGGTCTCACTCATCTCAGGGTGTGCAGAGTTTCCCAATGAAAAGGAAATGGATTAAAATCATAGCAAAAATTATGGCATTTATCAAAATGCTTAACCACGAGTACCTTTTTTTCTCATTCGTAAAATGAAGCTAGTCAAATAGTGTAATAATGATCATATAAATTAAAGAAACTGTAGCATTTTTGATATTTAGGTACGCAATAAATCTTGGCGCTGTAGAAAAAGAATAGCTTTGCTTTGAATTTTGTGACCTTGAGCAAATTACATAACTTCTCTAAAGTCTCAGCTTCTCACACTTCAAGCAGGATTAGACTGACTAACCCCTGTGGGGATTCATGAATATGCATAGACGTCAGGTGAAGTGCCCAGTCCTTAACTATTCAGATGAAATTTGCTTGAACTCCATTGTCATGTGCTATGAGACACCCATCTGCACATGATTCAATCATTCAGCTGTGCTGGGACTTCCCTGGGGTGCAGTGAGGGTGGGGAAGCAAATGCTTCCCTGGTCACATTTATTCTCCCATTAAATGAGTTCTACCAATCCATGATCTCATTGTCCCTTTCATGTTAACACATTCCACACAATCCTTTTTCTTTGACCTGCTCCTGACTCAACAAATCCTAACTTAACAAAGTTTGTGGGTACATGGCTGACTTTACTGACCTTTTAGAGATACACCAGAGGGATTATACAGAAACCTGGGGCTTTGTTTACTGTCTGTTAAAGACATCAGCCTTCCATCTCACTGTCTGTCCCCTCCAGTGCCTGTGGTCTCCAGGAAGCTTAATTCTTTCTCTCCTTATTGTGCTTGCAATATAATGGGCCATCTTGCCCTGGGTTTGCCCTTCAGAGGCATAGTAGTTCTGGCATGAATTCCATATGTCTGTCCCTTTTATCTGCCCCTCCTTTCTCTGTCAAGAAGAGGAGGTGCTAAGATTTGTGTCCCCACTACTTTGCCACCTCCCTGCACGGCAGAAGTTGCTACTGCCAGTTTTGGCTTGAATTATCACCTCTTTCCTAGCCCTCCTTTCCCTCCTATAAAGCATCTTAAACTCAGTAGCTTCTTAATGTGGATTGGAGGTTGGGTAGATTCAAGATGGGACAATGCGGATGGAGAGTATGGTCAGGTCAGAAGGAAATGAATAATACTGAAGAAAAAGTATAAAGCTGATGTGACAAAAGATAGGTTCCCAGGCCAGGTGATAATATTCCTGTACATCCCACCCAAGTACTCTTACTACTGAGTATGAAAAGCATAAAACCCCACTCTCTAAGCCTGGGTAGCTGCCCTCCCTGTGGATACAAAGCCCTTCCATGGTCCCCTTCCACATACCCTGGGACCTGTGAGTTAGGAGAATCTCTCTCTTTCCTAGGTAGAAACACAGATACAGGAATGCAATGATTTCAGAGGGTTTATTTTAGAAACAGAAAACAGCTTCCTAATGACAGGCTGGTTGGATGGAATTATATCTCATTGGTTTTGCTGGCAGATCACCCTCTGCTGAACTGTTCTGTCATTTTGTTGTCTGTTGAGGAGACAACAAAATGTTGGTGAGCAGCTGGTGGCAGAACTATGTTTTACGCACAAAATATGGGAGAAAATTCTGGCCCAGTGTTATAACTGCCTCACTGGATGGAGGTGGGAGAATGAGCTGTGTGCTTATCTGAATTAAATGTGTTTTCTCCACTCCTCGTTCAGCAGGTTCAACTGCGGTCGGTGGGAATCGGTGTTGGGCACCCTTTATGCATTTTAGGTGGGGTTGTGTAAAAATGTAGCTCTGAGCTCTCTGGAAAGTCATAGTCAGCCTGGAGTCTAGAAAGACTGTGGTGAATCTTCATTTATCTGCAAGGAGTTAAGGCTCCCCAGGGAAGTGGGTCAAGACAGTGGGCATATTGGTAGAAAAGAGACACTTGAGAGACTGGGGAGGATGCCCAGCAACAGGGCTTGGGAGGACATTCAAGTGAACAAAACACAGTAGAGTAAAGACTTTTACACCCAGGTTTTGATTCCTTTTGTAAAACATGGTATCTAATAGCCAAGGTGCAATGATTTCAAGAGGTGATTAGATAACTGTCTAGCACAGTATGTTATTTTGCTTTAATCACTTGGGTCGTATATTTCTTAAGAGTTATATGTGCTTGTTTTCTAAACCATTCATGGCAATTGTACTTCTGTGCTAATTACATCATACAATGAATATTATCAAAACTAGTATAAACGGCTATAAAAAGAAAATTATTATTCTTTTGAAAATTCACTTGAAATACTTGTCAAAGATGACTAACTAAAAGCATTCATATTGAATGTGCTGCAAGCAAGTTAACCTAAAGTTTGGGGAAAATCACAAAAACCAACATAATCTACTCTCAGATTGATTTGCAAGTGTGTACAAGATATTACTCCACTTGAAAGAAATGGGAGTTAGAAACGGAAAACAAGTCGTTATGGGTGTGTTTTTTTCCAAGACAGAATAAATAGAACACCAATCCCAATATTCATGTTCAAAGATAAGACCTTGACCTTAAACCAAAAGACTGGCAAACAAACATGCGATTAAAATGCTTATGACATACGTATATGCCTGTGTGCATCATTTTAGAACTTCCCCTCTTGGAAGGGAACAAATGTCTTCAACTTTGATAGCAGTGTACAAAATCATTCTGGATGGATCAGCGGATAATGTGGGAGGGACCAAAAGGGGGTAAGATAGAATAGGAGAATGGAAGGAGGTGAGAACCACCTGGACAGACTGTAATGGGGAACCTGTCACCAAGAAATAAGATCAAAGTCTCAAGCAGGTTTGGGGCTACTAGTTCAGCCCAGTGTCAGATGGGAGAGAAAGCCAGACTTAGCTCTAAAGACCTGGGGAGATGGGATGATGAATAGCTTAAGGATAGAGAACAAAATAATGGTCCGTATAAGCACAGAGGAGGGTGGTCCAGCAGAAATATTACGAAGTTCATAATCCTCTAATCATATTCCCTAAGGATATTTATATACAGGAGTCAGTGCATTAATGAGATAAAATGTTATTATGAACCCAAAACAAAAGGTTTTCACTTCTTCAATTCATTAAACCCCATTTGCCACAAATTCTTTCTTCTGATACAATATAAGCAAGAAGGAGTGAAGCTGTTTTTGTCCTCTGTCATCCTTTCCTTGTCACTGCCTTTTGATTCCTCTGTTTGCTCATCTGTCAGATGCGGATGCACTAAATGCACCTTCCGACACTCTGGCTAGTTGGGAACATCATCAGGCAAGAGAGGGTGTTTTAGGATATTTGGTGCTCTTTTCAGATCTTCATTGACTCTCTTCTGCTTTGGAGGCCTTTTGAATAAGGGAAATGAACAAAAGGAAGTGGAAGAGGAAGAATGTTAGCCCAGATTTCCTAGGAAAAAGCCAAGAGGTGTGGTTAGCATGCTATTTTATTTAGGAGGCGTAACCACGGGGCATCCAGAGTGTGGGAAAGGGAAAGTGAGACAGGAAACAAATACCAGCTGTCCCCACTCCAAGAAGAAACACAGTCAGAGCTCAGTACAAGGAACACTTCCAGACAGGCATGCAGGAACCCTGTGCCTCACTTGTTCTGGAGCCAGGAATCAAACAGGAATTAATCTGCCAGCTCCCTTCTGTTTCCTGGCCCACAGTGGTAAAGTCTGCCTCTCAGAGAATTCAGCCCTGACTCCCGTTAGCACTTACGGGTTGCATCTTCTGAAAACTTTGGGCAGCTTCATTGATGCCAGATTCTTTGCCCTGCCCAGAGACATGCTCTATTGGAGGCCAGATGCAGTATGAGGAGTCCCTGGATATGGCCTCCAGTGGAGGCACTGCCGATGAGCCCTCCCAGAGTTGGTCAAGATGGCCCCTGCAGTAGAGAAGACAATAAGGTTCTAGAAACTTGTATGATCCTGATAATGTGGGGTGGCATTCAAGAGATGCCAAATGTAAGGTAAATAGCATTTGTGGAATCTTTTACAATGGATAATGTCTCCCATTAATGTTCTCTCCTTTGGTTCTTACAACTTCCCACGGAGTAATCCCGGAGGGGGACCTCAGGATGCCTGCGAGGCATTTCCCGAACGCTAAGAGCTTCCTTTGAAGCACCCCTGGTTGTTTACATGTCTTCAAAAGTCAATGTGAAAGGAAGAATGCTGACCAAGCCCAATGAGGGAGATTGAACTTGACCCCACGCTATCACTCTAAATCAATCAATCAGCTGGGGATGCACACCCTTGTCAAAAGACTCAGGGGATAGAACACAGTACGGACAGGTGACTCTAGCTGTGTGATCTGTAGCTGACCATTCCTTTAAAAAAGATCTAAAGTAAATATGACCACATTAATATTTGTCAGTTAAATACAAACTCCACAAGAGCAGGAATATTGGTCTATTTGGTTTGTAGATATCCCCAGTTAGCTTGTTCCCAATTGATACTTGTTGAATCCATTCATATGTTCAATCTGGATGCTGAGAAAATAAGGATATGTTATTTTCTTTTTCTGTATGTTTAAAATATTTTATTATTATTATTTTGTTGTTGTTTTAAAATGAAGTCTATTAGCATAAAGAAGATGGTCAATATGCAGGCTTACCAAAATAGAGAGGGATTAGAAGATAAAATTTGACAGATTTATCAAGCATTCCCCAATGAAGACACATGTTTACCTCTTGCTATCTTTATTTACATATAAACAATGTGATTCAACAAGACTGAGATACTGGCAAAACAAACAGTGAAAATTAGTTCTGGGGCTCAAACTTAGCATCTGCAGGCGGTAAGAACTTAAACTTTAAGGTCAAATAGACATAAGGTTAAATTTTGGTCTCACATACTTTCATGTGTGTTAGGATGGGAGTTGTTGAATAAGATCAAAGGATTTAATAATATTCATGCAATGAAAAATAAGTGCCTATTACTATGTGCCAAATATTATATAAAACACCATTCTTTTAAATTTTCACATAGATTCTCTGAGATCAACAGATTTAAAAAATGGTACTTCAGAGATGTTCTGTAACTTGACCAAGATCACACAACTATACACCACTAACCGGGGATTTCAAGTATCATGGTCTGTGAAATGCCAAAACTCATGTTGACCAACAACATGTCTACTGCCCACAGCCAAACTTAGAGAAGAAGTAGCATCTTGGGTCCAAATCCATGGCTGTCTCACTGCATAGTCAGTTGTTCTTTCTCTGTCTTTATCTCTTGCTCTCTCACTATACTTCTCTCTTTCTGTAGGACCTGGAATTTGGATCTGAAGTCTTTGTCATTGTCTCATCACCCTTCCCACCTTAGACTTTATATTGAAGGAGAAGGATCCTGCAGTGTACACCAGTGCTCACTCTCTGTTATTATGCCCTGAGAGCTGCACACACTAGCTCTCCATGTTTGCAAGGTCCAATTCAGAAAGTCCTAAGAATTCCAAAAAAGATTTTCCTGATGATGTGCAAAGAATCACACTTTGGACATCAAACAACCCTTCTCCAACTTTCTTTTTTTTGCTTTTGTTTTCTTAAAGTATAAAGCCCCGATAGATATATATCAGCTCTTAAGGACTTCTAGAAAAAATGGTTATAAGCATGTGGATAACAGCATTAAATTTACATAGGGGTGGTTTGGGGTGGGGGGATTGTGTTGTTTTGTTTGTCTTCTGTTTTGCTGTGGCATATTTTACCTCCTAAAGTTGGTGGAAGAGGAGCCTGAGGAAAGAGCTGAAGACTGCCTTAAATATTTAATTCCATCTTCAAATCCCACATGTCAGAAGTTTAGGGTAGACCCATACGTGAGTTCAGCAACCAAAGAAGTTCCAAACCTTGTCCTCCTTTTTTATCTCACATGGCATGAGACTTTCACTTGCTATTTATCTCTCAAATCCAGCTCTCTGTACAGGAACTAAAATCCCATTTTTCCTAAATGGTTTGGTTTGATGTCACCACCAGAGTGAAGTCATTGTGATTCTCTAGGGCAAATTTCTTCCTGGACTATTAATGCCCCATTAGCATCTTTCAAAGCCCGGGGAAACTCTATTCTAGGAAAAGGGAGAGAGGTAGCTAAAAGTGAAAGGCAGAGTGAAATATGTCCCACCGGCTTTATATAATCCTTTGCTGACACACGATTTCTCAATTAGACAGCCCTGGCCTCCCTTCTTACTGCTGGCAAAGGACAGAAGTTTCCGTCAAACTGGGAGACAGGCTTGTTCCTTTTGTTGGCTTTGCCTGTCAGCAAAACACACAGAAATGATCCTCAGAGCTTCCCAACTGATGAACAGCCCAGATGTGATGGAGAAAATTGGTGAAACTGTATTGTAGTTTCAACCAATTAGGAGTTCACTCTGGTTATATAATACTAAATATCATAAAGTCTTGCTTTTTTTTTAAACTATTAAATATTTGTGACAAATGTATATCTTTTTAACTTCTTACAAGCAATACTGATTCTAAACTGTATGTGTATATACATTTGCATTTATATGTATATAAATTCCACACATATATAAAGTCTATGCACATATACGTATGTGTGTATTCACCCACAGGCACACATATACACACATCAGAGCTAAATATTTCCTTGCATTTTCACAAAATTTTACCATCTCTTGCTTTTGCTTTATTTCTACTTTGCTGATTCGTCAGCAGCTGCTGCATTGATGAGGATCCTGGGTACAGAATTCAAAGGGATAAAAAAAATTGTACTATTAAAGGCTGGGGATATCAGCTGAAGAAGCAGAATAGATCTTGTAAAGTATAAAGAGAAGATTGGAAAGAGGAGAGCTCTAGCTATCTGGGATCTTAGCATTTCAGAGACTTTTGGAGATTGTGAATGCAAGCCCATGGCAGTAAAATTTAATGTTACTTTTTAATTATTTCTAAAGTTTGGACTGGAAAATCTTCTGACTGCTCATCTTGCAGAGAGAATCATTAAGCAGCAGCCCAGCTTCATGGGAGCACACATATATATTAATAAACAGGTATACACATCTACATAAGTATACAAACCCAGGCTATGGCCTTAATTTAAGAGTGATACATACTAATGGCAGCAAATTAGTGATCTCTGTGCTAATGGAACTATTTTTCTCAACAGAATTTATTTCAATAAATAATATATTCATTGTGTTTGGAAACAATGCAGTAAATAAAAATGATACTGTATCTCATGAAATATTCTTGTGAGTTAGTGTCAAGTAAGACAGCATCTATGAGCTCGAGAAACAAAGTGCTGTGACCAAGTCGACCGTCTGCCGTATGACGTTACGGGTAAGGCTGCAGGCATTAGTGTCAGACTGCCGGCCTTCTAATCTTACTTTCTCACTTACTAGTTATATGACCCTGGACAAGGGACTTCGTGCCTCTGCACCTCAGACTTTTCATCTGTAAAATGAGGATAACTGTCTTTACGCTGTGTGGCTGATGAAGGCATTAAATGAAGTAACACATCGAAAGCACTTAGAACAAGGACCAGGATAGCATGAGTGCAGCCTTCTAACCCAGATCTGGTGACCCAGCTCTGCTGTCCATCCAAGAGAGATGATCTTACAACCCACACAAGGGAGTCATAACTACTAGAGAGCACGTATTTTTTAAGTTTCTAGGGCAGTGTCTGCTATGCCACAGATACTCTGTCCACAAGAGTGCTTTTTCTTTTGCTTGTTGACATAAATTAAATAGACTAACAATGTGTGTAATAACCATGTGCCTCAAATTTATATGGCACTTTTATACCAATGACTACATTGGCACTTAATCTTTGTGATTCTATCTAATCTTTCAGGGATCCCAGAATTTAGGGATTAGTATCTACTGGGATGCAGAAAGCATGTCCAACATCCACAGTTAAGGAAGGGTCAGAATCAGTCTTTACCCCTAGGTCTTCTGGAGATTCAGGGAGTTGATTCTTTCCAGCAAGCTACGTATCGTCTCTCACTCATTGGAGCATTTTATTTTTATGACTGTCTATGTTAAAATAAAGGAGAAAAATACAATCTGTTAGCTTCACGCCTGGTGCACTCGAAAGGCTAACTGCATCCCTGAGGTTCGAATCAACACCTTCTCCCATCCCCCATTTGCTTCTCCTGCCCCAAATCCACCTGAATTTTACTAAGGAAATGTTTAAAAAGGAAAGGAAGGAAGGAAGAAGGAGAGGGAGGGAGGAAGGAAGAAAAGAAGTACGAAAGGAAAAGAAAAAAAGAAAAGGCAACGAACGGCACAGCAATGAAAGCTGGTGGCTGAGTGCAGGCAGCCGCCGCCGTCTCTGGGGTCCTGATCAGCGACACCGTCCCTTTTATCTTCCAGCGCCTTAAGCTACTGTGATCTGTTCTGCCTTCTGTGGCTACATATGTCTCCAAGCAGAGCGATGGTTCCTAACAGCATGAACTCTGCATTATCGTCCCCCCTGCCTTTTGAATCGCTCTAAATTAAGCAGTGGCTTTGAGCATCAGCAGGAGTAAAGGCTGCTCAGTCCCCGTCCAGCTAGCCTAAAGTTTACAGTGTTTTAAGATCTTCCCAACAAAAAAAGAAGAAACGATATCTAGCTCTCTTCTTTGAAAGTAGCATGAATAATTTGGTTTTCTTCACACAAGCTTTAGAACCAAGAGATTAGAGCTCGTAAGAGATAAGTAAAATCATTTGTCAAACACTACCCTGTTAGATCTGTTTCCAGTAGAAGGAGAGATGTGAAATTCTCAACAGGACAGGAAGGAGTTCAGCTGGGCTCTTGTCTTTAGACACAAAAGTAAATGATGGCATCCGAAACTGAGAGCTAGCAGAGAAAGAACAAAAAACAAAGCAATGAAGGCATTTGCTGGGGATGATTGATAAATTGCCAGCAGTGAAAGGTGAGCCTCTTTAAGCACCGGCGCGCTTGACCCTGTGCTGACGTTAGCACAGTCCCGGGCAACCGCACCACCTCACAGGCGCACTTCTCACCAGGTCAGTGGCAGCAGTGATCACACAGTGTACAGGCAGCGGACGCTGGCTCAGAACGCTGGCACTTGACCTGCATTTCAACTAAGGTAGACAGCATCCCAGGATACCTAGGAAATATCCCCAATCCCTGAGTCAAGACACGTGTGCTGCTCCAAGCTCTGCAGGTAGCCTGGTGGTCTTGTGCCAGTCACTTTCCTTAACTGAAGGAGAAGAGTTTGTCGTTCAACAGTCTTCAGCACCTCCTATGCACAGAAGTGCACTTCTGGGCATGCAAAGAGAGAAAGGAAGGGACAAGGTGGCCAGAATGTCGACTCCCCTTCCAGCAGCTTTGTATGGAGTGAGGGAGTGAGACTTGTTTGATCAAAAGGCAAAGAGAGCTGAGGCAGGAAGCCACTGAGTGATGGCCAGGCAACATCACTGTTACACACAGTACAGTTGGAATCAGAGTACCATTTTCTAAATCCTGAGTCAGGCATATGGTCAGGGATCTTAATGGGGTCTGAGATTGACGTCCTAACTTCTCCCCCTGCCGCCAGTTCCTTGCAGTGTCCCCATGATGTGATGGTGCCTTTCCACCAACACATACAATCTGTACCCCATACAGCAGCTGACTTGTTCTGGTACAAATTCTACCATGCTACTCCCCCTGCATGCAACTTTTTAGTTACATATCTTCCATGCTTTTCTCTTTAAGATAAACTCCAAACACTCCTAACAGGATATGCAAGAACTTTCAACATTTGGTACTTGCGTTCTCTTCGACCTCACCTCCTCCCTGTCAGCTCCCCATCTATAGAGCTAATTGAAGTTTCCCAGATGGGCGATGCACTCTCTCTGCTCCAGATCTTTACAAATGCTCTTCCTTCCTTCCAGAAAATACTCATCCCTTCTTCTGGCCAGGTACATACTACTCTAATGTCAGTTAAGATGTCACTTCCTCTAGAAGAGTCCTTCTCCACCCTGGTTGTACATTGGCATCCTAAGGTTGCATCACCTTAAGAGTGTTAAAAAAAAATGCTCCGCTTTACCATTGAATTCAAAACTTTCTGGAAAGACTGGGCATCAACTTTCAAAGCTCTTTAAGTGATTCCGCTGTGTAGCCAGCAGGATTTGAGAGCTACCAATACATAGCCTTACTGTCCCTCTCCCTAATTCTGCAATAGGTATTGTGTCCCCTGTGCAGGGGCTAGGAAACTCTTTCTGTAAAGGGCTCTGCAAGTTATACCCTGTCACAGCTACTCAATTTTGACTTTGTAGCTTGAGAACAGCTATAAACAATATGGAAACAAATGGACATGGTGTGTACCAATGAAATTTTATTTTCAAAATCAGGCAGCATTCCAGAGTTTGCTTTCAGGCAGAAGTTTCTCATACTAGACTTCAATTGTCTGCATTTATGTCCATCTCCATGCTAGGCAATAACCTCCTGGGAGACAAAGACTGTCTTCCTCACCTTAGTAGCTTTCCTGCCCAGAGCTGTTCCTGACGTCAACCGGTATTTAATGAATACTTGCTGGGGGCATACCTAAGTGAATAAATGTATGGAAGAGGGCAGTGAGCAATGCTTAAATTGTTTTATAGGGCTAGGTTCTTATCAGAAAATGATTGTGGGCTCTGGGTTTATGTAGTAGGTAAACTCCTAGGAAAAGGAGAGAAGAGCTATTTAAAAACCCCATCTCACAATTATGATTGAGGGTGGAACTTCATTTTTAAAGCCTTTCCCAGTTCAGACAGTCTATGACATATGAATCATCTCCTAGAAAAATGCTATTGACAAGTATTTGTTCAGATAAAGTAAAGAATTCCATCCCAGCTTCCTTTTCTCCATTCCCTAATGACTCACCCGGAAATGTGCTAACGGCAGCCAAAGAATCATGCAGAGGGTCTTAACACTGTTCGTTATCTTATTTACATACATCCCCCCTACACACACGTCCATTGATCTTAGGTACAGATAGCTTATTGATCTTACTGAAACAGTACAGTATGTTACATATGATTCCTCTTCCCCAAATTTTACCACAGTTAGCTGTTACTTCAGGCTTAAGTCTAAAAGTATCAACTTAGCCTCACAAATCTTTCACATTCTTTCCTGACTCATTTATTTTGAGAAGGCACAGCCTCAAAAGTTTCTCAAAGTGCTTCAGGTCAGTCTGAATCAAGAATCCAGGGTGAGGGTCAGGTTCACAGCAGTGCCAATATAACTCGTCTTAGCACCGATGGAGGGAGATCTCTCTCTCTCTTTCTCTCTCTCTCTCACACACATACCAATTGTAATCTGCTTAAGAGTTAAAATAGTCCCCATGTAATTATCCATGTGATTATCCATGTGATCTTGCACACATTATTTAACCTCTCTGAACTTTAGTTTCCAAATCCTCAACATTACTGAGTCATAAAGCTGTCATACACATTGAGAGGTGATGCGTGTTGGCATATAGACAGTTCCCCAGGGGTTACCATTAATGTGTTATTATTTTTATAGCCTTTGACCATCTCCAAAACCTTGTGAGATAGTCAATGCAGGGCTAATTAATTCTTTTGTGTGTGTTTGGGGTGGGAGGTGAGAAAACAAAAACCCAGAGAAGTTAGGCCATTTGCTCAAGATCACAGAGCTACTATAGCATTAAGCAATAATTAGACCTAAGCCTTCTCATTCCTGGGGATTTTCCCAACATACTCTACTCCTTGTGAGACTTGACCTGTTTGGGAAATATTATGGTAAAGTAACCCATAGGTTATTTTAACTAAAATTGTACTGTTACTATTATGGGATTAGAATTTTTTTCCATGTAAGTACAATTAGAAGAAGATGAATATCTGGGGGTCAACAGCCTTTATCAAGCTGCATGTCACTGAGCAGACAAATAATCCTCTCGTTTCCTAAGTTTCCTCATCTATAAACAGACAATGTTGGGTAATATTATCCTTCAGGTCTGATCCTGTTCCAGTATTTTAAAAGTTGTCCATTTTCTGGGCTCTGGATTCTTAATTACTGATGCTAATAGGAAGAGGAAGTGATAGGGTAATTGAAATTCACAGATAATCCCTCAAATCCTTGACTACCAGCCTTCATCCTTTCATTTCAGTTGGTGATAAGTAGATGTAACTGACTGATTTGAGCTGGATCTTCCTTCTGATCTTATTCATCCTCAGGAGGAAAGGACTAATGAGCAGAAAAATTGCCAAACTGGAGGAGGGAGACGCACAAACAAAGTCATCAGTGCTCCGGAAGTTGGTTCTTTCTTTCTTGAGTTACTGAAAGTGTCTCTACAGTTTTGCCTAATGATTTGAAAAGGTGTGTTCCTGAGGACTCGTTGCAAAACAAATTTCTGTAAACAAAATCACATGTTTTATGCAGTGATGAGTTGAATTAAAACAAAACAAAACAAAACAAAAAACAAACAAAAACCCTGTGCTGAACTTTTGCCTGCATCCTTCCAATCACATAAACGTCATTTTCCTTTTCTGTCAGGTGGAAACAACACCAATAGTAGAGGGAAAGTAAACACATGCAGGCAGCACTCAGAATTCATCAAAATTTGATGCCTTTGCCTTTGATGGTACAGTTTGCAATTTATATATTTTGGGGAAAGAGATTTAAAAATATGTGGTTTCCTTAAAAAGTGAAAAACGGCTCTGAACATGAAAGTTGGGTATATTACAGAAAGAACAGGGTATCAATTAGTATACAGAGAGGTGATGGTAAAATATTTCCTTACGTAGAAAGAAGACAAACATTTCCAGATTATAGTTTCTGCAAAATATAGCAAGTGCAGACTTATGTTTGCTAAGCTGGTTATAAAGCTATCATTGTAAAGGCAGCAAGTGAAGCAATATAAGAAACTGTTTGAGGATAGTGAATCCTAGTCTGGTACCAAATCCCAGTTCTGGTCCTTAGCAGTGCTTTAGTATTTCTATCTAAACATGTGACATACACGCATCTCATTTCTGTACATTGTCATCTCTTAAACTTCAAACATTGCTGTGAAATATAAAACATCATTATTTCCCATTGGGAGGGCAGAAGTGGTCTTTCTGACTGAAAATCTTTGTTCTAGGCGTGTCTACATCTTCACACAGGCCAAGGTTGAGGTGACAAGTGACAAGCCTGGCTTGGGTCCCCAGCCCTCTGAGGATGAGTTTTGCCTCTGTTTTTATTTTAATCTTGGCAGCCACTGGATATGAATGCTGCTGTGATTCTTGCAAGGCTTTGGATGTGTTTGGGAGCCAGTTCCCCAGACTTGTTTGAAATTCATATTTATTTGATTGCTTTTTAAAAAGTAAGAAACAAACAAATGTTTGGACAACAAACTCGGGCTTATCTTTTATTCAACAGAATAGGGAACTCATCTGGTATGAAAGGATTAATGTTTTAAAGAGCCTCTTTTCAGGATCACGGGAAGCTTCTACTCTGATGTAACCGATTCAGTCTAGCCAGTGAAAACAAGATGGTCTGTTTTTTCACATCCTCTCAAATTCTGGGTTATATCATTTAACATTTGCAAACCCCATGGGCTAAGCAGTTTCTTATTGTGAGTGTAAGAGAGGCCGACTAGCTTTTCATAGGTTTATTTATGATTTGCTTTTCATCTTCTGAGAACTGCCTTTTTAAATATCTTATCCATGTTTTGAGTAGATGATTTGTGTACTTCTTACTGGTCTCAAAGTATTATTTTCAGATTAAGAATTCTTTGTCATTTATTTTTAAATATTCTTTCCAGCCTGTTGTAATAGCTTTAGCCTTTTAAAAATCGTAAGTTCATTATAGTCAAATTTGGTTTTGATGTATTCTGAATTTCTTTAATGGCTTAGGACCTTTCTCTCACCACAAGATTTATAAATGTTCTCTCAACTTTTCTTCTAATACTTTAAACTTTTAAAATAGTTAAATATTAACTTATTTGGAATGTTTTATATACTCTTAATTGTGTTTTGAGATAAATAATCAACTATTCTTGCACTATTTATTAATAAAATATTATATTTCTGTGGAATCAAAATTCTATTTTTACTATATACTAAATATGGGTTTCATCAATTTCTAGACTTTATGTATTCCCTTTATTTAATTGATTTGGTTATTTTTGGATGAAATCTGTATAGTTCTAATTACATGGCTTTATACTAAGGTCTAATACCTGGGAAAAGTCAAAGTATGCCCCTTCACTAATCTACTTTATCTTTCTTTTTTTTACTGAAGCCTATTTATTGTTATATTAATTTTTAAAAATTATAGTTAAGTTAAAATAGCATTCTAATTAAAATTACATACACTCATTAATTTTTGGAATAATTAATATTTATATAATATTAGTTATCCCTAACCAGGAATGAATAGTTTATTTTCCTTAGTTCAGATCTTATTTTATGACCAACAAAAATATTTTGGTTGTTTTCATATAGATTTTGTGGTCTTTTTAAATTTACTCTTTGGTGTTTATAGATTATGTGTATTGTAAATTGTATTTTTCATTTTCTTTTCTAACTGGTTATTGTTAGTGTAAGGGGAAGAAAACTTTAATTTTGTATATGTACTGAATCCAAGCACCTCACCAACTTACTTTATTCATTCGAGTCCTTGATTCTGTTTTCCTAGGGCTTCCCTTCTTATTTTTCTCCTTTCCTTCCATCCTTCTTTCCTTCCTTCTTTGCTTTTTTATTTCCTTTCTAAAGTTTTCAGTCATCAATATTCAAAGAAATCTTATTTTATTTTCTAACAGTTATATTGATATTCTTTATCTTCTCTTATTGCGTTAGCTAAAACCTTCAAACCAATGGTTGACATCTCTGTCTTATGGTTAACTTTAATGAAAGTGACTTCGAGCGTATCTTCGTTTAATTTGATGTTTGCTTCATTTAATTCACTTAATTTGATGTTTGCTATTGGAAATAGTTTTCCTTGTGTTAAATGTTTTTCTTCTATTTCCATTTTATGTGGGGATTTTTTACCAATAATAGTTGCCTTGTTGATCACCATGTCATTTTTCTCCTTGGACACTTTTTGTCATGATGAATTATTAACATAGATTTTCTGATACTGAACAATTCTATAATCTTGGTAATGACATACTATTCTTTTCATACTATTTTGGATTTTTGATTTTTTAGCTATTTTTTCTCAAATTTGAACATCTATATTTATAGGTAATATTAATATATATCTCAATTTCTTCGTATTATGATCATAAAGTTTTAATATCAAGTTTATGCTTTATTACTAAAACAGGTTGGGAAACTATTCTATACTGTTTTGAAATTTGAATAAGCCTTGGAAATATCTTCAATTTAAACGTTATATAAAAATGTAGCAAGGAACTAGAGTATGTTTCTCTTTTAATTAAAATACTTTTATCTACATTTCTGAACTGTTCATATTTTCAATCTGTTTTTGAATCAGTGTTAGTGATTCATATTTTGCTAGAAAACAGCAACTTACTCTGCTTATTTAAATCCATTCCCATGCAATTGCACACCTGTGTTCATAAATCTCATTTCTGATAGTCAGTTTTAAAATTTTTTCTCAATTTTACTTACCTTTACTTACCAGAGATTTATATATGATTTATCATGTTTTTTTTTTTTTGTCTCTAATATCTTCTTCTGGGGTACTTTCTAATTTTTTTCCCTAATTGCTTAAAAAAAAAACTTTAATTCTCTGTCAAACTTTTATTAGAATATATAATATAAATCAAATCATCTATTCACAAAATAATTATAGAATCAAGAAACTGATACAAATAAACCTCACAATAAATTTTATATACAGCTATTTTGAGAAGAAAAGGATTAGTGAGAGCAGGAGAACACAAGGAAGTTGGTCACGAGTAATAAGGCTTAACAATTGAAAGGAGAAAGAGAAGTAGCAAGATCCTCCAAACTATGTGAGCTAATAGGTATTTCCACAAAGAATCTTCCTGGTTAATTCATTGTGGAACCACCAATTGTGTTACAGAGAATTGAGCTGTTCCTGAAGTAGAGAAGTCATCTTGGGAACTAATTAAAACTGAAGGATTGTTTCTGTGTCCAGACCTTGGCTTTCATTAAACTTTCACTTACTTCACTGGATCCAATAAAATCCAGGCTCCCAAACTGAGTAAGAAGAAATGTCTGTTCAGTACAAGATCATAAAGGTAGCTCTCCAGCACCAGAGCTGCAAAGATGGTGACAATGTGATGCAGTTCTGCTTGTGGTGGAGAGAGGCTTCATGTGGGCAGGAGGAGAATTATAGACATCAGTAGCCTATAGACCAAAAATTCAACTCAATGAGAATTTTCAGAGTGAACGCTCCTATTTGAGATGAGAGAGGAAAAAGCAAGGGAGCAATTTCCTTCAGATATTTCTCTTTGAAAATGATAGTATATTAAGAGAATGTAAAAGTAAGAATGTTTAGTGTTTTCAAGACTCACCTTTGATTTATTAAAGTCAGTGGACTTCCCATGTTCACAAAATAACAAAACAACCTCCTCTGACCCCAACCTTTATTTGTAAGATTTGTTGCCTCAACTCATGGGATAAATGGTTTTCATCCAGGAGAGAGAACCCAGAGGAGGCATTTTTGTCTTTTAAGAGACGTTAGCCTTCATTCAGAGGTAAAAAGAAAATGCAAAATGAAAAGACCCTCCTATGTCATGTCAGCAGATATGGGATATTTCCAATTTTCTTTTCATGACCTCTCAGAAAAAACATAGTCTCAAAAGTGCTGTTCAACTGGAAAAAGAAATTGCCCAACAATTATAGATTCATTCAATATAAGGTGTGTGGTTTCTGGAAAATGCTTCGACAATAACAAAATATTCCACACTTTGCTACCATTTTAGTGAATCATAAAGAATTTCTTGAAGGTCTAGAGCTTTGTAATAAAAAGTAATTTTTGCTAATATATTCCCTAGACATAAGGTATTGTGTTATATTGGATTGCATACATTAAGCCAAATTCTCTCTTGTTCCGACTTTTATAATTCCAGAGACTTCCTGCAAGTTTTATGTAATGTGAAGGAATTTGCTTACAGGTCATTACAAACAACTTGTTCGTTTTCTTCATGAGCAGTGTAAAGAAACTACTCCTGAAATGGAGGGTAAATGTAAGAAAAAAGGAGAAGTTGAAATTATTGATGATTTTACTCATAAATACTGAAATGAGAAAATTGAAAAGGTTGAATTTTTTTGCCATAGCATTTCTCAATGCTCACAGTATTTTATTGAAACCTAATTTACTTGCAATAAAATGCATAATCATAATCGTACATCTTAATGCATCTTGTCAAGTGCATACACCAAATAGCCACCATCTAGTTAAGGTATAAATGTGCTCCAGAAAGTTCTTGTCTGACCTTTTCATTTAATTCCTCTAAAAACCAATCATTATTCTGATTTCCTTAATTAGCTTTGCTTATTCTCAATCTTTACATAAATGGCATCAAAAATAGGTATTATTTAATGCCTACCTTTTTTTCACTTCTTTCACTCATGTTTTTGGAAACCATCCATGTTGTTGCATGTATTAGTGGTTTATTCTTTTTTATTGGTATTCCATTGCATGAATATTCTACAAGTGTGTTTATCCACTCTATTGATGGGCATTTGGGTTGTTTCCAGTTCATAGGTATTATGACTAGCATACATTGAATAATTTTATACTCGCCTTTTTCTGGATATACTCATTTATTTCTCTTGGCTATATGGTTAGGAATGGACTTGCTGAGTCATGTGAAATGGTGCCATTATTTTTCATCTCAAAATTAAAGAGAAGTTGATTGTTACTTTCATTATTTAATGATTATGTAAGAATATTCTTGAGTATGGAACAACACTAATGCATTTGAGAGTGTTAAACATCATGTCAGCCATGGGCTAGTGGAAAAAATTATTTGTATCATCATTGAAACTTCTCTTTAATTTTGAGATGAAAAATAACATTTTACTACCATCCAAAGTTCAGATCCTCTTCAAGATGTTTTCAATTATTCCAATAACGTATTTTACAGAAAATAGTCATGTCCAGAATCATGAGTTTCGTTTCGTTTATATGTACCTTTACTCAACTTTTATCTGGGAATTTTCGAAAGTCTTTCTTTGACTTTCATGATCTTGATGATTTCACATTATAAGCCAGGTGTTTTGTTGAACATCCTTCAATTTTTAGGTTTGATTAGATTCAGGCTATGCATCTTTGACAAGAATATCACTGCAGTAATGCTTCTTGTCCAGTCCACACGCTTTTGACTTGTCCCATATTTGATGATGCTTGCTTTGATCACAGGATTAAGGTGGTGTCTGTCAGGCTTCCCACAATAACATTACTCTGTTCCCTTTTCTATATAAGGATTTTATGGGGAGGTATTTTGAATCTACATAAATACCTTATTTCTCATTAAACTTTTAATTTATCATTTACAATTTTATAAAAAAAAAGTAGAGTCATGGGTTCCTGTTTTATTTAATGGGTTATAATTCAATTCATTCATTATTTTAATGCTGAAATTATCCCAAATTTGGACAGTATAAGTGCTTCCAGCTGTCTTCTTTGTCCTTTTGATAAGCCCCCTCATTCTTTGAGCACTTTCTTACTTTCAAGTACAATAAAATGTTTAAGTCTCATCTTGTTCTTTTCCTGCCCTGGCCCAGGAATCAACCACTTTTTCATGGTTCCCTGTTCCTGTTAGTGGATCACAGTATTTAGAAGCTAAGATCTGGTTCCTGGATGTGCTTCTTCTACCCCCAGACCCTCTCAGTGGGACTGAGCAGTGCATATGAATATTCACACACGTACATATGCACATACATTTACGTCTTTTGTTCTCTATAGATGATTTTTCATGTGTTTTCAATACCTCTGATGCTAACCCAACACCACAGGTTCAATTCTAGTTTTCTTTATTTCAGTATTTGTAAGAAGTCCTTTTCCTGACAGTCATAAATTTGGTTTCCATTACCCTTAATATTTACTTATTTGATCAATTCTTCAGTATGTAACCAGTATCTCATGGTCACCACTACCTCCTCTATAAAGATATTTGCTTGACTCCACGCAAGCTCCAACAACCCACACTGGGTTCCATTGCTGTCCCCATGCTTGAATACCCTCCTCACCACATTTAAACTCCAATCACTTAAGCTGGGAGCTTCCTTACCCTTATTGATTTCTGAGACTCCAAGATGGACCATCTCCTTAATCTATTCAGGCTCTGTCACCCAACACTCTGACATATCTTGAAATGGGCAGTCTCAACACCCTCCTTGGGCTTGGACACTGCAGGCCAAGCCATCCTCTCCTAGGGGACACCTCTTCATCCAGTTAAGGCTTCAGCAGCTTACTCTAGTCCACCATGGCCTCCACAGGGTCACCCACCATGGACACCAAATGTGCTTGACCCCACCTGATATCTTTAGGACTGAACTCTTTGAGAAAGGAAAGAAAGAGAAGAGATGAGTGATGACTTTTAATGCTAATACAGATTAACCATTTTAGCAATTGGTTCTCACAAAATTTGTTCATTGATTTTTGCCAAACTCTGGTATCCATGAATAGCTTGTGGTTACAGATTAATCATAATTTGACAAATGTTTTTGCAGATAAATTCATTAACTGATTTGCCAATAAATTTATTAAATCTGATATGTGATCTTCTGTTAAATTATTTCTCATCCTTGTACAAATCATGCTCAATAAACTGAAACTTTTCTCGACCTCAGCACTAAATCAAGCTCTGATTTGCACTATTTAATGATTATTATGGTGTAGATATTCGCTTGAGGCCAATTTCAAGCTACTGACATGATGTAAGTGAACATGATTGGTAAGAAAGGAGCAGTAGTGTTTCTATTATAAAGGCACAATGGACATATATACTGTCAGGAGCATATGTAATAGTAAAATGCTGTGAAATAATTAGGAAGTAGAAAATTTTGAGTTTTTATTACATGTGTTTTTATATAATTTATTTATTTGTAAGTTTATATTTACAATAACCAGGATATTGAAGCAACCTAAGTGTCCATCAACAGATGAATGGATTAAAGATAGGTGGTATATATACATAATGGAGTATTACTCAGTTATAAACAAGAATGAAAGTTTGCTGTTTGCTTCAGGTGGATGGACCTGACGGGTATTACACTTAGTGAAATAAGTCAGACAGAGAAAGGCAAATATTGTATATTTTTACTTATATGTGGACTCTAAAAATGAGACAAATAAAAGAATAAAATGGAAACAGACTCACAGATACAGAGAACAAATTAATGGTTACTAGAGGGGAGAAGGACATGGTTGCTGTTGTTAATGAAAGTTAATGCCTCTTTGGGCTGAATCTGGTCTGACTCAGAGGTAACCTGCAAGGCCTGAACACTGTCAGCCCTGAGGATACCGTGTTTCACTCCTCCTTCAAAGGCATGGCAAATGACTGCTGTGAAAGCAATCTAAGACGGTTTCTTATGATGAGAACAGAAAAGTAAAAAAGAAACATAATTACTATAACCGAAATTGTGCTAGACCCAGTGAGGGATACAGAGCACATAGGTGACGTTGCACGGCACTCCAGGAGCTTAAGGTATAGTCAGTACTGTTTTGGTGTCCCATGTAAGATGGATAGTCTTACAGGATAAAATTTGTTTGAGATCAAATGCAGAAAACAAAGGGAGGGGTACAGTGGCCTGGGAGTCAGAAAAAGGGAAGAATTAAACCAGCCAGGGTGAAGAGAGAGTTGATCAGGGGAAGTCTTTTTGAAAAGATGGCATTCTATAAAATACATATATAGAAATAGACCAGGGTAAAAACATGGGAAGCAAGGAGAAGCATTTCTGGCAAAATGTGGACATCCAATAAATGCTTGGATATAGAAAAGCCATGACCAAGTATGGTAAACAGTTCTTAATCAGTTATGAGCTCTCCGACATGGGAACATGTGAAGCAAATGCAGAATCATAGGTGACTGGGTAACAAACGTGGCTTTTGCCCTAAAGGGAAAAGACTAAATGAGATTTTCCTTTTATTTTTTATATTATATATTTACTAACTCTTTTGCAACTTTAATTCTAAATATACAACTATACACAGTATGAGTATGTTTGTATGTGTGAGTGTGTGTATGTGTGAGTGTGTATATGTAGGTCTCCCTATCTGTAAACATAGAGAAATACACACACATACACACACATATATATATACATGTGTATGTAAGTCTGCTTCTCCTAACGATAGGCTTTCATCACAATGAACAGACTTTTAATATTTACAGTGGGATTTTTAAAAAATGAGACAGAGTTTATTTAAGAAAAGAGTCTTACTGAACAGAACTTTTATGCTTTCCACAAAGCAGGTAGTGTCTCTTTATGGCATTACAGTGGGATGATTTTTAGGATATAAAACCTTGCCTAATATTTCTGTAATGAAGAGTATCATACATGTTCCAGGAGATTCTTTTGGTAACTACCAAAAAACAAAATGAACGTACTTCTGTTACTAAAGCAAAATGTATATAGAAATGGACGCTAAAAACATAGTTATTTCATTAACATACATTCTTCAGCAACATCCTGAAAATAGCAGGTAATCTTAAACCCTCTTTCATAACTTCAGAGGACCAGCAATATTTCCTTCCAAATTTCACACTGGTCATTCATCAGCTGATTCTCAGATTTAACCCCTTGCCTCACCCTGTCCTGTGGTGCACAGAACTTCACTTCCCAGGGTCTCCTGCCCTCTGGTTTCCAAGTAATTCTGTCCAATGAGCAATAACATCACAACTGGCCAGAGCATGGAGAGTGGGGAGGAGGGTGTCTCTCTCCATTATTCTTCACTTTAGGTAGCATTTCTAGCATCAGATGCCTCACTTTGGTGGCTCCAGGTCCCCTTGGTCAGGCCAGCCCCACCATGTAGTTATCATGATTCCAGCTTCTGCTAAGTGGTCCCAAATTCTGGGCTCTGGTAAGAATTGGTCATCCCTTTGTTCCCTCAGGCTTTGTAGTGGTTTCATATGGTGCTAATTATAATCACCAAGTTGCTTCACAGATCTTAGTTGGGATTTTCAGCTCCTCTCTCACCCATGTTATCAATTCTTTGCATTAAATTCTTCCAATATGAAATACCAAGAGGAGTTTCTGTTTTTAGACCAGACTCTGAGAGATACAAATGTCTTCTTTAGAATTTCTCTTTTGCTCAGTCATCTGAGAGGTAGAAAAGATTGAAATGAGAAAGTCTACCCAAAGAGGGTATACCTTTGCTGTATACCTGAAACTAACATAACACTGTAAATCAACTATACTTCAATTTAAAAAAAAAATGTGCCCTCCTGAAAAGGCTGCTGGGAGGATTGGATGCAACAATCATGTTTAGCTCACTGTACTGCAGGTAGCTCTTTCTTCTCCACTGGAGTCTGAGCTTTGTGAAGCCAATAACTTAGTCTTTGTATCCCAGAGTGGAGCACAGTGTCAGGTGCATAATAGGAAGTCAATAATTTATTGATGATTATTAAATGAATCACATAGACTTATGTTTCAAGTTATACGATGCTGAAAAACATAACATGGTATTATTTTTTTATGATGTCTCTAAATATTTGATCAGATTATCAGAAACACTACGAGTGTTAATGAGAAGGCATATGAGACATTTTATTTTTTGTAGACACTTTGGCAAAGTCATCCAGCACCCCTCTGAACCCTGCTTGCATATTGCCAGACACAGGATGCTTACTATGTCCCAACACGTCTTGTCTTGTCTCAGAAGTCCCTTTCAGAAAGGACTGTCCAGTGCCTGCACTCGAGATAAGACAGCATGTCAAAGACCAGGTGTGTACAGTTTCTGTATCTGTGCATGACATATGCAAATATTTAACAGGTTAACCCCTGGTGATTGTACACTGGTGACTTTTAAAATTTCCACAGCCTTTCCAGTTTATAGTTCAGGTATAAGCTATTAGAGGTGATAATGAATTTGCCATTTATATGCACAATTGCTAAGGATTTTGCAAGGAAGATGATCTGATTCTCTAAGGGTTTATTCCTTAGGAATAATCCTTCCCAGGGTTCAGTCTAGCCTGATGAATGCTTCTTGGCTATTTACTTCTATGTACAAAATAAAATCAGCTATTCCTTTGAGTATGTTTTCTATACAGCTCCAAAAAAAAAAAAAAAAAACTATGCAGCTTGAACACTTCTTTAAAAGATTTTTTGGAAGTTCAGTTTCTAAGGTTTTTACTTTTCTGACCATCCAGTAGTCTGAAAATAATCCCAGGCATTTTATAAACCTTTTATGTTCTGTTCTTAATTCCATCTCTTTTTGCTCCTCAAATCTATTTTGACCCCACTACAAGACACTTTTATTTATTTATTTATTTTGAGATGTAATTGACAAGGAGTATTATATGAGTTTCAGGTCTACAACAAAATAATTTGATGTATGTATATATAGCAAAATGATCACCACAATGAGTCTAGTTTAACGTCCATCACCAAACACATTTATAATTTTTTTCTTACCATGAAGACTTTCAGCAACTTTCAAATATATGCATAAAATATGCTCTTTATACAACCAGGATTGTTTCCCTCACTTGTCTTAAAAGCATTCTTTTGGATCTTAAAATCTGAGAAAGATCTTCCCTAATTTTTCCACTCTGTGGTGCATAGAAAATTCGATTTGCAGTATGACACAGGGATAAACAGACAAATGTGCTTGTGGCAAGAGGGGACTGCCAACATTTTGCTGCACCAGGTGGGAAACCATGGACTGATGAATACTCCAGTTCCTGAGCGTGGCATCCATTCTCTTTTCCAATAACCACGTCATTACTCCAAGACCTCCAGTTCTGCTTCTGCTGCACCTTATTTGTTTTGCATCTTTCAGGGATCACTCACATTTCTTGCCTCATGTCCAGTCATTTTATATATTTTGTCTTTTGTTTAATTGCTTATTTGTTTCAGTCAGGAAGGTAAACCCTGGCCCTGTGTAGTGGGTGTGTACTATTCCTTCTAATTCTCTTCCCTGTAATCTTCTCTCCCCGGAATCAGGTAGTTTAATTGCATCCCAGAACAAAGCCTAATAATATTTATTAAAATTCAAAAATGTCTATTACTCAATAAGATAAAATTCACAATGTCTGACATCCAGTTAAAAAGTACCAGGAAATATAACTCATAATGAAGAAAAAAGACCAATGAATCTAAACTGACCCAGAAGTGATACAGATGTTAAAGAAAAAGAAAAAAAAAAATCAGAGGGCCACTAAAGAGAAAGGAACTAAATCAGCTAAGCAGAGACATGGAGGATATTTTTAAAAAATAAAAATCTAGTTTCTAGAGATGGAAAAATTATCTATAAAAAAAAAAATCAATGAATGGGGTCAGTGGCAGATTAACCATTTCAGAAGAAAAGACCGGGAAATAGGATGGCATAGAAATAAAAACAACCCAAAATGAAACAGAATTTTTTTAAAAAAAGAGAAAATCAAACAGAAAAAATAAACGAGCTTCATAAAGCAATATGTAAATGAATGGTTGCAGCTGTGTTTTAATAAAACTTTATAAAACATACGGTCTGTCTACAGGCCTTAGTTCACAGACCTCTGTTTTAGATGAAAGAAGAGATAAACTTATGTGTTCAGTCTTCTGTGTTGAACTAAAAGTCCGCTGTGCCTCCAATAAAATTTATTCATTTATTATTATGATTCTTGATACAGTAGGTGCTAAATGAATTAATATCTGTTTAAAGAATGAGTACATCACAAAATTGTGTTGCATAAATGAAATAATGAATCAATCAAATTGGAGAAATCCTCAGAAAACATCAATCCTAGAATTTCTTTCTTCCTCTGATAAAATTGTTTCAATCTACCATCTTTCTTTTCCTCGAAGGGTAGAATCTGGGATGAAATGTTTACATCCAGTTTAATGCTTTTTTATGGGACAAGAAAATAGTTTTGGGAGCATATTCTGCAATCACTTTCTGGAAATGAGGAGAGAACTTTCTTTCCATTTAACTTGAATGAGGTATATGCCCTTCATTTGAAATTCATCAATGTTGTGAAAGCTATTCCTTGGGGAAAACACAGGTGCTGTTTTTCCATAAATTATTTGGGTCTCTGTGGAGCCCAAGCAACACAGAAACGGCAGGGAGTTTACAAAATTGTTTCTATATTTGAAAATGCCACCTAAATGGAAAATGAGGAGAAGCATCTGCCCAAGTGCAAGTTGTTTTGTGGAGAGAGATAAAGAGGGAGGAGGCAGAGCTCAGTAAGATTTTTTTATCTCAATTCAAAACACTTCTCTTCCATAGGAACATTTTGGATTATTTGATAAAATACAAAACGTCATATTATGGAATCATAAAACTGAAAATTCACATGAACGAATGGCCTTTAATGACCATCTCTTCTGGTCCAAACTTCATTCAGTGTTTGAATTCTCTATAACATATTCCACTAAAGGGTTATTGCTCTGTTCGAATACCTCAGGGACAAAGTGCTTACCATATCTGAGATGCTGTCTTATATTTCTAAAGCTTGCTTGTTCTTGTTAATGTATTCAAATCCATTTTCTGTTTTCCTATCACACACAAGAAATGGAGGGTATTGATTATGGAAAGATTTCAGAGGCAATCACAACTGAAGCTGGACATAGAAGAAAGAACCAGGAATGCAAGCTTATTTGAACACAGAAAATTCAAATTTGTTTTTTGAAAGCTGTTTGAACATGGAAGTTTTTGACGTTTTTTTGAGGTTATATTGAGTCTCCACACCTATAAAAGGGTAGTAGTAAGTTAAATTAATGCATCAAACTCAAGCGCGTATCTCTGGGT
This sequence comes from Camelus dromedarius, assembly GCF_036321535.1. NCBI lineage: Eukaryota > Metazoa > Chordata > Mammalia > Artiodactyla > Camelidae > Camelus > Camelus dromedarius. The sequence continues at coordinate 113,932,357 of NC_087436.1, forward strand.
GTATCAGAATCACCTAGAGACATTGTTAAAACACAGATCGTTAGACTCCACACTCAGAACTTCTGATTCAGATGGCTGGTCTGGGCCCTAGAATTTGCATTTTTAACTATTTTCCAGGTACTGCTGATGCCGGTGCATGAACCACTTAGCCAGATAATCCTAAAGGCAGCTCTTCAACACACAGCTGAGAACCACATTTTAGTGAGATACTAACCAAGTAAGAGACTGTGGTTAAATCAACTTTAGAAACCTTTTATACTGCATCTACCTCTCAGAAGTTTGTATTTCACATTGGCATGATACAGGATCTGAGAAAATCTCATAGTGAAAAGCAAAACCAAAACTATTTAACTTTGTTTTACCTAGCATTCATATTTTTATTATATTTGACATATATGCCTGTATATGCTGATAATTGATCTATGAATACCATTACTACTTTGGAGAACAGTGAGTTAATCTGAGTTTCCTCTAGGTTTCAAGTTTGTTGAGGTCTGTGGACTCTGTGGAAAATATCTGGAATTTATAGGGTAAATACATGGAGTGGTGAATTTTCAACTCAAAATTGTCCTGTGCTTGCTACTATACAGTCAGGGTTTAATCAGGAGACAAATCTCACAGTGACTTAGGGTAAAGTTTAACGTAAAGAATCTCACTATAAAAGGGGAGTAGAATGATAATGCATTGGTAATAAGTAGAATGAATGCTAAAGGATACAGGAATTGCAGATATAAAGAGCAACCATTGCCCCTAAGGCTGAGACAGAGGATCCAAAGAAGAGGACCCCCAGAGCTGAGATTCCAGACCTTCTCAGAGAGAGCATGGCAGTGGCTCGCTAGATGACTAGGTTACATCTCCTCTGCCATACTAGAGGAAGCTTCTGAAAAATCTCTCTTTTAGAACTTGTTAGAAATTTGTCCTCTAGGGTCCTGGACAAAATAGCTCACGGGTAGGTATCTCACTGAAGGCACTTCACTACGAACCTGCCCAAGAGAGGAAGAGCACCTGCTGGAGGAAGCCGCTGGCCATGGTGTGGGGTTGACCATCATGTGCTGTAGGAACTGGGTACTGGAGAAGCTGTGTGTGCTGTAGGAGACAAGCACTGGGAAAACTGCACTGCTGCAGGAACCAGGTGCTGGGTAAGTCAGTTGCACAAGATCCTGCAAAGTGAGCATACCAGAACCAGGAAGCAAAATCTCTTCCTCTTGCAGTGTTTCCCAGTGCCCTCTGCTAACAAAGCTTGGCATCATGCCAGGTAGCAAGAAGAAGCAGTCACAGAACCCATCTCTATTATCATAGAGGAGGCAATGAAGGGTAGATTAAGAGCTAGGAGGCAGTAAATTTATAACTGGCATCTGTGACTTGCTTTGACATGACATGACATCTAGAATTCAGGAATTCTACTCAGCAAGTAACTGACTTACCATGAGTTAAGCATTGTTTTATGTACTTCTAGTGAAATAAAATTTTTAAAGGACCTTAATTCATAGAGGTGCATAGTTCAGTGGGAGACATATGTCTGCAAACTAAATATATTAATTTATGCCCATATACATTTATTCTACAAACATTTAAGAAGTAATCATTATGAACATGGCATTGTGTTGTATGATGGGCACTGCTCCTGTCCATAAGAAAGCACAATCTAAAGAATAAAATTTAGAAAATAAAACACAAATACTGCTGAAGATTTAGGTAAGATTAAATCCCAACACCTTCACTAGAGCTTATGTAATTATGGTTCCCTATGATGTGAGTTCCTGATTCCAGTGATTTTGGTACATTAATGAGTCAGCTTGCTCCCTGTTCTATACTTTAATAATCCAGATATGGTTCTTCCCCCCAAAAAATTACTATATAAAGCTTCTGTCTGTGACAGACTTTCCTTGACATTGAAGATGAAGGTACAATTTGTGTAAGATAAAACAATGTAAAATTGTATGTCAGATATTATTCTTACTAAAAAACACTCTTTTGGCCATATTTCCACCAAATTTTTTTTTTCAGTGGCTTTCTCCACCCCATGTAGTTCCAGTCTTATGCCATTTTCTGACCCATCTCTCCTTCTTTGGTCTCCTGTTTTTCTTTCTCTCTACCCCTTCTAAAATTAGCCCTGCTTTTTCTAACTACTTTAGACTGGGCCAACTGGACTATCTCCAGCCCCAATTCACCAATTTGCCTCTAAGATTTGAATATTGAAATCGATATGAGTGGTCATCAGACTCAAAGAACCATTCATGGAGCAGAAGTCACCTACCTACCTGTCACAGGTTGGGTTCCTGGAGAAACAGACTCAGAGAAAGTTTATCAAGCAGAATATGTATTATAGAGTGCCCTTGCGACCAGCACCTGTAGGAGTGAAAGGAAGCAGGATTAGTTCCTAGAGGGAGAAATAGAACTGAGGTACAGTCCTGATAACCTCAGCTCAGCTCACAGGCAGCTCTGGGTACAAAACGTCCTGTTAGAGCTGTCCCACATTGGACTGAAAAAGCTGAACTTTTACATCTCCACCTCAATCAGCCAGTACAGCAGGCTTCCCTGGCAAGAGCATGTCTTTTAGCAAGATGGGTCTGGTAAGGCAAGACCTAAAGTTTTGGACACTGAAAGCTATCTACTTACAGCACGTCCAGAAGCTAAGGCAGTAAGTCCTTCTTTGAAAGGAGGTATGGATGGTGCATCACTGTGATTCCCAAAGTACATTCATATTCACTTGAGAAGTAACTCCTCCTGAAGGGAACTTTAAAAAGGGATGTTAGTTAGAAGACCAACAACTCTTGCCTAGGCAGTTAGTCTTGGGGCCACAGCTGATACTCAGTTCCATTCTCCATTATCCAGTTTACATCCCCTTTGACTTTAGCTACCACCTCTGCGGGTACTGGAGGCTTGTCTTATCGTAAGACCCAGACCCTCCTTCCCTGTGGGGTATGTGCCCTGGTTACCGTGCTCTTCCCAGGCCACAGTTTCTGCTCCTGTCCAGTTACAATCACCATTGGATGATGGATCACCTGGACGCCAAAGATATTTCTGCTTAACTCCATCATGTAAAAGAAGCCCTACCTCCTCCTCATGACCAGGGTCAGTTACCTTTGTGGAGACAGTGCCTTGTCCTCTTGCCTGCTGTCCCTGTATACAAGAAACCTCAAGTGCCCAGGCACAGCCACAGCTCAATATACAGCTCTTGTTTTGTCCCCTTGTGGAAATATTGTCCCTTTGGGAATTAAGATCCATAACACTTCAGGGTCTAGAGTTGCAGGAAAAGGAAGCTCAAATTCTCCAAGTGGATTATTGAGAGCGATAGTTAAAGCGCTGTGCCTGCTTCCACCCCTTGGTTCCTAGATCTACGTGTTAATTTTACTGAAGACTATACATTTCTCAGGGGAAACCTTTGAAACTTATTTTAAAAATCTTCAGTTTCTCTTTATCTCACTCAGGGTACAATCCAGAATCCTTACAATGTCCTCAGTTTAGCTCCTTTTATCTTTCTGACCTCACCTCCTAATACTTTCTCCTTTTAGACGTTCTTGTTCCAAATACCCTGGCTTTCTGGTGTTACTGGAATATTCCAGACTTGTTCCCATCTCAGAGACTTAGTGCTTGCTACTTGTCCTGTCTGGCACACCATCCCCCTGCTACCTTCTAGTTCATTTCTTCAAATATTTCAGGTGTTTGCTCAGATGTCCTCTTCCCAGTGAGGTTTTCCTTTTTCACTCTGTTTAAAAGTCTTTACATTCCCTGGAATCTCATGACTTCGTAATGCCTTCCCAATTTACGTTTACACTCTTCTCCACAGAACTAATCACCAGCTAATCTCTCTGCATTTATTTCTGTATTGTCTGTCTCCCCCACCAATATGTAAACTCCATGAAGGTAGGGGGGTTTTTGTTTGGATGTTAATTTTGTTTTGTTTTAGCCTGTTTTGGCTATTTTGGTTTTTACTATTTCCTCAATGCTTAGAACAGGATGTGACACAGAGTAGGTGCATGAGAAATATTTGTTTAATTAGTAAACAAACATAAAAAGTGTCATTATCATTATTCATTCACTAGTTCCGGTATAAAAAGGTACAATTAGGAGTGTAAATACACAGACTAAAAAAAAAAAAAAAGAATCAACTGGACAGGAATGTGGGGCACAAAATTTGGACAGATGTAAAGGAACTACACTGCTTCAGCCTTATCTTCTCAAGACTTTCTGTATTGAGTTTTTGTCGAAGGATCAAGGTAAAAATATGAAACTAAGACTAATGTTGAGTTTTCAGTAGCTTTTGCCTGACTTTGGTTTAGAATTATAGCTTGTTAGAGCCTGAAGAAACTTGTAGAAGGACACAGTGATTTATGAAAGAGTAGCATCTATTTTTTATTAAGGTGCCTTTCCACCAAAACCAAGGACAGCTATTTAACTTGGTTGATACTGAAAAATTTAAGAAGTTCCAAGTGTTACAGATTTCCGTCAAGCAAAGAAAGTCAGATCTCCTAGCATGAGTGATACTGTGGCTTCTTTTATTCCTTGTATTGCTACTAAATCAACATGATGCATATGTACGGGCATCCATTTACTCAATAAGTTTTTTAAAACCTACTATGTTAACCCCTAAAATGTGCCAGATATTTTGCAAAGTATGCAGACACCACAAATAGATGTGACAAAATACAAACCACTGAAGACCTCAGGCTTCAATACTAGCAACAAATAATCTGTGGCTCGACAATGGGATTAATGCTAACGTGAGTGGTGTGAAGGTGGTGTACTCGGGGCCGTAGGAAGACAGAAAAAGAATGAGTTAAAGAAGGCATTGCATAGATGAAGATTTCAAAGCCGAACCCTGATGGATAAGTGTTACTTTACATGGTTGGAATAAAAGGGATTTTCTTTTTTGGCAGAGGGGTATATATGAATATATAATTGATCCATGAAAGAGTAGGCTATGTTGAATGAATAGAAAATTGATATGATCATTACATCAGCAAGCTATTTTATAGTGTCAAATATGTTCTACACACTATTATAGGAGCTTTATCCCCATGTGAGTTTTGATACTCAGAGTAGTCCTATGGAGGAGGTACTATTATTACATCTGTTTCATAGATGAAGTGGATTAGCTTAGATCCTCTAAGAAGCAGATATCAAGAAAAAAATTAAGTATACAAGTTCATTATGGGAAATAACACGTGAGGGAAAATGGGAAGGGATCAGTGGAGGTCAGGGTAGCTGTGCAGACCAGCAAGCAGGTGTAACCTTTGTGAAGGGCAAAAGGAAGGAAGAAATATTGAGTGAAAGAGTTCAAAGCTGCAGTGAGTCTGAGGAAGTTCCACAAGGCCAATGGGAAGTCTTCAGGCCAAAGACCCCTATCAGCGGGGTCCTGTGCATCTCAGGAAGGAATCTGCTTTAGTAGCCCTTCTGTTTCCAGTCACTGCTTGGTAGAGCCTGTGTGGAGCCTGGCGTCAGCATGCGTGTGCTCATGTATTTCAGAGGGTGACATCTGGGGCCATCAGTCCATTTGATTCTCCTTGCTGTTGGAGATCTCGTGGGCACATACTCAGAGCCACCACATGAAGAAACTGAAGAACTGACATGATTCCACTGAGGTCAAAGAGGTCAAACGTGCCAGAGTCTATCTCAGCCAGTTTTGCTCCAACCTCATGCTTAAAGCATAGTACAGTTAAAGTAGGAAAAAGTCATATCAGATTTCAATTTGAGAACAGTCACTCTGATAACTAGGTGATAGGTAGAACAACACAATGAAAAGAAATTTAAGTGGAAAGACCAGAAGGGAGTCGGATGCAGTCGTCCAGAAAAGAAGTTTTGAAGATCTAATTGAAAAGGAGTAGCAGCAAAGAGCAGGAGGATTTCAAAGCTATTTAGTCAGTAGAATCAAGCGGGTTTGGTGACTGACAGTATATGGGGAAGGAGAGGGAAGAGTGGAAAATGTCATAAGTGTTTCTAGTGTTAGGAGAAACTGAGAGTATAATAGTGGCATGGCAAGAAAAGATTGAATTCTTGCCTTGAATGTATTGAGCTTGAGAAGTTACTACATATCCAAGTCTTTGATAAGCACAGTGGAATCATCTAAAGGAATATAAAGTTTATTTTTGTGATTTGATAGAATTTTATTATTTATCACTGTTTAGTATAATTTAAGAAATAACACTGGAAGGTAGGTATGTTTATAAGAATAAGCACTTTATTGGTGATGAGATTGATACTCAGTAAGGTTGGTCATCTCTTCCAAGGTCATGTAGCTTAAAAATGACAGGATCCATGGTAATAGATCATTGTAAATGACATTATAAAGCTGTTGCCAGCTCCTTACCCTCTGCTCAAAGCTTTTTCCTTTGAATGTAAGAAGAAAGTTGAAGATATGGAGTAGCAACTCAGTTGAGGCTTCAAACAACAGACTGAGAGGTTGAGTTTCATCCTATGAGAAGAATTACCACTTGCAGAGTCATCACCACAACCTATGCCATAAACCTATCTGACACCTCCAAATATTTTCTCCCACCCTCTTCATTTAATTTTTTCATGATAAGAACACATTAGATTTACACTCTCAGCAAATTCCTAAGTATACAGTACAGTATTATTAACTACAGGCACTCTGCTGTAGAGTAAATCTCTAGGTCTTATTCAGCTTGCTTAACTGAATCTTTGTACCCTTGGACCAACATTGCCCCCTTTCCTCCTGCTTTCAGCCCCTGGAAACTACCATTCTGCTTTCTGCTTCTATGAATCTGATTCCCTGTTTCTATATGTGTATCTTCTCTTGTGGCTATTTTCTTTCTATGTCCCAGTTGACCTCAGTCATGGAACATGGCTTCTTTTCTTAGATATTCCGAAAGCACCATTTACAGAGGACATTCACATGGAGGAGAATTTTACAAGAGATTTGGGTGCAACAGCAGACATGAAGAACAGAGCAGGAGGACAGCAGAACCCATAACTGAATATCAAATATTAAACAGTACTGCTATTTCTCAATTCACACTTGCCAGAGGTAGTTCTTAATTTTCCCTTCCTTCCTTCCTTCCTCCCTCCTTTCCTTCCTTCCTTCCTTCCTTCCTTCTCTTCCTTCCTTCCTTCTTTCTTTCCTCTGGCTTCAAAGTTTTATCTTCATTTCTCACTCTGCCAGTGCATCTTCCTTCTCTTAAACTCCAGAATTCCTCTGCAGCTCTGATGCAAGGTGGTTTAATGATCTCTTTGTGTCACTCTGGCACATTTTGATGTGTCCCCAAACATTCCAGTTAAGGTGAGCTCTTATATAAGAGAGTTTTTTTTCCACCTGAGAAGAATCCTGCAATCAGCCTTGACTACTGTGGGTTTGTTCCTTCTCACCTCTCTCCTCGCTGTCTTCGCCTTCTTTCTACCTCATTTACCATGCTTTTTTATTATCCATAAATGTATGAATAAATATATTTCTTTGGGGAAAACTGCAAACTGTCCTTTAATAACTGCCTTGAGATTGTGTCTCTTTTCTTCCTATTGTTCTATCCACAAAGCTAAGCTTTGATGTCTGTGGCTGAACCTAAGACCTCACCATGCATCAAGTCAGTATAAAAATAAGCTTATTAAAGTCTCACAACTGCCTTGCGAACTGTGGTGCTGTCAAGCAAATGGGACTCACCTGTCAGATTTAATATACCAGTATTGGACAGGTCTGTCCTTCTGTTTCATGCTGTCCCAGGTAAGGATGGAAGTAACATTAAGTTTATAAAGTTGTGTGTATATTATGGGGAAATTTCAGCCTTCACCTAATTTACCTACCTGTGTCTTTGGCCTTCTTAACTTCTGGTCCTTCCTACCCTCTGACACCAAATAAGTCCTTGGGCGCAACTATGATTTTCCCACTTTTGAATTCAAGACTTTTCCATAACTCACCCACTGACCATGGAGCCTGAAGACTTGACATCATATCTTGGCTCTTTCATCCAAGGTCCATGTGACCTTGGGCAAGTCACTTGCGTGGCTGAGTTTAGTGTCCATCCCTGTAAAATGGGCACATTCTCTGACTATTCTATAGGTGTGTCATGAAGATCCACTTTGGAAATAAGCTCAAGAGCATTTCTTCCCAAACTCATCAAGTTCTGTATATTAAATATGCACGGCTTTTTGTACATCAAAAATATTTTCTAAAAAAGTTAAGAATAATAGGTAATCAGTTGAGAGATGACAACTAATAATGAACAAACAACCCTGGGACTTGCCAAAATCTCAGGTACTGCTTCAGATTTCCAGAGAAGAAAAGAGTGGCATTTGAGCCAAGCCTGTCTCCTTTCACAGGACATTGGGGGCACAGCTGATATCTGCTTGACACATGCTTTGGTGTTACCCCTATTTCTGTGGTATCTTCCCCACTGGCTGTGGTAAGTCAGGGGTGGTTATTATGGCAAAAACAGCCACCTGTTCCATGAAAAACTCCTGTAAGCAGACTGACTATAACCACTTACTGACAATGTGACCTTGGACAACTGCTTAACCTACTAAGCCTCATTTTTTTCCTAATTTGTACAATAGACATAATAATACATAGTAATACTTATGCAAACAGATGGTTATTATTATTACTCTGCTCTCATTGATCTCTGGGTTATCTGTGATCTTACTACTCTGCATCCATGTCCCCAGAAGATATGTTAAGCACATCACGAGTTCTCAGAAGCATCCTTGAATTCCTCTCTCTTCCCTCACCCACCTGCTGTCACATTCAATTCATCAGTGAGTCCAGGAAAGCATAGCTGAAAACTTCATCCAAATGCGGTTTACTTCTTCACTCTTCCTCTACTCTGGCCACCCTAGTCTGAAGTCATGGTGGTCTCTCCCCTGGACTGTGACATCTTCTCCTTTCTGCTACACTCCCTCCTCCACAAGGCAGCCATGCAATCGGGCTATGTCACTCTCCCATCTAAGACCTGCCAATGGCTTTCCAGCATTATTAGAATAAAATTCACACTCCTTGCTGTGACCTCTCAGGCTCTGCTGAACGTGGTGGCTCACCTCCCCTCCCCACCTCCCTTTCTCACTCTGCTCCAGCCACCTGGCCTCTGTTCTCTCCTCCCCATCTCCCCCGCTGCTGCCTCTTTCCCTTCCCTCCTGCCTTCTCCTTCTTTGTTTTCTTCCCCCGGGAGCCAGTGCTTTGGAGGCTTTGCACCTTCTGCTCCCTCTTTCCATACCTTCCCGTAGTTGGCTTGTTTGTGACACTCTGAACTCTGTGTCTGAACTCAAATATCCTCTTCATAGGGCCATTCTTGGTCATTCAATCTAGAAAGTCCCTCTTCCCATCACTCCATAACACACCGATTTTATTTCTTTTAGATTACTTATCCCCAGTTGACAGTGACTTGTCCATGAATGTGTTTGCTATTTTTTTTCATCTGTTTCCCTCCTGAAACATAACATAGATGAGAGAAAGAGCCTTAACTATTTGGTTCAAAGAAGTAATTAATATATGATTTTTCAATATCTAATTAAACTATTAGTTTTCAACTTTTGGGAGCCACGGTCTTCTTTAGTATCTGTGGTAAGCAATATCCACTTGCTACAGATAACTGCATACACTCATGCAATCTTGCATGAAATTTTGGGGGATTCTTGGATCCTAGATGAAGATTTCATGACTAGATGATGAACTTTTGAAGGCAAAGATTAGAGAGTGTACAGGGTTCCACCATATCTGAAAGTAGAGTGTTCATATGAAAATTTCCTAAGTCAAAATGGCATAAATCAAAAAAGCAATTACCTTAGGACCCATCTTGCTAACAGATGGATGTACAAAATAAATCGAGATAAAGCACAGATGCTCACAGACACAGTTCAAAGCTATGGCGCTTGATGCTGAGATGCTGAGTGTAATTCCCAGGAAGCTCCCAGCAAGGAGGGTAGAGGTGCCCCTCACTATCAGGGTGCGTGTTGCCTCTATCAGGACTTCTGCAAAACACATGCTTAATGCTATTTTCACTTTCTGCTTTTTTTAAAAAATAAAAGTGAAAATCCTCTTCGGATTTCTTTCGGTTATTGAAACAAGTACATTACTAATGTAGGCCTTTCATAAAAGCTAAGTGGTGTAAACTTGTGAAAAGCAGGGAGTATCTGTAAGGCTACCTGTGGAGCTATTGTGTGTCATGTCAGTCTCAGCCTATCAATAACTAATGTTGTGGCTGAACCAGCCCTTGTGGTTCTCATTATGACTGCACGACACCCTTCAGCAATAATCATCAGGAAACTTTGGAGAAATAAATGTTTATTATGCACATAACCTGGAAATTACATAGCACACTATGTCCACACAGTGAGATCACAGGTAGAGAGAGACAGAGAGAGTGAGAGCATGCAGGGGCCTGGGATTCTGCTTTTATTGGGGTCAATGTTGGGGACGTCGGGTTTTGCAGGCTTTTCCTTTATCGGTGATTTAAAATGTAAGAGCCAAAATTTAAAGCTGAGGGAGAGAAAAAAAAAAAAAATTGAAGCCCAAACAGTCAGTTCTTGAAATCAACCACAATGTCTGAGACAAAGGGGCCTGCAGACAACATGGTGTTGCTGAAAGTGTGTTTTTTCAAGATGGCCCTTTTCGAAGAAGATGCCTTGGCAATCAAAGCTTAAGTCAGGCACTTGTTTCACGAAAAGAAAAGTCAACTGTCAGGCTTAAACCGCAGGAAACTAGCCAAAGCCTTGGCATAAAGAAGCACACAGTTTACATCCTTAGAGTTACAGAGTGGCAGCATGGTAAAGGACCACAACGCATATCTCAAACAATCCACTGATTTTACATGTAAGGTAACTGGGTCCAGAAAGGGAAAGCAACTTATCAAACGTCACAGAGACAATAAACCGCAGGGCTAGTCGGAGGATCCAGTTCTCCTGACTCAGTACGTATGACGATTTCTTTCTTGTTTCGCAAATTCAGGGAGTTGAACTAAGGCCTCTAATATTCCTTAGAGGGTCTGCCAAGCCAAAGCTATTTTTTATGAATCAAAAGTCAATTAAAAGTTGTACTTTATAAAAGTAGATGATGTATGATCTTCTATAAACCTGACAGCATATTTTTTCCTCAAGCCTTAGATCTAAAATCAAACAAGGAAAACAAGAACAGAATGGTCAGAGGAGGTAAGGCATAAATTCTAAGTGTGTGACTCAATCTCAGATTTAAAGCAGTTCAAGGCCTAAGAAATTTTCAACTGTCTTTTATCAGATATGTACAGAGAAATGGAATTTGTCTCTGTTTGGAAGCCTTATGATTTCTCCCGAGGCAAGCTGAAAGAAAGATACAGAATTTCTTAAGATGGCACACAAAAGCTGGAGAGGGACAGACTTGGGACTTTCCTCTGCTCAATTCCTCATTCTACTCAGAGCTGGTATTTCCAGTTGCTGAGGAAGGAAAAAAAAAGTTGCTAATGATCCATCCTCGGCGTGAATGATTTATTAAATTCAATGTTAACTGAACTCCTGTGAAGAATCCAGGAAATATAATTCTTATCTCTTAGTTATAAGTGTAAATATAAACATTTAACTGCAACTGTGACTTGCAACTTAAAATGTGTTTATTGTTTGCAAGCCCCCCGTTTCCCCTCCAGTTGGAAAGTATGCAGTCCGTGCATCTCCCCAGATTACACGTGTAGATATTTATGTCAGGAGTCTTTAATATGGAAAGGAAGATCATTTAAAGGTGTCCATATTGCTTTAGAACAAGTTTTCTATTCCATTTTCTGTACCATAATTATCTGCTCATCTAGGATCATTCAGTGATGTTATAAGACTGTGAATAACTAGCATTTCTACTTATTTATTTTCTATTACATTGTTCCAAATACATCACCCCCTAAAAATGTGAAATTGAGGAATTTCCCCAAACCATCCAAATATCTTAACATCACATATAACCCTCATAGGGTCCAACTTTAGTAACTTTATATTACCCTCCTCAATATTACCAGCCCCTTCCCCCAGTTACCAGCCCTCTGCTTCATCTCTACTTACAAACTTAAATTTCCCCTCAAACATACCATTATATTATGTGTCTCGGTGCCTTTGCACATGCTAGGCACTCTGGGATTTTTTTCCTTCCATGTCTACATTTATTCACCTTTAATATCTAAGTAAAGGATTTTCCCCTCTATGAAGCCTTCTTTGATGTTTAAAAGCAGTTTTAATAGATGCTTCCTTTATTCTTTCCCATTTTTCAGTGGGTTTCCCCATTACTGCATTTATAGGATTCTGCACACTCATATCTGCCTTTCCCCCCACCCTCACACACTCTTATACTTTCACAGAGGTCAAGGTTTGTGTCCTATCCATCTATGTCATTCCATTGTATAATACATTGTCTGGAGCAGAGTAGGGTGAAAATATTATCTATCTATCTATCTATCTATCTATCTACCTATCTACCTATCTATCTATCTATCTATATAAACTATCCTGATTGAAGATTAGAAATTTGTAAAGAGTAAGGAGTGAACAATACTAAAATATAATGATTCTGGGTATTAAGATGGAGGAGATTGTAGGGGGAGAAAGATAGCATTGTGATGCACCAAAAGAGGTATTTAGAAAGAAAATTTAAAAGAGGAAAGAAGATCAAAAGAAAAATGATGTAGCAATGGGACTGAGCCCAGCCTCCCAAATGAACTGTGTAAAAGAAGATAATAGGAAGAGGACGTGCCAGGGAGATGGCAATGACCTGGAGAAAATGGCGGCTGCAAAAGTTCCAGTAGGTGCACTCTTGAAGGGCAAGTGTTCTGAGCCCCAGCAGAACAGCTAATAAACAACTCCTTAATATCACAGCTATTGGTCTGCAGCCTAATTTCCTGATAATGCCTCATAATCCACCAGCTACAAGGTGGGAAGAAAATGAAGAGAAATGGAGGAAGAAGGAGTTTGGGAAGGGAAGGCAGGGCAAAAGAAGGCAAAAGAAAGAACAAGAAGAGAGCAAGAAAATGAAGAAAGAAAATAAAAGATGAAGAGAACAAAACCTCATGGATACATAAAGCTGACTTTGATGATTTTTCTGCTTCAACAGGTTTTATTTTTATTTAATTGATAATACCTACATATTTCGATATTCAAAAGAGATGGCCATATAGAGGCAATCAATGATAGCAAATTTCTTACGTGCCTTTATTCTTTCTGAGACATTTTATAAATATACGAACATGTCTATTTTTATTATTTTTATATAAATGGTAATATAAAAATACATACACATTATGCATACTCTTCTACATTGTTCTCTTTTCACTTAGATACATCTTCAATTGTATTATCACTGCATAAACAGCCTCATAATTTAAACGGCTACCTTGAATTCCATTGAATGCTTTTGTATCAAGTTATTTAGCTAGTATCTCACTGATGGAAAGCTAGGCGATTTCAATCTTCTGAAACCTAACAGTGTGTTTGTGTGTATAAATATGCACACACACAGTTTTAAACATCTGGTGGTATATTTGCTGAATAATGGAATTGTTTCATCAAATATACATGGACTTCGTGATTTTGGTGAATATGCCAAATCACCACCACAGATGAGGAACCACCATTTTCCATTTCCGTGATTTCTATGATGTATATTCCTCTTTCCCTATAGCCACATAAAAATAATATGCTACCAAACTCTGAGCTCTTTGCCAGTCTTGCAGGTGAAGAACAGTATCTCTGTTTAATTGTTTAGATTTTTAGACATCAGGTTCACATAACTGAGTTATAATTTTTGATTTACAATGCCCTAACGTCACTGGGCCATGTATGGCTTTCCTTGAGAATATTTCACTTGTTTCACCATTTAATTAATTAATTAGTGTAAGACATACATGACCCTCATTGCACAACCCCCAAATTAAAACATTAGCTGGATATAAGTACAGGCATACTTTGGAGATATTTCAAATTTGGTTCCAGACCACTGAAATAAAGTGACCATCACAATAAACTGAGTCAAACAAAATTCTTAGTTTCCAGTGCATACAAAAGTTATGTTTACACTATACTGAAATTTAAGTGTGCAATAGAATTGTGTCTAAACAGCAATGTACATAACTTAATTTAAAAATAATTTGTACTAAAAAATGCTAACCATCATCTGAGCCTTTAGAAAGCCATAATATTTTTGCTGGTGGAGGGTCTTGCGTCAAGTTGATGGCTGCTGACTGATCAGGATGGTGATTATGAAGGTTGGGGCGGCTGTGGTGATTCCTTAAAATAAGACAGCAATGAAATTTGCCACATCGATCGACTTTCACAAACAATTTCTCTGTAGCAAGCAATGCTTTTTGATAGCATGTTAGCCACAGTAGAACTTCTTTCAAAATTGGAATCAATTCTCTCAAAACCTGTTGCTGCTGTCTCAACTAAGTTCATGTAATGTTTTAAATCCTTTGTTGCCATTCAACAATCTTCACAACATCTTCACCAGGAGTAGGTCCCATCTCAAGAAGGTACTTTACACACTTGTCCATAAAAAGCAACTCCTCACCTGTTAAGGTTTGATGAGAATGCAGCAATGCAGTCACATCTTCAGGCTCCATTTCTGATTCTAGTTCTCTTGCTGTTTCCACCACATCTCCAGTTACTTCCCCCACTGAAGTCCTGAACCCCTCAAAGTTATCCATGGACATCAGAATCAGAATCAACTTCTTCCAAATTCCTCTTAGTATTGATATTTTAACCTCGCACACACACATTTATCCATTAAGTTTGCTATCTTTTATGGGCACGGTTCTCGGCACTCCCAGACAGTTACAATAGTAACATCAAAGAGCAATGATCACAGATTACTATAACAGATGTAATAATAAAGGGATATTTGGACTATTTCAGGAATTATCAAAATGTGACACAGAGACTCAAAGTGAGAAAATGCTGTTGGACTCTCCATCAGGGTTGCCACAAACCTTCAATTTGTTATTAAAAAAAACCAAAACAGTGTCTGTTAAGCACAGTAAAGTACAACAAGATGAGGTATGCCTGTATCAGTAAACAGATACACTTGGAACTTCACTGGGCTTCCTTTGTCATGTTTTCAGGAGCTATAATTCTCTAGTCTAAGGAAGAATACAAGGTAAATCTTGCTTCCTGCATCCCATCTGTGCTCTGCAGAACTATATGACAGCATTTGCAGCACCTCTGCCTTGCTCTGGATGTCTTCCCACTCACCCTCATACTTACCGACACTAGCTGCATTCACCCTAACTCACTCCCTTGATAACCTCTCTGAAGCTTCCATTGCTAAGGTAAGGGGCTAGAATTCAGGAAAGGGGATATCAGATTTGTCTGCTGCAATGGTGAAGAGAAACTTACCACCATTCTAATGACAATAACCATAGAGATTTCCCACTTCCAGACATATATTTAATGCGATAAGGGGCTCTTATCTCACTCTATCAGTTCTGTCTCTATGGAGAGAGACAGAGGACTTACTAACACATGACGGAGGGAGAAGACCATGGGTGAGGATGAAACTACCTGTTCATTGAAAACTTTAGAAAATGGTTCACAATAATTTATTTCAACTCATCCGATGCCATAAAACCAAAGGACATAGAAGAAGATCCACATGCATGTCCTTTCATATGTCTCTGTCTTGACTTCCCTTCTGTCTTATTTCAGATATCCTCCAGGAGCAGCACATCAAACCCAGAAATTTCTCTGCTTCTGAACTTGCTAATGCAGACCCCACAATTTCTCTTCATAATCTACTAATTTTACAGCATGCCTGCTAATCTACATTTAATTTTTACCTCATCAGAATATCTAGTGCCTTGAAACATGCAAGAAACTATCATATCTACCACAATCTCTCTCCAGATTACACTTTAAAGCCTATCTCTTTATACCCATGTCCACACAAAATTTTACATGTATGTTTCTGCCGCTTTGTCCATTCATTAAATCTTTTTGAAAAATTCTATGGATGGATTCCAGCTGCCAGCTAAAAATTGGCACTTGCCATCTGCCTCTGCAAGGATTAGATCGTGAGCTACTGCAGCCGCTGATGTTTAACACAACCTGGATATCAGGAATGAGGTTTTTCTGTGCTCTGGGAAAAACTGGCAGAAAAGGTCTTCAGATAGTTAGATATTTTCCGAAGAAGGTTTTATGAGCCCAGATTCTTGTCTCCTCTTATCTAGAAAAGCACCAAAATCATTAATGCTGACATCTGCTCCTGGTAACTAGCAGCAAGCCTCTGCCACATGTGTGCTTGACTGCATGTGCCCCTCTTCACTAAAATCGTATATAATACTGACCTTCCCACCTATCTCTTCAGAGCAGTTACTCAGAGCTATCTGAGATGCTGGTTCCCGGGCTATAGTCCTTATTTTGCCCCCAGTAAAACTGAATTCACAACCCTCACATTGTGTGATTTTATTTCAATCAACAAAACTCTTCCCTTTTGTGTGATCTATGAAGTACCCAACCAGAAGAGTTGCACCACTGTAAATTCACTGAGCCTAATTTCAATTATAATTTATAACCTGCCCCAAAATATCTGGACATGTATTTCTAATCATCCTGCTCTTTAAATCTTTGCAAAGTCTGTCCCCTCCCCTTCTCTCACTCTTAGTAGATACCACTTTCTTCTACTTTACAAACAAATTCGAAAACACCAAACATAAAAGTTTTGAAATTTCCATTATTAATTAATAATTTTTGTCAGCAATATTAGCAGAAGCAATTTCAGTAGCGTGCCAAAGTTTAACTGGATTTAAGGGTGTTTCTAGAATATTTTCACTCAAAATATTTCAGGATGAATCAATAGATGAACAACAAAGACATGAAAAATAAGAAGAAAAACTGTCTCTCTCTTTTTCTTATCACAGGCAGGAAGAAAAATGGTGCAGAGTAAGGCGAATGTGTGTGTCCTGTTTCTGTCCTCATCCTACTCGACCTCTTGGCAGCGTGGACAGTGGTGGTGTCTTCCATCTCCAAACACTGTTCTCTGGCTCCTCCCTTTGGTCCTAGCTCTCTAGCTTCCTCTACCCAGTCACTGAGTATGGGCGATTCTCAGAACCACTCATATACTCTCCTCTGATCTCGCAACACTTACTCAGTAGGCAATTGTATTTATTTTCTGAGATTCAGTAGTAATCTGTTTGCCAATGAGTTTTAAGTTTATAATACCCTACATGGCTTTCTCTTTGGATGCCTAGACTCAATTGTCTACTGGACATCTTCACTTGGATTTCTACAGAGGCTTAAAACACTTCAAAGTCTCCTCGTTGTCATCAGGATATAGTCTAAGTTCTAGCTCGCATGGCCTGGGCTCTGCCCTGACCTTCCTTCTCATCTAGCACTGTTCATACTCACTGTCCAGGCCCTGGCCAACTCCAGGTTTCCAAAGGTACCACAAGCGTTTTTTGCATTTCTCACTGCCTGGAATAATCTTCTCATCTCATCAGCCAGCTCAGTGTCTTGTTCCTTCTCATCTGTGGGCTTCTATTTATGCATTGCTTCCTAGGAGAACCTTTCTTTGACTCCCCAGAGAGAGTAAGCTCCCCTGCCTTCTAGCTCTTATCCTGCCCTATTTCTGCATTACACATTTACTGATTACTATGTCTCAAGCTCTCTTTTCTTCACCAAATTGTAAACTCCACAAGAGTGATGTTCATGCCTGTCTTACTTGAGACACTGGAATTTTATTTATTGGGCCCTCCAAAACAGCTAAATAACACAGTGCCTGGCCCATTGAGCTATATACTTATTTAATAAATTTACAAAAGAAGTTTCTAGTGAATCAGATTTGAGGTTATAAAATAATGGGAGAATCAAAATAGTTATGGAATAAATGAAGAATGGTATAGAGAAAGCAGAAATGGCAGAATTTTAAAAGGATTAAAAAAGAAGGGCAATTATGCTAGAATATTTTACTCAGATTATTTTATTAATCTTTAAAACAGCTCTGGGTAGAAAATAGGGAAAAGGGGACACAATTAAAATACTAGCCAACATGATTTTTCTTTTTTAAGTTGAGTGAAAGATCCATTTTTCAGAATAGAATATCAAGGGGGCAAAGCTCTAAATAAAAATCAGAAATCATAAAGTTGCAAAGAATTTAGAGACCATGTTGTACGTCTTGGTTATTGAAAGGTGAAAAAAGTTTCTCAAGGTGACAAAGCAAGTTGAAAGCAAATTTGAGACAAAGGCCAGGTTTTCTTACTCTCAGCTCAAAGTCATTTTGGTTCCCCACACTGACTCCTTTGAAATGTAAGGAATCTAAAGAAAGGTCAAAAAGGATATACTGGGAGACTGGGAAAACCAGATGAATGATGGAAAGTGTAGCATAGGATGAGAAAAGTGAATTAAAAAAATGAAAGGGCCCATTTCTAATTCATAGATGTTTCACTTTATTCAACATTTAGTATCTGTGATTTAATGGTGGTTTGGCACATAGAACAGAAGAGCAAAAAATAATGAAAATATGATTATGGCAAGATCATCCATCAATCTGAAAGATGGAGTCCTGGCAGGTCTACACTCAGGATCAAAAGTCTTTGTTTGGAACAGCCCAGTATGCTCAACCAAATACCAATATTTCAAAGTTCTTTCATCTAAATTGGAAAAAAAAATGTCATCTGTCTATAACACGCACCCTATTGTGGTCTGCCTTCCAAAGCAAAAGAAAGCAGCCAAAAGTTAAAGGGACCAGCACGTTATTTTGGGAGAATGTTGTTACTCTTTTTCTATCTTCCAAAAGAAGCAGAAGAGTGGAAGGTAAGTGATAGTGATTTTTATTTGAAAGTCGAAACTTACTCTGTTGTTCACATTTTGTAGTGGGTTTATTTGTCCACATTGTCAGATAGCATCAAGTATGGAGCCATTAATATAGGGCAGAATTTATATCTTTTTCTAAGTTTAATTTGACTGTATTGCATAGATAGTGTATTAAAGGCTTGTAATGTACCACCCATAGTCATTGACCTTATGAGAATATGGTCTGTGTTATCAAGTAGCATACAGTGTTTGGGAAAGGCAAGGAACCTGCACACAGGTGCAAGCAATCCTATGTCATACAAAGGTTGTTCAAATAAGCATAGAGCCAGAAAGAGAACATTAGTTAATAAGAATAATTCACTTTTTTCTGAGCTGTTGATATTTGCCAGATATTTTTCTGAGGTCTTTATACAGATTTCCTCATTTTTGGATGGGAATATTTGCAAAATGTACTCTTGTTTCATAATGCTATTTTTTTCATTGACATATAATTGATTGTAGAATAGATAAACAAGATTATACTGTATAGCACAGGGAAATATATACAAGATCTTATGGTAGCTCACAGAGAAACCAATGTGACAATGAATATATATTTGTTCATGTATAAGTGAAAAATTGTGCTCTACACTGGAATTTGACACAACTTTGTAAAATGATTATAAATCAATAAGAAATGTTTAAAAAAAAGAAATATAATTGATTTACAATGTTTCAGGTGTATAGCAAAGTGATTCAGTTATATATATACGTATATTATTTTTCAGATTCTTTTCCATGATGGGTTATTACGAGATACTGAATACATTTCCTGGTGCTCTACAGTAGTTCCTTGTTGTTTATCTGCTTTATATGTAGTGGTATGCATATGTTAATCCCAAATTCCTAATTTAGCCTCATTTAATCCTCATTACAATCTTTTCAGGATTGCTTTTCAGGAGTGAGAATTCTGGGGCAGAGAAAAGGTAAGTAATTTTCCCCAATTTTCAGAGCTATGGAAATACTGATTACATCCCAAGAGCTTCATAAACATTACTTTGTTTACACAGAAGTCATGCAAAAGAAATCGTAAGTTTCATCGTACCTAAAATGGAGCAGTACTGCATGTGCCTTAGTTATATGGCTTCTGAGGGCTCACGTAAACCATCAAGTCAGAAACTTCTGGGGACTAACGTACGCTCTTTTCCCTAAACACTCACATGCAAAAAGAGAGATTTTCATAATGGAACTGATGTTGAACTTAGCCCACGAATTTTGAAAAGGCAGTTGATAAGGAGTGAGGGAGGATGTTCCAGGCCATCGGGGAAAGTAAGTGGCAAGACAAAGATAACAGAAAACAGGGGTATCTGGGGAGGAGCAAGCAGGCTAGTGTGGTTCCTGAGGGGTAAGAGATGAGCTTGGCACAGTAGGCCAGGTCCATCAGCAAAGGCCTTGGGTGCGAGGCTACGGAGCAGTGGAAGAATTGCAGAGTTTTCAGGGCTCAAGTTTGTCCTGGGTTGATGATTGTGTAGTTCTAAATTGAACCCAGACTCCCCATTGTTCAGCATAGAACTACTCTTGGCAAAGCTTCAATCCAAGAACCTTTTAGAAGTTCATTAAACATCTCAAAAGCTTTTTCAAATACCGAAAGTCCTCAGCACTCCATTTAAATGTAAATACATTTGAGAGTTTGAATTCGAAGATTTAAGAGTGAAAGGGGGAAAGTGCTTGGATATAAGTGTTGTTTGGGAAAAAGAAATGGAAAAGTGATGAGCAGTGTGGGACCCAGGAGAGACCTGAATGCAACCGATGCCGCAAGTTTTTGGAAATCATCAGAGCCGTCACTGCGGTTCTCTCTGATGCTGATCATCAGTTGGGGAATTCAGAAGTGGACATCAGAGAGAGGAACGCTGGACATCAAACACAAGAGAATGAAAACCACAGAATGAAAGCTCAGCTGGGTTTGGGCAGAGTTATGCTTCCAGGTGGCTGTGCATATTAGAAATCTGTCAGGTCTGGATCTGTGATGAAGGGGTGACTGAACCAACTTTGGTCCACAGAGAAGCCCTGGTCCCATCCAGATGGTGCTTGTGCTTATGTGGTGATGATCACAATCACTCTTCCGCTTCTCAGTAACATCCATGTCAATGCACCCTTCTAAGACTCCACCAGGAAATCAGTTTTACAGAATATCGTCTTGGAGACAAAGGAGATAGTGGATGCTGAGGCTTTTTTAATATTGCCATTTTGAAAATAGAATGCAAAGAAACTAAAAACTCAAGGCTGAAATGCAAGCTTCTGTTTATAATGAAGAAATACACACAAGGTATTTCTAATGCTTATCCTTTTTTTAAATCTCTAAATCAATTTATGACATAATTAATTTTTATTGTGTTAAATTCTATGTTTGTAGAACATATAAGTGATACAGAACTTTTTTCTGTTTTTTATAAAAATCATGTATTCTGTTAAACACCCACATTATTTACATGATTCTATAAAAATACAGCTTTTAATTGTAAAATATGTATTTACTACTTTTAGGAAAAAAATGAGCAGTAAATATCTATAAACTCAGTTCAAAGAAATAAGAGCTGTTAATATGTTCAAATTTTTTCCAGTCTTATACCATAAACATACTCATTTACACACAAAATTCTTGATAAAACTGGAATCATGCCAAATGTAAATTATGTTTAAAGATATATATTGTTTATATGTTTCAATAAAACAATGTAGGTTTTTTTAACATAATACATTGTTTTTATCTAAAAATAGAAAAAATTAAACTTTGTTACAGCTAGATTAGTATCTAAGATATCATTTATTTCAAAGTTGTTATAAAAGACTGTTAGAATATTCAATATGATATTTGTATCTTTCTGTGAGTCTTCAAATGTCCCAAAAGTTTATTGAGAATTACCTACATTATTTAATTATTTAATAATAAGTTATTATTTAATTTGGCTTGGAACTAAATTAAAGGATTATTTTTTTGACCTCATAGTACCTTTTGGGTTTAATTAGGCTAATCAACCAATTTATAAATAGCAATGATGCACTTTTAGGGATTTTCAAATATAACCAGAGGAGGTTTTGTTTGTTTTAATTTTTTTAAACAGCCATATCTGTGTATTAATTAAGTACAAATCAGTATAGTAATGTAACTTTAAATAAAAATTTTGAGTCAATGTGATACAGACCTTAAGAGTTAAAGTAAATTCTTAGAGAATGACATACTCTTCCCTTTGAAAGATTCATATGAACCCTGGTGGTCTAGGAGTTGTTTCCTGGATTATGCTTAACCTAATCCCAGCTATATTATTTTTCTTAACCCTTAGCAATCCCTAAACTTCATACCAACGCCCCTCACCCCAATATTTCTCATTCTCAGTAGCTAGAAATGGGTTACACTCAGAAATTAGATGAGACTCTGAGAGAGGACAAGGACACTTGCTGTCTTTATGAAAACTGAAAGTTCATAGGTAGGTGTTTTGTGTTGAGTCAGCATGTCCCTGCAAATAACATGGTTCCACGTAGGCAACATATCCAGCCTTGGGATGCAGCAGTGGATGCCACACGGTGTGGGAGAAAGCCTGAGCTTTGACATAAAAATCCCTAGGCTTTAGGCACAGGTCGCTTAACATCCTGGATCTGAATTTCATAACCTTAGTTTACATTTTTCAGAAGTCTGAAAACAAACAAATAAAAAACATTATAAATGAGTAGTAATGCTTCTAATAATTCTACAGTGCATGGAGAACCACATTCTAGGTGTTGATGTGTTTATGTACAACCAAATACACAAAACTGGAAGAATATAAATACTGTCTTATTTCCTTTTTCTTAGAGATATTTGATCTTTATTCTCTTTTGAAAAAATATGCATAGTATTTGTCATACCTATACATACAATATCATTTGTTGAATCATTCCTCTAGTGTGAAATCATAGGTTTGTTACCATCATTCATTATGATTGAAAAATTTTCTGGTGAATATAACTTAAATGCATCTTCAGCTAAACTCCAAATTAATCCAAGATGGAATCCAAGGGTCCTTAAATACAACACTTTGATTATTTGTCACACTTATTTGATTGCTAGTTATTTTGAAGTTTTTTTTCATATGTCTATTGGACGTTTGTATTTCTTCTGCTGCAAAATTTTTGTTTATATACGCTGTCCATTTATTAACCTGGGTGTTAGAATTTTTAGTACAATTTTATAAAGATACTATGATTATAAAGGTACTATGAATAATGAGTTCAATAATTATTGAATAATTTTAGAAAATATAAAAATAAATAGGCAATAAAAATTTTATCTATAAACTCACAATATGATGACAGCTGTAAATATGTTGGTTTATATTTTTTCAGTCATATGCTATAAACACATTTACTCATACACACCTTCACTCACACACAATTCTTGACGAAGCTGCAATCATGCCGTGCATAAAAATGTTTTCTCCATTCATTTACTTTTAATCTGTATGTGTCTTTATAGTGGGTTTCTTATAGACAACATATGGTGGGTCTTGTTTCATCCACTCTGACAATCTGTCTTCTTATTGGTATATTTAGACCACTGATGTTTGAAGTGATTATTGATATGGTTGGATTAATATCTGTCATACTTGTTACTATTTTCCATTTATTGGCCTTGTTCTTTGTTCTTATTTTTGTCTCTCATTCTTTTTCTGACTTTTTGGTTTTAAATGGGCATGTTTAATCCAAGTCCACTTTGAAATAACACTTTGCTACTTCATGCGTAATATGAGTTCCTTATAATAACAAAATTACCCTAATTCTTCCTCCCTCCTGAGCCTTGTATCATTGTTGTCATTCACTTCACTTATGTACTAGATGAGCATACACACATGTACATATATTTATAAGCACTAATATGTACACACATATACAAATATATACACATACATATACATATATATACATGGACATATGCATACATATATATATGTATAAACAAACATAATCAACTACAGTGTTGCTATTATTATTTTAACAAACTGTTATCTGTCATGTCAATGAAAATAAGAAAAACAGCAGTTTTATTTTACCTTCACTTACTCTTTCTTTAATGTTCTTCCTTTTCTTACGTAGATCCTAGTTTCTGACTTAAGCCATTTTCCTTCTCTCTAAAGAACTGCTTTTAACATTTCTTGTATGGCAGGTCTACTGGCAACAAATTCCCTCAAGTTTAGTTTCTCTAAGAAAGTCATTTTTCTCCTTCACTCTTGAAGGATAATTTCACAGGGCAAAGAATTCTAGATAGAAATTTTTTGTTTTTGTTTTCTTTCAACCCTTTAATATTTCACTCCATTCTCTGTTCTTGCTTGCATGGTTTCTGAGATGTCAGATTTAATTCCTATCTTTTCTCCTCAATAGATAAGTTTTTTTTTCCCCTCTGGTCTCTTTCAGGATCTTTCTTTTATCTTTGATTTTCTGTAATTTGAAGATGATATGCCTACTGAATTTTTTTAGCATGTATCCTGCTTGGTATTGTCTGAGCCTCCTGGATCTGTGGGTTGGTGTTTGGCATTAATCTGGAGGAACTTCTCAGTTGTTACTGTTTCAAATATTTCTTCTGTTCCTCTCTCTCTTATTCTTCTGATGTTTCCATTGCATGTCTGTTACATCTTTCATAGTTGTTTCTCAGTTCTTGCAGGTGATGCTCTGTTTTTTTCCAATCCTTATTCTCTTTGCTTTTCAGCTTTTGAGGTTTCTACTGATACGTCCTCAAGCTCAGACATTCTTTACTCTGCCATCTCCAATCAACTAATAAGCTCATTAATGGCATTCTTCATTTCTGTTAATGATTTCAATTTCTAGCATTTCTGTCTGATTCTCTCTTGGAATTTCCGTCTCTCTGCTTACGTTGCCCATCTGATCTTGCATTCTGTCTACTTTACCTATTAGAATCCTTAGCATATTAATCATAATTGTTTTAAATTTCCAATCTGATCATTCCAACACCCCTGCCATGTCTGATTCTGATGTTTGCTCTGTCTCTTAAAATAGTGAGGAATTTGTTCATTTGTTTTTGGGTTTTTTTAGCAGGGGTTGTATTTTTTTTGTTTTTATTTTGGTATGCCTTATAATTTTTTTCTTGATAGCCAAACATGATGTACTAGGTAAAAGGAACTGCTGTAAGTAGACCTTTTCTAGTGTGGTGATAAGGTGTTGGAGGGGGAGGGTAGGAGAAGCATTCTATAGTCCTATGATTAGGTCCTAGTCTTTTAATGACCCTATGCATCTGGATTATAAACTTCACAAGTGTTTCTCAGTTTTATTTCTCTTCACTTAGGTGAGAGAGGATGGCTAGAGCTGACTAGAGTTGAGTATTTCCTTTCCCTCAGGTCGGTTTGGCCCTGATAACACCCCAGCAGATTAGGCCCTGGTTAGCTAGTTTCTCCTGAGGGCAGTCCTTTTAAGAACAGAGTGCTCTGGTGCATTTCAAAATGGTACCTTTTTCCAGAAGCATGAAGGAATTTTTCTCCAATAGTTACTATGAGAACCTGGTTGCGTTCTTGGAGGTAAAACTCGCAAAACTCTTGAGACTTCCCCATGACTGACTGGGTGCCCCCGGAGTTTTTATTTTTGTTGTTTTTTTTTTTTGTTTTTTTTTTTGCTTTGTTTTTCTGTCAGACTTGTGCACGCTAAGTCCCCAGTCATTCTTCAATCATGGTTCAAGTTTTCCTCCCCTGGAACTGGTTCTCAGGATGGCTTCTACTTGGGAGTCTCTGCTCCAGGAAGCCTAACAGTAAGTCTGGTAAGACCGCCTGCATTCACCAGTCTGTCCATCTGATCTCGGAGGCAGTGTTTGCCCTACATCCTCACCTCTTTAATAAATCCAAAAAGAGTTGTTTTTCAGTCTGTTCATTTTTTAATTTGTTGTTAAAAAAGAGTAGAAACGTTCACGCTTCTTATATATGGAACCAGAAACCAGATGTTCTTAAAATTTCATCTCAGTTTTTCACTTAACATTAATTTTTGAGCATTTCTTCCATTAGTAAATATTTTAAAGCACAATGTTAAATATTGAATACTAGTTCTTCATGTGAGTGTGTCATTACATAGTTAATCAAATTCTCTTGTATTTTTCTATTTTCTGTCCTTTTAAGGTCATGAGTAGCCTTGTACATAGATGTTTAAGTATAAAGATATAATTCTTAGCAGATATAATTCTTTCTCTCCACAAGTTAACAAGCTAATCTAAAAGCAGTCACATTTTTAAATAGCTTTTAGAGACAATAATGAAAGATACTATAAAGCGATATCTCCAGTAGACTGTGTTTGGAGCGTTTGAAGAACAGAAGCCTTGTTGACTCTGTATGTGGTCTCTCTTGGGTCAGAGACATTCCTCTCTTTTCCCATTTCTGCCACTTTAGAACATTCCCCTCCTTTCCACAATCATTGTTCTCTCTGCCTCAGGATTCTCTCCATGACAAAATGTTTCCTTCACCTTGAGAGATCTGACCTTGAATACATTCCATTTTTATCAAAGTTTATTTGTATAACATTCATTAAATCTTAGATAATCTCCACTTATAAAACCTCATTATCCCTTATTTATTGACCATGCTTTATTCCTTTTCACAGAACCTATTACCACCTGATATTGCATCATATGCTTATTTTTTTACTCTTCTATCAGAAGTTTATTTTCCATTAAATACTAGCTCCCAGAGGGCATAGGACTAGTTGGTTTTATTCATCATTGAGTCTCCAAAGCCTAAAACTGTTCCTAACAGAATAGGTTGTCAATAATATTTTTAAACAGATAAATAACTAAATGACTGTAAAACACCATGTGTGTGTAATAAAGTAGTTTCTTATATAAATAGCAAATTTCATTTTATCCCTCCAACAGCCCTGTGGTACAAGTTGCTGATTCCCAGTTCTGCCTCATATTCAGCCTCTGCTAGAAGTGCTTTTGATGGGTCTGGCACACCCCCTAGCATGCCAGCACTGTCAGAGGTGTTAAAGACCCCATGGGCACAAGCAGTGCTGGCCTTCACCGTCTTCAGAGAGGCCCCTTCTACTCATCACGTTGGTCCCGCAGCCTCCAGTGCTTTCTCTTACTTCTCAGCTTCCCCGTCCCTGCTACAGCCGTCATAGTCTCCCATGCCCACAGACAACCCCTGAGTGGGTGCCCTCTTCCTCAGTGTCTCTTGAGTATGTTTTAGTGCTGGCCTTCTAGGGCATAGTCACCCACACTTTCTGCCGTGCCTTTCTCACCTTCTCGGATGGGGCCACCAAGACACTCAGTCCTCTCTTTCTGGCCCATTTCGACTTGTGTGGGAACCTCTCCGTGTCTCCCATCAACTTCAGATGTCCCACATCACTAGGATTCCCTATTAAAACCAAGACAGAAATAGCCAATCATAGCTCAATATATGTTTCCTAAACTATTGAATCAAGAACAATTAGTAAATAAATGAATGAATAAACAGATAAATGCATCTTTGCAGATAATAAATCCTTTATCTAAAGAAATTTTTCATTACTTTCATCAATTTTGGTTGAATTTCAGGAATTAAGGATTATTTTTGAAAGAATGTGTCAGTGGTAGAAAATCATTATTTATTTTAGCTGCATTTTTGTCAGGAAACTATGCTAAAAGGTGATCTTGCACATTTATAACTGTATTTCTGGTCCTAGATTAAATTTTTAGTATTTTCCTCCAAAGGTCTTTGTAAAGCATGTAGAGTAACTTAAGGAATTGTGAATGTCTGATAACAATATCTAGGAATTGTTGAGTGTGGACTATGTGACAGACGTTGTATAAACATTTAATCCTCACAAAAATCTTATGTTGTAGAACATTGATCAGGGTAGGATAAATTAAACTGTGGTAACAAACTAAAATCTCAGAGGATTAACACATCAAAGCGTTACTTCTCATTCATGCTGCGTGTTAACGAAGATAGGGAGGGGTCTCTGAACCACTCAGGTCAATAGAGGACCCAAGTTTAGAGACTCTGCCTTATTACATCTATCCATCAAGAGAACATGCTTCCAGTCACCTTAGTAAGAAAACAGAAAGCATGTGCATTTTTCTCAGAACCATCCACATGTATCAAGTTTGAGTTAATGACATCACTGCCATAGAAGAAGGGTGGGTGCAAGTTCAACCAAAGGGCCTTTAAGCCCACTTGCTATACCTTTGCACTGACTTTGTCCTTCAACCTTCGGTGAAATATGCAGAGAGTAATTAGTAGATCTTTTGATGGTTATCTACCTCACAAAAATATTATAGTGAATTATTTATATAACTTTTTGGAAACTACTGCATTTCTCAAACTCCATTACCTTGATTTTTGAATCAGCAATGGTATATTCAGCTTACCACCTTTTTTTTGGAATATCTGAGCTTGAATTCGACTTCAACTATTCAAAAATTTTATGGTGTTTACACGTTATTTTTTTTTTTTCCTGAATGAATCTCATTTTCCCCAGATGTACTATATAAAAATAAGAACTATTTATAGGACTGTGGCTAGAATTGTGTATTTTAAAATGTATGTACTCTATGTATGTAGAACTATATGTAAAAATGTAATATCGCATTTATCTGACACATAGTTATCTCAGTAATGTTACCTATTATTATAGAGTCAACTATTCCTAATCTTAAGATATTTTGAGAATTACATAATAAAATATAGATGTATCATATTATGGAAATTCCAAAGAATGGGATCTTTTTAAAGAACTTGTAAGCCAAGGACAAAATTGCGTTTAAGGTAAATACTGTATAAATTGACCCTAAAATACACCTTTAGTTTCTGTCTTTAGATTCCTTATTTTTGGTAAAGACCAGAAATTCTGGGACTTTTTACATTAATTTTCTCAGAATTATTCCTGTTTTTAGAAATTTAAAGCTGAAGTAAGAATTAGAGAAAATTTCTGTTGATTTAAAGACTGCAGTGGGATTTCCAAATACATTTTGAGGTATTAGAAAAGACTAAGAAATTGAATGTTAATTAATGGCAAAAAAAAAAGTGACCTATTCTAAAACCAGTGTGTTGAGTTTCACCGTATTCTAATTTGTTAAGTGGATCTTGGTAATACAGTTTTGAGGACACACTGGTAAGTTCATTTTTTAAATGTCTCTTGAATTACAAGTGTTTTCTTTTTTTATTCAGTAGTTATACTTATGGAATTCATACAATTTATAAATGTACACAGTTTCAAAATGATATTACAAGGTAAGTTTTGTATTACATTTTAAAGTAAAATAGAAATGATCTAAATGTCTATCAAAATGGTGCTGATTATGCTACACTTACATAATAGGAAACTAAGGCAGTTTTATTTAATAGTGCATGGAATAACAATCAGTAGATCCTGCTCAACCATTTCATAAAACCGGGGAAAGTCTAGCCTCTTATATGCCATCAGAAATATCTCTTGATAAAGTTTGAATCAAACTTAAGGTCTATCAAGGGGGCCAATGGTGAGAAGATTTTAACTGCATTACATTTGATGTTTCATGGAAATAACTACATAGAAATGCCTCAGGTTCTTTGAGCTTGGCGTTGCTCTGTCTGGAATTCCTTTATTCTCAGATCTTCAAATGGCCAGCTACACTCATTCAAGCTGCAGCTCAGATATCCCCTCATCAGTGTAGAGATACTTTTACTCCTCTACGTTGCTGGTAAGGCTAGAAAATAGTACAACTATTTTTGTAAAAAGCTTTTTCTCAATTTTTAAGAGAGTTAAACACTTACCAAAATTATGACCTAGCATTTTCACTCTTCTGTGTCTTATGTTCGCTTCTTTGATGACAAAATGTAGGCTTTCTCTCTCTCTCTCTCTCTCTCACACACACACACACTCACACACTCATTCTTTTAAATTTTTCTTTATCTTTGGTTTTCAGAAGTTTGACCATAATGTACCCAGGATTCATTTTCTTTATCTTGTTGGCATCTGCTGAACTACTGGAAACTGTGGGTTGATATATGAATAAGTTTACACGTAAATTCTAGGCCATTGTCCTTTTGAACATTGGTTCTAACCCGTTCTTTTCTTTCCATCTAGGACTCCTGTTATACACATGTGAAATATTTTGGCTGTGTCCCTTGCATTGTGTCTGGTTTTTCATCCCTTTTCTCTTTGTGCTTCAGTATGGGTACATCCTCTACTGGTTTATTTTTGAGGTTCTCAGTTCTAACTTCTTTGGTGTCCAGGCTGCTGCTAAATCATTCAATGAGTTCTTAATGCTAGATGAGTATGTATTTGGTCAGTTCTAGGGTATCTATTTGAGTTTTTATCAATTCAATTCATCTGTTGAAATTAACTGTCTTTTTTCTATTCATCTACTTTTGCTTCTATATTCTTTAACATAATTTTAGTTTTTAAATATTTACTAGTTCTTTCTATCAAATTTTTAATTGAGACTTTATTTTTAGATAAGTTTTAGGTTCACAGCAAAAGTGAATGGAAAGTAGAGAGTTTTCCCATATATGTCCTGGCCTACACATGCATAAACTCCAGGAGATGTTATCAACATCTCCTGCCAAATTGGCACATTTGTTATAATTGATGAGCCTACATTGACACATCATAATCATCCAAACTCCGTTACAGTTCACCCTTGTGTTGTACATTATAGGTTTGAAAAATGTAAAATGACATGTATCTATCATTATGATATCACTCAGAATATTTTCATTGCCCTAAAAATCCTCTGTGCTTTGCCTGTCCACCCTTCCCCCATACCCAAGAACTGGCAACCACTGATCATTTTACTTTCTCCATAGTTTTCCCTTTTCTGGAATGTCATACTGTTAGGATTATACAGTATGTAGCCTTTACAATTCCTCCATGTCTTTTCACAGCTTAATAGCTCATTACTTTTTAGTACTGAATAATGTTCCATTATCTGGATGAACCACAGCTTCTTGATTCATGCACCTAGTGAAGGACATCTTGTTTCCTCCCAAGTTTTGGAAATTATGAGAAAAGCTTCCATAAACAATCCTATGCAGATTTTATGTGGACCTAAGTGCTCTTTATTTTATGGAATTGTATTTTATCTTGACTTCATTATTTCTACAACTTTCCACTATCTTGAAAACATGATTGTTGTAATCTATACTTTTTTTCTGTTTTTTCATTGACCTATAAACTATTTCGTATTTTCTAGAAGCACAAGCCTGAAACATAATTTTGATTTATCAGACTGTTAAGAAAATCTAAATTTTTATAACTCATTATGTTGGCAAAGCTGTGAAGAAATATGTTATTAAATTGCTAGTACAAGACAGACAGAAAGTAATTTGTCTATAGCTATCAGTGTTACAAATGCTTTTTTTTCCCCCTGACTTATCAATTACATACACTTCTAGGAACTTACACTCTATTTACCTTTAAATGACATATTATAATAGTATTTGTTGCAACATCATATCTAATTGCAAAAGATTAGAAATAATCCAGATGTCCATGAACAAGATGATAGTCTAAAATGGAATGTGAAGCTTGCTTAGCCAATTGTGGAGTTCTTTGTCAAACAGCATGGAAAGATAGCGAAGATATATTGTCAAGTGAAAATATGAATATGTAGATCAAGAGTGTAGAGATGTTAATATTTGAAAAAAGTTGGAAATTCCAGGAAATATGTATTTGTGTTTAATCTTGTAAAAAATAATTGGAAATACACAAGAGACCAATAATAATGAGCACCTATTGAAGAAGGGAGAGTAGAAACTGAGTAGTTGGAGGATAGAATGTAGGAAGCAACTTTTTACTGTATACTTTTATAAATAGATATAGATATACTCTGTGAATTTATAGCCCATTCACAAACAATAGACATGTCTAAAAAGTAATAAAATAGTAAAATCCATAACACTTTTAAGAGAAAGACTAAGTAATGTCACACATAACATTTAACACAAGAAAAAGTTATACTTACTCCAAAATTGTACAGTATTTTTTGCCCAAGGCTGACCAAAATTGGGGGAAAATGTGGAGAATGAGCTGAGTCAAAGAATCGTGGATTAAATGTACACAACGATATTTGGCTTCTCTCAGATGCCTCAGCAAATTTAACTTCCAAAACTTCTTAGATAATGCCAACCATGCTCATTGAAGACAGGGTAAAATCTTTTCTTACCCCAGGAAATAAACATTTAATAACCAAAGTCTCAGTGAATCCCACCCACATAATCAGATTGTATTCATCAGCATTTGTAAATAGAAGCAAAATATTCTAGAAGATACATATTTTAAGATAAATAAATACTATTCTTCATCAAATTTACAGAAAAGACTTGCTGGAAACCTAATGGGAGCTCTAGGCATTAGGCCAACTCACTGAGGAAAAATAAAACATTGCACGCCCAGGGAGTCTGTATCTTAGAAGAAAAGCTTGCAAAACCAGTCTCTAGCCTGATATTTCTCAGGGGAAAAGCAAGATGAGTGTCTTGGCCGTTGTTAAATGAAGAACTTGCAACTATTCATTCTTAATATTTGACAATGTCTAAGAATCCAATTACATGTCCTTTGGAGTCTTAGCATCCTCCAAGTATTCTGTTTTAGTGGACAGAGAAATGGTTTGAAAGTCAGGAAACATAGATTCCTATCTCAGCTGTACCATTAGTTGACCTTGGGGCAATCCATTTCTCCTCTTCATGCATTCATTTCTTCCTCTGAAAAATAAGGTCTTGGATCTAGATAATCTCTATAATGCCTTCAGGGTTCTATATATTAAAAGAAATAAATGTCCATAAGAGTGAAAGGCTCGAGGAACTCCATTCATTATGTTGAACTGCACAGAGAAGTTCTTATACATTATCTGGTTTACACAGAAGCGGCTGGTTCAGGAGTCTAGCTGAGTCACTTTCCCTCTAGGTCTCAGGGACTCTCCTGTGGAATAAGGCAATTGGGCTAGACAACCTCAGTATATTTTAAATGAGATGATGGTTCATGAACTCAAGAGAATGATGTTGAATACCTTGGTGTTGATGAGCTCATTGGCCTTGCCAGTTTATAACCTGTTCATATATTAAATAAGCACAGTCTCGACCCAACATACTTGGTCCAAATATTTAAAGCACTTTTTTTCTGCTTCTTTCTCCCTTCCAGTTCAGCCAGTCTTGACCATTTCAGTGTCTACAAGGTAAGAGAATGGAATATTAGAGAAAAAGAGAGTTGAGGACCTCAGCATTTCTCAGCATGCATCTGAACATGAGCAGTAATAGGGGTTAAAATATCCCCAATGTGATCTCCTTTCACTAGCCAACAACCTCTCAGAGTTAACGCAAATGCGTCTTCTGAGTAGTCACTAGTGTGTCAAAACATCATCTCTCCAAACACACTTCCCTTTTTATTCTAGCTACTATTTATAGGTAACTATTAGCTGCTACATATTTTACTAAGCCCTTTCTTTTTTTTTTAAAAATTTTATTGAGTTATAGTCAGATACTAAGCCCTTTCTGTATACCATCCCTTTTAATCCACATAACAATGCTAAGATACTATAATTGTCACTCAGTTTTACAGTAGAGAAAATAAAGGCTTAGAGTGGCTTGATGGCTAGCTGAGGTCACACGGGTTGTCCCAGGTATTTGGTTGCCAAACTAAGCTTCAAAGTCAAATTTATAAAATCCAGATTATATTGCCAGTACATTGTCTTGCCTTTACTCCACCTAAAACTATTTTTCAAACATGAGACATTATCTATTATTATTCTCATTTGCTTTACATATCTCCCTCACTGTCTGAGACTTCCCTATCCAAATATTTGCTATAGCAATTTGCAAAAATATTTTATTAAAATCATTCAAATTGAATATCCAATCTAACAAATTTGTCATGCCTGCCATATTTAAACATTGTTTGCAAATCTAGGCTGGAGGAAGCAGAGTGTGCAAAAGCCTTATCCCAGCTATTCTTCCCATGGGACCACATCAAATGCTTGTATCACTTAAACATGCCATGCTTTGTCAGTACCATCTTCCCTGCATTATTAAGTGAAAATGATTTAAAGAAAGTGCAAAAGACAATGAATAAAGTAAGAAAAAAACAGGTAATTAATTAACTAATTAATTATTTAAAGAACTTAGAAAAACCTGTGCTTCAGGAGAAAATTTGGAAGTAATTAAGTGAATTGAGGAAGAAGAAAGCCATCATCCTCATCTAAACATCTTCCAATGAGACCTCCACGCCATCCACCAATGGGACAAAGGTAATCAGTGTCACTAGTGGCTCCACATTGCCAAAATGAAGAGTTGATGTTCAACCACTATTTTATTCAGCTCCTCACCAGGATTGGACACAACTGCTTGGTCTCTCTTTCTTGAAATAGTCTCTCCCCTTGGCATGTTCTCCTGGTTTTCTTCTTACTTAAATGGCTGCCACTTCTCATCTTCCCCACTTCTGAACTCTGGAGGAAACCAGATGTCAGTTTCTGGACTTTATCTCTTCTCTGTGTTTACTCCCAAGGTAGCTTCATCCAATTTTTAAATACTATCTATAAACAGATGACTATTAAATCTCAGTCTTCAGTCTGACATCTCTGTTGTACTTCATTGAAGCTCTCTGTACCATATATTCCTCCTACCTGCTTTGTAGAGAAAAAAATACTGGCCTGTAACAGTTAATGATTTTCATGGTGCAAATGCTCTCAATGCGTGACCAGCTTTAAGCCACTACTGTGAAATGGCTCTCTTTAACCAGTAGAATTTGGTTCTACACAACCCATGGTTATATATAACTGTGTACTTGGAATCTTTCCTTGGATGTCAAGTAGTCTTTTCAAACATATGATCAAAAAATAATTCTTAAGTTCTCCCTTTCCTAAACCTCCTCTTCCACTAATTTTCTTTTTCTTCTTAAATGGAACCATCATTTACTCAATTTCTCATTTAAAATTCTTGGGGGAAATAATCTACCATTTTTTCTGTTAGCCTTCAGTTTAAAAGGTTGTGGAAGGGGCTCTTTTCAAACTGCTAAAAATCGAAGGGCAAAATTATTCTGGGATGTCAGGCACTGACCCAGTTTTCTCCCCTGAATAAGTATGTAAACTTGCAGACTCAGAACCTGGTTCTAGAAAGGAATGCTCAACATTAGAGAGCATCTCTTAAAAAGAAGCATGTGTAGTGTAAGTGGAAGTATGTCTAGAAGCATGATGTAAGGTCATGTATAAAAAGGGCAACAATAATGTGAAAATTGAACTCTGCACTTCCTGTAATACCCATCCTTGCAAGAGTGACACAGACAACTATAAGACCCCAACGAGGGTTCTGGGGACCAAGAAAAGCCAGGCTGAATTAGTACTACATCTGTTCCTGCCCTGTGTAGCTACACCATTGCTGGTAAGATTTTGTATTTTTGATGAACTAGAATGGATATTTAATCTAAACATTCTCTTTTTTGCACATGTGTTTGTGCGAGCATGTGTTTCCTTCACACCAATTCACAACTCACCAGAAAACATGTCCTCCATATATGAGCCGAATCAGAAACTGGAAATAAATCTGAATTGTCTATACTTTTATTATTAAAAAATCCAGACATAAAGAGGAGTGTACAAGATAATATGAAAATGTGTCCAACAAGGAGATATAACATGTGATAACAGTTCTGAGATGTTGATTTGGGGTCTTTTTTATCAGCACGCTTATGTGTAGTTGTAGCTATTTTTGAGCCCTTCCCAGACCCAGGTACAACCACTACTATGAAGGTAATGAGTACTCCCAGGAAGATTTATTCTGAGAATGCCTAATAGTCACGTGCGAGACATGAAGGGCTTGGTGCTACTACATTCTGATGGAAATATGTGCTTTCCTGCATCTCTAAACCTTCAGCAGCTATTGTTGCATCATTCTTACTGCCAACAATACTACCAGCCTGGCTCTAGAATGCATTTCCAAGAATAGCCTTTCCATTATGTCCAAGGCTGCTGGAAATCTCCTCCCCTCTTTGGGAAGATTTCTTTAGAAAAATCAAAAGTCTGTGCTTAGGCATTAAAAATAACAAATGCACTGCGCTCTCTCCTCCCTCCTATCTCACTTGCAATCTCACAGGAATTAAAAGTATTCTGGGGAACACTTTTAAACTAGTTTTTTTTTTCAAAGTGCACTGCCCTTTGAGCTTCTTTTCTGTCCCAGAGTTCTCTTACATAATCACAGCTAAGTTTCAGAATAACTTTGCTCTAAGCATACAGTGTTCAATTAGTTTCTGGCGCAGATTTGCCTCTGTAAGGAGTCTCGGATGTCCTCGCCAGCACTCTGCATGGAACAAATGGGAAAAATCACACTTGCATGATCAAATTTAAAAAAAGGTAAAGATATAAAATTTTAACATAAATACAGTATATTTTATATTAATATATTTGACATCAATATTATATTGTCATGGTGTATTTCATATATTTATTTAAAATACAGGTGTACATGTAAATATTTTAAAGCACATATTTTGTTATATACTTATAAAACTTGGTTCCTATAACATTCTTTGTTTCTCTCATCTGTGCCTTGTATGCTAAGTTATCTATGTCAGGTGTATGTATACATTATATCATTGATTAGAATGTGCCTTCCTTAGAATTGAGAACTATGTCGACTTAATTTCTGTGCTCTGCTTTGCACTAACTCTTGGAAGACAGTATTTATGGAACAAATTTTATGGAATTATGAAAGTTTAGCCCAGAAGGCAAGGTGAGCCATGGAAATATCATACAAAGTATAGATGCCAAAAAGAAAATAGATTCACAAAAAGTCTGAGGGTCTTCACTCTGCTTTGGGAGTAGCTGAGGCATATAAGCAACCAATGGTCTGGGTTAAGGGACCTACTAGCTATTATAAGGGCAAGGGAATAAAACCTAGTAGATTGAATACAGAAAAGAAAAATCAAATTTTAGGGTTAAAGTCAAAACCAGTGTGAGTGGCCAGCAGTTTCAGCTCTTAAGAGATACAGTTAGAATGAGTGTCTTTCCTACCCTTACAAGAAAACCAGCTGGGCAAAACTTTTTTTGTTTGTTTGTTTGTCTGTTTTACATTTATCTGAGAACTGAGGTCACAAGGGCAAATAATTAACCTAAAATATGTATAGAGGATACATCAATAATTAAAAGCAAGATTTAAGCATTTACTTACCATTTACATAGCCACTGATTGCCATTTAAGTTGGCAAGAAGAGTCAACTAGTAAATTTTAATTAATAGCTACAGGCTAAGTATAGATTAGTGACAGTATGAAGCTACTATGGGACACAGACAGCGATGTTTGTACACTCTCCCAGGCTTTCCCATCAGGTGCTCACAGGGAATATATGAGAGAATCTCAAGAAAACCATCTCCATAGTACTGTCTAAAGGAGAGAAACAGGAGTTACTGCTGATACTCCGCCCAGTCCCAAATCCACTATCTCCCCTTGAAACAAAACACTTGACCTGCATAAGGAAAAGCAACCAAACTTAAGCCCGAGGGCATTGGTTGAAACCCAGTGCAGCTGGAGGAGGGAAATAAGGAAGAACAAATGGAAGATCCACTTTACTTCTAGAGGAAGAAAGGGATAATTGTAAATTCCATACTCCAAGGCCCAAGTTCACAGTGCCCAAGACTAAAGCTTAATTAAAACATCAAATAATGCCCCCAGGAGCCCCTCCTACATACTAACTAGCACTGAGTAAAAATAACATTGGAATATTGCTACAAGGATTGCTACAAGAGACAGATTTTCTCAGGGGAGCAGAGTCAATGAAAGACCTGGGGGCATGTGGGGAGATCCAAAACCGAATGGTTAGAAAACTTCAAATCCAGTCCAATTTCTGAGTAGATTAGACCAAATCATTGTATTAAAGAGCTGGGGTGGGGAAAGGCATGATTATCTACAAGCATAAATATTATTGATGTCAGTACCTATTACCCTACACAATACGCCAGACTTTAAAAAGAAAGAATTACACAGAAGTTGAATGCACGTAGTCCACAAGCAAAAACCAGACTGACATATTCATAGATATTAGGATTAGCAAATAAAACAATTTAAAATAATTATGATTAACATGTGAAATCTTCTATTGGAAAAAAAAATAAATGACAAAACACAAGATGAGATAAGTAATGTCATTAGAGACAGAAGCCATAAGACAAAACAATAAAATTGTGATCTAAAAATATAAGCAAAAACTCTGTGTCAAATATGGAGAATACCTGCAATGGGCTTACCAGTAGATTAACACAATCAAGGAAAGAATCAGTCATCTTAAAATAGATTAATAGAAATTATCCAAACTTAAATGCAAAGAGGAAAAAAAATTGAGAAAAAAATAGAACAGAGCATCAGAGATATGAGAGGCAAAATTAAATGATCTAACATATATGGAACTAGAATAAAATATGGAGAAGAAAGAGAAGAGATACTTGAAGAAATAATGACTGAGAATTTTCCAAAAGGAGCAAAAACATACCAAACCATAAATTCAGTATCAGACAACATGAAGTGGAATAAACAGCAATAAAACTACACATAGTTCTACATTAATCATTTTGTTTACATCCAAAGACAAAAAGAAAATCTTGAAGGCAGCCAGAAAAAAATAAATAAGACAAATTACGGAAAGAGAAACATTTATAAGAATTACGGCAGACTTCTCATTAGAAATCATGTAAGCAGGAAGGTAATGGAGTGATGTATTTGAAAGACAAAGAGAAAAAAACTGAATTCTATATTCAGTGAAAATATCCTTGAAAAATTCAGGGAAGAACATGTGGTTTCAGCTCCAACAAGTAAAGAGCTTTGGAAATTCTCACTTCCATTCTTAAAACAAGGAAAAGCTAAAGAGTGAATATCAATGAAGTTTCTTGAACCCATAATTGAATTGAAGTCACAGAGCATGCTACCACCTTAAAATCTGGAGAGACATACTAATGCAGAGATTCACAGGTGAGATCTGCTTACCTGGAGCAAAAGCCACTGGAGCTATAAGCTGGTGAGGAAACTTCAGTAGTGATTTTGTCTAATTGCTGGGGTCTGATTATGGATTAACATGAAAGAGAAACTCTTGGGGTACCACAGATTTAGGAGGAAAGCCACAATTTCCATTGAGGGTTTTACCTCTAGGAATCCCAACAGGTCCTAACAGTGAAAACTGCAGCCTGCCATGTGGCTCTGGCAAGAGGAGAGAGAGTCATCATTGGGAAATATGTGTAGAGTGTTCTCCATAACAATGACCTACTCTCCAAGGGTCAAGACCATAGTAATATTTAGTAATTATTAGCAATAGTCCTCAGAGCATATTTCAGGAAGGACTTGGTGGAAATGATGTATGTAATTCATCTGGCACAGAGAAATTCCTCAAGTCCTGGTAGCTACTCTTGTGATTATTGGCATGATCTCTCTTTTTTTCAATTCCTTGGTTAATAACCTTTGAGCACACACCTAGTTGTATCCATTGTCCCCTAACTGTATAATTCAAAATATATGCTTTGGGCAAAAACAAAACTCAACATCTTTCCAGGAAGAGCTAGTGTGGTAAACACTATGACATCAGAAGATCTGGGATGACCTTCTGACTTCCCTGACAAAATACCTTTCCCAAAATACCTTTGGTGCCAAAGTCAAATGAAAATATCTTTAAGAAAGGAAAAAAAACAAAAAACAAAAAAAACAGCAAGCTCACTGATATACATCTTTTCATAACAGCCTGATTTTGTAGAAAGAAATCAGTTAAAAACGGCTTCTAGGTGGCATGATGGTAGAAAGCGTGAAATGTGGAGGATGAAGTCTCCAAAGATGAGTTCTATGAATTTCACAATTTTCTGTGGGCTCATGGGTTTCTCCTGTGACTTACTTAAAACTATCAAAGATTTGGGGACAGGAAAAATTAGAGTTTCTCAGACCTGGGACCTGTGGGAACAATCACTGAAGAAATTTTTCTGCTTCTTTGAATAGTAGAATCTTATTTATCAAATACCTGCCTTCCCTGGGTCAAAAGGCTGAAAAACAAGATTAGCAGGAGGATCTGGGAATATTCCTTTTCTTGTTTCTAGATCCCTCCAACTAGACAGCAAGAGAAGATGCTGGCTTTTTTCAGGCTCATTTATTTTGCATCTTTGATACCAAGCTGTGCTTTTGAGCAAAGGAACATGGGATGAATTAGGCCCTTGGTAATTTGCATGAAAACTCGGAAATGCCAATGACACCTCTAAACAGTTCTATAAATGTTTCTGAATTCATTTTATTCTCCACAGCAGTCTCTTATGCCAGAAAAACAAACAGCTCTGTGAATCAGACTTGTGTTTGTTTACACCCCATGGAGAGCTGGGGGATAAATAGATTAAATCAAGGTCTGACTTTGCACAGAAAGGATGAGGGAGAGGAAAAGCTTCACAGGAGCACTATCATGATTGTGTTTAGTGATTTTCCATGAGACACATGGTGCAGTTTCCTTGTTTGGCTTTCTTATTATTGCCTGAAGTATCATCAATCAATCCTCCAAACTCAGCCATATTTACCTAAGCTTCATGGCCAGAGTTAGGGATTCTCTCTTTTAGGAAGCCTCCACTGATTTGTTTTCGATCTATAATACTGATTACTCTTTCTGGTAAACTTACATGAAGAAATTGGTTCCTGATAGGGCACACTGACTTCACTCTGCCCTGTGGCCCAAGACTTCATGTTACTGAAGTTTTAGACGTGGACCATCTGCAGCACTCATTGATATTCAGCATGCATTAATTATATGGCTATTTAGTGATATCCATGTCTATAGCTCTGGCTTCCTAACTGGTGGCAAGAATGAAATCTGCAGAGAGGGACAGTCATCCTCATGCCCCATTTGCAGCTTCCTGTATTGTCCCCTTTTTCTCCCACATTTTCTTATAATTTTTGCCTTTCAACCATCCAGATTCTTTCACAAGCATCAACTCATTGAAGCTGCATAATAGCTTGGCAAGGTAGTTACTCATCATTGTCATTGTCACTAAAAACTTAGGTTTAGTGAGATAAAACACCTTGCTGAAGCATGCTCTGCTATAAAGTGGTGAAGCTAATTCTTTCAAAGACTTATAAATTCCACCCGACATTATTTTACCTACAACAAGTTTGTTCTGCCTAATTCTATTAAAATCAAGTTAATTTAATGTTTTGCATAGAATGGATAATGGAAAGTCACTAAAAAGATACCAGATTAATTTGTGGCAATACTACATTAAAAATGGAAAAGAAATAGTATTAATATAGTAAGAATCTGAATTCATATTATCTCACAAATGTGTTTAAATCTTATCCCATTTTAAGGAAAATGAAACCGGAATTCTTAAAGCATGCTTCAAGAATAAGGTTTATGTAGGAAATACTATGTAGAAATCCAATCAGAAGAGCTGTATTAAAGTCAAAGACCTTGCCTTTACATCAAAACTTTGCTGAATGAGTGCATGCTAAGCTAAAATAAAGTATTTAAGGTAGGTATGTGTAATGTCTTCATCAATTCTTCAATTTAACTGACCTTTCTGATTAGCCAACTAACGATTATCCTCAAAGGCATCAAATAAAAAGATTAGTAGTGAAATGTAAAATTATAAAAAAAAATTAATTTCCCAAATCGATGCCAAAGAAAAGGAAGGGGAGGTCAATTCCACAACGGGGACAGATATTACACTGTTAAGTCTGTGTCGTGGATGCTTTTGCTGGGTCCTTCCATCTGGTATTCTCCTCTTAGCAACTCCCTCATCCCAAGGACTCCAGCGTGCTACCCAAGTCAGTCGAGCAATCACATCAGTTGGGTGCAGCGGGATCTTACCTTCTGAGAGCTTCTTCAGAGAACGGATACTGCTTGTCCTTTGTCTCTGGGATAAATCACAATTCCAGTGTAGGCAGTGTATTGGGAAGGTCCACTGAACAGCAGCAAGAGTGAGTGGAATGCCCACAGTGAGTCTGGCACCTGCACCTCAGCCTGGGCTCAGCTACCCAGAGCAAATCTTCATTTATCATCGAGGGTCAGTGAAGCTTGAAAGTGAGAGCCAAATCTGTAGACACCATCTGGGCCGGTGGAAAAACCTGTGAAGCAGGAGTCAGGAAAAGCGGCTTTGAGGCTTGGCTGTGACTCTTTCCAATAAGAATATTCTAGGCAAGTAGTAAAATTTCCCTGGGTCCAAATTTCGTTCAACTATAAAGTGGGGATAATAATTTCTACTTAGCCTGCCTCAGCAGATTCTCATGAATGCATGGAATAGAGACCTTT
This sequence comes from Camelus dromedarius, assembly GCF_036321535.1. Classification (NCBI taxonomy): domain Eukaryota; kingdom Metazoa; phylum Chordata; class Mammalia; order Artiodactyla; family Camelidae; genus Camelus; species Camelus dromedarius. The sequence goes on from NC_087436.1 coordinate 113,974,258, forward strand.
CCCACGTCTCTTCTGGAGGGAAACTTCTGCCCTTCTCCCCATGTTTTTGCCTCTCTGCACTCTTCCCTTTAGCAGATTCTTCTAAGTGAGGTAAAGGTGCTAATTTATAAATGTGGGACATTTACTGAAGCGTGTTTTATTCATGAGCCTTAACCATCAATAACTACATGTGGTCTTCATTCTTACCTGTGGTAAACTGAACTGGGTAGGATTTTGCTCCTAGTGAAGGTAAATTTTCTCTACAGCCTAATTCAGGGCCCAGACATTTCTATCTACTGAGGAGTAGGTATAAAGGAATAGATTCTACTTCCAGATACTATTCTTGCATTTCATTACGTATGGAGCCTTGAATCATGAAATCGAATCCCAGCTATCAGTTCTATGCACTTTATCATCTAGCTTACTAATGGTTTGTATAAAAGCTTTGGTCAGAAACTCAGAGGAGGAGAGGAGCAAAATAAATAGTAAGACCAAAACAAACAAACAAACAAACAAAAACACCTCCAAATCCTTAACTGTGAAGGTCACAGAACATGTTTTATAAAATAATGTATTCGTTACAAAACAAAATAAAAAGATACAAGTGATGAATACAATCACTTCATTGTCATAAATTGTTGCAAAGTGTAAAGAAGGAGACAACAGTTTCCCATAGAAATGCAGAACTGTGACCTTAACCTTGTTTTCTGGACCTCTGCAGAGTTGTGTCTAGTAACCAGTACTGCTCACTTCCACCAAAAATGCAACATGGCTTAGATGAATGACCACTAAAATTTCTTTTGAGTAATATGAGGTGTTTCTTGCTTTATTTTGGTTTTAATTTTGGTTTGGTTTGGATTTTTGGTTCAAGCAAGAAATCTCAGACAACACAATAAATTATCTCATGCCTCCGTTTCTCTATCTGTAAAATGGACTTCATTGAAACTGCTCTTTTGTTTCAGCAGGGAGTTTAGGGGATCAAATGAGATAATGTCTAGGAAAGTTCTTTGTAAAATGCAAAAAAGAGATATATACATACATGCAAATATATATATATATAATTATAATTTTTGAGACAGGATATGTGCCCCTTTTTCTTCCTTTAGCATGCTTTTTGAGCACCTAATATGAGGCAAGCATAGTGCTAAGCTTTTGTATCATGTGTTCTTTCATTGGAAATGCACATCAACTCTTTTGAGATGGAAATTATTCCCATCTCTTCACAGGTCAGCAAAATAAGGCTAGGAGAGATTCTCCTCACTGACCATGAGGTCAGATGTGGCAGTCTTTCAGAGCTCCTGACTGAGTTGCAGTGAATCATGTTGGGTGAATTGTTAATCCCTAAATCTCCTACTACCTATTTTAACCACGTTACCTTGAGTGAGGTGTGGTGAGGATAGATGTAGATCGAAAGAGAGAAATTAAAAAGTAGTTTACAGTTTTATTTATTTACCCTTCCCTGGAGAAAACAGGACACAGTATGTAGGACCACATGGGGGATCACCAGGGTCATTCACAAGGCAGGCAGAGAGATAAACCGGGAGCAAGCATCTTTACTGTGGTTCCTTCAGGAAGCAAAGAGCAAGGCAGGGCAAGTAGGCTTAGGGTTAGCTAATGTGAGTCATTTCAGAAGGCCCTGGGGGGGTTCAGCAGGTCCTCTGTTACCCTGTACTTGGACCAAGACAATTAAGGAAGGTGTATCATGGTCTGAAGTATGAGATCCTGATAAAGAAAGAGGATATGGTGCTTAATTGGATGCTCAATAAGAAGAACTGTCCAGCCCCTAGTCTGGACCTCCAAATTGGGTCAAGACAGCACACGTGCAAAAATGTATCACACCACCTAACATTAAGCAGATACATTAACAATTTATTATAATCTTCTCCTCTTCTTTTTCTTAATTGAAGTGTAGTTGGTGAAGATAGTATATAGGGTGGCACTATGAAAAGGAAGTAAGAGATTCAGTCTAGGATCAAATCTCAGTTATTCCACTTCCTACCTATATAAATTTGGACAGAATAGTTAACCTCTTTATGTCTGTTTTCATATATATGATACTAGAAATTGATTAGATAGTGCCTCATAGTTATCATATATCCTATATCCTAGATATCATATATCCTAGATATCTTTAATATATTTTATCCAACCATTGTCTCATTACTAACGTAGAAATAAATTACAAAGAAAAAATGTTAGACTAGGGTTGAACATTGGAATCATCTGGTTTAGCACCATCAATTTAGAAATTGACTCTCAATGGTGAGAGAGGAATCCCATCTGCAAATATCCTTGAAGAAACTGAGTTCTCAGGATTACTGGAGCAGAGTGGATTCAAGTCCATTTCCCTTAGTTGGGCTGTCGGTGTTCCAGAAGGCTAACCATCAGATATCCATTGAGGAGAGTCAGAAATAGCCTCTTCATTAAAGAAGACGCTTGTGACTTCTGCTTCACTGCACACATTCTGTAGTTCTCCATTAGTCTGTGTTCTTCCTCATACAGAAAATCAGAAAAAAAAAAAACTAGGTGAAGGTCATGGTAGTGATATGGATTTGTAGACATCATTCCTCACTTTGATCACTATTAAAATGAGCTGTATAATGATATCTACCTCCCAAGAATGTTGTTAAAAGTTAACTCATGTGGCCAACATGTTGACTAGCAATAGTGGTACAATATAAGTACTTACTTAGCCTTGGTAGGTTTTCAATAAATGTTCATGTAATTTGTCTTTTTTATACTCTTAAGCACCATAATCCCTTTCAAAGTATTAGCAGATTATTCTGTTATTGCTCCAAAACCCTTCAGCTATCCCTCAAAATGCATAGAGGTAGTAAATATGGAAGCATCCTCTATTTAACATCCATCAAACATGTGCAGAGAGAGTGTCTACTGGGTTCTGTGTCACATGGGATGTGCTCTTAGATCTCTTTCCTCAATCATTCATCACTTTATTCATTTATTAATATCCAAGTGCTTGATAATAATCATTTTGGTGGAGAAAACAGAGACATTTCAGACATGGAAAGAAACTCTGTGCATCACTAAAAGCATCTTTGAAGACAAAGTCCCTTGAATGACAAGGATGGTGATCCCATTCCTTCTTGTCAAACTCCTGGGACTAGGGTAGGCAAACCCACCACTTGCTCCAAGCCAAGCTGTGCAGAGATCAGTGTTTACACTGTGTGGAAGCACATCTAAACTACACGACGTGGGAAGAAGGTTCACCATCTATTTTAAAATGCCACCTTCTATTTTAGACTGAACATGTACAATTTCTGTTTAGCAATTTCAGCTAATTGTTGGATTAACATTTTGGGGAACAGATTGCAAACTTCAAAATGGAAAAGATCATTTTAGGGAGGGAAGCTAGGCAGCTGTCAGTGAGTCGGAATTAACATACATTTGCATAACAGATGTACAGTAAGGTGTCTATGACAGACAATCACTGAATATTAATGCTATAGACCACGACATCATTTGCGTAAATGCTGTCTGCTGGGTATTGAGGTTGGTGTGCTCTTTGCAGAAGACAAAGGACCAGAGAACGGAACAGATGCACTAGATACACCGATGCATCTTAATTTATGACATCCTCATGAAAGACCTTGTGGTGTGATTTCAGATTTTATTACAAATAATTTGGAGATAAAGGAACTACGTAATTATCTTTTCCCCTACAGTTAGTCTCTCTCAGAGGAAGAGGGTACATTTGTGGACTGCCATTGTGATGCTCTCAGGAGAGTAGCATGCTTTTCCTGAAGTGGGGGGTGGGGCAGGGGAGAAAAAGAAAGCGATCCCGGAAGTCGACATTGTGCCTTGAATAGACTTGGCTATTAGCATGTTGTCTGACACCTGTCACAGAGCAACTCACCCCCCCACTTGAATGAAGCAGCAGGTGATTCTATGGCAGGTTTCAAGTGATATTTTTTGAAAAGAGAATTAGTGTTGAAGTATAAAACCCATTTTGGTAAGTCAGTGTTATGAACATATGTTGAGCCTGCACTATTTGCACAAAGCAGTGGGTTTCCTTTCTTTGTATCTTAATCAATTCTTTGCTGTCTTCTAGCCTGTCTCTACTGAATACCCTCCCCAGTAATTAAACTCCCTAGAATTACTTGGCTTCTTGACCTCTCAATGTATAATCAGTTCTTGATTGGCTAATTAAAAGTGTCATGCATTTGATCAATATATAGTGTAGCTCATAACATTGCCAGGCCTTGTACTAGGTTCTGAGTGTGGAAATGCACAGCTTCCCTCCTAAAGGTTCACTGTCTATTGGAGAGAACAGTCAGTTAGTCAACAAATGTTTATTGAGCAGTTACTATGCATTAGGCCCTATCAAGGTGCCAGAGGTACAGCAACAAATAGAAGTGACCGTCATTGCCCTTAAAGCACCTTACTTTTGGTGAGGGGGAGACAATAAATTGGTCACCAAATAAATAAGATGATACCAGGTACAGGTACAATAAGGTAAGGGGAGAGACAGTAGTTAAGAGTAACTGAGTGTGAGTCAGGTCTGCTTTATTTTAAATGATGAAAGACCTTTCTACAAAAGTAACAATTCACCTGAAACCTGAGTGGTGAAAAGGAGGCAGCCATATGGAGCATCTGGAGTAATGCCATTCAACCAGAAGAAATTGCAAGTACAAAATTTCTGAGACAGAGTGCATGAGCATGAAAAAAACTTGTTCGCGAGGAAGTAAGTTCTAAGTACAACATAGTTTGTACATGTAATAGATGGCAACAGAGGAGAAAGCTCTTGATCCAGCTGCTTTGATGTAAAGGTCAAAGTAGTTGGTAGAAAGAATTCTTTTCTGTGCTGAGTCCTTCCTGAATTGAAGTCCAAAGCATGGGGAGAGATTAAGCATTCCAAAAAGAAACATACCATCTGCAGAGACCTTAGAGAGGGATGCAGGAAAGCAAAACAGCTCCTGAGAATTACACTTTGTGTATATGCGGCTGGAACATAGATTGTGTGGATGAAGTGTCAGAATATAAAGCTATAAAGGCAGACTTGGGGTTAGATTGAGAAGAATGTGTCTGCTACATTAACGAGGTTTTGATATAAGGGAATAAACAGACTTCTGATTCAGAAATCTCATCTGAAAACACGGAATCATCTGGTAGAGAGGACAACACAACATGCTAAGACGTCTACCCCTGGTTTTCTGGGAAACTTGTCACCTTGGGGGGATAAGTGGCGTCACTTTACTAATAACTGAGATCCTTTGATTCTCACCACAGTGGCTTATGCAGGATCTTTAATGGCCCCCAAACCCCCCAGGGAGTCAAGAGAGGTGCCCACTAATCTGCTTCCTTCTCTCCTTCCCGCTTGTCAGTGTTCAGAGTGCTCATCCCTGCCAGTGTGCACAGGGGTCTCTGAGAGAACACCATAGTCTACCTTAGGACAGGGGCTTCTCTTGGAATTTCTAGCAATGCCTCCCTCTGTGTTACTAGAATCAAGCTACATTTCCTGGAGCAGAGTTTGAAGATCCTCATTGCACAAACATGATACCCTAGTACCAAAGCCAGAGCTACCCATGCCTCAACCTCATAGGGACTTTCTCAGGAACCACTTCTTTGGTCTGTGCTTGAAGTATCTCTCTCCATAATCCCTAATACTAATTGCTAATTTGCATTATGCGCATATTCTGTTGCAAGCTCTGTGCTACACTCAAAACATGGAAGATTTCGTTTCAGCCCTGCATTGCCCCTATGATACATTTTCTGTATTTAATGGATAAGGAACAAAATTCAGAGAGAGGAAGCTACTTGCCCAGGGTCTTACAACTGCAAGTGACTGAACTCAGTTTGGTACCCAGGCACGTTGACTGCAGGGCCCCCATTTTTAACCACTGTACTGTACTGCCTTTCCAAAGACATCTGGGGTGAGTTCATGGGGTTGGGGTAAGGTGAATTCACCTACCATGCCTGTTGTTCTCTTTTCCTTCAGGTACTTACTAAAGTCTCTTCCTTGAAATACAGATTCCTCCTGAGAGTCCATCCCTTAGTTACAATGACATATCCAAACATTCTTAAATCAGCATATCTAGGTTCAGAGGAATTTCTTAGGTACTGTTCTTCAGCTGCACTATGCTTGCTATTTATGTCTGTTTCAAGTGGTTGCAGACTTTCAGAATGCACAGATTACAAAATAAAAGGAATTTCTTCTTTATAACACTAGTTCACCTAAACTGGCTTTAAATTTATTGTACCTAGTCTGTTTTTTTCTTGTTGTTGTTTATTTGTTTGTTTTGTTTTGAGCTCTTCCTTGCAAATTCCCTGCCAATATCAATTATAGGATATACTCACAAAGGGAAGAAACAACTCATTAAAACCCTTATCTGATGGGGAACAGTATGATGCGGTAAAAAACCTCAACTCTGTTTCACATTTGTGTGGCCTTGATTGTCAAGGAAATGATGCAAGAGATTAGCAAATAGGTCGGCAAGCGATAACAGCCAAGGGTGTACTGGTCTCCTGGTCTCTTCTCTTCTTTGGCCATCTGAACTTCCTCTTCTCTATGGCAACTGATATTACCAATGGTAACATCAATAGCCAAAGTCAGATTTTTAATCCCCTGCCTGGAACCCAGCCAGTGGCTAGCACCATCACTTTCTCTTTCCTGCCTAGCATTTGGAGTTTCCATGTTCAGTTTGTCCAGTGAGTAAGTGGTGAGGTGCCATTTTGAGTGAGCAGCTTTCTGTTCTGCCAATGCTATAAAATTTCCTCTGAGAGTACTGGATAAAGAAGATGTGGTGTATTCATACAATGGAATACTATGCAGCCATAAAAACTGACAACATAACACCATTTGCAGCAACATGGATGTTCCTGGAGAGTGTCATTCTGGGTAAAGTAAGCCAGAGGGAGAGAGAGGAATACCATATGAGATCACTCATATGTGGAATCTAAAAAAAAAAAAAAAAAAAATACAAAACAGAAACATACTCATAGACATAGAATACAAACTTATGGTTGCCAGGGGGACGGGGGATGGGACAGGACAGACTGGGATTTCAAAACGTAGAATAGATAAACAAGATTGTACTGTGTAGCACAGGGAAATATATACAGTATCTGTGGTGGCACACAGTGAAAGAAAATGTGACAATGAATGTATGTATGTTCATGTATAACTGAAAAATCATGCTCTACTGGAATTTGACACAACATTGTAAAATGACTATAACTCAATAAAAAAAAAAGTTTAAAAAAAATTTCCTCTGAGAAACGCATTAGTGTTTCCAGAGTCAAGGATATCTATGTGTTACCTCATTGCTAGAGCACCAGATTCAAAGTTGCCTGTTATGTTTGATTTCAAGGAAGAAATACATGACCTCATGAACTGTACACCAATGGAATAAAGAGAATAATAAATTGAGGTGTTGCCTAGGGACCTAGGAACCTAGAATTATTGAGTTCTATGATTTTCTTATTGAAACAAATATCTTTTGTGTTAAGAGTGATCTTCTCTTCAAAGTGACCAGAGCTTAGAGAATTAGAGCTAACCTGTGATAGAGGGATGTAAAGATATTTGGAACCTTAGAAGTTAGAGTACATGTAAGATAAAGATAGGAGTTGGCTATCATGAAATAGGAGATAGATTTTAGACCTCCATTTAAGACTAGTCAACAAGTTTGAATTGTACATTAGGGCAATGGGAAGTCATTCGAGTAGTTTATGGATGGAATGGTATGCTGAACTTTATTTTAAAAAATTATATCACTCTAAAAACAATGTGGAGATTGGATTGGATGAGAGCAAGAGAGAATAAAGAGAACAAAAAAACTTGGTAGATGGTTAAGGTAGACCAGATGAGGAATGATGACACTAGTCTAGACTAATGTTGAAATTGGAAACAAAAAGGAGCTGTATGGAATACTTGAGAAATAAAATCAAGAGAATTCAGTGACTAATTAACTAGATATGAGAAAGAAAATAAAGAGGAAGAACTTTCCTACATTTTAAGCTTGGGAAATTGGGCAGAAAGTGAGATTATTTTCTGATGGTTCAAAGGTAATGAGTTTCCTTTTAGACATTTAAATATTAGATGTCCACTAACAATTTGATTTATGGACTTGGAACTCAATAAGGATTAGATTGGATCTAGATGTAAAAGATGTTAACACAGAAAGCTTGAAATAGTAATTGAAGCCTTAAGAATAGGATGAATAGAGGAAAGGGTGGGGGGAAAGTGTGAAGAATAGAGTCCCATGCAGAAACAGCACTTATAAGGCAGACTGAAACAAGATCTCTTCCTGTCCTGAGATTAGGTATAGTTAGATAAGTATCTCACAGAGAAGATTCAAGAGGAACAGCCAGGAAGACAAAAGTGAAAAAAGAGTGTGTGGGGTCACAGAGGTGAACATTTCCTAGAGGAAAATGTAGTAAATATGATATACTTCCTCTGGGAGTTCTTTCAGAAATAGGACCAAAAATGCTGTTTCGCACTGGTGTTTGGTGGCTTTAGTGAGAATAGTTCAGTAGAATGATGGCATTAAATCTAAGCTGCATTCGGTTGAAGAATGAGTGTGAAAGGAGGTCATAGAGACAGCCAGTTTGGGTGACACACCTGAGAAGATTAATGTGAAAATGAAAAGAAATGGGGTAATAACTGGAGGGAGACAGGTGATTGAGAAAGTTTTGAGGTATGTGTGTGAGTCAAATGAGAAAGGCTTGAGCAGGTTCAAAGCCTGGTGGAATGTGTACACAAAGGGGGAAACGTTGAAGACACAAGTAAAGGATGTCAAATCAACACAGTGGGGCCCCTGAGAGGCGGAGGGATTGCTCTTACGGAGAAATGGGTAAACATCAGCATTTTAACAAGAAGGAAGAAGAAACACCTAGGAGGGTGAGTTTATAAGTTTAGTGACAGATACTTGAAGGGCTTCTAATCTCTCTTTAATGCAGAGAAAACAGCGTGCGTTAAATATGATGGAGTAAGATGACAGTGCACCCAAGTATGGGAAGAAACAGCAAGGTTTGAAACAGCTATGATAAAAAGAAAAAACTGGGCTTGGAAATCTGGAAGTGTCGGGCAGAGCTGAACTTTCTGCCAGTGGTGCCTGAACTCTTTCCACTGAACGTCCCAAATGCCCTCTGGCAGAACCCTAATGGAAGCAGTACCCTCCAAGTTAAAAGGAATGTGCTAGTTCTTGTATTGGATCAACTATACAATTATTTTTCCAGCTTCAACCTCCTCTGCTCACTCCCTCAACTCTCTACTCACATAAGCCTGTGAATCTGTTTTCTGCCAAATGTGTTAGTCATAACAGGAACACATTCACATGAGTGAGTGATTTCTGCTCTGACAAAATGTCCTTGCATCAGCACATACCATCAGCATAAATTTCCAGGGTTGGCCTGCCAGTGGGCCTGACAGCTGCCCCACTCATCACCTCTTTCCCATTGTATCCTTCTCAGAACCCACAATATAAGACTGGCTTATACAAGCCTTTGATCACTGGACTGTGACTTTGACGGGCTGAGAAGACACTGTTTAAGTTGCTCCATCTGATCTTCTCCACTTATCTCATGACACTTGGGATCAAGTTGCAGTTTAATACAGGATAAGGAAGCACTTTATAATAACAGCACAGGTGACACAGTGAGGTCACAAGCCACCAGACACTGGTAGTATTTGGGAAGAGGTTGAAGGTCACCTAGCAGAAAATAAAGAAAATATTCCTGGCTTAGAGAGAAAGAAATTTAACTAAGCTACTTCCCAGACTTCTCCTGGATTCCATGGTTATAGACTCGGGGAAGTCTGTTTGAAATAAATGCAAAAGTGTTGCATGTGAGGGAACTGAATATACACAAATGATAAAATCCTCAGAAACAATAAGGTGAAGGGAAGGAAAGATGGCCAAGGAATAGTCAAAATCATATCTCAGCTCATTTCTTTGCTGGCTGAATAACCCTAAAGAATTTACCCAATGTTTATGACACCATTTTCTATTTTATAAAAGGAAGCTGATGTCTGTTTTTAATGGTTGTTCTAAGGCTGTGTTGGCCAGCTTAGTAGCTACTAACCACATATTGCCATTGAAATTTAAATTATTTGAAACTAAATGGCATTAAAAATCAATCCCTCAGGTGGGCCGGCCACATTTGAAGTACTCAGTAGCCACATATGCTGGTGGCTGTCCTTTTGGACCAAACAGATAGAGGACATTTCTATCGTTACAAAAATTTCTATTTGACAACATTCTTTTAAGGATTAGAGATAATCTGTAAAAAGAAATATGTTCAGCACATATTAGGTACTCAATTATGGTAACTACCTTTTCTTTAATTTCAACTAATCTTTAAGACTATATCAAAGTCTGTGCAAAGTATGTTACATATATTAGTTAACATACTTTTCACTCCCACCAGGGATGAGAATGGGAATACTAGTGTTCTGTAGATGAGGAAATGAAGTTTAAACAGATTAAATAATTTTCCAAGGTTACAAAGATTACAAGCTCTTATTTTTAGG